>NC_140583.1:954983909-955583909 GCF_964204655.1 Triturus cristatus
CAGCGCCTCCGAAGCAGATGATTCCAACGTCGAAGACATCACTCCAGCTCAAAGGGCTGTGAGTACAGACGGTGACCCCGATCCACACCTCCCCTCGACACTATCAAAAAAGGCTTCGGTACCACCTTCACCTTCGGGCCCAGGTGCACACGAGACACTGCTTCCCATGCCCTGCCTTCGGGCCCGGTAAAGAAGCCTATTAAGCCTTTAGGTGACTCTGGCTCGAGTCAGCCTACCCTAGGTGCCGAAAAACAAACTCAGGCACCGAAGAAGAAGACGTCCTCGTCCTCATCCACGCCGACCGCTGCTTCGACATCAAAGCACTCTGCGTCAAAGGATAGCACCGGTTCCTCGGCACCGACAAACACCCTCGGAGCCGACTAAAAAGCGCCCACCAAAAGGCCCCAATTCTTCGAAGCCAAAGACCTCGGAACCTAAAAAACAACAACCGGTTCCATCGGATAGACACTACAAAACTACACGATTCCAAACCTAGAACCACTACCGAGTCGACGCCGAAAAAGCTTGCGGCACGAAGCCCTTGACTCTGAAGGATCTGCCTCCCACAGACGAACTGTTTTGTCCAGATCCTACCCAAAAGACTCTTGAGAAGGATCCTAAGACTGGTCATTTAATGCTTAGCATCAAGAAAAGACCCCTGGAAACGCCTGCGCCCGCACCACCACCGAAAAAGAGAGACTTTGCTACCTCTTCATTAAGGATCCCTTCTCCTCTTCCTCCTTCTCCTCCTCCACCACACCGCTCTCCTACACCATCACCTACCCCAGTAGATGATGATGACAACACCTCAGATGATGCAGGGGGAGGTGCGGACGATCAACCCCTTGGGAACCCTACCCCTACTGGCTCCCCGGACCCCTGGGAGGATTACAGTGTCCCAGACGTCCCTTACACCCCACAAGATGACATCTATCCCTCCAGGCCTTCTCCTCCAGAGGACAATATCTGCTTCAACCAGCTCCTTCACAGAGCTGCCCAATACCACGGGGTTGCCCTTCATACAGACCCAGTAGAGGAAGATTTTCTTATGGACACCTTCGGTACCAAACAAAGGTCCACCTCAATTCTGCCCATGCTTAAAGGGGTCATTAAGCATACACAAGAGATCTTTAAAGACCCAGTCAGAGCTCGAGTCATCAACCCGAGAATAGTAAAAAAGAAAAAAGTATAAGGCTGCTCCTACTGACCCAATTAAAGGTCCCACACCACTAGACTCTTTAGTGGTCTCTAATGCAAGGAAGAGAGCAAATTCCCAAACATCAGGTGACGCACCACCACCAGATAAGGAATCAAAACTCCTGGACTCCTCTGGCAAACGCACAGCGTCACAGGCAGCAAACATTTGGCGCATTGCTAATACCCAAGCACTGTTAGCCAGGTATGACAGGGCACGTTATGATGAGCTTGAGTCCATAATGCAGCACCTCCCTGACAGGTATAAAAACAGGGCCAATGAGCTCATACAGGAGGGTAAAACCATCACTAACACCTCCATCCGTTGTGCCCTAGATGTAGCAGATACCGCCTCAAGGGCAATAAACACCAGTGTCCTTTTGCGCAGGCATGCCTGGTAACGCATATCAGGTTTTAAACCCGAAGTCCAGAGTTCTATACTCAATCAGCCTTTTGATGAGCAACACCTATTTGGCCCCAATGTGGGCGTATCACTTGAGAAAATGAAAAAGGATACAGACACGGCCAAATCTATGGGAGCCTTGCAGTTGCAAGCTCCCAGACGGTCCTTTCATCGCTCATCCTTCAGAAGCACACATAGAGGCTACTCCTCTGATAGCCCCTTCACCTCTTACAAGGCTCCCACCCAATCCACCTTTACTAGAGGTTACCAAAGGGGTGGTTACAGGGGGAACAACAGCAAAGGCAGAGGCAAAAACAACAACTCCCGCTCTGCCTTCACCCCCACCCCATGACTTCCCTCCACTTTCCCCAGACCATTCCACTCCAGTCGGGGGAAGACCCCACCAATTCCTCCCTGCCTGGGCAAACATCACTTCAGACAGGTGGTTGCACCAAATAATTCAATCAGGCTACTGTCTCGAACTAACATCTACCCCCCGACCGTACCACCCAAAAACCGTCCAATGTCACAAGAACATCTGTTACTGCTAAAGCAGGAGGTAATCTCCCTCCTACAAAAAAGTGCAATAGAACCAGTTCCCCTGCACCAACAAAACAAGGGAGTTTCCCTCGATTTTCTCATACCAAAGAAGGACAGATCTCTAAGGCCTATTTTAGACCTCAGACCCCTAAACCTATATATACACTCAGACCACTTCCACATAGTCACACTTCAGCAGGTCCTCCCTCCGCTTTCCCAGGGCGACTTCCTTGCTACTCTAGACCTCATGGACGCCTATTTCCACATTCTCATTCACAGCGCTCACAGAAAATATCTCAGATTCGTAGTGGACGGTCAGCACTATCAAATTCAAAGTACTCCCATTCGGAGTCACCACAGCACCAAGAGTGTTTACCAAGTGCCTAGCGGTGGTGGCAGCACACCTAAGAAGACAACACATCCAAGCCTCCCCGATATCTAGACGACTGGCTCATAAAAGCCAGCTCATACAATCAGTGTGTACAACACACTTACGCCACTATTCAACAACTTCACGACCTGGGGTTCACAATAAACCACGCCGAGTCCCAGCTGCAACCGTCTCACACACAACAATACCTCGGTGCCACAATGGACACCTCAAGGGCTCTAGCCTATCCCAGTCCCGCCAGGATAGCGAGCATACAAGCTCTTCTCACCAGATTCCAACCGCAACGCACTCTTCCAGCTCGAGTGTTCATGCAACTCATAGGGATGATGGCCTCTTGCATATTCATAGTGCCTCATGCAAGACTCCAGATGCGTCCTCTCCAAGAGTGCTTAGCACGCCAATGGAACCAGGCTCAAGGTCAGCTAACAGATTTGGTGTTGGTAGACGGTCGTACCCATCGCTCTCTGCAGTGTTGGAACACCAAGAATATTCCAAAGGGCGACCGTTCCTCGAGCTGGTTTCTCAAATAGTCATGACAGCGGACGCATCGCTCTCAAGCTGGGGAGCTCACCTACTTCATCACACCATGCAGGGCAGGTGGACACCTCAGCAAAAGTTACTCCACGTCAACCACCTGGAGCTACTAGCCGTATTCCTAGCCTTGAAAGCATTCCAAAAACACATTTCAGGCAAAGCTGTCTTAGTCCGCACCGACAACATGACAGCCATGTATTATATACAAAAACTCTCTGCAGCTCTCTCAACTCGCACAGAGCATATGGAGGTGGGCTATACCTCAGAACATTTTTATCCTAGTCCAACATATCCCAGGAATCCAAAACACAATAGCCGATCTGTTGAGCCGTCAAACATAACAAATCCACGAGTGAGAACTTCATCCACAAGTTCTTCAACCGTTTTTTCAGATGTGGGGGCAACCACAGATAGACCTCTTCGCCACCCACAAAAACGCCAAATGCCCAAACTTCGCCGCCAGGTATCCTCACCCATTGTCCAAAGGCAATGCGATATGGATGAACTGGTCAGGCAGATTTGCGTACGCTTTTCCGCCTCTCCCACTCATTCCACTAGTGGTGCGCAAACTACAGCAACACTCCTTAACGCTCATCCTAGTTGCTCCAACTTGGGCCAGACAACCATGGTACACCACATTGCTGGAACTCTCCGTAGTTCTGCATCAAAAATTACACCTCTCTCCACACCTCCTAACCCAGAACCATGGAGAGATACAACATCCAAATCCAGCTCAGCTCAACCTAGCGATCTGGCTCCTGAAGTCCTAGAATTCAGTTACCTCAACCTTCCTCCTGACTGTATGAACGTCATCAAAGAAGCTAGACGGCCTACTACTAGAGCATGCTATGCAGCCAAGTGGAAAAGATTTGTAACACACTGCCATAACAACAACACTGATTCCCTAGATGTGTCTATCCAACACATCATAGGCTACTTACTACACCTCCAAAGATGTAACTTAGCCTACACGTCTATCAGACTGCATCTTGCTGCCATAGCAGCATATCTACAAAATAGACAACATCTATCACTTTTCAGAGTACCTGCCATAAAAGCTTTAATGGAAGAACTCAAAAGAATAATTCCCCCCAGAGTACCACCTTCACCCATGTGGAATTTAAACGGGCCGCCATTTGAACCTCTACATAAATGTGAGCTACTATTCTTTTTTTTTTTTATTGCAAAAGATGTCATCGACAAACACAGCCGGACGCATACAACCCGGACAAACAAAGAGGTATCAGGCCAGCCAGTCTTCATCAGAGCTCTAGGTATTTGCTCCACTACTCAGTGATGGCATTTTATGCTTGTCGCTCCTCCATTCTGACTTCCTCCCCCCACTACCATGCCTGCCCTCTAATGCCCACCTATTGTTCGGGCCTAGGCACTCTCTGCATTTAGCGTTTTCCCTTGCGTATGGAGATTACTTAGTCCAAAACCCAGTCATGTCGTCTAAGTAGCTTGGGGATTGTGCCCTACCTCCAGTCCCGCTGCCATTGCACTCTCTCCCTTGTCTTTCAAGTATGTGGTGTATAGCCCCCAGAAATTCTTTGGTCTGCTCCTTGGAGGGAGCATTTCGCTAAAACTCTCAGATTGTGTGCAGCAGTAAAGAACATTGTGCGACCACTGTGCCACTGTGAGTAAGGGGCCCCTTAACCAGCACATTGCTACTCTACGCTTAGCCATCAGCAGGCCTAAGTCCACCAGTCTACAAGCTGCCCTCAGAAGTGTTTTAGAATAGCCTAGCAGTGCCAGTGCTGGGTCAGGGGGGATCCCCAACTCAGCTATTGCATCAATCTCACGGAATATGTTTTCCCAGAATCGGTATACACCAGGACAGCTCCACGCTACATGCATGAAATCCGCTGATGTGGCTCGGCATCTGTCGCAGGCCGCGTCCTCCCTCAGACCGTACCTATACAATCTTTCAGGTGTGTAATACACTCTGTTAATGTATTTAAAATGTATCAATCTATGTTTCCCATGGAGTGATATGCGTTTCGTGTTAGTGCAACAGTAGGTCCACATGGCATCATCAATTGCTGTTTCCAAGTCCCGCTGCCAGGCCAATCTAGCTTTGGTAAACTGGTTAGCGCTCTGTGACATTGCCAGTCTACAGATATTGGAGACAAGCTTGCGGGGGGATTTAGTTTTGATCAGGTGTGTTAGCTCTTGCCCTTCAGGAGGTTCATTTAAGTCGTCCCCCAGCTGTTATCTAAGCGCACCGTGCACTCTGTGAAACTGAAAGCGTTGAAGTAATGTGGGTGCCTCAGCAGAGTTCATGACTTCGTCACTAGTTATGGCGACCCCTTCTACAAACAGATCTCCCATTTTTTGGATACCCAGCGCTTGCGGCGCTCTAACGACTCCTCCGTCCCTGCAAGGGGGCAACCAGACTGCCCAGTCCACTAACATCTCCGGGGAATATAACAGCGCTGCCGCTCTTTGTTGTAGTAAGCTGTGCCAGGCATGCCGGGTCGAGTTCAATGAGTCCAAAAATCCTGTTCTGCGGTCTACCGGTTCGAATATGACAGCTGGGAGAGGGAGTAGGTCGGCAAACAGCCTCTCGAGCCGGAGGTACGGGATGTTATCCGCGCCATGAACCCAGCTATGTGCTTGCGCGCCCTGTGCTGCTCTGTAATACAGCTCCAGGTCAGGTGCACCCAGTCTCCCAATGTGATATGGTAAAGTAAGTACCCGCCATTGTACACGCTCTTGTTTGCCCGCCCAAGCTAACCTCACTAATGATTTATTTACCCGGGCGAAAAAGGAGCGCAGCAGTACTATTGGTATGTTTGTGAAGAGAAAGAGGAATCTAGGTAGCACTACCATCTTCATGATAAAGACCATGCCGAGCAACGGTAGCGGTAATCCAATCCATGTTTCAACATCGTCTTATAACTTGGCCACCGCCGTTCCATAATTTTCACGAAAGACTATGTCCGAATCCGTGTGTAATCTAATGCCAAGATACCTAACCGAGTCGTCCGACCACCGCAGTGGGTATTCCATCTCGAACATCGATGTAGACGGAGTGAGCGGAAAGGCGATGGATTTGGACAAATTGACCTTCAGCCCGGACAATGCACCATGGTGCACCACTTCGCGTAACGGGGCTAGATTGTTTTCGGGATCTCTCACGTACAGAAGCGTATCATCCACATAAGTTGACAGCACTATTTTGTAATTGGGGAAACTCACCCCTCTGTGGCCTTAATATTCCCTGAGCGCGCATGCCATGGGCTCTGCCACCAGCGCATATAGCAACGGTGACAAAGGACAGCCCTGCCTGGTACCTCTGGTAATGGGAATAGGGTCTGTGACCAAAAATCCCAGCCGAATACGCGCAGTGGGGGCGTTATATAACACCCCTATCAGTAGTAAAAATACTGGGCCGAGTCCCATTCTGGTCAAGACTTGCCACATAAAGGGCCACTCCACCGAGTCAAAAGCTTTCTCCATATCTAAGAAGACCGCGATTGCCTTCGTATCGTGTCAAACATGTTGTTTTGTGCCAAAGACCGTGCAAAGATTATATGTGAGGCTTCTATCAGGCACAAATCCTGCCTGTTCCGGAGCCACCAGATCCAGAGTCAGAAGCGCCGTTCGAGTCGCCAAAATTTTTGCGAACAATTTGGCATCAACATTCAGCAAGGAGAGCAGCCTTTATGACCCACACTCCTCCCGTGGTTTACCTGATTTGGGAATTGCAACTATCATAGCTTCCCTCATCGTTGGCGGCATCTGTCCCGTGACACACATGTCATTGAATAATTCCGAAAGGTGGGGGAGCAATAAGTCTATGAAGGTCTTATAAAAACTTACAGTGAGACCATCCGGTCCTGGGGCACTGTTCATCCTCATTCCCGACAGTGCTTCCAGAATCTCGTCTTTTTCTATAGGGAGGGCAAGGAACTCTCTACTGAGTTAGACAAGAAGGGCAGCTTGATATATTCCAGGTAGTCCAGTATTTCCCCGTCCATATCCGATAGGCGTGAGGCGTATAGGCCCGAGTAGTGTTGTTTAAATCTATTAGCTATCTCTGCTTCCTCAGTGAGGAGGTCGCCCTCTTCCGATCTGATTGTCGTAATTAAGGTTTTATCCCGTTTGGCTTTCAATAGGTTAGCCAGCACTGATCCCGGTCTGTCCCCCTCTCCATATACGTGTGCTGTAGCGTATTTCCCCAGGTGTTTCACTTCACTATCCGCAACCTCCTGGAACTCCTCCAATAACTGTTTCATTACTTCCGCATGCTCCCCATCTGTCCTTGATGCCTGCCGCGACTCCAACTCACCCAGTTGACGCTCCGGGGCCGGCAGTCTCTGGCGGATGTTGCGGAGTACCCCTGTGTGTTTAGCCATGGCTACCCCCAATATAGACTTTGAAGGCTTCCCATACCGTCTGGAAACTGCTTACAGTCCCAATATTGTTAGCGAAAAATGTTTCGATAGCTTCAGCCATTATTTCTTTGAAAAGAGGGTCTAGCAATGAATATGGGGGAATTCACCATGTAAATGGGGGGTTGTCTTCTTGGGGGTGGACAAGACCACTAGGAGCGGGTAGTGGTCCGACAGTGTGCGTGGTAGGACCTGACATGCACGTATTTGTGGGATAAGTGGTAATGATGCCAGCCAATAGTCTATCATAGTGTGAAGATTATAATAGACTGAGTAGTGTGTAAAACCTTCTTCTAGCGGGTGAAGTTCCCTCCAAACATCTTTGAGGCCTTGACTAATCAATACCCTTTCCATAGCTCTAACTGCTGATGCCAGCCTCCTGATTGGCCCCCCTGATCTATCTAAGCTTGGGTTCCTTACAAAGTTAAAGTCCCCTCCCCAAAACATGTGTGTCATTCCACATCCGCTCACTGTGTTATCTAACGCAGTAAAAAACTCCGGGCAGTCATAGTTCGGGCCATATACATTGACCAATAAAAGATCCAGTCCTCGCCCCTGACATCTGGATATCACGAACCTCCCACCCGTGTCTGCCTTCAGTAGTTGTAGTGTGTAGTCGGATCTAGGGTTCACCCATTTCATTACTCCTCTAGCATGTGAAGTGAATCCTGCCGTATTTATATTACCCTCCATGCCCCTGGAACGCATCATTGGACTGTGCAGAGGGAGGTGCATCTCTTGTAACAGGGCCACATCTATCTTATGTCTATTGAGATATTGCAGAACTTTTCGCATTTTGCGAAGGTCATTCAGGCCCCTGACGTTCCAAGATAGCGTCCTGAGGGAGTCTAGTGGTCTCTGTTCAGCGATTGCCCCTGTCATAGCATAGCTGTCTATTATGCTTCGAAGAGTGCCCTAAAGCCTGTGGCTGACATTTATACTGTACCTCTTGACACAGCATCTCTAACCTCCCTAACTTAGAGAACAAAAACCGGTTCCCAATCCTACCTACCCCTCCCATAGCAGACCACCCACAACTCAGTCGCGCATCGTCCCTTTCAGGGACCTCCCACACCACCCCCCCTCCCTCTCCCAACTGGGTAAATTGTCGTGTTTGTCACTTGCGGGCGGAGGTCGCTCTGTGTACAATGAGTACGATGAAAAAACCACTGATACCGGCATGCATCTGTCCCGGCCCCCCGCCCTCCGTCGATCGCTATACATTCTCCTTCCACCAAACCGCTAGTCATATCCGTACTTGCCGTGGTACTACTACACACCTCGCCAACTCAACCCGGCCAGGAGTATGCAATGTCCCATACCTCTTCCCTGACCAGTGCATCAGCTATCTTGTGGCACCTAGATACCTGAAACTTGTCCATATACCTAACCGGTGCAAGCATCATTGTCACAGCTGCTTACCTTGGTGATTCAATAAGTTCCTATCCCAGCACGGTCATTAGTTTGACTCTGTCTTTACCCCTTGCCTCCTTCCGCCCCCCCAGCCCCAGGATACTTATCAGCAGTAGACGATCAGTCAGGCCTCAGTCTTGCTCTTCCAGCGAACTCCCATCCGCTTCATTCTGGGGCTGACTCGCTGGACTCCGTCGTTGTTCCTTGCTCCAGTCCTTTATCGCCTTTTGCAGCGCCTTCGGATCCACAAAGATGTGAGAGCGCCCCTGTCTGTTAACCCGCAGTTTAGCCGGGTACAGCATTGCATAGTCTACACCCAAGTCTCTTAGTTGTTTTTTCATAGGGATAAATTGTCGGCGAGCCTCTTGCACTCGGGCAGTGAAGTCTGGGAACAGCGAGATGGTTGATCCTTCATAGGTCAGTGTTTGTTTGCCCCTTGCCGTATGAAGGGCCGTGTCTCTGTCCCGGTAGTTTAGCAACTTAGCGTTGATTGGGCGGGGCGGGGCTCCCGGTGGCGGTCTTGGCCCAAGGAGCGATGCACCCGTTCCACCACGAACATATTTGAAAACACTTCTGCGCCCGAAGATCTGTCAGCAGTTTCTCCACAAACCGCTCCAAATTGCCCGTTTGCGTCGTCTCCTGCAGTCTAGTTATACCCAGATTACAGCGTCTCTTGTAGTGCCCGCGCAATCCTCTCCAGCTGTTTGTGGTCCGCATTCAAAGTTGTCTGCGCCTCCTCAACTTCCGTCATCTGACTTTCTGACATATCTAGTCTTTCCGCCTGCTTATCCAGCCTCTCCCCATCCTGTCCATCTGGTAGGAGAGGGCGTCGATCTTCGTGCCCAGAGATGTGATACCATTCTGTAGTCCCTTTTCCATTGATAACAGCAGACTGCGAAGATCCGGCTCTTCCTCTGCAGGCGGAGGGGTCCGAGTAGTCACACGGGAGGACGAGTCTTGCGACTGAGAGCGCTTTTGTTCGAAGGTGAGTTTGGGTTGGGTCTTGTCAGTTCTGCCCATTGTCTTCATTAGTTTGGTGGGGTCAATACCGCCAAAAGTCTCCACCTTAGGGTCAGGCAAATAAGGGCGTGGCCTGCGATCCCCTCTCGAAGAGCTACGGCGTCTCCCCAGAGCAGGAGTCGACACGCAGCGGCAATCAGCCGTTTTCGTCAGTATGCCAGCCACCGGGGGCTACACCCGTTGTTTCCAGTGTTTAATCGCTCACCTCCTTACTTTGTCTCGTCAGGGTACAGCCAGTAACTC
Organism: Triturus cristatus; assembly: GCF_964204655.1. Lineage (NCBI taxonomy): Eukaryota > Metazoa > Chordata > Amphibia > Caudata > Salamandridae > Triturus > Triturus cristatus. The sequence goes on from NC_140583.1 coordinate 954,994,048, forward strand.
AGCACCAGTCTTGTGCGTCTCCTCGTGTTGACTTTGCTGCGTTGCAATGTGCTCCTTCCTGGACAGCACCATGTGTTGACCCCTCCGTACTGCCCTGGCTTCGTGAGGTATGCTGTTCCGCCGCTCGGGCGTGCCAACACCAGACTTATATCGTCCCTTGCACTGCAACAGCACTCACCTCCATTACCGCTGCCTGGCCGTGCCCAGTCCTGCAGACCCCGCTTCTGGCAGACGGTCACCTCCAGGGGTGCTGCACCCAACCGGGCGGCAGGGCGGTGCCCGCTCTCATTGTTGTTCCCACCGCTCTCCTGGTATCCGCTGTTTCCACTCTCTGTTGCGGCCTCTGTGCCTTACAATGGTCTATCTCCTCTGCCGGAATGCAGCCTCAGCTATGTAGTGGATGCTGTGCCACTACACCCCCATATACTGTGGCAGATCGGCTATTTTCAATTCAGCGTTCCACGGGGCCCTTGCTTTGCTCCACCGCCCCTCACTCCTGATTTCACTGCGTGCACAGAGGCGCCTGTCAGGGCTCCCCCGGGCTTATCTCATGGGTGAAGGTGCTCACATGTCCCCTGATGGTCTTTGCGTTGCTGTCCCTCGAGGTTTGCCCCTATATCTCTAATTGAAGCCAGGCGTGCCCCATCCTCACCGCCCTCTTGCTTGTGGGTGCATCCGTAGCTCGTCTTCCCCGCTGCTGTAATTTACTAGTCGCGGTCCGATGGTGCGATGAACGCCAGGGGAGAGAAGGGTGTTAAAGCTCTCCGCGGTTCTTCTCCTTGTGCTCCGCGATGATTTTTGTTTTGCCTCAGCAGAAGTCTCGGATTCCCCTTCTCCTGCTCCGCAATACCACTGGAGCCTACTTTGGCGCGCCCAGACAATCAGGCGAGACCAAACCTCGCAACGCTGTGGATCGGCTCACGCTCTCCCAGACGCACAGTGATGCCACTCCGTCTCGGGCATACTGCAGTTCTGGGATTCGCGGCCCAGCACTTCGCGTGCTTCCCTGCTCCGTAGCTTCAGCCAGAGTGGGTCCAGAGAGGCCGGGCTTTCGTCCGCGGGGTGCGGCGCTATTCCAGTCTACGAATATGTTTTCGTGTTCCTTGGTAAGGTGGAGTTTGTGCAGATAAATCAAGGATCGTTGATCGGCGTGGAGGAGCTCTAGGCTCAGGCAGCCATTCCCGATTCGAGCCAAGCTCCGCCCCGTGAGCTACAATTCTTAACATGGAAAACTGCTTTCCTAGTAGCTATTGCTTCTCTACAAAGAGTTAGCGAACTACAAGCACTAACTATTCGGGAACCCTTTCTGCAAATGCATCATAATAAGGTTGTACTCAGAACTAATCCTAAATTCTTCCCTAAAGTCATTTCTCCCTTCCACCTCAATCAATTTGTGGAGCTGTCTGTATTCTTCTCGCAGCCACAAACAGTCGCGGAAAGAGCTCTTCACACCTTAGATGTCAAAAGAGCACTGCTATACTACATAGAGAGAACAAAATCTTTTCGTAAGACCAAACATCTATTTGTGTCTTTCTCACCACCACACAAGGGCAACCCCATATCAAAATCTTGGATAGCTAGGTGGATTGTCAAATGCATACAGATTTCTTACCACAAAGCAAAACATACATTATCTGTTCCTCCTAAAGCCCACTCTACACGTAAGATAGGGGCTTCAATGGCATTTTTAGGGAACGTTCCCTTAGACGATATCTGCAGAGCAGCTACATGGTCTACACCGCACACATTCACAAAACACTATTGTGTCGACGTGAAAACTATACAACAAGCTAGTGTGGGCCAGGCTGTACTCAAAACACTATTTCAAACTACTACAACAGATACTGGTGGTCGCCGCTAGGTGGGGATACCTCTATATAATCTAAGCATTGTGCGTAATCTGCAGCTCATATGCCTCGAACGGAATACGCTACTTACCAGTATGCATCTGTTCTTGGCACGTAGAGCTGCAGATCTACACATGCCCACCCGGCTACCTTTATCTGTTCCCGTATTATCTTATTTAGTTACTCCATACATGGGCATCCTTCCTGTTTCTTACAAAGATCCATCATTTCCCTGCTGGCAAAAAACAATCTGAGGATGGAGCCGATGCCCATGCGCACTTTGATCCAAAGGAGGAGTCACACACCTCGTGACTTCCAAAGACTTTCCAAGGCAAAAACAAGTGCAAACATACGGGCCCAACACCAGATGTCGATCTATGCATAGTGTGTAGATCTGCAGCTCTGCATGCCAAGAACAGATGCATACTGGTAAGTAGCATATTCCTTAACTAGTATGGTGTGGAAACCAACCCCTTGGCCAAGGAATTAGGAAGAGCCCCTGGTGCAGATCAGGCGACCAAAGCTCAGGTCAGGATTCAGGACAGGACAGATGACCTCTTCTAGATACGGCGCCTGCGCCGCACCCCTCGCTGATGCTATTTTCCTCCTCGAATCTTTCGCGATGTTCTCTAATAAGTGCCTCCTCGATTCTTCCACGATGTTCTCTAATTAGGAGCATCCTTGATTCTTCTGCGATGTTCTCTAATTAATTGGCTTAAAAGTTCTAAATCTGGACTTGGATCTTCTTCAGTATTTCTCAAATTTCGGACAGCATCTCAGTCTCTCAGCATTCTCCGTCTCTCTGTGGTAACTAATCTAACTAAAACTACCTCTATTATACCTCTCTGATGGCATGTACCACCCCTGAATGTTTCGAATTTACAAAACTCCTAACTCTGATTGGACAAGGAAAGGGGAGATGATCATCACACCATGCTAAGTTTAATACTTTTCTTGAAGCTCATTGTTCTATGTTCCCTCCCTTCTAATTTACTTTCCCAAGCTTTATTTCCCACCCGTATTCACAAGTAATCAATACAAAGTATACAGTTTTATTAAAATGTATTCCGTTCTCAGGACATCATGCTTGTTCTCAGGGAATGTTACTTTTCCACTTTTGGATGACGTTCAAGGCTTTGCACCACTGCTCCTAGGTAATTTCTACTGCGCATGTGGAGTGGTCACATGACACGCGAGCTTCAGTCCTGCACGGAGGCCCAATTACGAACTAATAGAGAGGTCAAAGAAAGAGTGAATTAAAATTTAATAAATGATTTCACTGTATACCACTTATCTCTAATCTATTCCCGTTTACTTATATAAATCTTGCTCATTAGCATTTTAGTAAACGTACATGGTTTAGTTTTAGCAAAGCATGCGCATTATCATGTGAATTTCAAGCGGCCATTTTAAGAGCAACTGCGAAGATTTCCCTCCAAGCAATAGTACGTCATACTGCATAGATGCAGTAGACGCATGCACAATGCAGAATCACGCATTTAGCGGCCATTTTAGAGACACACGGGTTACTTGTTAGTAATACACATAGGCAAGCTTCCCCTAGATTCTGTGTGCAGATTTTCTGGTGCGTTATTAGTATTTACGAGCACAATTATTACGGTATTACAAGTTATTTGAGAGGATTGCTTCTGAGCAAGTCTCTTTTATACGAGTCCTTGCTCCATCAGTCTCCTCTCTAATGGCATTTTATGCCATCACTAAATTTCCATCACTAAATCAGATGCCAACTTTAGCATATCAATTTCTTCTTCAACCTTCTCATCTTCTTTCTTTTAATTTCTGTACAGTAGACCCTTCATTCTTTTATATATATTTCCTTTCAATTCTTCAAGTTGTATCTCTTCATACTTTCTTTTCTTACTCTTTTCATTTACTTCATACCGTTTTCTTTTCTTGCGACAGTTGAACCATGTCATTATTGCTAAGACTAATAATGTTATCCCTAAAATTGGCAATTTTATTTGCACTATTATGCTCTTACCCATGTTAGAAAACCAGCTCCCTACTGTAGTAATACTATTTGTTAATTTGTTTCATACACTATCAACTGCCAGTGGTTTTAATTCTTTTTCCAATTTCGGAATAATTTTAATATATCTTCCAATTTCAACACTTTTATCGGGTATGTTGTGCCTTAAGCATTTTACAGACTCCGCGCTCTTTTGCCAATAATATATCATGAGCTAGTCGATTTTGCAAAACCATAGATCTGATTGCAACCATTTCTGTATTTATCATCAAGAATCCTCCAGCAGTGTCAGTAGATAACCGATCTACTACTGTAGACAGGTGACAAATTGTTCGGGAATTCAGAATTACTCCCACTGAAGTATCAATGCACTGAAAATGTCACCTACTATTTCAGAAAAACTAGCTTTTTTTATACGTGTTAGTTCCTTTGCGTCTTCATTGCTTCCAGTGTTTCTTTTCACATGGTACACCTTTGGGAATACTATTCCAAAATAGCAACTCCCGTACCAATTATCAGGCAACCTGAAATAATCTTTATTGCCACACACATAATAAATTCCAGGAAATACTGGATCTGTTCCTCCTTTCAGTCCCCATCCCCCAATAACCAAGAAATTATGTTTGCATTCCTAGAACCAATATACACATAGTTATATTCAGTCTTTAATCTATGGAGGCAGATCTTCCCTTTCTTTTCAAAGTCCAAGGACATAGCAGCACGAGTCTTGCCAGTTTCATAAATGTCATCTTTCTCAGCCCACTGAGGTATCTGTGGTTTCGATTCAGAAGCCCGTCTCTGGAAGTTCTGTCTCCTTTGCTCAACTAAGTTCAAAAATATCTTTTCTTCTTCGTGTAATTTACATGTTAAATTGTGCTTGTGTGCTTCGGCTATATCGATTGTCTTCATTATTAGAAAATATTCTCCCATAAACTGTGCGTCTTTATTACTAAGAACTGGGTTCATGCTCTTTCACATTGGAACCTCAGAAAAAATCACATCTACATTAGAATAATAATATTGTAGTTTTCCTGTTCTATAAAACAAACTTTTCAAAACACTACAAGAGATAACATATGTTAATGGAATATGATGATATGTCACACCTTCTGCTACTGATGCGGGTAATTTCATACACACATAGCAATCACTAACTTCCATAGTGTCCACGTACTGTACGAATAACTTTGTAAATACATTTAAAGCAGTGTCATTGTCTGTCACAGTGTGGGATATGTCTAACTCATCTGGTGCTTCTAGATCTACTTTGTCTCGTTTTGTCTTATTCTCATCTGGTGCTTCTGATGCTATCCTATTACCTTTTATTTTAGCTACTTTCTCATTAATTTCTGTGTTATTCCTTTCTTTTGTAACCATCAAATAAGGGATGGCTACTGTCAGTACCAACCAAACTATGAGTAATAAAAATATACTACATATGCATATTCTACAATTCTTTTGTACACAATTTTGTTTCGGTTTTCCATTAGCCCTATCATCAGCCATTCTGAGTCAAGAAGATTTCTCTTCTATACTTTCAATTTACTTGTGGAATTCAAAATTTTTTTAAGAAATTTTTCAGGTTGGTCTCACTTCTTCGATATTCTGTTCTGCAATTATTTCTTCATCAATTTCTTCATTCAAATCTAGATTCTCGAATTCTTCAAGAAATACATATGTCCATTCATGACCCTTGAATTTATTATTCAAGATTCTCAGTCTTTGACTTTGTCATCTGGGCTGTTCAGCAGATGTTCCCGACTGACTAGAAATTTCGTTTACTTGATCAGGTTCTTGATTAACTGTTTTGAAATGATACTTTAGCCTCTTCACAACACTCGGCCAATCGTCACCTCTTCTGACTCTTTTTGCTTGCACTGCACTGTCACTGTCTTCAAGTGTTCTTTTATTTTCGTTATGTTGTGGCACAACTTGGTTATCTTCGTCTTCAGATTTCCTCTCTGTCTGATCCAGGGCTTACTCTTGTACCATCCTTTTCTGCCTGGATGCATTCTTCTTCCCTAGTCTGACCCTGTTAAGGTTTTATCTTGATTTTCTGTTCTTCTACATGAACTTGTTTTTCTTTTCCTAACTGGTCCTGCTGGGGTCTTATTGCACTGTGGGTTTCTGCAGCCCGAACGCGTTCTTCCAGACCTATCTGTCCCTCCTCAGACTCATGTATTGTTGCATCCACTTCAGTCTGAGTAGATTGATCTCTCCTTATCTGTTCCTGCTCAGGTTCTCCAATAGCTGTATCACCTCTTTCCTGTGCCAGTTCTTCTATACCTGTCTGGTCCTTACTGCTCTCCTGTCTTTCTAGACGGATTTGGCTTCTTGTTTTCACATTTACTTCAGGTATGTCAATCACTGGTATCCAGTCATCCTGGCTTGTGCTTGGTTGTTCTCGATCAGCTATTTCAGGGCTTGTTATTCTAGATCCTTCAGCTGTACAACCTTCCGCAGCCTCAACTCCTTGTGTATGTTGAGAACCTTTTGTGCTAGGTGCTGGTACTCTCGTGGTATGGCTTGCATTAATCCAATTAGGTAAGCCTGCACATTTCACTGCTGTGGTAGTACCCAATATAACTTGCTGTGGTTTTCCCCACCTGGATGCTAGACACGACTCTGAAATGTGTTCTTTCACCACCACTCAATCACCAGGATTCAGATCATGTGCTTGATTCGGCTGCCTGGCAACTGCGTCTTCTCCAACCTGTTGAGAGATAGAACGCACTAGGTCAGCCAGTTCTTTGCAATATTCCAATACCAAATCAACAGATATATTCAACAGTTTGTGCCCCGGTATACATGCCAGCCTCATTGCTCTTCCCATGATTATTTCATTGGGACTCAACCCTGTATTACTATCAGGAATGCTTCTGAGCCCCATCAGAACAAGAGGTAAAGCATCAGGCCAATCCAGTAGGGTAGATGCACATATTTTTCCCAGTCTTGCTTTTATTGTGCCATTCAGTTGTCTACCACTCCAGAAGCCTCTAGGCGGTATGCACAGTGCAGTTTTTGCTCAATTTTAAATGTTTCAGTCGAATTACTTCATTATTAAAATGAGTCCCTCTATCTGATTCCAAAGTTACTGGAAAACTGAAACGAGGAATTAGTTCCCTCAGCAAACGTTTGGCAACTGTTATACTGTCATTTCTTCATGTAGGGTATGCCTCCACACACCGTGAAAACAAACAGACTATTACTAGTATGTACTTCAATCCTCTGAAAGGGGGCAATTGAATAAAGTCAATATGTAATCTTATAAATGGGCCTTCTGTCTTTCTAATTGTTCCCATACAGACCACTGTCTTTTGTCTTGGATTCATTTGTTGCCAAATTAAGCATCTCTGGCAGAGACTCTCTGCTACACTTCTGACCCTTGGATTGAACCAATTCTGCCTAAAAAGTCTGATCATGGCATCCCTGCCTATGTGAGTGTCTCCGTGATACATTCTAGCCATTTGTGAAAGCATGCAGTCTGGCATTACTGGTCTGCCATCTGGGCAAATCCAGACATCATCTTCTGACCTCCTTTGACACCCAGCTTTTATCCATTCTTCCTTTTCCTTCATCTCTGCCTCATCCTGCAGTTGTCTTACTTCTTCCCATGTCTATAATCCTGAAAGTAGCATAAGTTGGCAGCTGATTCCATTTGTTTCGATTTTCTTGTTCACTGCCATTTTATACTTGGCACAGTGTTAGGCAACTTAGTCAGCATACCTGTTACCAGCTGTCACATAGTCATTTCCTGACTGATGTGCGGCACACTTGACCACTGCCACTTCTTTTGGCAATTGTATTGCTTCAAGCAATTCCTTTACGAAATTTCAATTTTTGATTGGGGATCCTGAAGAAGTCAAGAAATCCCTTTGTATCCAGAGTTGGCCAAAATCATGCACAACCCTGTAACCATACTGGCTATCAGTAAAAATGGTTACTTTCCAATTTTTCCCAATTTTGCATACTTTAATTAAAGCCACCAATTTGGCTACTTGTGCAGATTTGACTCCAGGCAAATAGGATGCTTCGACTATTCCAGCCAATGTACATACAGCGTAAGCAGCACTCAGCCCTCCCTCCTCATGGCGCATACATGAGCCATCTACAAACAATTAATGTCCTGCATTTTTCAGGGGATCTTCCTGTATATCTGGACGGGGCTTAGTACAAAGTTCTGTAACATCCTGACCCTCGTGTTCAACTTCATCCCTCACTTCTTCTCCATAGGCGTCTGGTAACAAGGTGGCAGGGTTCAACACTGTACACCTGACTATTGTCACGATTTCAGCAGCTAAGATAATTATTTCGAATTTTATCATCCGGCTGGGAGGGAGATATTGAGTTTGAGTTCTTGTTAATAGAATCTCCACTGAATGTGGGACGTGCACTTTTTCTGGATGTCCCATCACAATGAACTCACTTTGTTCTAAACTTGTAAAGGTAATAAAAAACGTTTTAAACTTAAACTTGTAAAGGTGGCAGCTACTGCTTTTAAACAACCAAGTAAAGCTGAGGCTACAGGGTCTAAAGTAGCAGAGAAATATGCCACTGGTCGTCGCATCAAGCCATGTCTTTGAGTTAAAACCGAGAGCGCACAACTATTCCTCTCGCAACAAAACAGTGCTAATTCCTTTGAATAATCTGGCATTTATAATGCTGGGGCTTCACATAGACATTTCCGTAATTTCACAAATGCTTCCATACTTTCATCATCCCATTCTATTGGATCCTTTGCTCGTTTCTTGGTCATTTGTATTAGTGGTGTGGCCAGTAAGGAAAATCCTACAATCCACTGCCTACAGTATCCCACAACTCCAAGGAACATTCTGATTTCTCTCTGGGTTTGCGGAAATTTAATTTGTCTTATTATTTCTATTCTTTCAGATGTCACTCTACTCACTCCACGTTCTATTTGGTGTCCAAGATATTTGACTTTGGTTTGGCAAAACTGTAATTTTTCTGGGGACACTTTATAACCACCTTCAGCCAAATGGTTCAACAAGGCAATTGAATCAGCAACACAGTCATCTCTTGTTTTTGATGCGACTAGTAAGTCGTCAATATACTGCACTAATACTGACTCTCTGGGTAACACAAAGGTTTCTATGCACTTTTTCAGTATCTGTTTGAAAATTGAAGGACTTTCAGTGAACCCTTGAGGAACACGATTCCAAACTAAAATACGATCCTCAAACTTGAAAGAGAAAAGATATTTGCTGTCTGGGTGTAATGGGATAGAGAAAAAGGCATCGCATAAATCAATTACGGTAAACCATCCTGCCTTCCAGGGTATCTGGTACAGAATCACAGCTGGGTTTGGCACTACGGGGCAACAAGGCACTACAATTTTATTAATTGTTCTCAGGTCCTGAACTATCCTATATTTTCCGCTAGGTTTCTTTATGCCAATTATAGGTGAATTACAGGGACTGCTCATTATTTCTTTAAGAATGCCTTGTTCGATCATTCGATCAATTTCTGCTGCATCACCAGCTTTAACTTTAGGACTCATCTTGTATTGTCGAGTGTTTGGGTAATCTGCACTTTCCTTTACGGTTACTTTTACTGGTTCTACATTTGCCATTAACCCTACATCTTTTCCTGTAAAATCCCATACATCTGGATTTACCGTTGTTTTGACCTCATCTGGTCAGTCATAGTTAGTCATCATAGAATACATCTCATCTATCTCTGTGCCTTTTTTAGCTAACCTAAATTCATAGACTCCGTCTTCATCTGGGGTTTGAATTGCAACACAGTCCGGTGTGCAGAATATTGTGCAGTTCATTTTGCACAGTAAATCTCTTCCTAATAAATTTACAGGACTGGAGTCACACACTACGAATGTGTGCATTTCCCTAAAATTGCCAATGCGTACCTCCATGGGTTCTGTAATAGGGGTTCTAATCTGTTTATTGGAAACGCCTACTACTTGGATTGCTTCTCCCGAGAGGGGTAGGTTTGGAATGTCTGCTGTTCATACAGTAGAACGGGTAGCACCAGTGTCCAATAAAAAAAGTAATATCTTTTCCTTCTACTTTACCATCAACATATGGACCTGACTGATCTACCAGTAAGGATGCACCAAGTACACACTCCCCTTCCTCCCCTCTCAGGCACCTTCATTGGTCGTTTTCATCGAAATAAGGGTCCTGCAAAAGAAATTGTGAGGTTACAGAATTTTTCTTACCACTTCCTCCTTGAAACCCGGTGTCCACACTGTACTTGGTCAGTTTCACAAAATGTTGCATAGGGGCAGATAGCAACTGACTCTGTAGATTTACAACCTGCTGCAGTTGATTCATTATCCCCTCATTCTGCGTCTGTGGATTTAAATTTTGATTTGGGCCATTATTGTTTTGTATAATTTTACATTCTTTTTTCCAATGCCCAATTTTCCGTACCCATGACAAGGAAACTTTTTCTTTGCCTCTTCTCTACTCATTCGTCCCTTCTGTTAACCCCCATTATTTTCATTCTGGCCTTGCCCTTTTCCTTAATTTCCTGTCTGGCTATTTAGTTGGAGTTCTTGCTGTTCTGCTAATTTAACTTGTGCCCACATTACTTTTTCTTCTAATTTCTTTCGTTTATTGTTAATCTCGTCTCCGCAATACTTTGCGTATTTGAGAATGTCATTTATGGGCCTTGCTTGCCAACACAACATGTGTTTTCGAATCATGTCTCCAATTTCTGGTTTTAATCCTGTCACAAATCGATACACAAAATGTCCCATGTCTTTATCTCTAATGTTTTCAAACCCGCTATACAGTTTAAATACCTACAGTAAGCGTTCATAATAGCTATGTACGGACTCATTTCTGTCCTGGGTTGTTCTGTCTATTTTTACCCAATCAGTTTCTTTCTGAGGAATTTTCCCTTTCAAGAAAGTGATCACCTGGTGATATTTCTTCATTACCTCTTCTGAAGGAGCTCCTGTTTTCTCATCTCTCAGATATTCATCACTAGGCCAATCAACAGTAATTTTACATTCTGTCCATAAATCAGTAGGCATCACAATATCAAACAACCCATCCAAATCTTTTTTTTATTTATTTTTTAATAAATCTGTTTTTATTGTTTTGAAGAGTTGACAGCTTGTAGACAGGCAGCTTTTAACATATAACATCGACCATACCTTAAAGTATTTGGCAATATCAGATGAACATGACTGTGGACCAGTGATAAACTGATGTACATATCAAGGACAGTAGTGGTTTAGTTACAAGTTAAACCTGAACAGGATAAACAACATCATCCATTGGTAACATGGTTCCAGTGGTATGGTGTACAGAGTCTTCAGGATACATGTGTGCACAGATGATAAGAAGAAAACATTAAAGGGCAAAATTCAACAAAGCCCCAGTAACAAAGAACAGCAGCATAGTCCGACTTGTGAATGTGCATTCCGCACCGTGTCCCCACTGCTTCTCCCCCCCGCCCCCCGGTTCCCCGCAGGCAGACACCACCAATCAAGACACCACCAATCAGAGAGCTCAGCACTGCCCATCCTGAGCACCAGATAGTACACTGGTATTTGTATGGCGACGTTACTGACCTTTGGTAGTTTATTCATCACTCCCCATAAGGGTGCCTCCCCCATGTTCAGGACGCCCCTCTGCGCTGCCCCCCTCAGACTGTGCCAAGGCCTGTAGGAGACCCTCCCATTGTGTCGCAATCGGCGTCTTCCGGAGTCCAAGCGTTTCCTCTCTCAGGAGAGCTATTCCCTCTGCCTTGGCCCACGCCAGGAGCAAATACCTCCACGCCCTTATGTGTGGTGGGTCCGGCGCCTTCCACCTTTTAGTAAGTAGCCGTTTAGCCACCACCAGCCCCTAGTCGAGAAAGCGGGAGGAAGCTTTGGTGGACGGCGTTCTGAAAAAGAGGTGCAGCAGGTAAACTGGCCATTCAAAGGGTATGATGCGGCCCGTACACCTGTGTAGCGCCTCTCGAACCGCCCCCCAGTAGGAGTGTAGCTTGTGGCAACTCCACAGCATGTGCACTAACCCAGCTCCCAACTCCGCGCAGCGTGGGCAGACCGTATCTGTGTGGTGAAAGTACCTATTGATCGTTTCGGGTGTAAGGTATGCTCTATGGAGTATAAACAGCTGTATTTGGCGAAACCTCATATTTCTAGGTATGCGTGTTGGACTCCGTAGCATCTTATCCCACTCCATATCCTCTAGTGGCCGCGCCAGATCTGCTTCCCATTTACGGCGTAGTGGTTCCAAACTTATCGCTGTGTGTGTACGTAGGGGTGCCACAAACCACCGGATCAAGTGCCTACCTTGCCCCATAACATAAAGGTACTGTATGGTAAGGTGTTGGCTTGGCTCCTCCTTCATGTCCCCCCATCTGGAGGTCAGCGTCGCAATTAGCGAGCGGTGTCTGAGAAATTGTCCAGGTGGCAGCCCCGCCTCTTCTACCAGGGATTCATACGTCATGAGAATGCCATCACTATATAAGTCCCTAGAGTCTGTATGTCTGCTTCGTGCCACTCCACTAGCTCAGAAGATGTAAGCGTTCCCAGCCCACTGGGGAAGCCCACTAGTGGTATGGCCGGAGCGTAAGGGACCAGAGTTCTAGTAAGGTATAGGCTACGGCGGTAGCATTTGCAAGCCACCACCAAGAGGAGCGGTGTCGGTGCTGGGGCTTTAGCGGCAGGGTGAAAGAGTTTGGTAATATCAGCAAGAGAGAGGGGAGGTGCTGTGGTCGCGGTGTCGTCACGTCCGCTGTCAGCTAGCCAGCAGGCTATCCATTGTAGTTGCTCTGCCAATTAGTAATGCTTGAAGCGCGGTGCAGCAAGGCCTCCCTGGTCAGTGGGCAAGTACAACTTAGACAAAGCTACCCTGTGACATGTGTTGCCCCAGAGGAAGTCCTGAAGTAACTGAGTGAGTCCGGTGAAGAAGGCCGCCGGAACATAAACTGACAGATTAGCAAAGTAGTACGGGACGCGGGGAAGGATCACCATATTCGATAATGCTACCCTGCCGGTGACTGTTAGTGGAAGCGTGGTCCAGAAACGTATTTGGGACTTAATTGCTGTCGCAGCCCGGCCCAGGTTACCCTCGATGAGATTTGCCGGTTGGCGTTATATCTGAACTCCTAGGTAGCGGAAAGTGTCCCCTGTCCACCGCACCCGCACACCATCCAGTATGTAGCCCGGGTCCTGAGTGTCACCCCTGAACGCGTAGAGGCAGGACTTGCTGGCATTTACCGTGAGGCCCGAGAGATCGGCAAAGTCGCGCAGCGTGTGCGCCAGCCAGGCTGGAATATTACTTACATCTCTTATGAAGACCAAGAGGTCATCCGCATACAGGGATACCTGATGTGTCGCATCCCCAAGGGAATTCCGTCACTCAGTGTCGCACGCAGTGCCACTGCCAGGGGCTCGATTGCTAGCGCGAACAGGAGGGTCGAGAGCGGGCACCCCTGCCTAGTGCCTCTGCGAATTGGTATGGCGTCGGATGTATGGCCCTGTCTTCACCCTCACTGTACGGTACTTGTATAGTAGGTCGACCATCTGGAGAAACCCCAGGCCCATCCCATAGCGCAGCAGCACTGCTGCGAGGTAGCCTCACTCCAGACAATCAAAGGCCTTTTCAAGGTCCAGCACAAGGCAACGCGCCACTCCTGTACACTATCCGACGCCACCCTAAAGAACCTCCGCAGATTCAGTGAGGTACTACGTTTGGGTACAAAACCATTCTGGTCGCTGTGGACCAACTCCGGTACTACTGGTGCCAGGCACTTCGCCAACACCTTGGCGAATATTCTATAGTCCACATTAAGAAGTGCCAGGGGTCGGTATGATCCCAAATTCTCGGGGTCCCTATTCGGCTTGAGAAGGGACACCAGGTAGGCCTCACGCATTGAGGGGGGCAGAGTGTGCTCGCCCAGAGCTGTGGAGTAAAGGGCATGCAACCTCGACACTAGGGACTCCCGGTAGGTCTTAAAGTATTCAGTGGGTAGGCCATCCGGCCTCGGCGCCTTGACAGACGCCATGGAGCCGATCGCCTCCCCGATTTCCTCCAAAGTAAGGGGACCATTGAGCGTTTCTTGATGGTCTTCGGAGACCGTGGGCAGGCGGATAGTCTCGAGGAACCTATCCAGATCAGGGCCGGAACAGCGGCCTGCGGACCGGTACAGTTGAGCGTAATGGTCGGACATCACCATGTGTATCTCACGCTGCGTGTATACCAGGGCCCTCTCAGGTGTGCGTATGGCCCCAATTGGGGCATGTCTGCTCTCCTGTTTGAGCAGCCAGGCCAACAAGCGGCCCGCTCTGTCTGCTTTGGCGTGAGTACGAGCCATGTGGGCTGCATAGTTGTGGCATTGCAGACGTTCCATGAGGTCCGCATGCTGCGCCCGAAGGCTCACCAGACGGCCCGAGTGGCGGCCTCCGCCCTCTCGTTTGTATTGGACCAGTTGCGATTCAAGATGAGTAAGTGACAACGACAGGCTTTTGCGTATGCTCCACGTAGCACTGAGGCAGTGACCCCTGATAGCCGTTTTATGGGCATCCCATTCCACCAATGTGTTACTCACCGTCCCTTCGTTCAGTTCGAAATACTCCAGAAAAGCCGACTCCAGGGATACATGGAATTCCGGGTCCTCCAGTGCCGCTGACTGGAGACGCCAGGTAGGGACCGGAGGACTATCAGGTTCCCAGTTCAGCCGTAGCCTCAGGGGGTTATGGTCAGAATGTGTCCGTCCTAAATATTCCGCGTACTCAATCAACGGGGCCAGTGCTGGAGAGCCTACCACCCTGTCCAACTGCACGTGAAGGTCGTGCACTGCAGAGTAATAAGAATAGATGCGATCATTAGGGTGCAGGCCACGCCACAGATCCAATAACGCCCAGGATGATAGCCAGTCGGTGAGGGCCTGCACGTTTGAGACAGCCGTTGTTGTTCGGAGGGGTGGGAAGGACCTATCTAGGTGTACGTCTAACCCCGAATTAAAGTCTCCACCTAATAGCCAGGGGAGCCCAGCATAGGGAGCCAACGTTGTGGACAATTGCACTAGGTATGAGGGTTGGTCAGTGTTCGGAGTGTAAATAGATTTACAGGATTTGCTGACCATTGAGTGTCCCCCGTGCCAGAGTGTACCTGCCTGCGGGGTCTATCACTGTGTCTGTACAGATGAACGGGGTACCCGCTCTCACCCAAATTAGTGTGCCCCGCGCGTGTGCTGAATATGTTGTGCCACATAGTTGACTCCTCCAGCGTTTTTGCAGCCTGTCTAATTCTGGCTGTGTCATTTGTGTTTCCTGCAGGAGGGCGATTGCAGTGGAGTGTCTTTTGAGATATGCGAATATGGAGTAGCGCCGCGCAGGCGTTTACATGCCGCGTATGTTCAATGTGATTATGTCAGTGCGCGCCATCTCGGACGAGTCGATTCAGTGGGGGCGCGGGGAACAGGGACAGGCACTGTCAAGTCGGAGTGCTGCAACAGAAAACATAACTGAAGAACTAAGAACGGTGTAACATCTGGGGCGGACATTTTGCTATGCCCGTCCAAACCACTGCAACTGTGAAGCAGCGTAAACTAGGTGCCTACTGGGGTGCGCGCGCTAGCGGTGTCATGTTGTGGCCGTCCCCCTTGCTCCTGCATGTGTGATGTGCCATCCGTGTGAGCACCAGTGTCGCCTCGCGGGACCAGCAGAGTCGAACCAATGCACCTAGCGAGTGCGCCTCTCCTCCCATTCTCCCCCCCCCTCCCCGTCCCCCTGGAATGATGTACGGAGCCCGACCAGTGGCGGATGTGTCGCGGCTGCTCCGCCACCATGTGGGCTGAACATTACAGCTAGTGCAGTGCAGTTCTCCCCAACTGCAACCAAAACACAGAGGTTAACAGACAGTGATCTACTTGCGTGAGGTGTACATGCTGAGGGCTGTCGCGACAGTGTCAATTTAGATAATGTCATCCGCAGTTTGCGGAGTTACCACTGGTAATCCAAGATCCTCCGATACTTCTGTTGATGGCGATGAGGAGCAGCTGGGTACCAGGGTGGTGCACATGTGGGAGTCCGGACGTTCCTGGGCATGTAAGGAGCCGAGGGTGGTGACTGCTTCTATGGCTTCCAGTCTTTCCCTTCGCATGTTCTACGGGCTCGGGGCGCTTATCCCAGGCTGGGCATTCTTCATTGTCCCCCGCCGCTGACGTCGCCGGGTTCTCCTACCCGCTGTGGTGTCACCGTCTGAGCTCAAAGGTCTCACGCCCGACCACAGTCCCGACTCTTCAAGCCAGTCCCACGCCTCCTCAGGTGAGTCAAAGAAGCGGGTCCCCTCTTTTGCGACAACACTCAGTCGGGCTGGAAATAGCCGTGAGTAAGGTAGTTCCAAGACGCGGAGCTGTCGTTTCACGGCTGTGTAGTTGCTCTTATGCCTCTGCACCCGAGCCGTATAGTCCGGGAAGAGCATAACTGGGTTGCCGCCCACTTTAAGGTTGACCATCTTGCGTGTTTCTCGAAGGACCTTCCCTGTCCCTATAGTTGAGTAACTTAAAGATGAACGGCCGTGGTCTGGCTCCCGGTTGAGGTTTCTGTGCCGGCATGCGGTGGGCTCTTTCAACCACAAACTGCTTTGACAGTGTTCCCTGAGGCAGGAAATTGCGTAGCCAACGTTCCGTGAATTGCTCCGGGTGTCTACCTTCTTCACCTTCCAGCAGGCCCACCATGCGGATGTTGTTGCGGCGGGAGCGGCCCTCCGCATCATCTGCTCTGTCTTCCAGGACATGGACACGATCCATCAGGTCTTGCAGCGCAGCAGTATGGCTTTGCATGACAGGCTGAAGCTCTTTTATTGTTTGGCCTTGCACGGTGACTTTGTCTGCCAGCGTACGGTGGTCTGCATAGAGGAGGGTGAAGTCCGAGGTGACCTTGTTGATCCTGGTTTCCAAGGAGGTCCTGGTGTGTTCCAGCGCGTCACCTATCCTTTCTACTGCTGCAAGTACGGAGTCCATTTTGGTTGCTAGGGCCGTGGTCGCGGGCTGAGTCGCCCCTCCAGTATTCATACTCATGGGATCCAAGGTGTTCCCACGTAAGGGCCCCTGCTGCATCCTGGCTCTCATCCGGCCCATAACAAGCTGCTGCACTGTGGGCATTCGTGGGTGGGCACCAGTGGGGCGGTGTGCGACAGCGATATTGTTGACAGGGGAGTCCGCTCCCGTGGAGACTGCACACGGGTTATAGCCTGACGGGGCAGATCGCGGTAACCTCTCCCTGCTGTTTGTGGTCAGGACCCAGGTAGCGGCCTGTGGGGGCTCTGTATGTCCTTGTGGGGCTGCCTTGTGTACAAGCCACTCACCACATCTCAACCACAGCAGCAGGCGTAACTGTCAAGTTGGCGCCCGCTGGGCTCGTCCGTCGTCACCTTGTCAAATCCGGGATTTCCTCGACAATGCGAGGTCGCTGCCGCAAATGTCCACAATGGTCCAGGACACGTCCGATCAGTGTCCACCTACCCAGTGATTATCCGCCACTTAACGAGTGTGCAGGCCCGCGCCTGCAATTCACCTCCCCAGATTATCGTGCCAGCTAGGTTGCCTCCAACACGGTGGGGGACCCCCGCGGCTGATTCCTGGGCCCGGTGCATGTTTCAATCTGACCGCACTCAGTTCGCAGTGTGCAGTGGACACCCCTCAGCTCTCATCCGCTGGTCCGTGCCGCCCTGGGGGCTCTCAAGAGGCCATGTCACCCGGGTGGCCTCCTTCGCAATAGAGGCGTACAGGGAGATGCCCTCAAGCCCGGCTCTCTTGTGCTGCACTCAGCCTCACTCACTGCAGTATGGCCCCTCCGGGAGTCCGCTCCACTGTCGCCCCGGCTGGATGCTCAGTCAATTGCGGGTCACTGTTCCGGCCCAAGCCGCCACCTCTCACGTCCTGCTGCTGCCGTAGGCCCCTGCCTCACGCCGCCCGTACTCCTCACCTTAGCCGCCTGGTATGTCAGCACTGCGCCCCCTCTCGTTCCGCTATTGTCACCGCCTTCTGGCACTGCCAGTGACTCAGGTTCGCCCCGGGGGGTTTCGCGGTCTTCCATCAACCGGCTTTGGGGGTCTCTGCCTGCCTGGGATTTTGCTAACCCCCGGCGGGCGTTCCAGCACCGGCTGACTGTATCCGCCCAACAACTCTGAGAGCGTCGCTATGAGCGCCAGTCCCGGCCTCTTGCCGCTCACTGTCTCCCCGGGTGTTCACGCGGCCTGGGACGCATTGCTCCCTTGGACCACGGCCTCGACCGCATCGGATGAAACAGCAATTCGTTGGGCTTCCCAGGTGCCGCACCACGATCTCGCACCAGTCGCATATGCTTTTATTGCAGATGGAACATCTGCAGGATAGTTTTACCGGATAATTGGGGGTTTATCGGCCGGAGCGCTATAGACTCATGTCCGCCATGTTTGCTGGCTAGCCACGCCCCCCCACAACCCATCCAAATCTTTTAACAGCACTTTTGAAACTTTCACAAATCTTTCTACTTGCCGATACCACTTAACTGGCTTTTCTCTTAACTTTGGGAAATCATTTGTAAAGGATAAAATATCCGGTCTAGTCCATGGTACATATACATATCCTCCTCCTGGTACCTCCCTCATAGGACATAATCTTTCTACCTTTCCTGTTTCTTTCATCACAATTTCAGAAGTGGTTCGATTGGCAGGCGCCTCTTCCCTATTCCGCATCCATTTAGCTTTCCATTTGTCTAAGTCACCCCATTTTTGTAAAATTTTCATCAATTCTTTAACCTGTAACTTCCTTCCAGACACATTCATATTTTCTAGGTCTTTATCACTGAATTCTGCTCTGTATGGTTTATGTAATACTTTGGATTTGCCTATTTCAATTCCCATTTCAGAAGCTAAGTCTGTCAATTTCTCATGCAATATTTTTGTATTTTGGGTGATGCTTCTGCAGATAAACAATAACTCTTCTTCATTGTAAGTGTTCAACCTGTCTAACCCTACATGCCCAGCTATCATTTCTTCCAGTTCCACTTTTAATTTGTAGATATCGAAGATTTTCATTGGTTGTTTTGGCTTGTCCATTCCCTGTGCCCATCTTTCTATTTCTTTTGGGGATGCCATTGTGGCATTCTTAACTCCCGTGGCTGATTCTATTTGTACTTCCTTCGAACAACTAGATGTAACTCTTCTCGGGGTTTCATTTATCTGACCTCTTATCGGTAAATCCATTAGTGATATTACCGACTCACATTCGCTACTTTTATAATCAATGATTATGTTTTCTTTTCTGGGTTCAAGTGTAGGTGTGGACATGACTGGGGGTTTGTGCGCAATTGTCTCATCCCCATACAACGGAACCACTGGACCTATAGTCACGGGTATGGTTAGGGCTTCATAGTGAGTACTCAGTTGGGTTATTTTCTGTATCAATTCCTCCCTATTCTTGTTTATTGCCTCTCTTTCCTTTTCCTGCAGTACCCTTCCATTCGTTGTGTCATGCAAAATTTGGGTAACTAATGGTGTTCCCAATACTGGAGCACTAGGAATATTTCTGCTCTGTTCCTCTTGGTAAGGCGGAGGGTTTTTCATTAAAATGTCCTCCCAAAAAATCATCTTCCGATTCCCCACTACCTATTATCGTTAAATGTTTGGTCGTCTCTGTGCATTTACCTCCTGAATGTTCCTCGGACATTAATGAAGGATATAATCCTTCAGCTACCATCGCTTGTCTCCATTGTTTCATCTGACTATCTCGAGTTTCACGCTTTAGCCTGAGATAATATCCACTAAGATTCCTGCTACTTCTGGATCTATCGCGCTCAAATTCTTGAGTTTCCCTTTCCTCTAAAGCTTCATATTGGGTTAATCTTGGACGGGGCTCTAATTCGTTAATTTTTAATCTCAGGTTATGCAAAATTCTCCCATTAAAGGTACCATATTCTGGGAAAGCTAACCCTCCATCTTCTTTTGTATATTCTATCCAATTCTCCAACCATACACAAGTATGATAGCCTCTCTCCATCATCATGTATGATGCGGGTGTTTTTGGGGGAGGAATAAGAACTCCCTCTCTAGTCTTTACAGGCTTATCCTTTTTTAAATAATTTAAAATTTTCTGTATAAACGTCATCTTTCTCTTTTCTCCGTACATTTTTGGTATCGATCTCTTTATATATTGTTCTCTGTCAAAACCTAAATACCTTCTGTCAGGCCGATTTCCTATTAATGTTGGATTGTGCTTCCACATACAAATCCCACTGTCAATTATTATTGTAGCGTCTATCTTGCTAGCCAAATCAAATCTTTGGTTTTACTCTAATGTCCAACCAATACTAGTGCGGCTTTTATTCTTTCGACCAATCAGATTCTATTTTACTCTATATGCTTAGCCAATCCTAGCGCACTTACTGTGAGTAAACTATTCCGCTTACTCTTCACACACTACGAGTAAAACCCTTCTGCTTACTCTTCACTCAAGCACCAATGAACCTGCTATTTCTTCAGTACTACCCTTTCTAGGTGATATCGGACCAAAGTTTCACCAGCGAACTTCTTTGCTATCAGTCACTCTCACTTTTATACAACGTAGTCCCTTATTCAACACTGTCAGCCTTGCATAGCCCTTCAGTGCTATCTTTTGCAAATGAGCAACCTCACTGCAGTGTGGTTTCCATTCACCACCCGCTATTCAATATTCCCGGGAATTTCCAGACAACATAAAACAAGTACAAACAGGTAAGTTAATAGATAACCAATAATTCTGATTCAACTTTTCACCTAACTAGCTAATAAATTAAACCATAGCTCTGCTACCAGAAAAACTGATCCAGCGGGTTACCAACCTCAGGTACGCACTTACTATACATTCACTTCGACTCATAAACACTCTCATATATGTAGGCTAGTAAATACCGCTGGGTTCAATTTATTGTGCAAATACCTGTAAGATTAATGTTTATCTGATTATATCTTACCAAACCTCTTGATCCAATGTATTTTCCTCTCAAATGAATAATTTGTATGTGTTGCTGCATTTTGTCCCTGGACTGCTGTGTATCAGTTCCCCCAAACCCGTGAAGGGAACAATACCGGCCCGTTGCAGGGCTCGAACTTCAACCCCCAGAAGGCCTTGCGCTTTAGCGCGCGCATCACCAGCTGAGGGGAATCCCTCATAAGCACAGGCTGATCACCGCAGCGCGGGACGCGCTGAGAAGCTTTCTTTCCTACCGTGAGGGGAACGGTTGCCAAGTGTTGCTGCATTTTGTCCCTGGACTGCTGTGTATCAGTTCCCCCAAACCCGTGAAGGGAACAATACCGGCCCATTGCAGGGCTCGAACTTCAACCCCCAGAAGGCCTTGCGCTTTAGCGCGCGCATCACCAGCTGAGGGGAATCCCTCATAAGCACAGGCCGATCACCGCAGCGCGGGACGCGCGCGGGCAGCGCCCGGGCGAAGCCCGGGACAAGGGCGGGACCGTTTGTGGCCGTTAGTGGCCGGAAGAGGCTGGGCTGGACCATCCCTCTGAGTCCCACTCCTTTGAGCACTGACAGTCCGAAAGGTTTGTCAAACCATTCGTAAATTCTGGCCATTGGTGTAGTACCTATAGTTTGTGCTATAGCAAACTGTGATAGGGGAGTCGCTAATATCATATTGTAATTCATTTGTTGTGTATACGTATATGGTTATTTAGCTGGTTCACCATCCTCTATAATACGCTTTAGGTTTGTATTCTCTAATAGAACTTGCACAATGAGAAAGCGTAATACCCATAAAACCTTACTTGCTCACAACCAAGATGCTATTACACCACAGCTTCCTAGCTTAACAGCGATAGACCGTATGTTACAAAAGACGATTGGCGTGGTGGCAAACGCCATTGAAAGTACGGAACGTCGCTTATCATTGCCCATGGGTTGTGTCCCTCCCCTCCCCCATCCTGATCTGTCACTACTTACTACCAATTCTCAGGATTCCACCCTATTACCTTCCTTTGTATCGCTTCCAATGACTCGTCAGGTTCCTGACACCGTAGTTGTGTCTTCTATGGATAATAATGTGTCCCTTAACCCTCCCCCTTTGCCATTCCACTCAAGGCTATCCCAGTCGCCGATCATATCAGCATCCCCTCCAGGTGGTTCCCAATTATTTACTAATTGTTCGAGGTCACCTAATCTGTCTGGGATGTCAGAGGATGCCCAAAACATGAGCTCGCCTCATGTAATTACCCGAGGTCAGTCTGCTAGGCTTAGATCTGAGCTATCCCATGGGGTAAATCCCTTTGACCAAAGATCTAGTGGGGGTAGGGGAACTGCAAAAAACAAAAAGTACCAAAAATCCAAGAAGCGCAAGATAACTCTTGAAAACTCTGATGTTAGTCATTTATCTGACAACCCTATTATAATATCCGAAACTGGTGGTGTTATTCCTGGAGACTCACCCTCATATAGGCTTGAAGCACTAGCAGGAAGACTTCCGGTACAACCCAACAACGAAACTACTAATACTAGTCCCATATTACCCCAGAGTGATGCTTCAAACCGGAAACATCCCTTAAGCCGTGCTCAAGAGGTTCCTCTAATTGACTGTATTGAAAAAACTATGAAGTCTCTTTTACTTCCGGTCAATGAGAGGCTTAAAGCTCTATCTACTAGGTTGGATAGGCTTGAGCAAGATATCCTTGACAACTTCTTTTCCTTAAAATCTCTTATTAAATTACACGCAAAAAATAGTTCTACCTTACAGGAACAGAAGTCACAAGATCCATTGCTAATGCATACTGTTGCTATCTTAGAAAATAATAATGTTACCCCTGGTAATGTGGGTAGTGACAACTCTTCTGCATTAAGCTCGAAAAAAGGAAATAAAACGAGCAAAAGTTTAGCAACAAAAACTAATAAGGTGTTAAGAGCCGACCAAGCCTCCCAACCTAAGGCCACCCTCAATATCCCTAACAATGGAGCTATTGCGGGAAGTGAGAGAGTGGTTCCTGCCACACCTTCACAAAATTCCGGTGATAAATCCACTCCTAAGAATGC
The DNA here is from genome assembly GCF_964204655.1 of Triturus cristatus. Lineage (NCBI taxonomy): Eukaryota > Metazoa > Chordata > Amphibia > Caudata > Salamandridae > Triturus > Triturus cristatus. The sequence continues at coordinate 955,016,881 of NC_140583.1, forward strand.
AATTGCAGTGAGGGCAAAATTGTTAAATGGTGTAGATAGGGGTGACAATGAACAGTCTAGTCCCCCCAATACTGACCTACCTTCAGCCAGCATGCCTTATGTGGTAGTATTGGTAGGAGTCCCTCAGCTGCCATCTGGTAAGATTTAAGCATACTCGGAATTGAAAAACAAAACTATTTATCACTTGAATAAAACCTGTCCTCTCCCTCGACAGCTAGATGGGAAGGTCCTGTTTGTTAGAAGGGTTGGCTGGGTAGGCAACAGACGCAAGGAGGTCCTTGGTGACTGTATTATAGTCAATTTTCGTGATGCACAGGCCGTGAAGTTTATTTGTAACCACCAGAATGAGTCCTCTAGCAGCACAATCAGAGTAGTTGGTTTAGATTTCTTTTATCCCTGTCAAGCTTCCCAAATACAATGGCCAGCACAGGGCAGTAGATTTTGGGATAGGCATATGAATGAGCACCATCCTTGTGCTACTTCTACCTATGGCTATATGGGGGAATTTTTTGACCACAACTTAGGGTTTTGACGTATCCATCAGTCCCCCTCGTATTTACAAATCAATCCCATTGATCCCTTCTCTTTGGTGCCCCCTTTAGTGGATATAAGTAGCACTCTGGATCTGGAAACCTCTTTCCATTGTACTCCCACTCTCAATCAAACCAATGTAGTGGTTAATTCCCCCAGAGATCAATTTGATCCAACATTGAATTGTATTAGTCCTACCCTGGAACCATTTAAAATTATTAGTTGGAACGTGGCTGGCATAAATAGGAAGTTGGGCCTGCCAGAATGGAACTCTCTGGTAGAAGATCATAAGATCTGTATTTTTCAGGAGACCTGGAGTCTGAAGCCCCTCCACAAAGTCGGGTTACCTTCTTCCTGCCCGCAATACCCTCAAGTACAGGGAAGGGCCGCCCATCCGGGGGTCTCCTTATATGGGTAAGCGTTACGCTTGGTTGTAATATCACGCAAAAAGATACTAATTGCCCGGATATAATGAGAATTTTACTGAGAGGTCCCAATAGGGGGAGAGCCCTGGAAATAATTAATGTTTATGCCAGGGGTCCTAAAAATGGTTCCATTTCCCCTACAGTAACCCTACTCGAAAATGAGCTTAGAGCCGGCAGTGATGGGGCTCAGGTGTTGGTTGCGGGAGATTTTAATTGCTCATTTGAGCCCCTTGCGACCGAAGATATTTTGGACCTGGTGGAAGATGATTTAAAAAGAGGCATACCATCATTAACCATTAAACCAATTAAAAAGTGGTCCCAAAGGGTGATACAACTAAATGCGTTGACTATGGAGTTCGGATTGAGAGCTGTAAATGGCCGCACTGTCTCAGACCCAATGGGTGCAGACACCTACAATAGGGTGAATTGCTCTTCACGGATCGATTATATCCTACTTGATTTTTCAATTTGGAACTCGGTTCAGGATATGACGGTCCTATCTACTATTGAGAGTGATCATAACCCGTTGTCTTTAACCCTTAATGATCTATGGCTCAGTAAGACAAATGGATTGAGTCATAAGCCTGCCCCTAAAGTTTTACTATCCAATTGTGGGCGGCGTCTAAAGTGGAACAAAATAGCTCTAGACGAAATTAAACTCAATCTCATAGACCAGACCTTGTTGACCTCTCAAACAGAGCTTGATGCTATTTCTCAAAGTCCCCTTGCAATAGGTAGGGTAACCCTAATCTTTGAAGAAGCAATCAAAACTATAGGGGAGATTTTCTTTAAACAAGTGCCCCGGGGTAAACCCATAACAAATTCACAGCCGAAGGGCACCCACGATTGGTTTACTCCTGCATGTAGGCAGGCAAAAACAGCATTAATTAAAGCAATTAAGGGTAAAACACAATCTCTAATACAGTCCAATAGGACGAATTACAAACGGGTGATAGCTAGTGCCAAAAAGGATTGGGAGGATGAGTACTGGTATACCCTGAAAAAGGCTAGCTCTGCTAAGGATCCTAGACTTTTTTGGGATACTATCAGAGCTAGGAATAGACCTGATAGTAACCATATCACATGCAGTATCACCGGCCAAGCATGGTTTACCCATTTCTCCCAACTGTATACTTGCCCGCAGGGGTCTAGCATTGGAGCACCATTTGACTACTTTGATTTAGAGGGTGATATGACCGAGCCCGATTATACAACTAAAGAAGTAGAGTCTGCTATTAAAACTATCTTACCCCAAAAAGCGGCAGGGCGTGACGGTATTCCTGGCGACTTGCTCCGCTACGATATTCCAACGTGGGGGAAGTTTATACATTCCCTGCTTGTTGCCATCCATAAAGGTGCGACAGTCCCGGAATCATGGAAGGGCGCGGAGGTAGTCCCTATTTTTAAAAAGGGCTTAAGGGACGAGCCTTCTAACTACCGCCCTATAAGCTTATTGGATACAACCCAGAAGGTAGTCGGGAAGGTCCTATTGGGGAGGATCCAACAATGGATTGAAGATAATGATATCCTCTCCAATTACCAAGCGGGGTTCAGAACAGGCACGGGAACAATTGAGCAAGTATTTAGATTAATGCTGATCTATTGGAAGGTCGTGGTTATAGGCAAAGGCAGTCTTTATCTCGCTTTCATTGACTTAAAGACTGCCTTTGACCTTGTGCCTAGGGAGATCTTATGGGATGTCCTTTATAAAATGGGCCTCCCACGCTATATTCTCTCAATGTTGATGAGGCTCCACGATGGTAATTTTGCCCAAATCAGATGGGGTACACAGGGCGAAAAAACAAACAAAATCCTGGTGGATAGAGGGGTCCGTCAGGGATGTGTTCTTGCTCCCACCCTTTTTTCTTTATATGTCAACGGTGTGGTTGAGCATCTGTTAAAAGACCCTTCAGACGAACCATCCCTGGCGGGCGAGCGTGTTCCAACTCTCCTCTTTGCGGATGACACGCTGTTGTTATCCAAATCCCCAATGGGCCTACAGAAGCTCCTTAACAACTTTCAGACCTTTTGCTTGGAGCGGGGATTGGTCATTAATACTGACAAAACCAAATATTTGGTGATGAACCCCCCAAAAAAACTCGCCCGACCCCCTGTCCTGAATTCAGTACCCTTAGGTAGGGAGAGGGTATTTGATTACTTAGGAATACGCATCTCGCAAACAATGCAATGGACCTCCCACTTATCCAAAATGCTTCTAAATCAATGAATAATAACACTTGTCAGGGTGAACCCTAAAGTTCAGTAAATTTACCTGAGCTCAACACTTGGTAGTAGTGGCACAGAGAAGATAGGTATGCAATACCAAACATTAAAAAGTCTAATCACAAAGTAACAAAAATCCCAAATTGAATTAGAAAAAAATACACAAAAATGTAATAAGCAAAATAACTCCAAACCAACATAATCTAATGAAGAGATCTGGAGCTATCTGTTTTTAAAGTTGTAAGTGAAAATAGCACCAAAAAGCACAAAGAGCCAATGTTAGTCAATGACTAGGACCTACGCGCAATTTGAGGCCATCCACAGTGGAGACCGAGTCGAATTCACCAATTGGATTGGTCCTGATGGAAGTCTGGGAGACGAAAAGTAAAAAAAAAAGTTTTCAGCCCCACTTCAAAAAGGGACATTGTCACTTTTTGGAAGAAAAATCGTCCCTGTGCAGGCATTGCAGAAACTGTAGCTGCTGCCATAGAACCAAATTCCATATATCTGAAGCCGGATGGCCCCATTGACACTGAAGCTTTTGAGATTTCTTGCCGAGTACTTTGTAATTCACAACTCGGAATCAAAGTTCGTTGTTTTTTTGGAGTTGCAGGAATTTCTGTGGGTGATGGAGATAAAAATCAACCTGCTACTGTGGAAGTGCTGGTTGGATACTTACCTTGGTGGGTCCCATTGAAGCTCTGGAGGGAAAGTTTTCAAAAGTTTCCAAATTGTTCTGATTCCCAAACAACCACAGAAGAACACGTCTAAGGCCCAAAGGATCTCAGGTGAAAACTCTTAGAGACACTCCGGGTATTAGGCAGAGACCAACTGCAAAGTTGCGAAGGGAAAAGGCCTCTTGCAGCTTGTTGGGTCCCGGTAGCCACACAGAAGTTCAGCCAGCTGACTTTTGGGGTCCACTTATTTGTCCTGGGTACCAGAGCGAGTAGGTCTAGTCCTTCAGGACTACTCTCAGGTCACAGACAGCAGGTTCAGTCATCTTCTGATATTCCACAGGTCCAGAGAGTGTTCTGAGGATGGTGCCTTGGGTTACCCATTTATGGTTGGCACTAGATAGTGAGTGGGGGTGAATACTGGGTGGCGTAAAAGTTGCCAACTTTTTCCGGAATTTCCTATTTGCCTTGCAGCCAACAGGCCCAAAATGGTGTCAGGGTAATTCCACCTACATTAAACTTGGGATCTGAAAAGCTGAGGGTGTGTAGGAGAGCGTGTTATGGAAATGATTAGTGTTCTCCCACATCTGACACTAAAATCGTGTGGAATCCACAACAAAAAAAGACAGCAATGCTAATTTTTTGCCCTAATCTCTGTGCTTCTACACTGGTTAACTGTGGGAGGCCAAGTCTGTTAAGGTATTTTGTGCACGCCTCCAGATCCAAGATCTGGTCGTTTTTATAGAGCTCCTGATAAAACTCTTGAAAGGTCTTGAGGATGTCTTTGTGTCTTGTGTGGGTTTTGTTGTGTGGGTCTGTGATGGATGAGATGGTAGATTGGTTACGCTTATGCTTCAGGTAGGAGGTTAATAGCTTCCCCGCTTTATTTGCTTCACCTTGTATTTGTTAAACCATAGTCTGGCTCTCTCACTCAGGATCTTATTGTATTCATACTTTTTTTCAGTTAGGTCCGTTAGGGGTTTGGTATCGCGAGTGGCCCTGGCATGGGCCATTTCTAGGCTTTTGATGTCCTGCTCGAGCTGGGTCAGCTGTAAGTTTGTGATTTTGTTTATTTTGGATTTAATTTCGATTATTGTGCCTCTGACAGTAGCCTTCAGTGCGTCCCATAGGGTGGTGGCGCTAATCCCCGGTGAGTCATTGTGTCTAAGGTATTCTTTATGGCCTCCTCAATCTTTTTTTTGTTCTCAGGGGTAGCTAGGACGTCGCTGTTAAACCACCACCTCTGGGGGATGTCTTCGTTGTGGCAGCCGCTCAGCTTTAGGCTGATACATGAATGGTCTGACACTAACCTAGGCGCTATGTCTGAATGTTCTATTAGGTGTGTGTGTGGACCTGTGATTAAGATATAAAGTCTATCCTACTGTACGAGTTGTGTGGGTTGGAGTAGAATGTGAAGTCCCCAGTGTCCGGGTGCTGAAGTCGCCATGGATCCTTAAGGTTAAATTTGGAGCAGATATTCTTTATTGTGTTGTGTGCACTTGTTAGCTGTTATTGGCAGGGTGACTGTCTATCCAATATATGGTCCAGAGGCATACTAAAGTCCCCCGCCACCACCGTGAGGTCGTTCTGTGGGAGGCTATCGAGCTTGTGCGACACCTCATCCCAGAAGATGGGGTCGTCTGTGTTTGGGCCGTATCTGTTAGCTACGTGGATAAGCTCATCCCCCCTTTTCAGGTGTGTTATCAAGAGTCTACCTACTTCATCATGGTACTGTGATTCTAGAGTTAGGTTGGAACTTTCAGATACCAGTGTGATTACCCCTCGCGTCTTCCCTTCTGCCGGTGAGCACGCCACCTGTGAGATCCAGTTACCATTCACTAGCTTGGCATCCCCCAGGGAAAGTTTAGTTTCTTGTAGCATGACCACATCTCCTTTAGTTTTAGCTAGGTAGTCTAAGACCTTCATGCGTTTAATGGGATGGTTGAGCCCTTTGACATTGAGGGATACTATCTTTAGGTCAGAAGCCAGGTTAAGGTTGTTGGTGAATGTCATTATCTAGGATGAGGGAGGTCTGGTAAACCCAATCTACACCCCCAGCTCTCGATTGTGCTAACTCCTCCCCTCCCGCGCGACGTGGCCACCTGAAGTGGGACGGGTGTCTGCCTTGTATTAGCAACAGTGTTAGGACTCTCTCTTCTACCGATTAAACATACCCGTATGAACCGTCTTTTCGAGAGAATTGAGATCAGAGGTGAAAGTGGAAAGGAAGACGGAGAAAGAAGAAAACAAAGATCTTAATGACCCCCCCCCCTCTCCCTCCCCCCATCACAGAATCATTGTATGCCGTCTCACGGGGAGTTTGTTTGTTTAGTAGTTTTATGTCTCTATTATCCTAAGATAGTCTACAGTTTCAGTTTCTTCACAGTGTTATTTTTTCGTTAGTGGCCCCCCACCTCTGTCCATTGCCCTCATATCATTATAGGAAAAAAGGATATGAAAAATTGTCTTGTCATCTGTGCAAGATATCGAATATTCATATTGTGCCGCTTGTCCCCCTACAGATTTCGGTGACTGTTGTCGAGTTAGCGCCGCTGCAAGGTAGTTGCAGAGGAATCAAAGGAGGTAGATAAAGCTGATGCAGCAGGTGTTGGGTGTGGAAGCTTGTGCAGATTACAGTCATTGTTCCAGACATTGTTCCCCCCATGCATCGCACAGGGTATGTTCTCCTTTTTTGCTGGGCGCTCCCTAGCTTGTCGGTTACCGGTTGTTGAGGTCTAGGTGCTGGTCCGGTTGTGCTCGGTTGTGTCCGTCCTGCAGGCCCTTCGGCCAGGCTGCATGAGTGCATGAGTTCATCAAGGTAATTGCGGTACACTGAGGTACCTTTGAGGTAGTTTGTGCGTGTTTGTTGAGGTAGCTAATGAGGAAGATCAGGTTGTTACATTGAGGTAGCTTTGAGGTAGTTTGTGCATGTTTGTTGAGGTAGCTAATGAGGTGTATCAAGTTGTTACAGTAGATGTTTGTTACTATTCTTGTGTTGGTTTTTGCTACAATCGCCCCCCATCTCCGGTGAGGCTCTCCTTTTACTGGTTCCTGCTTGAGATGTCTCCATTTCCTGGGCTGTTGGACCGTCCAGGTATCGGTTTAGCTCCTTCGGGCCGTCGAAGAGGTGGGAACGTCCGCTGTAATTTATCCTGAATTTGGCGGGCCAATAAAAGAGAACTGAATGTTTTTCTTCCTCATTTTATCACGTGGGGACAGGAAGCCTTTTCTAATATCCACTGTGGGTTTAGAGTAGTCTTGCGTGAGAATAATCTTCTGCCCATTCCATGTGATATGGTGATTCTTCCGTGCAAAGTTGAAGATGGCTTCTGTGTGTTGCGATCTCAGAGGCTTGCAGATTATTGGGCGAGCCGTGCTCCTTGTTGTGCATTTGAAGGTGGGGGGACTCTGTAGGCTCTATCCAGCTCAAACTGATGTTTGAATTTTAGGTTTGTGATTTTCGCTATCATATCTTCGAGGAAGACCAAGCATGAGCCTGCCTTGTCTTCCGCTCCCTCTGGAACTCCTAGGATTCTGATTTTCCCCCGCTGGTTGCGGTCCTCCAATTCCCCCGTTTGTTTCTGGAGTGTTGCTGTAATTTTTGTTAGAGACTTCAGCTCTTTGTTCATGTTTAGGTCAGCATCCTAGATATCACTTATTCTCTGTTCTGCCGCAGTAAGTCGATTATTAACTGTGTGCATATATCTGCTGCTATCTCTAGTTGTATTGCATCAGTAGTTTGCTTTGTTGTCTTGGCTAGGTCATGTACGTTCACCAGTTTTTTTAGGATCATCTCTAGGATGCCGTTGATGTCTGGTTTCTGTTTGAGTGGTGAGTCGGATAGTGCGGGTTCGCCTTTGTTCTTTTTAAGCTGTTGCTGGAGTCTTGCCTCACTTCCTGTCATGGTCCTGAGTCCTCTCTTCTCCTGGTGAACTTCAACTCGCTGCTTTCCCGTGTGTCAGTGCCTGTGCCCGGTCCACTGTGGTTACGCAGACGTTTGCCGGAGATGTTTGGGCTTCACTGTTGTCCTCTGTTGTGGCTTCTCCTGAACACTCGCTTCTGATAGTGTTCCTTATCTCGTCCTGAAGCTGTCAGGGATCGTATCACATATCTTGTTTCCTCTTTTGAGTTGTGCCGGTGTCATTTATATCTTGCAATGATTGTTAGGAGCGAGCTCTGCGCAAGCTTTCCTTAGCTGTGGTTCCTTCGGGGCTCCTGGGGTCTGCTGTTTTGGCTCCAGAGGTATGGTATGTTATGCCCAGACAGAGGCGGCAGGTAGGTGTGGCAGGTGTCGAGTGTGGATGCAACCCGTTCTATCACTTTTCCACCCTCGGAGGGGGTTTGTCTTTCTTTCCACCTGTTGCGCTGTCGCGCTGTACCTCAATTTTTCCCTCTTGGGATGTCCTCCTCAACAGGGGACAGGTATGGGCCGCTGGGGGGCTGCTAGGGGGGGGTTGCTGCATAGTTGTTGTGGGGCTCCTTCCTGCACGCCTGTGATATTTAATATCAGGTTCCAACACGAAGTTGAGTTGAAGAAAGTTACTTTTATTCCTCAATAGAAGATCCTACCCAGCAACATCTCATTAGCATCCAACAGCTTACTAACAGCTCTCCAACTGCCTACCCCAACCTTCTAAGAACATAAGTAGGTCATTCTTGACAACGCAACTACTATGACAAGCATAGCAACCAATACAGGAATAGAAATGGAAGATGCCACACATCTCCCTTCCTTATAAACAGAAAACACAAAAACAACATACAAATAAATAAAATACCTATCTATACATAATCTTTTAAATACTTTGGTTGTGAAGAATGTCTCACAGAACGTCGCAAAGCCACCTCCGGATTCTTCAAACTCCTCGTCAAGGTAACCTTATCCGAAGAAGTGTGAAAGTCATTCCCAATCACTTTTCCATGTCCGTCCTTTAACACCACCACCCTGTTCAAATTCCAAACCCGATGATCTTGAGTTTTGATTGCATTCTTAAAAACTTTGATAACAGTCATGGGATTAAAATATTTTAGATTTGCATTCCCACCTTGTCCAGGTTTCTTAACAGCCACTAGATCACCAACTTTTACCTTCACACACTTGACCCGTTTCCTATCGTCAAAGTTCACCTTCCTTTTACAGACTTCAACATCCTCCTTTACTTTCAATTCATCCTCATCACACACAACCACTCTACCCTTTCTCACACTGTAATTGTTTACCCAACTGGGCTCCAAGTAAGTATTAGGAATTCTCCTCCGAAACAAAAAAAATGGAGTTTTCCCTGTGGTTGAATGAGGAGTTCTTCTATATTCCTCAATTTTCTTAAGAACCTCACTCCTCCAATCCAGAGTTAAAGCTTTAGCAAGTGTGATGGTTTCCTTCAACACTCTATTAAACCTTTCCACCATCCCATTAGACTCTGGATGATACAGTGCACATTTCTTATGCAAAATTCCACAAGAACTTAAAAATTCTTCCATTTCTTTTTAAACAAATTGTACCCCATTGTCTGATAAAATCGATTTGGGTAAACCCTCTCTAGCAAATAAAGTTTTCAAACACTTTATGACATTTGCGGAGTCAACACTTGTTAGAAAAAAAACCTCAGGCCACCTAGAGTACATATCAATAATGACTAAGAGATACACCTGAGACCCTGACATGTTAATGGGTCCTAAAATGTCGATTGAAATATCATCCCATGGGGCTTTGGGTCGAGATCTAATGATCATGGGCTGCACCCTAGGCACTTTCGATTTCTCACTAATACTACACAACCCACAATCACGTATATGCCTCTCAATAAATTTGTCCATGCCTGGCCACCAATACGATGAACGCAGCCTTTCCTTAGTCTTCGTAATACCTGGATGACTGACATGACCCAACTTCACCAACTCAATTCTCAGTTTCTCTGGAGGAACCAATCTCATGCCCCTGAACATTAGCCCATCCTCTACAGCTAGCTCATCCTTCACATACCAAAAGGGTTTAGACTCATCTGAGCCACATTTCACACTAACCCAGTTAGTCTGAATCAAATTCATCACCTCTTTAAGAGTATCATCTCTTGCAACCTCATCAACCCATTTCTCTTGAGAAATATGACTACATTCAACCACACAAACCAAATCATCACAATCATCACTATCACCATCATCACCAGACCCCAATCTCGAGAACACATCGGCTACAACATTATCCACACCAGGAATATACTTAACTGAAAAAGAGTATTCCTGAAGACCAATAATCCATTTCGTTATTCTACTCGAGATTAAGTCCAAACCTTTGTTCTCAAAAATTTCCACTAAAGGCTTATGGTCTGTCCTAACTTCAAAACTTACACCCCACAGAAATTTTTTCAGTTTCTTAATCGCCCAAGAGATCGCCAACGCCTCACGCTCAACAACCGAATACCTGGTTTCAGGATCCTTTAAGCCACGTGACAGAAACAAGATGGTCCTCATACCATCAGGACTCAACTGTTGCAACACAGCACCAAGCCCTTTATCACTGGCATCGGTAGTCAAAATAGACTTCAAACTAGTGTCAAAACTCTGTAGGAACGGGGCAATCGCTAACCTCTCCTTAATACTCACAAACTCTTCCTGACAATCTCTAGACCAAACAAAGTTGGTTCCTTTCTTGAGAAGCAGTCTCATGTTAGAAGTCAAATCAGAGAATCCTTTAACAAATTTTGCATAATACTCTATCATGCCAAGAAAGCTCATAAGTTCTTCCTTCGAGCTAGGAGCTGACAACTTCCGAATAGAACTAACTAAATCCTCCTTGGGTTTGACACCGCTGCCAGAAATGTTATGTCCAAGATAATTCAAAGAGTCCGTTCTAAATTTACACTTCTCCAACTTTATCGTCAAATTCCCATCACTCAACCTTAAAAGAATATCCCTTAACCGTGAATCGTGCTGCTCCAAATCATTGCCAAAAACAAGAATATCATCTTGATAGATGCACACTCCCTCAATACCTTTAAGCAAACCTTCCATAACCCTCTGAAAAACTGAGGCCGCAGAGACCAAACCAAAAGGCATCCTTATGAAACGAAACGTTCCAAAAGGCGTTATGAACGCTGTTAAATCTCTGCAAGAAGGTTCAAGTTCAACCTGGTGGTATGCTGATGTTAAATCAATTGTACTAAAAACCTTAGCCTTCCCCAACAACGAGAGTAACTCACTGATATTGGGTAAAGGATATCTGTCAACAATCACATTCTTATTCAGTTGGCGCAAATCAATGCATAAGCGCAAATCTCCATTGGCCTTCCTTGCTGCGACCACCGGAGAAAGCCATTCAGTCCCTTCCACCTCCTCAATGATGCCATTTCTTTTCAACTTCTCCAATTCCTTCATCATCTCATCCTTGACAGACAAAGGCACACCCCTGACTTTACAGGCCAGCGGTACAGAATTATTCTTTAGTTTAATCCTATGTTGATATCCTCTCAAACAGCCTAGACCATCACTAAATACTTTTGGAAATTCAGTCTTCAACATCTTGGTAAACTCACAATCACCAGAACTGCTGACTACACTTACTTGATCTTTTAACAAAATTTGAGGTACAGCATTGGGATCTAAATAGACACCCAGTTCACCCTGATGAAACCAACTTATCAAACTGTCACCTTTTTTCGACACATACACCTTCCCTGAAATCAACCTGCCTCTAAACTCAATCATACCCCAGAAATATCCATGCAACTTTATAATCTCACCTCCATAAGCTACTGGAGATATATCAGGCTTTAACAACTTCACCTTTTGTGCCAACTTATTCCAATAAAACTCATTTGACACGATTGTAATCTTAGCACCAGAGTCAAATAATACTCGAGTGGAGATACCATCCACCAGAATTTCATCATACGGACAAGTCCTCTTATCGCTAGAGCAACTTATTTGTGAAATGATTTGTACACATTCACCGCCCTCATAGCCTTTTTGTGAACATTCACCCTCACAAACATCAATTCTTTTTACTCTAGGTGTAGGTCTAGTTTTACAGACCGACGGGTAATGTCCTTTTTTTTTACATTTACTACAGATATTATTTAGAGCAGGGCATTTACGATCATTCGCTAGATGACCTGATTTATCACATCTATAACATTTAAAAGAAGCAGTAAACGAGGAAGGAAAACTAGATGCTGTACCTTTGACGTTAATAACTTTTCCACTAACTTCTGTTTTATATGAATCTTTCTTAACATTTACACTCTGTACTTTTGGGTCAGTTGTCTTGTCTTTGTTAATAATAGCCACACACTTCAGTGAGTGTTCAATTCTTTTGGCTACAGTTATGACCTCATCCAAATTGGGCTCATCTCTAAGCCAAAGCTCTTCTCTCACTTTGTCCATATTACACCCCAACATAAATTGGTCACGCAAACGCTCGTCAACTAAACCCTCAAATTTGCAAGAAGAAGCTAATTTCCTCAAATCAGTTAAATAACCTTCCACAGTTTCTTCTTCACGTTGCATTCTTTTCCCAAAATGATACCTCTCTAATATAGTACTTACTTTGGGCAAGTAATGTTTATCCAATTTGCATATACAAATTTCATACTCATTAAGTCCTTGTGACTCTGTAGTAGACAATTCAGGTAGGTGATCAAACACGTCTTGCCCTTCTGACCCCAAACAATGAAGCAACAAAGAAGTTTTCCTTTCTGCACCTAAAGATGCACCACACACCCTCGCATATCTCTCAAACACCTTCTTCCATTTCTTCCATCTTATGGGGGGTTCACCAGGAGATGCTAAAAAAAATGGGGCAGCAGTGACGTTTTGCATTGTTGCAACAACACCTGAACTTACAAACTCTTATTCTGTTTCACTTATAATAACATATTAAGCACACACTTATCAAGCAAAAGTACACTTGAAACCTTATTTCTAAGTGACCGTGTTACGTGTTAAGTAGAAACACGAAAAATACAAACATTGACTTCAACCTGTAAAATAGTTGTGTCTGGACAAAATACTCTTTCACACACGAAAAAACGTGTGCATCGCTGAAGAGACACCAAAACAAAAAAACAAAACAAAAAAAAAAAATGAGCGAGTCGAATTACAGTACAGTTTGAGTTACCAGATCATAAGCACTTGACGCAGTTAGAAGAGGTCTGTAATCACGACTCTTCCTGAGAAGTCAATTCACGTTAGTCACGAAAACAAACAGATCGTGTGTCGTAGCTAAGCAACCACGAACCACAATCAGACTTTCTTGAGGACGAATCAGAGAAGGCTCCACCTCGTAGCTAAGCAACGATCTGACTTCACACCAAGAGGTCACGCACGGAGACGTAAAGCTGTGACGTGCGCACAGAGCTGCCAAAGCATCCACGTAAGAGGAACTGGAACGTCGCGTCAAATGTGAGTTCTTGGTTCTTTAAGCGAATTCTTTCTTTGTTTGATTTTGAAAACAAAATGTAGACTCGAAAGTTGCTTTGATGACCCGCTATGCTGTGAAACGTTCAGGCCCGAGGGTTTCACACACGACGAGTAGAGCATCCACAGTACTTGAACAGCGATATGTAGAAACCCAAAGGCACATCCAACTTAGAAGCACACGCGGAAAGCCACAAGTCACATCCGTGCTGTGTGTCAAACACTACTTTGCTAGATCGTACTTCTTGAGTAACACACCAAATACACGGAGAAGCAAGATGACCATTAGCAGGACAGTCCGAGAATCACCACAGCACAGCGAGTCAAACGTTACCAAGACGAACTGCAGGATTACAAAGACTCCTCAGAGAGGGAAGTCCTTGCTCACACGACTCTTTTAACAAAGTCCTTGCTCACACGACTCCTTTAATAATACAGCTGCCGCTTCCTTTCATTGATGGGACACCGTAAACGGCTGCACCATTTCCCTTGAAACAGATGCCGCTCCGCTTTACTGATGACGCGTGTTAGGATCTTCTTTAAATCTTCATCCTTTTGCCAAAAGCTGCCGACTACGCCAAGAGATTAAGTCCAAACCTTTGTTCTCAAAAATTTCCACTAAAGGCTTATGGTCTGTCCTAACTTCAAAACTTACACCCCACAGAAATTTTTTCAGTTTCTTAATCGCCCAAGAGATCGCCAACGCCTCACGCTCAACAACCGAATACCTGGTTTCAGGATCCTTTAAGCCACGTGACAGAAACAAGATGGTCCTCATACCATCAGGACTCAACTGTTGCAACACAGCACCAAGCCCTTTATCACTGGCATCGGTAGTCAAAATAGACTTCAAACTAGTGTCAAAACTCTGTAGGAACGGGGCAATCGCTAACCTCTCCTTAATACTCACAAACTCTTCCTGACAATCTCTAGACCAAACAAAGTTGGTTCCTTTCTTGAGAAGCAGTCTCATGTTAGAAGTCAAATCAGAGAATCCTTTAACAAATTTTGCATAATACTCTATCATGCCAAGAAAGCTCATAAGTTCTTCCTTCGAGCTAGGAGCTGACAACTTCCGAATAGAACTAACTAAATCCTCCTTGGGTTTGACACCGCTGCCAGAAATGTTATGTCCAAGATAATTCAAAGAGTCCGTTCTAAATTTACACTTCTCCAACTTTATCGTCAAATTCCCATCACTCAACCTTAAAAGAATATCCCTTAACCGTGAATCGTGCTGCTCCAAATCATTGCCAAAAACAAGAATATCATCTTGATAGATGCACACTCCCTCAATACCTTTAAGCAAACCTTCCATAACCCTCTGAAAAACTGAGGCCGCAGAGACCAAACCAAAAGGCATCCTTATGAAACGAAACGTTCCAAAAGGCGTTATGAACGCTGTTAAATCTCTGCAAGAAGGTTCAAGTTCAACCTGGTGGTATGCTGATGTTAAATCAATTGTACTAAAAACCTTAGCCTTCCCCAACAACGAGAGTAACTCACTGATATTGGGTAAAGGATATCTGTCAACAATCACATTCTTATTCAGTTGGCGCAAATCAATGCATAAGCGCAAATCTCCATTGGCCTTCCTTGCTGCGACCACCGGAGAAAGCCATTCAGTCCCTTCCACCTCCTCAATGATGCCATTTCTTTTCAACTTCTCCAATTCCTTCATCATCTCATCCTTGACAGACAAAGGCACACCCCTGACTTTACAGGCCAGCGGTACAGAATTATTCTTTAGTTTAATCCTATGTTGATATCCTCTCAAACAGCCTAGACCATCACTAAATACTTTTGGAAATTCAGTCTTCAACATCTTGGTAAACTCACAATCACCAGAACTGCTGACTACACTTACTTGATCTTTTAACAAAATTTGAGGTACAGCATTGGGATCTAAATAGACACCCAGTTCACCCTGATGAAACCAACTTATCAAACTGTCACCTTTTTTCGACACATACACCTTCCCTGAAATCAACCTGCCTCTAAACTCAATCATACCCCAGAAATATCCATGCAACTTTATAATCTCACCTCCATAAGCTACTGGAGATATATCAGGCTTTAACAACTTCACCTTTTGTGCCAACTTATTCCAATAAAACTCATTTGACACGATTGTAATCTTAGCACCAGAGTCAAATAATACTCGAGTGGAGATACCATCCACCAGAATTTCATCATACGGACAAGTCCTCTTATCGATAGAGCAACTTATTTGTGAAATGATTTGTACACATTCACCGCCCTCATAGCCTTTTTGTGAACATTCACCCTCACAAACATCAATTCTTTTTACTCTAGGTGTAGGTCTAGTTTTACAGACCGACGGGTACAGCTCTCCAACTGCCTACCCCAACCTTCTAAGAACATAAGTAGGTCATTCTTGACAACGCAACTACTATGACAAGCATAGCAACCAATACAGGAATAGAAATGGAAGATGCCACAACGCCCCCCCGGGTTCGCCCCTCTTCTCTTTTGTTCTTTGCTCTTGTACTTGATAGCCGTCCCACACCTGTTCGCACTGTATCCCCCGCTCTGGTCCCCCCTCTGTGTGCTTCTTTCTCGCTGTTGCCTCCCTATCACTGCTCTTGTTGTGGCTGTTGCGTCGCGCCTTTATACACCCCTCATGTGCCTCTGCGTTTTGTACTCACGTTTGTTGATTTAAGAGAGGTCCGCTTCCTCATAGACTCTGATGCACCAACCTCATTCTAAACTCTGCTCCCTGTTAAAGAGGCGGCGACGTTAATCCCCCTGCTGGTCCGTTTTAGTTTTAGTTTCGATTTTGAAACGCCATTGCTCTTGTCTCGCCGCGCTCCAGTTGATATTTTGATCCGTATCACTACAGCGCTGTAGACTACAATATTCTTTTCATTCGCTTGTGACGGCTTTTGACCGGAGTATTGTCGCCTCCGATTTTGCCAGCCCTTTTGCTGAGCTCTCTGCTCCTGCTTCTACAGCTTTTGCTCCTGGCTTTTACTCCTGGTTCCCTCACAGCACTCCTTGCGTTGGCGGTTGTCTTCTCAGTCTTCTCAGACGCCTGTGAAGCTTGCGATCTTCTTGCGCTCTCTCCCTGCCTGTGCCGCTCTCAGGTGTCTTCGATGCCTGTCAGGCACGATGTACTGGTAGCTCTGCCCTTCCGGTCCGCTTGCGATATCTCTTGTCTTTGAGCTTTGCCGGTTGCGTGCAGTCTCCTTTTCCCCTCACTGTACCCGGCTGGGTCACGCGAGGGGTCCGTAGTCTCTCCGCCTTCTGCTTTAAAGAGAAAGCCGAATTGCGCCGTATCGGATCCTGAACCTTCCCACCCAGCCGCAAACCTCTTGTTTCCTGGCCTCTGCTTAAGATGGCGGCGGTGTTAATCTCCCTGCTGGGCTGTTGGGCTGTTTCAGTTTCGATTTTCGTCCACCATTAGCCTTTGTTCTCCCGGCTTCTGCTGCAATTGTGCCACTTTACCCCCGGTACCCCTGCAGCGCTGGCGGTGGTAATCTCGCTTGTCTGTGAGGTTTGTTGGCACCACTCTGGCCCCTCTGGTTGTACATTCATGCATCGCCACACCACACCGGTCCTCCTTATTTGCAACCTCTATGACCGCATCTCCATTTGTACTGCCACTCGAAAGCTCAAAATCATCCCCTGGTTTTCCGCTGCCTCCCCGGTGCGATAACTGGCAGCTAATCGGCAGGCAAGCAGGCAGGGACGGTGGCGTGGTGGCGGGGCTATTGTTTTCTTCGTTTCGATCTTGCCGCCATCACCCCTCGCTGTTCCGGGGATTTCACGACTTTATCGATCCTACTCCAGGTGTTGAGGACTCGGCGACGGCATTAGCGGGTGCAGCTAGCATTCTGATGACCATTTTTCCTTTTTGTGCCGTATTTTGGTCACTGTGGCCCTTGGGATCATGAATGAACTCCCTGATCCGACGCAGCAGCCAACTCAGGCAAGCATCCTCCTTGCCGTCCAAGCCACGCCCCAGATTGAAATGGAGGTCAAATCTATGAAGGATAACAAAGCTCCAGGCCCGGATGGGTACACAGCCATCTTCTACAAGTCCTTCCTAGAGCAGCTGAAACCTACCATGAAGAGGGTGTTCAATCACTGTGCGGAGAATGGGTTGGTATCACAATCCATGTCCGAAGCCAACATAATAGTCAGCCCAAAGGAAGGTAAGGATCAGTTGTTACCCAAGAACTACAGGCCCATATCCCTAATTAATGTGGACTGCAAAATATATGCAAAAATCCTAGCAACCAGACTAAATTCCGTCCTACCAAACCTAATAAGCAACTCCCAAGTAGGTTTCCTATGAACCCGAATGTCTAGTGTCAATACCAGACTCCTCTGCCACATACTAGAACATACAGCAAAAAAAACAGAGCCAGCGGTAGCTATCACCCTTGATGCCGAAAAGGCCTTCGATAGAGTATCATGGACCTTCCTGGAGCAGTGCATGCAATCTTTCAACTTAGGTGAAGGTTATATACGAAAGGTGATGGTACTGTATGGGGATCCAAGAGCACGTATAGTCATTAATGGGTCACTCTCCGAGCCACTTACGCTACAACGTGGCTCTAGACAGGGCTGCCCACTGTCCCCCTCACTTTTTCTGCTGTCATTGGAGACCCTGATCAGCGACATCAAGGCAAACGGGAAAGTAAAAGGGGTCAATATTAATGGCGTTGAAATAAAATTGACCGCATACGCGGATGACATCCTAATCGTAACTGAGCAACCAAAGACCTCAATTGAGGCCCTGATAGACACCCTAGAGACATACTGAGGACACTCAGGATATAAGCTCAACAGGGACAAATCAGAATGCAAACCCCTGAACATCCACTGCACTAGGGACACCCTAGGGGGATCGGGCCTGGACTGGCAAACGGGGTTTATCAAATATCTAGGTATACACTTTGGTAACGACCTCATGAGCACACTAGGCCACAATGAGAAACTTTTGCTAGAAAAAATAAAGAAACTCTTGGAGGCCTGGTCCCCAAAATGTATAACTTGGTGGGGCAGAATCGAAACGATCAAAATGATGAGCACCCCAATGATCAACTACCGGATCAGCATTCCTACTCACAGATGACTTCCACCGTAAAGTAGATAACCTGATTACTAAATTCCTGTGGCGTGGGAAGAAGGCAAGGATAAGCATTAAAAAACCTAAGAGTGGAGAAAAAACTGGGAGGGGTAAATCTAGCAGACTTTAGAGTCTTCCAAACAGCATTTCTGGCAAAACACGGGGCCTACTGGATATCACCTCCCCACGGATACACACCGGTTTGGCTACAAGTCGAGAGAACCATACTGAACAATTTAAACCCAATGGCGCTGTTAACAGCTAACAAGCATCCTCACGCCTCCTGCTCTATTTTTAAAAACACAAAAATTGCCCTACTAAGAATAGATAAGAAAATGGAGAACAGCATAAAGGACTCAAAGCTGGAGTCACTCTTGGCCAATAGCAAGATCAGATACAAGGGAAAATGCCTAGCCCTCGGCACATGGATAGAGAAAGGCATCTCCCACCCAACCCAACTGGAGGAAAGGGGATACCCCGCCACGTTTGCCGTAGTGAAATCTAGACATAACCTAACAGACCTTGAGTTCTACAACTTCCTGAAAATCAAAATAGCCCTATCCAAAGCCAAACTATCGGCATACAAACCGTCAATCACGCAGTACATGACAAAGATCAACAGACTAGGTCATCAGGTATCACACCTCTACAAACTTCTACGCCCAAACTCCACCAAACTTAACGATAAGACCACTAACTATTGGGTAGAACAAGGAAATATCGCACTTAATGAGCAAGAACTGGCTATACTATGGACCTCTGCCTCACGTAATAAAATCTCCCCGTATTCTCACAAACAAAATTCTGGCTACTACACAAGGCTTTCTGGACCCCCGCTCGATTATTCTCACTAGGCCTCAGGGAAGATGATCTATGCTGGAACTGTGGCAGGGAAAAAGGAGACCTAGCACATCTTATCTACTATTGCCCATCACTCAAAACGTTCTGGGAGAAGATCTTTGATTTCATAAATAAAGCACTGGGCTGCACACTAAAATCTGAATTTACCTCCCTCGCCGCCGCATTTATGACAACAGGGCTAAGATCGGAGCATGACAAAGACCTACTAGACCTGCTTCTGACCGCGGCAGTAAAAATGGTCCTGACCAACTGGAAGGACACAACTAAGACCTCATACAAAGCCTGGGTCAACTGGGTGACGCACCTCAGAGGCGCGGATAACATTGCTCTACAAAACTCACCCTGGAGGCCAGCAACCAGGGGGCATGTGGATGTCACTCGACACGTACCTAGACTCTTACGAACCCCCTTGAATCCATTCCGACTCCCTCCCACCTCCCCCTCGGGGGCAGGGGGCGAGCGAGTTGGAATGCTACCACCAGTGCAGAAGAGGCGTGGGGGTCCTTATAGGACTACCATTCCTGCCACAAGCTAACTAGTGGGTGTGTCGGCTTTGTCACATGTCTATAAGCCCAATTAGGCTCATTGCTACAGAACCTTTCTTGTATCCTCTTTTCACCCCTTTCTTTCCTGCTTCTTTCTTCTATCATCCTTTGCCTAATTTCCCAGCAAGTCATTGTAGAGGGGATTAGCTAAACATATAGTTCGAGGCATATCAGCTACAGATTACACGCTATGCATAGATCGCCATCTGGTGTTGGGCCCCGATGTTTGCACTTGTTTTTGTCTTGGAAAGTCTTTGGAAATCACAAGGTATGTGACTCCTCCTTTGGATCATAGTGCGCATGGGCATCAGCTCCAACCTCAGATTGTTTTTTCCACCATCGGGCTCGGATGTGTTCTTGCTTTCCAGTTCGGAACCGTTAACGGTTTTCTCTTTCGACGCGCAATCCTTCCCTTCTCGACTGTATTGTTTTGATCGCGTTTTCCAATCCTCGCGACCCTTCAATTTCAAAGTCTTCGATTCCGGTCGTCTATGAAGGCCTTCGGGCCTACCTGGGCCTCATCTCTGGCTCATGGAAAGGACGCCATTCAAAAAGTGTTCTCAATGTGGGTCGAAGTTCCCCCACACCGACCTACAAGAGGTGTGCAACGTCTGCCTCTCACCGGAGCACAAGGCCAGAGACTGTCCAGCTTGTTCCTCCTTCCGCTCCAAGAAGACAATCCGGGACTGACGAGCTTGAAGAACAATGGCGCGCTCGTCATCTTCGATCCCCGACAACATCTTCTAAGAGGGCGTCGATGTTCCGAAGCAAGGTCGGGTCGAAGAAGCCATCATCAGCGCCTCCGAAGCAGATGATTCCGACGTCGAAGACATCACTCCAGCTCAAAGGGCCGTGAGTACAGACATCGACCCCGACCCAAACACCCACACTATCAAAAAAGGCTTCAGTACCACCTTCACTTTCGGGCCCAGGTGCACACCCAGACACTGCTTTCCATGGCTCACCTTCGGCCCCGGTAAAGAAGCCTATTAACCCTTTAGGTGACTCGGGCTCGAGTCAGCCTACCCTCGGTGCCGAAAAACATACTCAGGCATCGGAGAAGAAGACGTCCTCGTCCTCGCCAACCGCTGCTTCGACATCAAAGCACTCGGTGTCGAAGGCTAGCACCGGTTCCTTGGCACCGACAACACCCTCAGAGCCGACAAAAAAGCGCCCACCAAAAGGCCCTGATTCTTCGAAGCCAAAGACCTCGGAACCGAAAAAACATCAGGTTCCATCGGATAAAGACACTGCAAAACTTACGGCACCAAAGCCCTCGACTCCGAAGGATCTGCCTCCCACAGAGGAACTGTTTCGTCCAGATCCTACCCAAAAGATTCTTGTGAAGGATCCTAAGACTGGTCATTAAATGCTTAGCATCAAGAAAAGACCCCTGGAAACGCCTGTGCCCGCACCACCACCGAAAAAGAGAGACTTTGCTACCTCTCCATTAACGATCCCTTCTCCTCCTCCTCCTCCTTCTCCTCCTCCTCCTCCTCCCCACCACACCGCTCTCCTACCCCATCACCTACCCCAGTAGATGATGATGATAACACCTCAGATGATGCAGGGGGAGGTGCGGATGATCAACCCCTTGGGGACCCTACCCCTACTGGCTCCCCGGACCCCTGGGATGATTACAGTGTCGCAGACGTCCCTTACACCCCACAATATGACATCTATCCCTCCAGGCCTTCCCCTCCAGAGGACAATATCGGCTTCAACCAGCTCCTTCACAGAGCTGCCCAATACCATGGCGTTGCCCTTCATACAGACCCAGTAGAGGAAGATTTTCTCATGGACACTTTCGATACCACACAAAATTCCACCTCAATTTTACCCATGCTTAAAGGGGTCATTAGGCATGCACCAGAGATCTTTAAAGACCCAGTCAGAGCTCGAGTCATCAACCAGAGACTAGAAAAAAAGTATAAGGCTGCTCCTACTGATCCAGTATACATTAAAGGCCCCGCACCACTGGACTCCTTGGTAGTCTCTAATGCAAGGAAGAGAGCAAATTCCCAAACATCAGGTGACACACCACCACCAGATAAGGAATTGAAACTCCTGGACGCCTCTGAAAAATGCACAGCGTCACAGGCAGCAAACCTATGGCGCATTGCTAATACCCAAGGGCTGTTAGCCAGGTATGACGGGGCACATTATGATGAACTTGAGTCCATAATGCAGCACCTCCCTGACAGGTATAAAAACAAGGCCAATTAACTCATACAGGAGGGTAAAACCATCACTAACGCCTCCATCCGTTGTGCCCTAGATAGACGTAGCAGATACCGCCTCAAGGGCAATAAACACCAGTGTCCTTTTGCACAGGCATGCCTGGTTCCGCATCTCAGGTTTTAAACCCGAAGTCCAGAGTTCCATACTCAATCAGCCTTGTGATGAGCAACAACTATTTGACCCCAATGTGGACGTATCACTTGAGAAAATTAAAAAGGATACAGACACGGCCAAATCTATGGGAGCCTTGCAGTCGTCTCTCATCCTTCAGAAGCATCCATAGAGGCTACTCCTCTGATAGCCCCTCCACCTCTTACAAGGCTCCCAACCAATCCACATTTACTAGAGGTTACAAAAGGGGCGATTACTGGGGGAACAACAGCAAAGGCAGAGGGAAAAACAACAACTCCCGCTCTGCCTCCCCCCCCCCCACCCCATGACTTGCCTACACTTCCCCCAGACCATGGGTGCACCAAATAATTCAATCAGGCTACTGTCTTGAACTAACATCTACCCCCCAGCCATACCACCCAAATACCGTCCAATGTCACAAGAACATCTGTTACTGCTAAAGCAAGAGGTAATCTCCTTCCTACAAAAAAGTACAATAGAACCAGTTCCCCTGCCCCAACAAAACACGGGAGTATACTCCCTCTATTTTCTCATACCAAAGAAGGACGGCTCTCTAAGGCCTATTTTAGACCTCAGACCCCTAAACTTATACATACACTCGGACCACTTCCACATGGTCACACTTCAGCAGGTCCTCCCTCTGCTTTCCCAGGGCGACTTCCTTGCTACTCTAGACCTCAAGGACGCATATTTCCACATTGCCATTCACAGCGCTCACAGAAAATATCTTAGATTCGTAGTGGACGTTCAGCACTATCAATTCAATGTACTCCCATTCGGAGTCACCACAGCACCAAGAGTGTTTACCAAGTGCCTAGCGGTGGTGGCAGCACACCTAAGAAGACAACACATCCATGTCTTCCCATATCTAGATGACTGGCTCATAAAAGCCAGCTCATACAATCAGTGTGTACAACACACTCACGCTACTATTCAACAACTTCACAACCTGGGGTTCACAATAAACCATGCCAAGTCCCAGCTGCAAGCGTCCCACACACAACAATACCTCGGTGCCACAATAGACACCTCAAGGGTGCTAGCCTGTCCCAGTCCCGCCAGGATAGCAAGCATACAAGCTCTTCTCACCAGATTCCAACCGCAACACTCTCTTCCAGCTCGAGTGTTCATGCAACTCATAGGGATGATGGCCTCTTGCATATTCATAGTGCCTCATGCAAGACTCCAGATGCATCCTCTCCAAGAGTGCTTTGCATGGCAATGGAACCAGGCTCAAGGTCAGCTAACAGATCTGGTGTTGGTAGACTGTCGTACACATTGCTCTCTGCAGTGGTGGAACACCAAGAACCTTTCCAAAGGGCGACTGTTCCTCGAGCCGGTTCCTCAAATAGTCATGACAGTGGACGCATCGCTCTGCAGCTGGGGAGCTCACCTACTACATCACACCATGCAGGGCAGGTGGACACCTCCGCAAAAGTTACTCCACATCAACCACCTGGAGTTACTAGCCATATTCCTAGCCCTGAAAGCATTCCAAAAACACATTTCAGGCAAAGCTGTCTTAGTCCGCACCGACAACATGACAGCCATGTATTATATACAAAAACAAGGCAGGACACACACTCACTGCAGCTCTCTCAGCTCGCACAGAGCATATGGAGGTGGGCTATACCTCAGAACATTTTTTCTCCTAGCCAAACATGTCCCAGGAGTCCAAAACACAATAGCCGATCTGTTGAGCCGTCAAACACAACAAATCCACGAGTGGGAACTTCATCCACAAGTTCTTCAACCGTTTTATCAGATGTGGGGGCAACCACAGATAGACCTCCTCGCCACCCACGAAAACGCCAAATGCCCAAACTTCGCCGTCAGGTATTCTCACCCATTGTCCAAAGGCAATGCGATATGGACGAACTGGTCAGGCAGATTTGCGTATGCTTGTCTGCCTCTCCCACTCATTCCACTAGTGGTGCGCAAACTACAGCAACACTCCTTAACGCTCATCCTAGTTGCTCCAACTTGGGCCAGACAACCATGGTACACCACATTGATGGAACTCTCCGTAGTTCCGCACCAAAAATTACACCTCTCTCCACACCACCTAACCCAGAACCATGGAGAGATACAACACACAGACCCAGCTCAGCTCAACCTAGCGATCTGGCTCCTGAAGTCCTAGAATTTGGTTACCTCAACCTTCCTCCTGACTGTATGAACGTCATCAAAGAAGCTAGACGGCCTACCACTAGAGCATGCTATGCAGCCAATTGGAAAATATTTGTAATATACTGCCATAACAATAACATTGATCCCCTAGATGTGTCTATCCAACGTATCTTAGGCTACTTACTACACCTCCAAAGATGCAACTTAGCCTACACGTCTATCAGACTGCATCTTGCTGCCATAGCAGCATATCTACAAAATAGACAACATCTATCACTTTTCAGAGTACCTGCCATAAAAGCTTTTATGGAAGGACTCAAAAGAATAATTCCCCCCCAGAGTACCACCTTCACCTGTGTGGAATTTAAACATCGTTCTCACACGGCTAATGGGGCTGCCATTTTGTACCTCTACATAAATGTGAGCTACAATTCTCAACATGGAATACTGCTTTCCTAGTAGCTATTACTTCTCTACGAAGAGTTAGCAAACTACAAGCACTAACTATTCAGGTACCCTTTCTGCAAATGCATCATACTAAGGTTGTTCTCAGAACTAATCCTAAATTCCTCCCTAAAGTCATTTCTCCCTTCCACCTCAATCAATCTGTGGAGCTGCCTGTATTCTTCTCGCAGCCACAAACAGTCGCAGAAAGAGCTCTTTTCACCTTAGATGTCAAAAGAGCACTGCTGTACTACATAGAGAGAACACAACCTTTTTGTAAGACCAAACAACTATTCGTGTCTTTCTCGCCACCACACAAGGGCAACCCCATATCAAAATCTGGGATAGCTAGGTGGATTGTCAAATGCATACAGATTAGTTACCACAAAGCAAAACGTACATTATCTGTTCCTCCTAAAGCCCACTCTACACGTAAGATAGGGGCTTCAATGGCATTTTTAGGGAACGTTCCCTTAGACGATATCTGCAGAGCAGTTACATGGTCTGCACCACACACATTCACAAAACACTATTGTGTCGTTGTGCAAACTAAACAACAAGCTAGTGTGGGCCAGGCTGTACTCAAAACACTATTTCAAACTACTGCAACAGATACTGGTGGTTGCCGCTAGAAGGGGATTCTGCTATACAATCTATGCATAGTGTGTAATATGCAGCTCCTATGCCTCGAACGGAATATGCTACTTACCAGTATGCATCTGTTCTTGGCATTTAGAGCTGCCTCCCCGGCTACCTTTATCTGTTCCAGTATTATCTTACTTAGATACACCATACATGGGCATCCTTCCTGTTTTCTTACAAAGCTCCATCATTTCCCTGCTGGCGAAAAACAATCTGAGGTTGGAGCCAATGCCCATGCGCCCTATGATCCAAAGAAGGAGTCACATACCTTGTGACTTCCAAAGACTTTCCAAGACAAAAACAAGTGCAAACATCCGGGCCCAACACCAGATGGCGATCTATGCATAGTGTGTAGATCTGCAGCTCTACATGCCAAGAACAGATGCATACTGGTAAGTGGCATATTCCTTTCAAAGTACCTGTAATCACTGTCTACGTCTGGCTAACCTCGTAACAGAAATGCTAATGTATCTGTTTATAAAAAATGAATAAAATACTTTGAAATCAAAAAAAAAGAGAGAGAAGTCTGGTAAGACAACAAAGGGTCTTTCCGCAACTGGACAGAGGATACTCAAGAATGGTGATGTGAACCTGTTTGATCCCTTTCAAGGGTGAAACATGCTTATATGTGCCCCAGGAAGGTTTTCAGGCAGGATATGACACTGTTGTGCCAACAGAAAGAGCAACAACCCTCACCCTGAATGTCCAGCTGAACCCAGAGGAGTCATAACATCGCGTTCATGGTGACATTCCCTTTCTATGCACCCTGCTTTCGAAACCTCATGCACCCTACTTTATGGGTAGGTTTTACACTGCAGCAGTCAGGTTAAAAGGGATACTTAAGCCATGTGTAGTATCCTGGTTTGTTATGGTTCATGATGTGCCAGTGGAATGCTGCCTGAAGGATGCAAGATGGTATGTTGGGAGTGGGAACTCACAGTTGGAGAAGGGCCGAACACCTGGCTGGCTGCTCCTGGTGGGGCTGAATACTATTGAACCTACATCTTGTAACAAACTTCAATAAATCTAACTTAAATTACATTCTGGATGTACGTTTGATTACTACAATTTTATGGCGACAAGTTGAACCAAAGAACCTGCGTCTGCTACCTCTGAGACCTTCAACTTCTAGTCTGGAGTACCTACTCTCAAGCTAAAGCAACTCTTGTAACTACAGCTGCCGTTACTCAACTACTGGCAAACATCAGCCCCACCAGTGACCTCTACATCGGTCGCCCTCTACGCTACTGTGCCAGCTCCTGTCTCAACTGCAGCTCAAGTCTCTGTTTGCTGTCCCTACAGCGTCTGTTTCAGTTGCAACCCAAGCCAGTTCCCACTGTAAAGGATAAAGTGACCCTTAACCGGAGGACAAGAGGTTGTTTTCTACCGTCTCCTTGTCTGTTCTACTTAGCTGTGTGCCCTCAGTGACCTGCTACTGACAAGATCGGGGAAAATCTAAACTATTATCTTCAAATCGGCGAGGAATGTCTGAAGCCAGAGAAAAATTCACATGACAAGAGGCCGTTTGACAAGCTCAGGAGCCATCTGTTTTGTCAATTTCACTCCTCGACAATTTAAACACCAGTTTAATTTTAACACGGAACTGTATTTATATTTGCTGCCATCTACTGGAGGTTAGTCGGAATTTTATTTGCCTGCAATTTCGTTTTCTTGAAAGAAAATGTTCCTGTTCTCCTTTCACTCCGGGAATTAGTCTCATGAGACATTTCGAAACGGCGCTGGTGCTCCATTTGGGTGCTTTGGAAAGACTGCCTAATTTCTCTGGGTGAAGGTGACATTGTAATTTTGGGGCTGATTTAATGCATTGTGTTATCTTGCCAATTTTACTTCGTTTTTATTATTGCCAGTTCAACTGCTGCCTTACATTTTAAAATTGCTTTCATCACAGAGCGCGCACCACCTTACCTCATTACAGCCTTTCCAGCGATGTCTTCTTTCACTCCTCTGTAACGTTGACAGTTCAAGATGTTTCCTGCTGTTTGGCGCTTTGAAGCACAGTATTGCCGGGAGCCACCCGACGCGACGTGATCAAAGTGCCGCCATCTTATGGATCATGATTCTTTAGTGCAGTTGCAAGTTCCCTTTCTCTGCGTTGCCAACCGCGTTATCGGCAGTTATGGCGTTTTGGATAAAGTCGTTTGCAGCTTTAACCTGTCAGGAGCACCAGTCATGCTGGTATCTTCACAATGCAGCGCTAATGTGTGTTTTCCATTGATCCCTGTAATCGGAGGGATTATCTTTCAGAGGGGTGAGTGGCATTATTTACACTCATGGACACAGAAAGATGTTTCACAATGCAGCGTTAATGTGTGTCTTCCATTGATCCTTGTAATCAGAGGGATTATCTTTTAGAGGGGTGAGTGGTATTATTTACACTCATGGACACAGCAAGATGTTTCACTAATGGAATTCAATAACGCTATTCTGTTCCCGTTTACCAACCAAGTGCTGCTATTGTCAAATTAAAAGCGCCCTGAAACTAAGAGCTCACAATTACAAGAAAGGCGCAGAAGATTTTCTTTGCAGTACCGGACCTGTCATAGTAATTTAACAGAACTGCACAAGTCCTTTTGCAGGTCGTTTAACAGTACACAAGTGCTATGGAGCTGTATTCACTAATCTGTGTTTCGCTGCCATCTAGTGACATTTTCTCACATTACGAGCTTGAAGCAAATTTGTATTCAATTTTGAAGGTCTTAATGTATTTCAGTTAAAGTGTTTAGTTCCATTTACAGATTTTACTGTTTAACCCTATTTCTTCAATGCACAATGTCTTTTAACCTATCCGTGAGGTGTGTCTGACCTCTCTGTGAGGTGTGTCTATTGTTTTTTTTTTTTTGATGTGCATTCACATTGACCTCCAGTGGAGGTGCAACCTCTTACGTTTTCATTTTATATAGGGTTTAGTGAGGATTGTGGTCACAGCGTGGGGTACACAATGTTATTACCTCCTTACGAGGTGCCTGTAGTCTTTGTTTTACTTACCTCACTACTGCACAACATTTCTTTCCTCACACGAGGTGTGTTCTTGGTTTGTTTTCACCATTATTACAGTGTACAATGTCTCTCCTCATGTACACAAGGTTATGCGTGGACTACTGTCCCACTCGCACATGCTCCTCTAATGACCTCTCCGCGAGGTGTGTGTTGGGGTTATGTCCCAATTTCATGTGCATATCAGTTGACCTCCAGTCGAGGTGCGTCGCGCGGACGTTTGTCCCGCATTTTCTATGCACAATCTCTTGACCTCTCCGGAGGTGTGTTGTGGGGTCTTTCCCCATTATCCTGTGCATAGCATTTTTACCTCCCAGTCGAGGTGCGTCCGTAGGTGGACATCACATTATATGTCTTATGCCTTCACTGCAGTGCACGCTTTACCTTTCCTAAGGTGTCTAGTGTTGGTCATGTTTTGTTTTTAACAGTGCACATATCCATACCTCCACTCGAGGTTGCCCATGCAGAAGCAAATGTCTTTACCCCTAGCGGGTGTTTGGTTTTTGTCGCCATAGTGCATGGGTTACGTTACTCTGGGTGTTTTAATTGTTCTAGTTTTGTTTTCCACGCTGTAGCCCAGTTGTATTTTCTATTTGTAATTTCTTTCTTCATGCTTTTGACAGAGAAGAAGGAGTATTTGCATTCCTCTTTTTCTCTGTCGTCTTGTTTCCTCCTGATGTGAGCTGCTTTCTTGTATTCCTACCTGGCCAGTGGGTATGCTGAGGACAGTCATTAATGGTTTTTTCATCTTCTATTCTTTGCCCTCTGGTGTTTTTGTTACGTTCCTATCTTTGGAAGGGAAGATGAGATTGGTTTGTGTTATTCTCTCTCATCTCCTTTCATTATATTTTACCACTACTCTCTCTCGTGCTTTTCGTTCTTCTCGTTCCTTTAGCCTGCGTCTAGCTTCTGTTCTCTTTCTCTCTTGTTATTCTTAATTTTGGCGTTCCTTTTGTTTTTTTTGGAACAAAGGAGGATATGTAGTATCCTGGTTTGTTATGGTTCATGATGTGCCAGTGGAATGCTGCCTGAATGATGCAAGATGGAATGTTGGGAGTGGGAACTCACAGTTGGAGAAGAGCTGAGCGCCTGGCTGGCTGCTCCTGGTGGGGCTGAATACTATTGAACCTACATCTTGTAACAAACTTCAATAAATCTACCTTAAACTACATTCTGGATGTACGTTTGATTACTACACCATGTTTTGCAGGCCCACTCTTTGGATCACCCCATAAGTGCTGCAGTCCACAAGTGACGTTTAACTTCCAGGTCCTAGGTGCATTTTCTAGACCTTCAGGAGTGACTTATAAGCAAGTTAAATGCGTCAATTAGAAATAAGCCAATTATCCAGTGTTTAAAGTGGGGGCACAGGCACATTACTCCTGCTTAGCAGGGGTAAAATGTACAGAGTTCCAAAACTAGGAAAATCGTTTCCGGAAAAAAGTGAATACATCGAATATTCATTAAGGTTAACTAAATTATGCAGCGTAATGTGAGTTATATTACTTTAATATTTTGTTATTTTTTAGAAATTTTAACACTCTGGAAAAACGTTTTATCCGATTAGTACTAGTTTAAAATGCAACTGCAGCAATAAGCAAAAAAAAAAAAGGATACAAGTAACCCTTTGTGAAGGACCTTCCACTGTGCAGCAATACATCACTGCGTTTTAGTAACTTTTGATCCGTTTAAAATGGCTTTTTGTTAAAATCTACAAATTATACAGCAGATGATGCGTTATGTGGAAAATGTGACAAATCCATAATTAAGTATACAATGCTGTGCCTGAAGAATCACATAATTCCTGTGGCCCGGACTATAATCAATTTCTTTCTATTCATGTGACAAAATAAGAGAATTTGATGGTACACAATAAATGCACAGTCACAATGCCCCAAAGTGAAGTGTCTGTTCTTTAAGTTCATTCTAATTATATTAACGAGATCCACCTTCTTTGAGCACCTCGGGAGATTGAGAGTAGGCCGGACAGTGGCTGCACATGTTGCCAGTGCTGCCAATGAATAGTTGCCATTGCTCTTCTTTGTATAATAGGCACATGCACTGCTCCTTCCCATTCTGTATCTGTGTCGTATTAGTGAAACTTGACAAACCTTTTCACTTATGAGTCAATACTTTGCCATTATCAATGTTTTTGCTTAACATAGTGCCATAAGCTGGGCCAGTGGACTTATGCGACTCTGTGACTGGAGTGTATTCAGTGTATTTATGGAAATGCCCCATCTGTCACATAATCTATCAGCTGCAACATAATATACTGATTTTAACTGTAGTAAGGTTGCCACATTCTCAGTAGGAACTGTTCGTTCGTAGGACAACATAAACATTGGGATGGTGGTTTGCATGTGGAGCTTTGTGATGCTATGTTGTCCGCCCCTCTGAGATGGATGATCCAGTTTAACCAGCTCTTGTATGAAGTCTTACCTGTGTCTTTCCAGTTGGCAAGAACCATTTTTACTGCCGACGTTAGTAACAGGTCAAGTAGATCTTTGTCCGAATCATCTCTCAAATTTGTGCTTATACAGGCCGTGGGCAAATTGAAGGAGTCTCTGACCATAGTACACTTGAACACCTCATTTAAGAAGGAAATCATTTTGTCCCAAAACGATTTAAGTACAGTACATTGAAAGATGAGGTGGGCTAAATCCCCCGTCTCCCGGTTACAGTTACAGCATGTTGCATCTTTCCTGAGCCCTAGTACAAATAAGCGAGCAGGGTTCCAAAATGCCTTGTGTAGTAGCCAGTATTTGGTTTGGGAGAGAACCGGGGAGATCTTATTTCGTGAGACGGATCTCCATATTGAGGGCCGTTCCTGCTCCTTTAGTGGCTCTGGGTGCAGTTGCCCCCAAAAGGTTGTTACCTTATCATTAAGTTTAGAGGATTTTGGGCTGAGAAGTTTGTACATGTGCGAGACCTGGTGGCCCAGTTTGTTGATATTTGACACAAATAAGGAGATTGATGGATGGATGGTAGATAATTTGGATTTTGTGAGGGCCAATCTGACATAGCATTACAAAGCTCCCCATGGAAACCATCATCCAGGATGCTGTGGAGCTCCTTAGACGCGTTTCTAGACTCTTATGAGGCCCCATGAACAAAGCCCACACCACGGCGCCATATTCCACGACCTCACCGTCTTCCCATCTGAATAATTGTATCGTAAGTGTTTTGTCATTGTTACAGGTACTAGACCGCCATATTATGTAAAGCTCCCAATATCAGGCGCCCGTGCACCAAATTATGCAAAAGATATAGAAATCGATGTTACAGCTCACCCAGCCGTGGCTCCCCCTCTCTCCTCTCCGTCTTTTCTCTCCTTTGCCTGTCCCCTTATTTTTTCTTCTACAATTGGTCGCCCTGGTTAGGCTCAGGTTATCCATAAAAACGCTATAAATACTTAAGGGTATCCAGAGCTCCACTCTGAAATGTAAGCCAAATAACTTCTACTATTAAAAACCTAAATGAGATGACGAGTGTTGTGATGCCCAAACTCAAGAATAGTCATTACTGGTGTGTGCAGTGAACAAATGAGTGTTCAGGCAAATGTAATGTTTCCCTGACTTACAGGTAAAGGGAATTTCAACAGTAAAGCTGCCTTTTCAGCAAGCAGTCATATCTCCCACCTTAAGAGACTAAGGGCCTGGTTTAGAGCTTGGTAAACACACACTCTGTCAACACGTCACATATACCCGTCTGCCCTTTGACCAGGCCTGGGTCTAGAGGGTGGGCCAGGTGGCCTTGGCCATCCCAAGATAGCCCCGTGGCCTACCCAAGGTCTATTCACAAGCAGGAAACCATCTTTTGTTGTTTTTCTTAATGGAAAAAAAATCACACAGGCCTCCAGGCTCGCAGTCAAAGCCGAATTATGCAACTTTTATCTATCATGCCAATGTCTTGGGCTATTTTAAGTGCCTGGTGATTGGGCTGAGGTCATGCGAATGGCTGCTATTACTGTGCATGCAAGATCAGAAAGGGTAACTGAGATACCCAGACTATTTCAAGACCCCAATCTCCTCTCATACAGTACATAACAGATAAAAACAGTTTTATGGCAGAAACCGTGTGAAGGATGTTGGCACTGCTAGAGAAGTAAGTGAAAATGAGCATACAATCAGGATATATTTTGACAATGGTTTGTTATAGTTTCTTTCTATTGTCACGCTATTCCTAACCTATGGACAGGGCTACTGGAATTATGCGGTTGGGGAAAAACGTTGACCAAACTATGTTGCAGAAAAAGGCAAATCAATCGGCGCAATGTGAGACATTTAGTGATAGGATTACTTCATTATTTTTACATGTTAACACTGTTGTGGAAAAGGTTACACCTTGTTAGTATCACTTAAACACCAAAATACACCAATAGGAAACTGAAAAGTGACCAGTCAGCCTTTGTGAGTGGCCTTCCACAATCCTTTTTAGTGACTTTAGTACTGTTTCAGATAAAAAGAACATTATGTTTTGTTATGTCATGTGGATAGGTTAGGTTCGGGAAGCAACACTGCCATTTTACACGTACAGGTTTTCGTAAGTTGCCTTCTTTTCTGTACGATGACTTTTGACACATAGTTGCCTGCGTGACAGTGCAGAATTAATTTCTCTGAACCACACTGCTTACAATTCCACTTTATAAGTGCACTATCATGACACTGTGAACATCTAGTACAAGGCCTAGACACACATTGAGCAAATATTGTTGTTTGTTATTCGTCCATTAGTGACATGGCTATCACAAAGACAATAAACATTGTCCGCCTAGCTGAAGCCTTGACCCAGGAGCATAGATGATGTTATTATAGATACACATGCATTTCCGTGCTCAAATCAGTGGAGCACTCTGCTGTCATTGTGAGGTAATCGTTGTGTCGGAGTCTCAGCCCAGCTGATTCTGGTTTACCCTCTGCAAGGTGGGATGTCCAACTTGTGACCAAGGCGGGACCTACTTACCTTGTCTTCAGGAAATGGGGACTTAGAACATCCAGTAGGGTATTATTGGGAGAACACCCGCCCTAGGCAACTAGGTTTAGGGAGCGCATAGTAGGAGTGCACTATACCAAGTACTTAAATGCCAGAATATATACACTGTTTCAGCACGTTTATGGAATTGTTCATCCTTTTCACTATCCTTATACTGGTAATCACTTATCTGCTTCTGTTCATTAATCATTGAAGCGCATATATTTTATACAAGAATCACAATAGTTTATTAAATGTTGAAACCCCTTTGTGTATTTCTCGTGTACCTTTTTGACTGAGCAAAAAGGTTCTGGATTTGTTACCATGATTCCTTGGGGAGTCATGGGTGTCATTTTCTGAGGCTGTCCAAACCATTTGTTACCTTGCCAGGTTTAGGGGCACTTTTGGTGGCACCGTAAGCTAGCAGGTCTATATGCCAACATATCCGAGGGGGGGTGTTTGGGGAGGAGGAGGGTGCATGGAATCATTTTGAGACAATC
Organism: Triturus cristatus; assembly: GCF_964204655.1. Taxonomy (NCBI): domain Eukaryota; kingdom Metazoa; phylum Chordata; class Amphibia; order Caudata; family Salamandridae; genus Triturus; species Triturus cristatus. The sequence goes on from NC_140583.1 coordinate 955,050,730, forward strand.
CCAATATATATATATATATTTTTTTCTTTTCAAAATACTTTGATTTGCACAAGGTATACAGAAAGCATATAGCTGGGTAAGCAAGGGTGTCCAAGGCAAAGTTTAGTGTGCATACATGTTTCAGTAAAGTGTATGGGCTTTCTGCTTCATTCAAGACGGTTTAGAAGTGCATATGCGTTCACTAAAGAAATATATATTTTATTCCAAACATTTGTTTTCTCTTATTTCCTTGCAGTGGCGCAGAACATTATTAAAAAGAAGAGACACAACGTAAACCTGGATACTGTAAAAGTTGAAGCGAAATCCATACCTGTTCCACTGGAAGCAGTATTGAAATTTGAGGTAATTTATATCCAGCCAGCATGCCTTTGATTATATTTTTAACCTGACCTCTTGATGCTTTTCTTAACAATATACCTAAGAATTTTTTTATTGAAAAATACAAACTAGGTACTTGAAAAATGAATGAAATAGTCTAAGTGTGAAGCTATGTTGCCTTGAGATTAAGTACTCAATTACCCTTAGTCACGGTACCGCCCCAATGGCTTTGATGACATATTGTCTTCAAACACTGGACAGTTGGGGAAGGTCCCTGTTATTTTCACCATGCTCTTCAGTGTGCCTTCCAACCGTCCTTCTGTGGTACAGAATCGTTTACTGCAGTGGAATGGTTATACGGCCCAGGGCCAGACTGGCCATTGCGGGCGGAAGGTTGGGGGTCTGTTTTGCAGATGTAGGGGCCGGTTTAGTTACCAGGGGCCGGTTTTGCAGCAGTGCTGCAATATCGGCCCCCAGTAAAAAAAAATACAAGCATGTGCACTGCAATAGGTCACGCATTTACGTGAGTTTGAGCTATTGACATTGTAAATGACAATGCCTTTTATTTTTGTTTCCGTTTATAATAAAACAAGTGATACGTTTACATCATTGTAAGGCCTGCTCGACCAGAAGAGTATGTTTGGCGATCATGTATTTGACTGCATTTTTAAACGGTAACAAAACTTCACTGCAACGTTTAAAATGAGTCTATACATATTTAAACATTGGCAATTTAATCAAATAATTGTGAAAAATTCTGAGGGGGGCCTAATAATGTTTCTTCCACTGAGGGTGCGCAGCATTAACACGTTTGGAGACCACTGCCCTATGGAGTCGCTTCTTTATGGTCCCCACAACCTTCAATGGAAAACATGTGCCAGGAATTTTGGGAAAGTTCTACGTGAGGCTTGGGGGCCGCCAGGAACATACCGATCGCTCCACAGTCTGAGGAGGGTTTGGCTGTAGCACAAGAGGTCACTAGCGGGGCTGGTTAAGGGTTTCCTGTTTTTTAGCCCGTCAAGTTGGCAATTTCTTGATTTCTAAGCTTCGTGACAGTTGCACCATTTGCTGTTTTCATCTGTCTTCGCGTGTGCATTTGTTCCTCTTCCTCTGCCTAGAGAGACGATTTTAAACTTAGCAGAGCCCAGTCAAGCCAAAAACAAACCCTGGGGTGCTATTCATGCAACTCGAATATTGAGACCGAATTCAACGCTGTAAAATATATTCCCATTTTTTTTTCTCCTTGGGACTTCCTTTGCAGGGGGTGTCTGTGCACGAGGCCCCGCGAGGAGGAAGGGTGAACGTGCTCCGTGAATGGCGTCTCTGCAGAGCCATTATTGCATTAGACAAGGATATATAGAAGCAATAGTTTGCTCAGTTCTCCAGAGATGCCTCGAGGCGCACACAGCACATGGAGGCGCTAGATTTAAAATCCGTACTATTCTCCGACAGTCGGGAGGGGAGTATTGCTATAAGTTCAGCCGTGAGCAGGATCTGTTTGGGGGGTGAAGGGTGGGGGGGGGGGAGAGCCGGGAGCAAGGGAGCACACTGCTCCAGTTTAGGGTGCAGAGGACTGGTGCCAGGGAGTACAGGGTGGTGGTGACAGTGCTGAAGCCTGGTGCCAGGAGGTGCAGAGGACCGGTACTGTGATAGTACTGATGTATCGTGCCAAGAGGTGCAGGGGTGGTGACAGTAGTGAAGTCCGGTGCCAGGAGGTGTACGGGTGTTGACAGTACTGAAATTTGGTGCCAGGAGGTATAGGGCCTGGTACTGTGATAGTACTGTAGTCTGGTGGCAGGAGGTGCTGGGGCGGTGACAGCACTGAAGCCTGGTGCCAGGGGAGCACACAACCGGTACTGTGATAGTACTGAAGGCTGGTGCGAGGGGTGCGGAGGACGGGTTACTGTGAAAGTACTGAAGTCTTGTGCCAGGAAGTGCAAGGGTGGGAACAGTACTGAAACCTGGTGCCAGTGGTGCAGCGGACCGGTACTGTCATAGTACTGAAGGCTGGTGCCAGGTGTCCAGAGGATTGGTGCTGTCATAGTACTGAAGTCTGGTGCCAGGAGGTGCAAAGGTGGTGACAGTCCTGAAGTCCTTAACTCTGGTGCCCTGGGGCGCCTCCGGTGGTCACAAGCCCCGAGTTCCGGTGCCATGGTACCTAAGTCTGGCTCTGAGCCAGAGCTGACTGCTGTCCATTAGCACTGAGGTTATATGAGGTCGCAGACCGCACTGAGCTCCCGCCGATATATATCAATGTCCGGCTGTAGACACTGTCCGTCGGCACAGTGTGCCATGGGGTAGGGGGGCATGGAGTCCAGACCAGCTCCTTTAAAATAATGTTCATGCACAGCGCCTCTGCTGCCAAAGTGCACTAGTGCTGGCAGAGCACGACTGGCGCTAACAGTGTGTATATCACACTGCCAGGAAATACAGCAAGGTGGGGGGAAGTAAATGCATTATTTATCGGCCAGCAAGCATGCCCCTGGGGGCCCCCAGGAACACACACCAAAGCCTTCAAGCATCTCTCGGCCACTTCACTGCTGCCGAGGCGCTATAAGTGTGAAGTCACAACTACGCAAGCTCGTGCTTCACACACCCGGAGCCACGATTGGGTCACCTTTAAAACAACCGCGGCCTAAGCGGACCGCGCTTGTGCAATTACGTAAATAAACACTTAGAGTGCCTAAACAAAGCAAGGGAAAAAAAGAAACCGTTAGTGCTGGTCTACCTTTTGCTTAGCTGCGGTAAAGATGAACAACAAACCACCCTTTTTAGGTCTCGGCTAGCGATGGCTGCGCTTGCGCAGTCTCGCTCGCGAGATTTAATGACTTTAAGAAGAGGGGCTTGCACCCGCCCCTCTTCTCTCCTGTTCTCCATTGGCTGGCCTCTTAAATGCTGGCCAGCCACTGGAGAAGAGGTCCAGTCACTCCGATTATGCCCCGTCCTTTTCGGATCGGGGGGCGTGTTTTTTGCGAGAAGTCTCAGGGAGGAGACAACAGCAAAACACGCCCCCAAATCCGAAAAGGACGCTCCCTTTCTCCGAGGCATTTTCTGCTGTGCCTCGGAGAAAGGCGGTGGTGTGCTTGCCTTTTGCTCTGCCTTGTTTATGATTCCGCCGATTAATAGGTTTTCGTAGACAATGTAGGTTTTCGTAGACAATGTATTTCCCAATTCCAGCACTGGCAGTAATATAATCTAATGATCTACTGTCAAACGCTTCCGCATGTTAAAAAAATAACGCTTTATTTTTAAGGAGACTCCTATCATATTTGTATTCTTATTTGGAATTAGTATGTCATCGGTGCCCCTGGGGCACGGAGATTCTTTTAGCTTCCCGGGGTTTTCAACCAGAGCACAGTCTAGCCCTCAAACGCCGGAACCACGCCATCTTTCTGGTTACCCAGGGTGCCCCCCTCGCGCTCAGTGGCAGCGGTCGGAGGAAGATGGCGGCCGCTGGAAAGACGAAGGAGCTGCTTTTGTTATAGAGGCCGCAGAACACAGGAGAGGGACAGGTTGCGGCATCCGGCGGCGGGGGTGCAGGCACCAGCGGCCCGGTAAGCGGTCGAGGGGACCTGGGAGGCGGCAGTCTACCTCACAAGGCCTTCCAGCTCTCTCGCAACTCGCGAGAGTATCCGGCAAAGGGAGGCGGCCTGTAAGTGGGCCACAGGGACAAATCTTCGGCTAACTCGCCGATCTACGGTCGGGCTTTCCTTCAGATGTACCGACATCGGTCATAGATCGCATTATGTGAGGTCAGAATCCTAATCGGATAACAAAAGCTGCGGGGCGAAGGGTTACGCAAGCTTTGCTGAGGAGATCTCTGATCCGGTTGTGTGACAGGGCTGCCGAGGTGCGCTTTGCTGAGGCACACTTTGTTGACATTGCCTCATCATTTTCCTTTATTCCGAATTCCAGCACTGGCAGTAATATAATCTAATGATCTACTGTCAAACGCTTCCGCATGTTAAAAAAATAACGCTTTATTTTTAAGGAGACTCCTATCATATTTGTATTCTTATTTGGAATAAGTATGTCATCGGTGCCCCTGGGGCACGGAGATTCTTTTAGCTTCCCGGGGTTTTCAACCAGAGCACAGTCTAGCCCTCAAACGCCGGAACCACGCCGTCTTTCTGGTTACCCAGGGTGCCCCCCTCGCGCTCTGTGGCAGCGGTCGGAGGAAGATGGCGGCCGCTGGAAAGACGGAGGAGCTGCTTTTGTTATAGAGGCCGCAGAACACAGGGGAGGGACAGGTTGCGGCATCCGGCGTGCAGGCACCAGCGGCCCGGTAAGCGGTCGAGGGGACCTGGGAGGCGGCAGTCTACCTCACAAGGCCTTCCAGCTCTCTCGCAACTCGCGAGAGTATCCGGCAAAGGGAGGTGGCCTGTAAGTGGGCCACAGGGACAAATCTTCGGCTAACTCGCCGATCTACGGTCGGGCTTTCCTTCAGATGTACCGACATCGGTCATAGATCGCATTATGTGAGGTCAGAATCCTAATCGCATAACAAAAGCTGCGGGGCGAAGGGTGTACGCAAGCTTTGCTGAGGAGATCTCTGAGCCGGTTGTGTGACAGGGCTGCCGAGGTGCGCTTTGCTGAGGCACACTTTGTTGACATTGCCTCATCATTTTCCTTTAGTTTTTGGTGTGTGTTTATTTATGAATTTTGGGATCAGTTTCTATTTTGTGCACGATAAATTGGTGAAGAGAATTTTGCCTCTGATTAACATTCTACGTTCTTTATGAATGCAAGCACATATATCTCAACTTCCTGTTCTCATAGATACAGCTTCTATGAACAGATCTTTCATGGCCAAATCGGTTGAAAATGTACATGCAAAAAATGTTGTGAAGTAAACAAACGATCCTTTAATGGCGCTATTGAAGATAAAAAGTAAAAAATAATTCCCCCTTTCTGAGGGGCTATGTTTTTTTAAAAGTCGATTTGTGATACTGACCATATATAAGTGAACATGTTTAAAAAGCATTTCAAGGTGTGCACAGTTTTGCGTGTTTTACTGAGAAATTATTAAATGTTTTGTATTGAATCTTAAAAAGGGGCTGCAGGTTTTTTATCGTCATTGGCTGAACAGTATCACTTTTGTTTACTATTCTATTTCCAGATTGATTCAAAATGAGGTCTAAGGTTGATTGTAAAATAGAAGCGAGAGTAGGTACCTCGTATCAGTTGTGCACTCACAATTGCTATGGTGCAGCCATTACGTATTTAGTACAACGTTCAACATTCAGATGCTCCGATTTTGCGTATACCTGCTTTTCATCTGTGGCTATCATTTATGATCGAGAGAGATTTCCCATTTACTTCTTCTACTACTACTTTCAGTTTACAACTGCTGGCTGCCCTTCTTGTCTTTGATTATTGCCTGCAGACTGGGAGGGTGTTTATTTTGGAAGGTGAAATGGTGATTTAGTGTGATGTGACTAATGGGTTCTCGTTCGGAATTATGTTATTCACGTATGGAGGGATGGATACACCCCCAGGATAAATCACAGAGCAAGTGGTAGGTGAAAATGTAAATAATTGAGAGAATGCATTTTCGAGGAGCACACTAGCACTGATGTATGCATGAGTGATTTATTACGAGAGGCATGTCTGTGCCAAGACCGGAACACAGAAGAGGCTCTGCACACGGGGCAACAGGAAGGGTTGTGATTTCAATACAGCACCACCGTAGTAACAGGATGGGTTAGTCATGCGTAGGATCCCACAATCCGGTCAAGTGAGGACAGCCAGGATAACAACACAGGTCTTCTTAATCCTACAGGTGACATATCCACTAAACCCCATCATAGATTTTACAACCATCTGAAAGGGAAAAACTGTACACACTCAAGAACACTGCCTGAACACAAAATGAAGGCTGCTTGTATTTTCCTCTGCGGAACATGTTTTATTTAGTTATTAGGTCTCGGCTAGCGAACAAGCATTTACAATGCAACGGTCTCGTCATTGTTAAAGTTAGAGCTATTGGCATTGCTCATGACATTTTTTTTTTGTTTATGTTTTTGTTTTTAAAACATGTAAAGAAACGGCATTGTTATTTACAATGTCAATAGCTTAATCAGTGTGTGTGTAGGTGGCTCTGCGTGTGGGTGCAAATGCAATAGGTCTCGCATTTGAGAGTGATTAAGCTATTGACATTGTAAATAACAATGCCGTTTCTTTAAATGTTTTAAAAACAAAAACATAAACAAAAATAATGTCATGAGCAATGCCAATAGCTCTAACTTTACCAATGCCGAGACCATTGCATTGTAAATGCTTGTTTTTTTCCTCTTAAAGAAACAGAACAAATCAAAGCTAGGCACAGTTCAGGCCAACTCCGTTCGTGCCCAGAAGGGATTGATTCGGTGAGGGCTTCTCTGATGCATGCCTCATTTCACTGGGTGTCAACATCCCGTGACGCGGCCATTCCTCTCAGCACGTCAGCCGTGACAGGAGGGCTGAGCGGGAAGAATGGCGCAGTGTCAGCGAAGGCTTCAGCCGCCGCTCCTTCAGTTGGCCACAGTGTTCAGACAGGTTCAGTCACACACTGCGACATTCTCAAAAGGCTTTCCCACAGGCCAACAAGAAGCTACTCAGACGAGAGGCCCGCAGTGTTCCACTTCAAATAAGAAAGGCAGCAAATAAAGGATGGGTTTTTGCACAGGATCACACACTTTTTATTTTTTATTTCAGCAACGCCATGCAATAGAAAATAAGGCAGGAAATAGGAACAAAAACACTATTGAATTACATTCAAAGTGGGCTAAAAAAGTTTTAAATTAATTTGGGAACGTAATTCAGAGACTGGGAGCAAAGGCTTGCTGCGCTACAATTTACTTCTAAGATAATTGCACCCTCATTTTGATGTGTAGAAAAGCACTGGTCCGTTGCAAAAAAAAAACAAGCATTGATCTCTTGTCTTTAAGGGGCCATGTGTTTCTAATTAGAAACACATGGCCCCATAAAGATAAGAAACTGCTTTGCGACAGCAAAGCAGGCGAGCCAGTTCGGCTTGCAGGGGAAAGGGCATCTACAGAAAACCCTCATTTCGAATGGCAGGCCACCGGTTAGCATAAACGGTGACGCCGGCCAATGGAAATGAGGGGCTGGGCTTAAAGCCCTCTTCTGAAAGTCCTTGTAAGCAATAAATCTCGCCGATCGAGCTACGCATGTGCGCAGCAACACTAGGTGAGACCTAAAAATCAGTGATTCACACTTGCACACCCTCCAGCCCCCCCGGGGGCTTTTCTGACAAAACTGCCAGGGCTGTTTTGGGTTCCTAGTCAAATCCTTGTATGGCCTGCCCATATCTTGCACAATGTATTTACTGTGCATCACCCTGCCTCCTGATTCAGTTTGGGTAACATATGTGGCTGAGAGGGTGAGTACTTGCAATCGCCATTAGCACAGAAGTACAGGTTCAACAAAAAAAAGGAGTGGGGGTGTCCAGCCATTAATATTTATGCCCAGCCCTGTGTACAATTTTGTGTACAGGTAAGGCTGCCCATAAGACATGTAATCGGTATCAAAACTAGACTTACCTTATACACGAGAGTAATTACAATTGTATCATGAGCGGAGGTTCATCAGGGCACATTTCCAACAAATCATAATAACTATACATATTAAGCAGCCACAGGTTTGTTTCTAGCTATAACTTCTACCACAGTGTATTTATTGGCAAACATTTATATCATTATTGATTTAGTATAAAAAATGCTGTATTGTATAATACAGACATTTCTCTGTGTTTTGCATTAATTAATATATGTTCGAGGCATATGAGCTGCAGATTACACACTTGTGTATAGATCGCCATCTGGTGTTGGGCCCGGATGTTTGCAGTTTGTTTTTCCTCTTGGAAAGTCTTTGGAAGTCACAAGGTCGGTGACTCCTCCTTTGGATCGTATTGAGCATGGGCTTCGGCTCCATCCTCAGATTGTTTTTTTCCGCCATCGGGCTCGGATGTAATCTTCGCGCTCCGGTTCCGAACAGCTTCTAGTTCGACGGTCGACGCGCAGTCCTCACCCCAATTCGCGGTATTGTTTCGATCGCGATCTCCCTCACTCGACGCGCCTTCTCATCGGCACGGATCTTCAGTTCCAGTAGTCGACGGCGGCCTTCGGGCCTCTCCAAGCTTCGGTCCTGGCTAATGGAAAGGACTCCATTTAAAAAGTGCCCTCGATGTGGGTCCAAATTCCCCCACACCGATCTCCACGAGGTATGCAATCTCTGCCTCTCCCCTGAACACGAGGCTCGAGACTGTCCGGCGTGTAAGTCCTTCCGGTCCAAAAGGACTATTCGGGACCGAAGAGCCAGAAGAACTATGGCGCACTCCTCGACGACGATTCCGGACGACACCTTCGGAGAAGGCATCGACGCTCCAGAGCGTTACACCAAAGAGGGCCTCGTCAGCGCTTCCGAGGCCGACGACTCAGATGTGGAGGACATCACCCCCGGCGCAGAGGGTCGTGAGTACTGATCCCCCCCCACACCCCTGCCGACACCGAAAAAGGCTCCGGTCACACCTTCGCCTCCGGGCCTTGGCAAGACCAAGGACACTGCTTCCAACACCGCACCTTCGGGCCCGGTGAAGAAGCCAAGCAAGCCTTCCGGCGGCTCGGGCTCGAGCCAGCCTATCCTCGGTGCCGATAAACACGCTTCGGCACCGAAAAAGAAGCCGACCTCCATATCGACACCGAGCTCCGCACCAAAGCACTCGGGGTCGAAACCCAGCTCTTCAGCACCGACACCACCTTCGGTGCCGACCAAAGCACACAAGGCCACCGGCACAGACACTTCGAGCCCGAAATCCATCTCGCCGCCGACCAAGCGTCCGGAGGTTCCCAAACCAGGTTTCAAACAACAAACCGGCACGGAAAAGCCAAAAAAGCCAACGGCGCCGACAGACAGACCAGCCTCACCGGACTTATTTACACCGGATCCCTTGTAAAAAACACTCACCAAGGATCCAAAAACTGGACATTTGACACTTTCTTCCAAAAAGACACATTTGGAGAAGCCTTCTCCACCTCCGCCTCCAAAAAGGAAGGACTCTGCTACCTCTCCGTTCAGAATACCTTCCCCACCTCTTCCACCTCCTCCTCCTCCACCTCCACCCCCTCCGCCTTCTCCATCCCAACCTCATCGTTCTCCCACCCCTTCACACGATGATGATCACGGGGACCCATATGATGACATAGGGGATGTCCCCCAGGACCTACCCACAGGGAACCCCACTCCTGCAGGATCCCGAGACCCATGGGACGACTACAATATCCCTGATATCCCCAACGTCCCACAAGATGACCTTTACCCCTCCAGGCCATCTCCACCAGAAAACTCATTGGGGTTCCACCATCTACTTCAATGGGTGGCACACTGTCACGGGGTAGACTTGCATACCTACCCCGTGGAGGAAGATTTCCTCCTCGACAAATTCGACACCACACATAGGTCTACCTCCATATTACCTATGCTTAAAGGAGTGGTAAAGCATGGGCCAGAAGTTTTTAAGGACCCAGTTAGGGCCAGGGTCATTAACCCGCGCATAGAAAAGAAATACAAAGCTGCCCCCACAGATCCCTCCTACATCAGAGGGCCAGCGCCACTAGATTCCCTAGTGGTGTCCACTGCACGCAAAAGGGCAAATTCCCAGGCGTCAGGCGAAGCACCACCACCTGACAAAGAGTCAAAGCTACTGGACGCATCAGGAAAGCGCACTGCGTCACAAGCAGCCAATATGTGGCGTATCGCCAATACTCAAGCGCTATTGGCCAGATATGCCAGGGCACATTATAACGAGTTAGAAAGTATAATGCACCACCTCCCTGAAAAATATAAAGCTATGGCCAACGAACTAATTCAAGAGGGTAAGACTATCACTAACACCTCTATACGCTGTGCCTTAGATGCAGCAGACACAGCTGCCAGGGCCATCAATACCAGCGTCCTCCTCCGTCGCCATGCTTGGTTAAGAATATCAGGGTTTAAACCAGAGGTACAAGCCTCCATCCTTAACCATCCCTTTGACCAGGAACATCTATTTGGCCCAAAGGTGGATGAGGCCCTAGAAAAAATGAAGAAGGATACGGATACGGCGAAGTCCATGGGAGCCTTACAGTCACACCCTCCGAGACGCTCCTTCCGCCGCTCTTCCTTTCGAAGTACATCTAGAGGCTACTCCTCAGACACCGCGTCCACTTCGTACAAATCCCCCACTCAGTCCACCTTCACGAGGGGTTATCAAAGAGGCGGCTATAGGGGTAACAATAATAAAGGCAGAGGCAAAACAAACAACGCCCGCTCTGCCACAACGCCTACCCAATGATTTCCCCCCCCCGCTCCCCCCAGACCATTCCACTCCGGTCAGGGGCAGACTCCAACATTTCCTTCCCGTCTGGGCTACCATCACCTCAGACAAATGGTAACACAAATAATTCAATCAGGCTACTGCCTAGAACTAATATCTACCCCCCCAAACATTCCACCCAGGCAGCGCCCAATGTCACAAGAACATTTAATACTCCTAAAGCAGGAGGTAATCTCCCTCCTACAGAAACAGGCAATAGAACCCGTTCCTACCAACCAACAAAACATGGGAGTCTACTCCCTATATTTTCTCATACCAAAAAGGGACGAGACTCTGCGGCCCATCCTATATCTCCGGCCACTAAACACATACATACACTCCGACCATTTTCATATGGTAACGCTTCAGCAGGTACTTCCGCTCCTCTCCCAAAACGACTTTTTGACCACCTTAGACCTAAAAAACGCTTAGTTTCACATTCCAGTGCACAAAGCTCACCGCAAGTACCTCAGATTTGTAGTGGACGGACAACACTTCCAATTCTAAGTGCTCCCGTTCGGAGTCACAACAGCGCCAAGAGTATTCACCAAGTGCCTAGCAGTGGTAGCAGCACATTTGCGAAGACAACACATCCATGTCTTCCCACACTTAAACGACTGGCTGATAAAAGCCAGGTCATACAATCAGTGTGTACAACACACGTCTACCACCATTCAATTACTCCACCAGCTGGGCTTCACAGTAAACCACCAGAAGTCCCATCTTCAACCATCCCACATAAAATAATACCTCGGTGCCACCATAGACACCTCAAGAGCACTAGCCTACCCCAATCCTGCCAGGATTGCAAGCATTCAAGCTCTACGCGCAAAATTCATAGTACAACACTCTCTTCCAGCTTGAGTGTTTATGCAACTAATAGGGATGATGGCCTCTTGCATTTTCATAGTGCCTCACGCAAGACTCCAGATGCGTCCTCTCCAAGAGTGCTTAGCGCGCCAATGGAACCAGGCCCAGGGTCAATTAACAGATCTGGTGTTGGTAGACGGTTGCACCCATCGCTCTCTACAGTGGTGGAACACCACAAACCTTTCCAAAGGTCGACCGTTCCTGGACCCGGTTCCTCAAATAGTACTGACAACGGACGCATCGCTCTCCGGCTGGGGAGCTCATCTACTACATCTCACCACACAGGGCAAGTGGACACCTCAACAAAAGTTACTCCATATCAACCATCTGGAGTTACTAGCAATCTTCTTAGCCCTAAAATCTTTTCAAACTCAAATTTCAGGCAAGGCAGTCCTGATCCGAACAGACAACATGACAGCCATGTATTATATTCAAAAACAAAGCAGCACACACTCTCCACAGCTTTCTCACCTAGCACAGAGCATATGGAGATGGGCAATACCCCCAAAAATCTTTCTCCTAGCTCAGCATGTCCCAGGAGTCCAAAACACAGTGGCAGATCTGCTCAGCATGCAGACACAACAGATCCACAAGTGGGAGCTACACCCGCAAGTTCTTCACCCGTACTTTCAAATGTGGGGGCATCCACAGATAGACCTCTTCGCCACCCACGAAAACGCCAAATGCCCAAGCTTCGCCGCCAGATACCCACACCCATTGTCCAAAGGAAATGCGATATGGATGAACTGGTCAGGCAGATTTGCGTACGCTTTTCTGCCTCTCCCACTCATTCCACTAGTGGTGCGCAAACTACACAACACTCCCTCACACTAATCCTAGTAGCTCCAACGTGGGCCAGACAACCGTGGTATACCACACTGCTGGAACTATCTGTAGTGCCGCACCAAAAACTACACCTCTCTCCACACCTCTTAACCCAGAACCATGGAGAGATCAAACACCCGGACCCAGCGCAGCTCAACCTTGCGATCTGGCTCCTGAAATCCTAGAATTCGTGTACCTAAATCTTCCCCCTGACTGTATGAACGTCATCAGAGAAGCTAGAAGACCTACCACTAGAACGTGCTACGCCGCCAAGTGGAAACGTTTTGTTGTTTATTGCCATAACAACACCATCAATCCACTGGACGTGTCCATTCAACACATAATAGGCTACTTACTCCACTTACAAAGGTGCAATCTAGCCTATACGTCCATTCGACTAGACCTCACAGCTATTGCAGCTTACCTACAAAACAGGCAACATCTCTCACTCTTTAGAGTACCTGCCATTAAAGCCTTCATGGATGGCCTTAAAAGAATAATTCCCACCAGAGTGCCACCCTCACCTGTATGGAACTTAAATATCGTTCTCACAATGCTAATGGTGCCTACCTTCGAACCTCTGCATAAATGCGAACTACAATTCCTAACATGGAAAACCGCTTTTCTTGTAGCCATCACTTCCCTTAGAAGGGTCAGTGAGATACAAGCACTTACCATTCAAGAACCCTTTCTCCAAATGCACCATAACAAGGTTGTTCTCCGTACCAACCCAAAATTCCTCCATAAAGTCATTTCTCCCTTTCACCTAAACCAAACAGTAGAACTACCAGTATTTTTCTCGCAACCACAGACAGTTGCAGAAAGGGCTCTTCACACACTGGATGTCAAACGAGCCTTACTCTACTACATTCAGAGAACACAACCTTTCCGTAAGACTAAACAACTGTTTGTTTCTTTCTCTCCACCGCACAAAGGTAACCCCATCTCAAAATCGGGGATAGCTAGGTGGATTGTAAAATGCATTAAAATCTGCTACCATAAAACAAAGCGAACGCTATCCATTCCCCCGAAAGCCCATTCTACATGAAAAATAGGGGCTTCCATGGCATTCTTAGGGAACATCCCATTAGATGATATCTGCAAAGCAGCTACATGGTCAACACCGCGCACACTTTCAAACACTATTGTGTAGATGTGCAAACTAAGCAACAAGCTAGTGTGGGCCAGGCTGTACTCAAAACGTTGTTTCAAACCACTGCAACAGATACCGTGGTCGCCGCTAACGGTGGGTACTGCTATATAATCTATGCACAAATGTGTAATCTGCAGCTCATATGCCTCGAACGGAATATGCTACTTACCAGTATGCATCTGTTCTTGGCATGTAGAGCTGCAGATCTACACACGCCCACCCGCCTCCCCGGCTACCTGTATCTGTCCCAGTTTATCTTATTTAGAAAGCACACACATGGGCATCTTCACTGTTACTACTACGCTCCATCTTTCCCTGCTGGCGAAAAATAATCTGAGGATGGAGCCGAAGCCCATGCGCAATACGATCCAAAGGAGGAGTCACCGACCTCGTGACTTCCAAAGACTTTCCAAGAGGAAAAACAAACTGCAAACATCCGGGCCCAACACCAGATGGCGATCTATGCACAAGTGTGTAGATCTACAGCTCTACATTGTATTGTATTGTATTGTATGAGTATTTATATAGCGCAGAAAACTGTAACCCTACGGGTATCCAGGCGCTCTGACCAGACAAGATGTATTAGCGCTCAGGGGGGGCAAGGTCGGAGACATCATGCTGCTGGGAAAAGCCAGGTCTTAAGGCTCCTTCTGAATTCCACCAGTGACTGCGTCTGTCTGAGTTCGGGTGGGAGCGCGTTCCAGCTTTGGGCTCCAACCACCCTAAAAGCCCTCCCCCCCCAGCCTGGCCCGTTTAAAGCTGGGCTGTGCCAGCAGGTTGGCCTTGGATGACCGCAGCTGCCTTGCGGGGGAGTACCATGAGAATCTATCCTGGAGTGGGATCGGGCCTGTTCCATAAATTGCCTTATGAACCAGGCAGAGAGACTTGAATAGGACCCTTTCTCTAATAGGTAACCCGTGTAATTCTCTTTGTGCCTGAGTGGAGGATGAATCAAACTTGCGACCAAGTGCCAGCTTGGCAGCGGCTGACTGAACTCTCTGTAACCCCTGCAGAGTGTATTGGGGGGCTCCGAGGTACAGAGAGTTGCAGTAATCCAATCTGCTGAGAATGGTGCTCCTGACGACCGTGTTGCGAGAGTCAGCAGGCAGCAGCGGAAGGATTCGGCGTAGAAGTCGCAGCAGACCAAAACAGGTACTGGATGTTTTACTAGCCTGTGAATCCAGCTGGAGGTTATTGTCAAATAAAACCCTGAGATTCCGTACAGTGCTAGCTGGTATCAGTGGGGCCGCGTCCGGAGCGAGCCTGAAATCCACTGGTAGATGTTGAATCTGTTTTGTTGGTGCGTAGAGCAGCAGCTCGGTTTTGTCTCCATTGAACTGCAGGCAGTTTCTCCGCAGCCAGTCCGTAGTCTGCCTCATGCAGCTTTGGAACTGCTCCAGAGGAACTGCCCGTTTACCTTCCAGGGAGAAGGCCAGTTGAGTGTCGTCTGCATAGTTAATCAGCTCCACCCCGAACGCTTTGATGATGGAGAATAGCGGCTGCAAGTATATATTGAACAGGATGGGGCTGATGCTGGAACCCTGTGGAACTCCAAAGACCACGGGTGTGTTCTCTGAGACAAAAGGCCCCATAGTCACCTTTTGGTGTCTCCCCGCTAAATAGGAGCGAAGCCACTGTAATGCCTGGCCCCCCACCCCAACCTCCATCAGCCGTCCCAACAGAATTTTATGACTCACGGTATCGAATGCGGCTGACAGATCCAGGAGCACCAGGACAGCGGTGCTCCCTGTGTCAGCCCGCACCCGCATCGAGTCCAGCATGGTGACTAATGCAGACTCGGTTCCGTGGCATGGGCGGAAACCGAACTGGTCCTTGTCCAGCAGAAGGTTAGCCTCTAGGTGGTTCGAGAGGGACCTGCTCACCGCCTTCTCTAAGATTTTGATAGGGAACGGGAGGAGAGAGATAGGCCAAGAACAGATGCATACTGGTAAGTAGCATATTCCTTATTAATACTGTGTTGTACCATTTGAATCTATAATCTGACGTGTGGATGCCTAATAATTACAGACATATTTTGAAATGACTTGAAAATGAACCATTGTTTCTGATATAATAATCAGACGTGTCTGAGGCTCTACCGGTTAAAAACAGATTTACGAGTTGTGGAAACCGTTCTGTTTGTGGAAGTGCGTGCAAGGCATTATATTGGGATGTGTTTTAGACAAACTGAAGGCAAGATCAATATAGGCTATATGGATAAATAGGCAATGTTGGTTGATAAATTGATAGTGAGAGATGCAGGCACTTTTTTGAGGGGATACTGCAGCTCTGAGGAGGTTTCAGGAACCTCTCTTGAAAAGAGGAATGTGAGAGCCTATGATAGCCTCGTGGACTTGTGCAGGAGGTTATGATAAAAAACTGAACAAGTAACTGGTTTACAGGAAGGGCTTCAGGGTGTGTGGGGATGTTTTTTTGTGTTTGTTATCTACCAACGATGAGCACAGAAGTGCTGCTACTGTTTACCCAGTGGTGACTGCCGACCAGTTCAACTGGTGGGGCAAACAATAGATGTACTGACAGGCGCTGAAAAAAGCCCAGCAGTGTCTTAGGTTCAAAACTGTTTTAAGCATTGTTTATAATGATCCCTGATTGAGAGCTCTGAAGTTGAGGCTGAAGTCACAGCCAGTTTTCCTCACTGTCTGTCTGTAAGGTAAAATAAATTAAAAAAGATTCACTTACCTTCTGCCTCTACCTTAGGTGCTTCCCCATCTCGTCGTCACTGGCTCCACCAGCACAGGCTCCCAGAGCCTCAACCAAGTCCCCTCTTCCAATCAAGACGCTGCTCTCATGCTGCACAGGCATCATGACAGAAGTAACAACAATAAGACCTGTTCATCAAAGGCACCTCCTATTGAGGAAAAATATAACTGGAGGAAGGGGGAGGGGGGGGGGGCGTAACTCTTTCTCCCATCAACAATCCTCACTTTCAACTGAGGTAATGTCCTTCCACTTTATTGCCTAATTTTTGATCCTGAACCCTTAGAAATGACAGTCACTGTAAATCCACACCCTCCGTTTATACAGAAGTGTGCCACCGATAATATTATCAACACAAGTCACATATACATGTGTATAAACCAAAAAAGTGTGAAAGGACAAGATGGCACCTCACGTGAAGTGACCCCGCCCCCAAACACGGCTTGGACTGGGGAAAGGGAATAATAAAATGGTAATAAATTCAATTTATTACCATTCATTTGTCACCTCTACAGCGCTGGCTGCAGGGGGCAACGCTCTCTCCCTTAATAGAGGGGCACAACTGTGTTTACCAAGTTGAAGATGAAAGTCAGGGCGAAGCACATGACTGACAAGCTCAAAAAACAGACTCTTTCATGTGAAGTTTTAGTCACCTGTAGGGATGATGGATTCATGCCTGTTGGACAGGAATTAACAAGTGGTCTTTGCAGATTCATGCATTCTGGTGTGTTAAAATACATTATAGCTGACTAGGATTTGATTGAAGGATTCCTTGGTAATGGAAAAAAGTGCATTCTCCATTTTAAAACATCTAATAAAAGAGAGACGTGACATGCCAGCTCACATAAGCAATCACAATTTAACATAATTCATTACATAATACACGCAATGCTGGAATATTTTCAAGACCG
The DNA here is from genome assembly GCF_964204655.1 of Triturus cristatus. Classification (NCBI taxonomy): domain Eukaryota; kingdom Metazoa; phylum Chordata; class Amphibia; order Caudata; family Salamandridae; genus Triturus; species Triturus cristatus. The sequence continues at coordinate 955,067,879 of NC_140583.1, forward strand.
ATGCAGAGTATAGCTTGCTGTGTTTAGTCCCTGCTGGTGCATTGTACCTAATGGCCATGGTCAATTGCATGAAGCATGTTTACAGAACTAACTGGTTTTGCTGCATGCGGAGGACGATTTGAGGGTCAACAATAACGTGGGGGACCTTCATGTATGCTTTGAGGTAGATGGTGAAATCCACAAAGGAACCTGAACGCCACCTGCCATGCCATAGCCTGGGATCAAGATTTGTACCCCCTTGCTCAGGGCAAAGTAGGCAAGTTGGTGGATCACTTTCCCTCCAGTGTTGGCAGCATCACTAGCCACTGTGGTGGCTCGGAGGCCTGCCCACAATACCCATATTCTTCTTGGCCAAACTGAGTGGAGTTCTTCCCAGGGTGGACCTCTCCAGCACTAGTTATACTGACGAGAATCCCCTTGGAATAGGTTGAATTCCAAATCACCTTGCATCACTGAAGGGACCGAGTTCAGTGTGAGTTCAGTGTAGACGTTAGAGTATTTCAGATGCTGGAGGACCCCCTTTCATCATGACGTTTTTAACTTTGGAAGGAAACTCCACACCCAGAGGGAGGGCACTTCCTATTATAACGTTAGTACCCATTGGCATGAGTGGGCTTTCATCTCCAGGGATTGTTCCACAGTTCTTGTAGATACCCTGATAAATAGGAGGGTGTGGAGAGTCGTCTAGCAAGCGGTTCTGGCTCACTTGGAGGTATACTATGACTGAAGTAGCCATGTTGCTGATATGTGCATCTGGTATTTTGAGGCTTACCCTCGAGCTGCATCCAGTTACTAGAAGAGCCCCCAGGGTGGAACCAGATCCTCGCTGACCTGCTCTGCTAAGATTCACTGCACCCAGTTGGGCTTTGCAGACCTTATTTCCCATCCAGCCTGTGCTGCAAATTTGTGCCTGCATTTCCAGCCTCCATCTTGCTGATACTACAGCAAGAGACTCTGAAAGAACTGTCTTTAGACCATTTGTGCTAAAGAGAGTCCATAAGGAATCTCATACTCACAAAGAGGGGATGACACCACCACACTGAGAGGAATCCCAACTCATGAGAGGAACCCCAAATCCCTGAGACAATAATAAAGTATTGTTCATTTACTTTAAAATGTTGAATCATTACTGCACCTACACTTTCATAGCTTCTTTCCTGACAAATAGTCTCGAGACAAAAGCACTAACTGGTTGCCTACTGGCCATACATCCATCCCTGGCCCTCAACCCTCCAGCTCTTGCCTACTCATTTTTTGGGTTCTGGCTGATGCACCATCTACCTACAACCACATTGGGACACCAACAACAACCATCTTCCTCCTCTTGCAGGGGGCACTACAGACATGCCTGCTACTACAGTCACCAAACACCCTTCTCGTCCACGAACTCCACCCTTACACTCCAACGTGCCAGGGCAAGAGATTAGCCCTAATTTAGGAGTTCAGGGTGTTTAGTGGTTTGGTATGCAGTTCTGTGTTGCCTTCTCAAATATTTCCTGGTGTAGGGAAAAAGATTAGTTTATTTTCCATCTTGATTGTTAATTAATAATATATAGATAGTAAATTATTTTGGTATTGTTTACTTCTTGTCTGATGAAGTTACATGCCTGGTCCCTACTACTACGGTCTTCCACTAACTTCCACAGTTCTGCACTCTCAAAAGAGCCACACTTGCTAGTGCCAGGCTAGGGAACCCTACACATACAACTGTGGAGGCAGATCTACAAGTCCCATTACAAATGAGGGTAGAATAAAGTTAACCTATCCTTTAATGGTGCAGTTGCCTCAAACAAGGAGAGCAAGCAGTAAAGCTTTTCTTTACTATCTAATTCTTTATATCCGATAGAGACTACTAGCCACAGATTCCTTCAGGTAGAATTATCCCCAGGCGTGAGACTGGATCCGGAAACTTTTTGCCACAGCATCCCTGCGTGCCTGGGGCGGGGCGACATCATGCAAGGTCACATAAGAAACGCCCCGGCGCGCCCACGTCAGTTTTTTCCTTTTCCGCGTGCAACGCGGATCCGTTCCTTGCTGCTGGCCTGTTTAAGGCCTCCTTCCTTCCATTCTTTTATGGTGGAACAGTGTGCGAATGCCTTCAGGCTTTAAAACTTGCACGTTTTGTGGGCGTCTTATGTCGGTGACGGTCCCTCTCCTCATTTGCATGTGGTGTTTGGGGGAGGATCACGGCACCTCAGATTGTGCGGCGTGCCAAATGTTGAAGCCGAAGTTGCGGCTGGAGCGCCAAATGAAACTTCTCTTGGCGCGTCTCTCCAGGTCGACGTCCTCCCCTCGTTCTGCTTCGGCGGACGGCTTCAGGTCCGGCCGTGGTCGTCGTCCTCCCCTTTTTTCGATGTCACATGAGCGTCGCTCCCCGGTGGGTAAGAGTCGCAGTTTGTCCCCGGGGGCTGGTTCCTGGCCTACGGGGGGGCGTGGACTCTCCACGGTTGATGCGGCCCGCGTGTCGTCCTATCCACCATTTCCCGGTGTTAGGGCATCGAGAGTCCAGATGGAGACTTACGCAGCGGCTTTGCAGGCCTCGCTGGCATCTCCTCCTCCTTCCCCTCCTGGGGCATCGGCGGATCCCTCACCTTGCGCAGGGCCCTCCGCGGCGCCGACAGTGGCTCCGGCCCAGGCTTGGAGGATGTGGTGCTGTTGGGGTGCGGCTCCTCTGGGGCACCTTCTTCAGGCCACGGCGTCTCTGCCTCGCCGCAAACACCCGCGGGGGTCCGTGTGGTGTCGCGGGAGGTCACCGGGGCTTGGGTCGCATCCCCGAGCCCCTCTCGGTCCCTTGGCAGGGTGGTCCTGTCTAAGGCTGAGGTGACGCCACTATGGCCCCGGCAGCAGCTGGACTGTGCAGAGCCACAGGGGTCGGTGGACTCTTCTCGTCCTGCTCCGGGTCAAGGTTGAGGGCGGACACCTCGTCCCTCTCCGGGCCCCTCTCGTACCTTCTCACAGGTGGCTGCCTTGTTGGAGGGCGAGTCGGAGGTTGTATAATCCCTGGCGCCGCCACAGGGGTTTCCGGGCGACCTTTGCCTCCTTCTGGGCCGCGGCCGGCGGAGGGCTTCGGGCCCTTCCCCGGGCCCATCCCGTTTCCCCACGCAGGTGGTTGCCTCGGCGGGGGTTGGTCCGGTGCGGCCCCGGGCCGGTGCGGCTCCAGCTCTACTCCAGTCCCCGCTCCGGTCTCCGGTGCGGGGTGACTTGGAGGTCCCTTGCCCGGCGATGCCGGATGGCGCCGGTGTCCTGAATCAAGCAGCGGACTCTACGGCTCCGCGCAGGGGTCGTACCGCGGATTCGTCTTTGGACACTCTTTCTTCTCCGGAGGCAGGCTGCATATTGGTATCGTCCTCCCCGGAGACTGGTCGCCCTGTGGTGTCCTTTTCACCGGTGTCGAAGGGTGGCTCCCCGTTCTTCCTGAGGCAGGGGTGTTCGTCGGAAGAGCGGCAGGTCCCTCATTCTTCGGCTCCTCCTGACTTCCAGGTCTGGCCCTTGCCTGCCCCGCTTGGCCTCGGGGACGGCCGCCTTAGTTTGCAGCAGTCACCCACAGAGGAGCTGCTTTCTCCACCGCGGGGCCTTCGCTCACACAGTATCCACGGCTGTGGGCATCCTACGCATGGGTGACCTGGTGGCTCACTTTCCGGCGGACCATCTGTTGGAGGTCCTCCACCAGGGCTCTGGTGGGAGGGAAATCTTGCTTCCCTTTGAAGGTTCGCTCCTTTCTACCTTGACGGGGGCTTGGAGGCGTCCTGCCTCCAGGGACTCGGTACCTCTGCATCGGCACCTTCCGACGCCACATTGTTGAAAACTAAAACAGCGATGTGATTAAGCATTCACTAAAGACATGAATTCTCCTTCCTTAGAACATGTTTTTCGTCTTATGTTGGCTAATGTCCGGACTCCATTTTGTATTATCATGTCTCCACGTGCTTTGCACGAGAAGAGTCCTACCTTTTCGCTAGTTGCTCTTGTAATCTGCCTAGTAACAGTCTATAAATAGCTCCTTTGTCCGTCTGGCGCATGCCCAGACTTGACCACATCTGTTATCAGTTAGTCCTTCTTTGACCATGTTTTCGCGGGCTCAGGAAATTGTTAACTGCGCCCACATATTGATCCTGTATCGAAAATGACCATAAATGGTAATGAATTTTGCTCTATGTTGTATCCACCCACTTATGAGCCCCTCTGTTGTGTATAAAAGGGGACCGTGTACGCAAGTTCTTTGTGCTACTCTATGCAATACTGAAGAAGTTTTGTGTAGGTTGTAGGACCACCCTTAAGGTAATAAACTCTGTCTTTGTATTTTGCAGTTTCCGTGCCAACTTCCTTCTAACTTTTGTTACAGGAGAGCGAACCCTTGTGTTCTGCGGGCCTAGCTGGGGCTTGTATTCATCAATTGGCGCCCGTCACGTGGGGCTCATCGGCGACTCGGATGCTCGAAGGACTGGTCGTGACGAAGGTGAGGAATTTGGCCGGGGATGTGATCACTGCCAGCGGCGTTTTTTAGTCCTGGCATCCCGAGGTTTTCTTCCTTCCCTTCCGAACTGACCATCTGGGTGGCGCCGGTCCTCGACTGAGACCTCTTCTGTCGGTCTGCCGCGACAGCCGTTTGGGCGAATTTTGGAACTTGGCAGTTGGAATCTGGACACTCTTGATTGGTAAGAACCGTTGTTCGGTACTTGCTCCGAGTTTTGAAGCCTGGGTTGGCTATTTGAGTTTGATTTGTGATGACCGGTCATATTTTGTATTGATTACTGTGAGAATATATGCGTTGCAACACATATAGGAGGGTAATGTGGAGATATTTCTCCGGAGTTGTTTAAATCTGAACGGCGCAAAGTTTAAGTGCCATTTTTGATAATACTGCATATTTTGCATTATTTTTGAGCATGCCTGCTTTTAGCGCACTCCGTAAGTGGTGCTGCTGCTTTGGAAACCGGTTAAATCTTGAGGAATCTGCTCCAGCCCCCCCAGAGGGGACTCCTAATAGGGATATGTATGTGAAGCATGGTCTTTCCTCTATAATGTACAGCACCGTGTGGAGGAAATACACCAAAAAGGATCCTGAGTTACGATGGCCTTTGTATGGATCGTTTGATATGCGTAAGATTGAGTATGTGGAACAGTGTATGTGTAAATGGCGTGCTCGCCAAGACATGTTTGAATGTGTACGGTTATGGGTGAAGGAAGTGCGTGAGCGAGAGAAACGTGAGAAAGCGCTGTTTGATAAAGAGCAACGGAAAAATGATCATGTGAGAGCACAGGAAGCGAAGCGTCGGGAGGAAAGAGAACTGGCGGAGAGACAAGAGAAAGAGCGTAGGTTGCAAGTCTCGGGTCAATATGCTGTCCGCCAGCCACTTTATCCTGTCCTTACTAATCTTGAAGATGATTTTCATTTATTAGATCGCTCTCCGCCCCCTTATGTTGGCGCGTCTGCCCCGAGGTCACAGGATTCTGGATCGGTTTCGGATAAGGTAGACACGCGGTCCATGTTATCAACTGAGCGTATGGGTGAGCTTCGGAAACTTTCTCTTCGTGCGCTTAAGGGCAAGCTATCTCTTACTGAATTATTGGAATCTTTGGAAAATTGGCAGGATAGAGAGAAGCTGTATTTTGTTGAAACTTTTTCTGATGAAGTGATTACTGCCTTTCGGAAATATTCAGATGTTTTCGAGCCTGATGCTGTAGTATCAGACGCTAAAGCATTACGTAACGGTGTTTTTTCTCCCTCTAAGGTACCCGATGCGGTCCGACGGCTGTTTGCATTGCGGGACGCGGTGTTTGAACTTAAAGAGAGAGCGCGCCTAAAGGCAGGGGAGAAGGAGCAATCTGATTCACACATCGGCGGCGAACGCTCATCTACTTCCCATTCAGATAAGAGCGAACTAGTGCATGCTAAACCGATGCGAGAGGCGGCACCTTTGTATGTTCCTCCTACAGGAGCAGGAAACAGTTCAGATATATCTTCCCCCGATGCTAGGGGATATTTTGTGTATAATTGGGTTTATACTCCCTGGCATAGGGCTGACGTTATGGCATTAAAGAATGCATTGCCTGACCCCCGCAAGAATCCAGCGGCCTTTTACGAAGAGGTCGAAGGGGCCTTGAATTCTTCTACTATGACTTTAGCGGATATAGATTTGTTCTTTGGGCTCATTTTACCACCGGATATGTGGAGATCTGTGCGGAAGGTGGATGATGTTACCGCTTTTAAGGCTCGATGGTCTGAGATTGAGGATGAGGATAGGGAGAGAAAACCCGCGCAAAAACCACCACGGATTATTTTAGACCTTCCTGCCGCTATCTTGACTAAGTTGAAAACAATTATTCCCCCTAAAAAGATTGACTGGAATATGTTAGCCTCATGTAAACAGAAGGTTGATGAATCAGTTTCAGATTTCTTTACGCGCTTTGAGGAGACATTTCATGATTTCAGTGGTCAGTCACTTACGGATGATACGGGTCGACATCTTTTTGTCGATAAATATGTGGCGAATTTATTACCGGGAATAGCAGCTCGATTGAAAGCGAGTGAAAGTTCTTGGTCCACCTCGTCCCCGGCATCCCTCCTGACTATGGCTCAGTATTATGAGCGTCAGGAACAAGAAGCGAAGGGGAATGAGGAGAAGAAATCGAAAGATTAGAAAACTAAGGTGATGTTAGCACAAGTGTATGGTCCACCTCGTCAGGGTGTCGAAAGAGGTAGAGGAGGATTCTATGGTCCCCCTTCGGGTCGGTCAGATGTTAATAGAAATCAATGTGCGTATTGTAAACAGTCGGGTCATTGGGCCAGAGATTGTCCGGTATTACATGCCTCTCGTCAGGGACGTGGCCAGGGACCATGGAGAGGTAGAGGGGGCTTTTCGAATTTTAGAGGGCACTCTAATGATCGTGCTCGATTTGATCCTAAAGTGCAGCAACGAGATAGACCTAATGTATTTGATCGGCAACATCAGTATCAAATGTCTGGGAACGACCGTTCTGGGTACCATGATTCACAGCATGCGTAGGATTGCGTTGGATGGGGGTTGGAATCAGTTGAAGTGTCGGTTGATCAGAAGGGTCCTTATGTTTCAGCAAATGTTTTGGGTTCTACTGATCGGTTCCTAGTTGATACAGGAGCTACTCGTAGTGCACTGTCCAAACAATTGGTTCCGAGGGCTCCCCCATCTGGCTTAATGGTTACATCGGTAGGGTTTGATGGTACACTCTCTCGAAGCCCTCTATCCCGACCCCTTGCATTTCATGTTGACCACTTTTCTGCACCCTGTCCGTTTTTGCTTGCCCCGAACACGCCTGACAACATTATGGGTCTTGATATGCTTAAACACTACAGAGCAACGATCCGCTGCTCCCCTACTGGAGTACGTGTGATATTAAACGATAATCACCCTATGACAGAACGGATGTGTGTGGTTGCGGAGGATGCTGCATTAGCTTCCCTCCCTCATTCTTTGTGGGCCACTTCGGATACTGATGTGGGACAGATGGTGATTCCGCCTGTCCACATTAGTGTCCAGGAGGGTGCGGTGTTACCACGCCTCCCTCAGTATCGTATTTCCCAGGAGGGGGAGGAGGCACTCATACAGATTGTGCAGGATTTGATTAAGGTGGGAGTAGTGGAGGAAGTTCCCTACAATGTCTGCAACAGTCCTATTTTACCCATTTTGAAAAAAGATACCGATACCAGGGTTTATCGTTTTATTATTGACTTAAGGGAAGTGAATAAGATAGTGATACCTCAGTATCCAGTGGTTTCTGATATCACGACGTTACTCACTTTGGTCCCGCCAACGGCGACCACGTTTTCAGTTATTGATTTGAAAAATGCTTTCTTTTCGATTCCTATTCATCCTGATAGCCGATAACTTTTCGGCTTTACTTTGAATAATAGGTCTTATAGATTTTGTAGAATCCCTCAGGGTTATACAGAAAACCCTAGTATTTGCAGTCAAGCATTGAAAAGGCAATTGGATTCCTTTGTTCTGCCTGAGGGTGTCGCCCTTATACAATATGTCGATGACATCTTGTTGGCGGCCGACACTCCTGAGCTGTGTGAGAAGTGTAGGTTATCTTTGCTTTCTTTTTTGGCATCTCACAATCACAAAGTGTCGAGGAAGAAATTGCAATTCTGTAGACCAAAGGTGACTTATTTGGGTCACCTTTTGTCTAAGGAGGGGCGTGCACTCACACCAGATCGTATTCAAGCAATTTTGGACACGCCAGTACCTTCCACACAGAAGGATGTGCGTGCATTTTTGGGCCTTGCTTCTTTCTGTAGGCAATGGATATTGGGGTTTTCACACATAGCTAAGCCGTTGTTAGCACTTTTGACAAAAGACACACCAATCCCTCTTCCTTGGTCAAATGAGTGTGGAATTGCCTTTCAGCAATTACGACAAGCCCTTTGTTCAGCACCAGTGTTAGGTACCCCTGATTATACGAAGCCCTTTTCACTGTATGTGCATGAGAAAGATGGATGTGCATTATCAGTTTTAGTGCAGATGCACGGCGACAAGCAGCGCCCTTGTGCATATTTTTCGGCTGTACTTGATCCTGTTGCCCGAGCATTGCCTGGTTGTTTTCGCTCGGTCGCGGCGACAGCTGTGTCAATACGCCAAAGCGAAGGAATTGTGTTATCTCATAAGTTGTTGGTATTAGTTCCCCATGCTGTTGATGCCCTACTTAATCAGACAGACGCAGCATTTGACCAGTGCTCGTTTAACGGGATATGAGTTGACGCTTTTGGCTCCTCATATTACGTTAAAGAGGTGTGCAACGTTAAATCCAGCCATTGTTGCCATTCCCGGAAACTCAGTCTGAAGCACGGAAAGCACATGATTGTATTCCTGTGACTGAGGAACAGACAAAGGGTCGTATTGATCTCCAGGATACGCCCTTTACAGATGTAGATGGAGAACTATGGGTGGACGGATCATGCCTGAAGCTACCAGATGGTACGATTTCAGCAGCGTATGCAATTACCACATTACAAACAATAGTGGAGACTGCACGCATACCGCAGAAATCAGCTCAAGCAGCGGAACTGATAGCATTAACACGAGCATGTCAGCTCAGTGCAGGATTGTGTGTGAATGTTTATACAGATAGCCGCTATGCCTTCGGAGTAGCGCACGATTTTGGCCTACTCTGGAAGCAAAGAGGGTTTCTAACGTCACATGGAGCACAGATAATGTATGGAGAGTTAGTTCACAACCTTTTGACTGCATTAACATATCCAAAGAAGATTGCTATAGTTAAATGTAGTGCCCATAAGAAAGTGGTGGATAAAGTTGGAGAAGGGAATGCTTTTGTAGACCGGGTGGCACGAGAGACTGCGATGCAGCCTGGCGATACTGCAATGTATGTTGTGAAGTCACAGGCAGAAAGATGGCACAATGCTAGGAGAGAAGTGCTGGAGATACAGAGGACCGCTTCCGATAAGGAACGGGAGCAATGGTCCAATGATGGAGAATTAGATGATGAAGGGTGTTGGAGAAGTAAGCAGATGGATAAATGGAAGTTACCCACTGCCTTCGTACAACCTATGGTTCAGATGGCACATGGACTAGCGCATGTCGGAGCTTCCGCAATTGTAAAATTACTCACATGAGTTTGGGAGCATCCGGAGATTGCTAGTACGGCAAAGAGGGTAGTGCAGACCTGCATGATTTGCCTGAGGTACAACCCAGGAAAGGGTACACGAACTCCAGCAGGAGGATTTGCAACACCTACTGCACCCTTTGAGGTTTTGCAGATGGATTACATTCAGCTTGAGCGCTGTAATAATCTGAAGTATGTTCTAGTAGTGGTTTGTGCCTTCAGTAAATGGGTTGAGGCATACCCTACGAAAGACAATACTGCAATGACTACAGCCAAGATGCTATTGAAGGAGTTCTTCCCTCGATATGGTGTTTGTAGATTGTTGTGGAGTGATAACGGACCTCATTTTATAGCAGACGTTATCAAGTATGTCCTGAAAGGGCTAGGCATTACCCAGAAGTTTCATGCAGTGTTTCACCCTCAGTCTGCGGGATTGGTTGAGAAATATAACGGTACTTTGAAGCTTAAGATCGCTAAGATCCAAGCTTCGACTTCTTTGACTTGGCCAGACGCTTTACCGCTGGCATTATTGTCAATTAGATCGATACCGCATTCTCGGACCGGTCTCACACCCTACGAGATCGTGTTTGGACGCCCAATGAATATTTGGGGTCCACCAAAACCGAAATCAGTGCATGATGTACCTTGTGTAATGATGAATGATTATCTGGCACAGTTAACGGATAATTTGGTTTCTATTCATCAACAGGTTCGAGAAGCGCTCCCTGATCGGTCCACAGGTGAAGGTCATAACCTCCGACCTGGGGATCAGGTTATGATTAAGGTGTTCGAAAGGACGAACAGTCTGGAGCTGAGATGGGTTGGTCCTGAGCAAGTCCTGCTCGCAACGAGGACAGCTGTGCGAGTTTCTAATCGGAAGAACTGGATCCACTCTTTGCACTGTCGCAAAGTGCCGCCTGGATTAGTGGAGCCTGCTGTGTTGACCGACCATCGAGAAATCCTGACTGCAGAGAAAGGCCGTGCTGTGGAACCGGACGACACTGAGGAGCTCTTCCCGGACCAAGCGATTCCTGGAGGAAGAAGATATCACCTCAGACCGAGGAAGTGATTTTTTGTATCCAAAGACGTTGTCAGAACGGCCCTTAGGTTAGTGAAACAGAGAGCCAATGAGGCAAGGGGGGGGGGGGGATCAGCCCTGCATTAGTGTAGTGACCCCCGTCTTGGCCCGCTGGTGAAGAAATCAACGGCTGCCTAAGGGGAAGAGTTCTGACAACCTTTTAGTTTCAGGAAGATATTGACTTTTTACTACAAGATGGAGAAGAAGAAGATTCTTTGTGCGACAAGCTTTATTATCATTGTGGCTATTGTTGGTATAACCACATGGTTTGTTGAGGATGTGACTCCTGCCCGTGAGTTGCTTGTTTTGACTACTCCAGTGCCTGAGGAGCACTACTTTTATACCCTTCCGTATCAAGAATTGAAGCATCGTCAGTCTTATTTGAATAATACTTTCATTCAGATGTTGCATCATACCCATGTTGCTACAAATGCTACGAACTGTTGGATATGTGGTATGATGCCAGCTCATCAGAAGAAAGGAGGAACGCCGTTTATACCTCTTCCTTTCTCTCATAATGGCTCTTGTAGAGCATGGTACACTTTGCTTTTTGCCACACGGAAACCTACAGTGGGACGATTACTTTTCAGACTTAATAGGGAATGTCATCAAGATAAAGAAGGCTATCCACAAGCGAATGGGACAATATGGGAGTGGGAAGAATATCGACCAGACAATGAATCGATCCCCTACATTTTTACGAACACCAGAGACACTGCTGGGAATGAACAATTTGTGATTCAAGTGGCACAAGCTCAAGCGGACCTGTGTGTTCAGAGTGTGGGTTTATATTCCTGTTGGTGTTAGCGACTGTATTATTGTTCTAAACATAGATGGATTAAATAATAGTACTTTCTTAGCTTCCCATAATACATACTTCGTATGTGGGAATAAGGGTTATTATCGCTTACCACCCGGCTGGTCCGGAGTATGTTATGTAGCGTTCTTATTACCTCCTGTATTCTTAGCACCTGCATCCTATCATAAAGGCTTGAAGTTGTTGAACAATGTAACTGTAAATAGGTATAAACGTACTCTATCCATTGATGATGTTGATCAAACTGATACTAGCTTACAGCAGTATGTTGATTTTAACTTAGGATTGTTTTTCTTTGTTGGAGCTGCCCTGAATAGTAGGAAGGTTCGAAGATTAACAAGAGTTGTAGAGGCTGTGACGAATCAAACCGCTGCTGCTCTTGGGAATCTTACGGAAGAATTACAAATTACTAGAATTGTTGCATTACAGAATCGTATGGTATTAGATGTTATGTTAGCTGACAGAGGTGGAGCATGTAAAATTATCAGAAGTAGTTGCTGTGTGTTCATTCCTGACCATACGCCATCAGTTTACAACGCTATTAATAAATTGCATAAAATCGCAGCTGAGATTCATACAGAAAATGGCACTTGGACCTTTTCTGGATGGTTTTGGGCATTGATCACTACATGGGGATGGAAAGTTTTAACTGGTCTCTGTATTATTGTAGCAGTTCTGTTTTCCTGTTGCATCTGTGTTCAGTGTGGTCCTTTACTCTGTTCTTTATGTGTGTCATTCTGTATTCCTGATAAGAAAGCTATTGCCAATGTCACCTATCAGAAACATTTAAACAAAGAGGTGGAAGAGATGATGAAAATTGACATATATGATGATTATCCCAATAAGCCGAATGTCTTCAGTAAATGCTGAAAGGGTCGTCCCTGGCGCCGCCACAGGGGTTTCCGGGCGACCTTTGCCTCCTTCTGGGCCGCGGCCGGCGGAGGGCTTCGGGCCCTTCCCCGGGCCCATCCCGTTTCCCCACGCAGGTGGTTGCCTCGGCGGGGGTTGGTCCGGTGCGGCTCCGGGCCGGTGCGGCTCCAGCTCTACTCCAGTCCCCGCTCCGGTCTCCGGTGCGGGGTGACTTGGAGGTCCCTTGCCCGGCGATGCCGGATGGCGCCGGTGTCCTGAATCAAGCAGCGGACTCTACGGCTCCGCGCAGGGGTCGTACCGCGGATTCGTCTTTGGACACTCTTTCTTCTCCGGAGGCAGGCTGCATATTGGTATCGTCCTCCCCGGAGACTGGTCGCCCTGTGGTGTCCTTTTCACCGGTGTCGAAGGGTGGCTCCCCGTTCTTCCTGAGGCAGGGGTGTTCGTCGGAAGAGCGGCAGGTCCCTCATTCTTCGGCTCCTCCTGACTTCCAGGTCTGGCCCTTGCCTGCCCCGCTTGGCCTCGGGGACGGCCGCCTTAGTTTGCAGCAGTCACCCACAGAGGAGCTGCTTTCTCCACCGCGGGGCCTTCGCTCACACAGTATCCACGGCTGTGGGCATCCTACGCATGGGTGACCTGGTGGCTCACTTTCCGGCGGACCATCTGTTGGAGGTCCTCCACCAGGGCTCTGGTGGGAGGGAAATCTTGATTCCCTTTGAAGGTTCGCTCCTTTCTACCTTGACGGGGGCTTGGAGGCGTCCTGCCTCCAGGGACCCGGTACCTCTGCATCGGCACCTTCCGACGCCACATTGTTGAAAACTAAAACAGCGATGTGATTAAGCATTCACTAAAGACATGAATTCTCCTTCCTTAGAACATGTTTTTCGTCTTATGTTGGCTAATGTCCGGACTCCATTTTGTATTGTCATGTCTCCACGTGCTTTGCACGAGAAGAGTCCTACCTTTTCGCTAGTTGCTCTTGTAATCTGCCTAGTAACAGTCTATAAATAGCTCCTTTGTCCGTCTGGCGCATGCCCAGACTTGACCACATCTGTTATCAGTTAGTCCTTGTTTGACCATGTTTTCGCGGGCTCAGGAAATTGTTAACTCCGCCCATATATTGATCCTGTATCGAAAATGACCATAAATGGTAATGAATTTTGCTCTATGTTGTATCCACCCACTTATGAGCCCCTCTGTTGTGTATAAAAGGGGACCGTGTACGCAGGTTCTTTGTGCTACTCTATGCAATACTGAAGAAGTGTTGTGTAGGTTGTAGGACCACCCTTAAGGGTTAATAAACTCTGTCTTTGTATTTTGCAGTTTCCGTGCCTACTTCCTTCTAGCTTTTGTTACAGGAGAGCGAACCCTTGTGTTCTGCGGGCCTAGCTGGGGCCTGTATTCATCAACATGACCCGGCGTGCCTGTCCATTCACCCCTCAGCCGCCAGCCCCCTTCTGCGAACTGCTTTTCCCTCCCTGCCGCCCCTGTTGGCTTCGCCATCCAGAAAGTCCCGCTGGCTGGACACTTGGGGACGGAACATTTTCGCCTCGACCAGCGCAGCCCTGCAAGCCCTTAACACCTTGTGTGTGCGCTGGCTAGGGCCTCCTCCTGTTTGTGGGACTCGGCTGAGTCTCTGGGGTCCGCAGCGTCCCAGGAGTCTGCTCAGGTGGATTTGCGGCACCATGCATTGGATGGCCGGGAGTTTGCGGCGTTTATTCTTTGCTCCACTCTGGACGTCACTGAGGCGCTGTGCCGGGCCATGGCTTTCTCAGTCACTCTCCGTCGCCATGCTTGGCTTCGGGACGGCATCTTCCCTGAAAATATTCGGGAGAGGCTCATTGATCTCCCATTTGATGGCAGTCTGTTGTTTCATGCCCTGGCCGACTCCACCATCCCGAGGCTCTTGGCAGGGCTCTGTCCTTCTCCTCCTCCATCCCCTCCTCAGTGACTTCTGAGTTAGGGTTGCTTCTGGGCCTTCTTAGGCCGGTGGTTATGGTTGTGGAGTATGTTTTCTGGCCGTTTACGTCCTTCCTTGGGACTTTGGCATTGTTGGCTGCTGGACGGCCCCTTTGTTGTTGTGTGTGAGTTCTGCAGGAGTTGTTGCGCAGACTTGGCCCTGGGATTGGGCCTTCTGCTTTGCTTGGGCTGCTGTCAAGCCTGTAGCGGGGGTGCTTTTTTTCCCCGTGGTTCTTTTGTTTCTTCCTCTGCTGCGGAAGTACTTCCAAAGCGGGTTCCCATATATTGGGACTTCACGTGCCCTATGTGGGGTTATGGTAGCTGTCATTTGGCTTGCGCTCTGCTGGAGGGTCCTGGTCACCTTCGGGTACCTGTACTCCATGGTGTTTACGTAGGTGGCTTTTGCTTCCTGAGGTCGTGTGCGCGGCCACTCGTGGTGGTGGCCCGGTCATCACCTCCTCTCCCTGCTCCCGTTCTGTGGTCTGGGATGTCCCTGTGTTCTCCCTTGCTTGGCGTTGCCTACTTGGTCTTCCTGGGGCCTCTGGCTGTTCTTCTTGCGGCTATGTTCTGGCTGGCAGGCTGCTCTCCATCTGGAATGGGCTCGCCTTCTTCTCCTTGGTTTCCTTGGGCCCTGTAGGCTTCTTCTTCTTCTTCCGTATCCCTGTCTTGGCATTCAGCGGAAGCTATGTTGCCTTGTGAGGGAGTGGGGTGCTTGAGCCTTCTTTCCCTCCTACGTCCCCTTGGGGTCGGTGAGGTTCTGCTTGTGGAGGTTACCTTGGCCTGGCACGGGCAAGGTTCTACCTAGTCCACAGATCTGGTCCCCTGTGGGGGCCCTCTGTTCTGCTTTGGCTGGTGGGGTCCTTCGCAGACCCTCCTTCCCAGGGGGTATTGCTGGGGTATCTATTCTACATGAAGGAATCTGCGGCTAGTAGTCTCTATCAGATGTATGAGTTTCTTACCTTCGGTAACGATGTATCTGGTAGAGACGATTCTAGCCGCTGATTCCTTCACGGCCCGCCCTTCGTCCCCTATTCTGCGAGGACCCTTGGGTTGGTCTTCGGTACTCACCTCCCGGTGGGGGGCTGTGTCTTCTGTGAGTACCTTCCTTGTTCTTGACGGGTAGCTCCGTCTGGGGGCGGTTCATTCCTCCCTTGGTTCTTTGGAGGATGGGGCTTCGGTGCGCCGGTGCCCTCCTGCTCTGGCTACTCCAGGTTTGGGGGGGATTGCTTCTATCCTTGTCCTCCCTCCCTTCCATTGCTATCCTCTTTTTTGGGGGTCCTCTGGCCATGTCTTGCCCTTGTGGGTGGTTGCCCTTTAGGTTGGGGTGGCTTGGTGGTTGTTGTCCCAGTCTGTCTTGGGACTGGTCCCATTCCTTGCTCAGGATGAGGGAGGTGGGCTTCCTACATGTGCCATGACTTTTATGCCTGTTCTTCCCTTCCGTGTACAGGGATGGGAGGTTGTCTATGTGCGGGCAGGGTGGCTGCGCAGGTTTCTGCTTGCTCTTCTTCTTTCTTCTTTCCCTGTCCTTGGGGTCTGCGGTGTTGGCACTACCCTGGTGGTGTTGTTAGTGTGCGAAGAGCAGAAAAATTGGAAAGAAACGGTGACTGTTTCAATGCTCCCACAGTTTTTTATCTGGTGATTCCGCTTTGTAGTGCGGAAAGGTTCAACGAAGAAAACTGATGTGGGCGCGCCGGGGCTGGACTTATGTGACCTCGCTGAGGTCACGTACGCGGACGACGCCTGGGCGGAGTCGCGTGATGTCGCCCCGCCCCCGGTACGCAGGGATGCTGTGGCAAAAAGTTTTCGGATCCAGTCTCACGCCTAGGGATAATTCTACGTGAAGGAATGTGCGGCTAGAATCGTCTCTACCAGATACATTGTTACCGAAGGTAAGTAACTCGTACGATGGTGCCACATCACCTGCCACAAAATGGAGATTTGTTTGTTGTAGTATTTATGGGAGGTGCTTACCAGTACTTGTGATACACAAATTAGCTTGTCACCTAACACAAAGCCAACAATGCACAAACCCTCCAAATCAAGTAGAAAAAAGACACACTCAAAAGCCAGGGATCCATGTAGTTACATGTGTGTATCAGACAAACTTCTAGATTAATGCCACAATACCTTATGCATTGTAAAACCAGTGGCACCCACAAAAAGATACAGCATGCATGCCTCCCGTCATATACACAGATGCACACATGAGATTCCATGGAGGCCTGTGTTTCTTGGAAGTGATCTATGTGATCTTTCTGTGTGTGATAGACACGCACTCACACTTATACATGCACATACAGAGCCTCATCACCCTCTCCCCCAGCAGCTATTTATTGGGGCATGCATCGACTACTCCGAGGCATGGAGACGCTTATGTACAGTGAACCAGCTTTATTAATGGCTTGGGCTCTTTATTAGAAGCTTTTCTCCAGAAGTCGTATCTGGCTATTTTAGGAGATTTTAGTTTCCATTTGGAGAAAGGTGATAGTACTTTCAGTATTGCTCTATAAGAGACACTAAATGCTTTCCGTCTCCCACGGCTTGTGGGTTTTCCCCACACACAGAGAGGGTCATACTTTGGACGCTGTTTATACTAACTTATCTAAGAATTGTTCCCCACTACCTGTGACCTAGTCAGATCATAATGCTATACCTCTTCATTTTGTACTGAATATGGACAGAAACACCAACAGTAGCGCTAAATTATTAGAACGGTCGTATAAATGGGGTGGTGTAAAAGAAGATGTCTGACCACTGCCCTAGAGAACCAGTCATTTGTTCTAGGCAATAACATAGAAGTCACCGCTGTAGAATTAGGAATAGTTGGGTGCTGGCTGCTGGGGATGACACTGCTCCCTTACAGCCAGTCAAAATAATAAAATACATCCCAGTGCCCCATGGTATGGCTGAAACTTGAGGCCCCTGAAACAGAAATGTAGAAAGCTTAAACTGACTCAGATAAAGTGAAGCTATATTGGAGTGTAAAGCTGCAATTATTTTTAACATTAACTAGTAGCTCGTCTTTCCCAGATGGACTTCAAAGATGAGGCTCGTAAGCTCCTTTAATCTTTCCTGACAGTAGGAACGTAATTGGTGGCATGTAATCCATTCAGGTCACAGCCGTTCAGTCTTTCCTGTGGAGTTCCACAGGGCTCTTCACAGAGCTCTGAATTGTTTAATCTATATATGTCTCCGCTTGCTGAACCTGATCTCACTCTTGGCTTTATGATATTCTCCTATGCAGATGATACACAGATTGTATTTATAATTTCCACTGACCACTACTGATAGCAATGAAGTTTTTGGACTATATGAGAGAGGTTGACATATGGATGAGTTCTAATTGCCTAAAACTTAACAGTGAGAAGACAAAAGTTCTCATATTTGGCAAATCGTCCAATATCTGGTCATACGCAGGTGGCCTTCAGAGTTGGGGGCAGTACCACAACTAGTTAATTCCGCACAGAATCTTGGAGTGATTTTCTACAAAGAGCCGTACTTCAAAACCCATATAAATCAAGTGACAGCTGTGTGCTATCACATTATCAGAGTGCTAAAGATTGTTTTTCCATTTATTCCCTACTTTAGCTCTGAAAACGGTTGTTCAAGCTCTAATTGCTTCCGGTCTGGATTACTGTAACTCCCTTCTTCTGGGATCACCCAGGCAGTGTCTTCAAAATTGCAAGTCACTAAGAATGCGCCTGCAGGATTGAAATTAGGGATTCCCAAACACCAATCCATGACACATGCACTGAAAGGCCTACAATTGCTGCCAGTCCGTAAGTTCTCCGTCTTTAAAACCCTTTGCACACAGAGCACTACATAAGATGGATGCAGCATCAGTTTAATCTAAGTTTAGTTGGTATATCCAAGGAGACATCATGGGCCAGCGGAGAATAAAGATATAGCTATCCCAAAAATGACCAAGCTGTGGAATTGTCTTCCAAGGAACATTTGAGGCAGAGGACAGTCCTACAGGTTTCAGGAAGCTGATGAAACATGGCTTTACTTACAATATTTATTAGATCTACCATGCATAGTGTTTTTGATGCCTCCGATGAATTAGCACTTTTTAAGGTGTTTCATTTTATTTAATTGAGTAGACGAGAAACATCTAATGCACATGGTTCTACATACTCATACTCAAGTTCATTTACCGTTAGATCAGTCTAAGCCTGAGCCGGAGATGAACCCAAACACAAACACAAACCCACACATCCTGTATCCAGAAATACATAGAAGTGCACCCATCTCCACACACAGACACACTCACTCTCTCACACATACCATGTACGCGCACCCCCATCAAGCCCCCCCATTCTCTCTCTCTCTCTGTTTGTCATTTCCTTTTACCTATTATGGACTTTAACACACAAACGCGGACTTAAATATTCTTTTAGCACCTTTAAGGATTCACAAAAATATACGCCTTAACCCCCCATAGCCTCCATTGACTCATACAGAAACATGAACAAATTCAGGTACACATATCCAATACTTAGTGGTACATACTTAACATACATACATTAACTAACACGTACTGGCTGAGTGCTGACTGAGCATCAGAATGAGGTGCAGCTAAAGAGCGATGCAGGCATGGGCAAGTAGGACTAGTTTTCCACCAGATTTGGCATTCTTTACCCCTAAGGTACCAGGAAATTCTGTAGTTTATAATAGCTTTTTAATAACATTATAGGAAATATCGAGTCATTACACCTTACTATCACGTTACTTTGTTTATTTTTTTTAATCTATTACCTTTCTCATTTTACCTTCATGGACTGAACATTTTTTTGATGTGTTATCAAGCGTGTACTTTACAGGCATTTTATGAAAATGTATATTCCATTATCTTGGGGGAAAAAACGAAAACCAAAAGAACATATTTACAGGCTGGGAAACGGCCAGATGCGGGCAAACACAAGTATTAGGGTAATGGGGGGCTGCGAGCGGGGTTGTCCCTGAAATATAGTGACTGCTCTTAACAAAGATAATAACGGAGTTCATGATGTGATGTAATGGGGCAGATGTAGCATAAGTAGCAATTTCAGGAAACATGGACGCAACCATTGTTTGTCCGCGTTTTATGCACGGCGTATTCATTTTCATGTAATCAAATGCCAATCCTATATTTGCAGATTCATTTCACGATTTCTAGTAAAGATGTGTGTGTCAAAGACCTACCTGACAATGTACCAGAAGAACGTTTGAGAGACAAACTGGAACTCCATTTCTACAAGTCCAAAATTGGAGGAGGTGAAATTGATGACATTCAATTTAACAGAAAATTAAAAACGTCCACCATCACCTTCGTGGATCCCGGAGGTATGTACATACGCACAGGGATGATTTGGGCACCATTTTGAAAACTGCTCTATAAAGGAGTATTCAGTTCTGCTGGTTTGAGAAATACATTTCAGATCAGCATTTCTACTTAAACCGTTTTGGAAATTTTACATATCAGATTAATTTGAGGTGTAAAACTGCGACAGAACACAAAGGAAATCTAAAAAGAGTAAAATAAAATGCTTGAAATGTGAGGTTCGAGGCATGTGGGCTGCTGAATTCATATCTGTGCATAGATCGCCGCCTAGTGTTGGGTCCGGATGTTTGCACGTTGTTGTCCTGGAAGAGTCTTCGAAGTATCCTGAGATAGGTGACTCCTCCCCTGGACCACAGTGCGCATGGGCATCCTCTCCATCCTCAGATTGTTTTTTTCCGCCATTGGGTTCGGATGTGCTTATCTTAGCTCAAGTTAGGAAAAATTAGTTTAAGGCCAAAAGGCCTTTAGTTTGCGTCGGTACTGTTCACGCTCGGTGTCGACAGCTTTATTGCTTAGTTTAGCAAACTTATTCGAGTTTTTTCGGATCCGTTTCATCCGACCATCGAACTTACATCGACGATGGAAGCGAGGACCCCATTCAAACGGTGTCCTGTTTGCCACGCCAAATATCCACATATCGACGTCCACCCGGTGTGCAACAAATGCCTCTCGCCGGATCACGACGAATCAAAATGTATGGCCTGTGCCGGATTCCGATCCAAGAAGACTCTCCGGAATCGACTGGCAGCGAGATTAGAAGCGCAGCGATCGGCACCGGCACCGGCCCCGACCAACTTCTTCAGCACCGAGGACGAGGATGTTGAAAGCGTGGAAGACATGAACTCCAGCCCTGCTTCCGAACACGATTCCCGATCAGAAGACGCCGATGAAGCGCTTTCACAGGGAAGAAGCCGACGATGAGGTAGGAGACTACGATGAGGCCTTTGGGGCCGAAGAAGATGGCTCTGGTGAAGAGCAGGGCCTACCCGTCGAAACGGAGGCTATAAAAGTGCGTCATTCTACGGCTCCGGTCAAGGGATCGCCTCCGGGCCTTACCCAAGATCAATCCCGCAGTTCTTCGGCCCCGCCTTCGGGCCCGGCCTCGAACATTCAACAAGAGCCATTATTACCCAAAAAGACTGGTTTCCCTTCCACGAAACCGAAACCAATCGTCGCACCGGTTCAACAGAAACCGAAAGTGAAAGTAACAGTGGTCGCCTCGAAGACCTCCACTCCTTCGACGCCAGCCAAGACCATCGGCTCCAAACGCACTAAAAGGGATTTCGGCGCCGAACTCGCTGCAGCGGATGTTGGCACCGACCCGAAAATGAAGGCCATCGGTACCACAAAGGCGCCTCGGCCCCCGGCACCGAAGCAATCGGCCCCGACCACCAAGGTTAAAATGGCCGCGCCAGCGGAGTCCACTTCAAAGGCAGCGACTACGCTCAAGTCATCGACTCCGTCGACCGCTACTGCCTCTCCTCGACTCGATGACCCTGTGGCTCCGAAGAAGTCCACGCCTACCTCGGCAGAACCACTCGGCACAAAAGAACCTTCGGCGTTCTCGGTGCGACAAGTTGCGGCGTCATTGCAACGCATTAGAGAACAAGCAGCCCTCCAGTCCACGCCGGGCCCCGAGCCGAAAAAGGCTCCAAAGGCACCTTCGGCACCACCCAACATCACTTTTGGTTTGCCGCCGCCCACGGCGCCAAAGATCTTCGAAATCCGAACACGGGTCAGCCAGACAAAGTCCCCATCTACTGGACACTGTCCTACTGGGCCTTCACCGTCCCAATTCATCGACGCCGACACTGGCAGACTCATGCTCCGAAAACGGAAGGTCACAACAGAGCAGGCCTTGGACTCTTACAGGATCCCTCTAAAGCAGAAACTGCCAGCAGAATCGGAACCGGTTCTATACGAACGCCTACATACCTCCTATCCGGATCCCCAGTCCTTTTCTCCGACGCCCTCCGACACGGACGCAATGGAGGATTACATGGGTGATGATACCACCTACCCCAGGGATATAGATCCTGAGGAGCAGCAGGACCCAGATCAAGCTTGGGATGACCCTGCAGACCCGGGTGCAACAACAGATACCCAGGATACACAGCTTTATGGCGAAAAAACATCGCCCACAGAGGACACTGCTGCCTTCAATGCACTCATAGAACGTGCTGCAGCCAATCATGGAGTGCAACTCCACTCTGACTCAGTTGAGGACGACTTCTTGGTGGACACCTTTGCCTCCTCTGAGAGGACTGTCAAGACTCTGCCCATGTTGAAGGGGGTTCTCAAGCCAGCAAAGGACATTTTCAAAGAAACAACAAGGGCACGGGTGATAAACCCCAGGATTGAAAAAAAATACAAACCTGCGCCCGGGGACCCTATGTACATTAGAGGTCAGTTACCTCTGGACTCCATGGTGGTTGCTAACGCTCGCAAACGAGCGCACTCGCAAACAACTGGTGATGCTCCTCCCCCGGACAAAGAGTCCAAGGTGCTGGAAACCTCGGGCAAGAGGATTGCAGCTCAAGCAGCAAACATCTGGCGCATTGCCAATACACAGGCCCTCCTGGCTCGCTACGATCGTTCCCACTATGACACATTAGAGTCACTACTCCAACATCTACCAGACGAGTACAAAGAGGCAGCGGAGCTCCTCATCAGAGAGGGACAACTTCGTACAAACGCATCCATTAAGTGCGCACTAGATGCTGCCGACACAGCCGCAAGGGCGATAAACACCAGCGTCATGTTACGCCGACACGCTTGGTTAAGAATCTCTGGATTCAAACCTGAGATTCAAAACAATATCCTAAATCAGCCTGTCAACCCCGACTACCTATTCGGACCAGAAGTTGACACCACCTTAGAAAAGATCAAAAAGGACACTGACACTGCAAAGTCAATGGGGGCTCTGCAAACGCAGACATTTCGTAGTGGCTCCTTTCGTCGCCCCGGGAATAGGGGAGCGGCTAGAGGACAGGGGTCACAGCAGACATACAATAAAGGGGGCACACAAAGTACCTACGATAAGAACAACAGAGGTGGATATCGTGGCTCCAGCACCAAGGGCAGAGGACGTGGGTACGGCAACACCAGGTCCTCACCCAAGAACAAACAGTGACGCCCTCTCCCTTCCCCCCGACCACATAACACCTGTCGGGGGGAGACTCCAGCGGTTCCTGTCCACGTGGAATACCATCACCACGGACAGGTGGGTCAGGGATATTATCCAGCACGGTTACTGTCTCGAATTAACCTCCACTCCACCCACAATACCGCCAAGGCACCGTCCTATGTCCGCAGAGCACTTAGCATTATTGCAGCAGGAAGTGCTAAGTATGCTACAAAAAGGTGCAATAGAGGTCGTGCCCGTCAACCAGCAGGGGACAGGGGTGTACTCCCTATACTTCCTCATCCCAAAAAAGAATGGGTCGCTCAGACCTATACTGGACCTAAGACCCCTCAACCAATACATTCTCTCCGAGCATTTCCATATGCTCACCCTACAGCAGGTTCTCCCGCTGCTCAGCCAGGGAGACTTCCTAGCCACACTAGACCTCAAAGATGCGTACTTCCACATACCCATACACCCGTCACACAGAAAATATCTCAGGTTCACTATTCAGGGGCAGCACTACCAATTCAAAGTCCTCCCCTTCGGTGTGACAACGGCACCCAGAGTTTTCACCAAGTGCCTAGCTACAGTGGCTGCACATCTACGGAGACAACACATTCACGTCTACCCTTACCTGGACGACTGGCTTGTTCAGGCAAAGTCAGCCCAGCAATGTGCCAGCCACATGTCCCTCACCATTCACCTTCTTCACAGTCTGGGATTCTCACTAAATTACCCAAAATCACATCTCCAACCCGCACACGTACAACAGTACCTAGGTGCGACCATAGACACTCTGGCAGCCACAGCTCAGCCAAATCTAGTGAGGATCAACAGCATGCAAATGCTGATCTCAAAGTTCAAACCTCAACACTCCCTTCCTGCGCGAGTGTTCATGCAGTTGATAGGCATGATGGCCTCCTGCATTTTCATAGTCCCACACGCGAGACTACATATGCGCCCGCTTCAGGAGTGCTTGGCACGTCAATGGAATCAGGCTCACGGGCAATTAAAAGACCTAGTGTTGGTGAGCGGTCGGGCATACAACTCTCTGCATTGGTGGAATCCACAAAACCTTTGCAAGGGCCGACCGTTCCAAGAGCCTGTTCCACAAATAATACTGACAGCGGACGCCTCTCTCCAGGGATGGGGAGCTCATGTACTCAATTACACAGTGCAGGGACTATGGACAACACAGCAAAAGAAGATGCACATCAACATTCTGGAACTGATGGCAATCTTCCGAGCAATGAAGGCATTCAAAGTACACTTGTGCAACAAAGTCGTGTTGATCCGGACGGACAACATGACTGCCATGTACTACATACAGAAGCAGGGAGGAACACACACTCCACAGTTGTCTCATCTGGCTCAGAGCATGTGGAAGTGGGCCATTCAGAGGAACATATTCCTCATGGCGGAACACCTCCCCGGCAAGGACAACCAAATGGCGGATCTGCTCAGCAGACACAGCCACCAGATGCACGAGTGGGAGCTACACCAGTCAGTGCTCCAACCGTACTTCCAACAGTGGGGTCATCCAGAGATAGACCTATTTGCCACAAACGAAAACGCAAAATGCCAAAGCTTTGCCGCCAGGTTCCCACATCCACAGTCACAGGGCAATGCGATATGGATGAACTGGTCCGGCAGATTTGCGTACGCTTTTCCCCCAGCGCCATTAATACCGCTGGTGGCACGCAAACTGCGACAGCACTCACTAACACTCATCCTAGTTGCTCCCACATGGGCGCGCCAGCCATGGTACACCACCTTTCTAGAAGTCTCCGTGGTGCCGCATCAAAGACTGCGGATCAAACCTGCACTCTTAACGCAGAACCATGGCGAAATTCAGCACCCAGATCCACAACAGCTGAACCTGGCAATCTGGCTCCTGAAGTCTTAGAGTTTGGCTACCTAAACCTGCCACCTGACTGTATGGAGATCATTAAGGAGGCCAGGAGACCCGCTACCAGGGCTTGCTATGCAGCTAGATGGAAGAGGTTTGTCATCTACTGCAACAACAATGACATCAACCCGCTAGACGCATCCATTCAAAATATAATCTGTTACCTCTTACACCTATACCGATGCAATCTGGCATACACCTCAATACGTATCCATTTGACCGCAATAGCAGCCTATCTCCAGAACAGGCAGCACCTCTCTTTATTCAGAGTGCCTGCCATCAAAGCTTTCTTGGAGGGACTTAAACGAGTAATTCCCCCAAGACACCTACCAGCACCGGTGTGGAACCTCAACTTGGTCCTAACCCGACTGATGAGTCCACCCTTCGAACCTCTCCACTCATGCGAAATTCAATTCCTCACCTGGAAAGTAGCTTTCCTAGTAGCAATCACCTCGTTAAGAAGAGTTAGTGAACTCCAGACACTAACCATTCAAGAGCCATTCATACAGGTTCACGCAAACAGGGTCGTACTACGTACCAACCCCAAATTCATGCCTAAAGTAATATCGCAGTTCCACATGAATCAAACTATTGAACTGCCTGTTTTCTTTCAAAATCCACAGAATGTAGCAGAGAGAATGCTCCATACACTAGATGTAAAGAGAGCCCTCATGTACTATATTGACAGGACTAAGGCCTTTAGGAAGACAAAACCGCTTTTCGTTGCCTTTTCTCCACAGCACAAGGGCAACGCCATTTCCAAAGCAGGTATAGCCAGATGGATCATTAAATGTATTCAAATTTGCTATCAAAAGGCTAAACGCACGTTAACGATTCCACCGCGAGCCCACTCAACACGTAAGTTAGGGGCATCCATGGCTTTCCTGGGAAACATTCCCTTACAGGAAATATGTAGAGCAGCCACATGGTCCACTATACATACATTTACCAAACACTACTGTGTAGATGTACACTCAAAACAGCAAGCAGCTGTAGGAAAAGCTGTTCTCAAAACTCTTTTTCAGACCGCTGCAGCTGGCACTGGTGGCCGCCGCTAATAGGGGGTACTGCTATGTATTCTATGCACAGATATGAATTCAGCAGCCCACATGCCTCGAACTGAATATGCTACTTACCAGTATGCATCTGTTCTTGGCATGTAGGGCTGCTGACATTCATATCGCCCACCCTCCTCCCCGGCGCCTGTAGCAGCTGCAGCTCTCAGAATTACTGTATAGCATGGTCATCACTTTCTGTATCTACTCCATCACGGCCACAATGGCGAAAAACAATCTGAGGATGGAGAGGATGCCCATGCGCACTGTGGTCCAGGGGAGGAGTCACCTATCTCAGGATACTTCGAAGACTCTTCCAGGACAACAACGTGCAAACATCCGGACCCAACACTAGGCGGCGATCTATGCACAGATATGAATGTCAGCAGCCCTACATGCCAAGAACAGATGCATACTGGTAAGTAGCATATTCATTCTCCAATGTTGAACTGGCCTGGCACTCTGGTACTGCCACATGGCAGGCTTGAAAGGACTTTCTGTGGCCTGTTTCATTCGATTCCGGGTCCTGTGATTAGACCAAAAGAACAGCCCATACACTGGCACTTTCAAGCTAGCACTGTTGTCCCTTCAACCCTCCCTTCTGCTTCCAGCTCAAAAAGCTTTCTGAAGTAGCCAAGATATGACATGAGCTCTCGTCAAAGTAATTAACAAATAAACCTCCTTTTTGTAGTGTGTTTTTAATATTTGTTTGATTCGAGCTGCTTTTTTTTTTGCTGTGCTTGCAGCCATGTTTACTGGATCTCAAAACAACGATGCGAGCTCTGTGCTTTCACCCTTTTGGTAACCATGGAAATTAAAAGATCTCAATATTTGTGAGGATAATCTAGTAGGAGAGAACCGTACTTTCTCAGACACAAAACAACAATTCACACTCATGGAAGGAAATCTTATAGAACAACCCGCACACATATTTTCAGACCCGTCCAGCACACTCCCTGAGACACACTGATACTCCATTGTTAGAAATTGAAATATTTAACAGGCAGATGACTGGTCAGCTGGGTTCCTCTATTTCAGGAAGGCACATCAACAATAGGAAGTTAACTAAGAAACAGCACTTCAGTTTTCCCTCTGTAATTTCACTCAAAGCTGAGGAGCCTGAGCTGTTCAGTGTCTCCCAAGGTTGCTACCGAGAAGGTGTCGCCTTTTACCGAAACCTGGTAATCTTTTTGTGTTTTTTTAACCTAGTTCACAAAAACATTACACACCACTGGTTGGGATCTCAGGCCTACAACGGGTCAGATCGACCTCCTACATTTAAAAGATTGGGGGTGGGGGTCACAACCACAGCAGAGGTATCAAATGTAATACATAGATTGGACTAGTCATTACAAAAAGCCTATTGGAGGAGGGTGCCCCATTGATTTTTCCTCTTGGCTCCTACATATGGATAATAATGTGGTATGTGTGCCCTACTTTTTGTGTTCTCTAGTACTATAAATGATACACTATACACGCCCGCTGGCCCTCTGCTTTTCTCCAACTGGTGTCCATAGCCCCCACCGCCCTCGAGTCTCTTCATTCCCCCCTTATGATCCTTTCAGACATGTTTCCGCTTGTGGCTAATTGATGCTTATTATAGATGCTTGATGCTGCTGCTAGTGACCAGTTGATGTCTGATGCTACTTTATGCTGCCTTGAACTACATACATAATATCTGGGAGCATTTATTACACGTGCTCACGGATGCATATAATGCTTGCACCCACTGATGCATACACTGCCTGGTCAACTAATCCATATTCTCTCTGATGCTGTCGATACGTATGTAATTCGAAATTGTTAATACTCCTACTACTTCCGGATGATTTATACCTGTTAGAATGGTATATGTGTTGAACATTTCATATGGATGCCTCTATTTAGTATCCATTTAGTGAAAACGATTACAATAAGGCTATACATCACTTGATTTCTCTATTTCTTTTCAACTGGGCACAAAAAAGTGTTACTCGAAATATCCCCAGGGCCATGCAAGTGTCATACATATATTTACTTCAGATGTGGAAATTACACACATATGCATATTGAACACCTTGCTTCTCTGTTCGAAAGGTCTTACAAGGAGGGTAAGGGGTTAAGAGAAAGTAGGGATTACACCTTGGAATCATTGGTAAAATGATGGGTTCTTAAATTCTTGTTTAATGACAATATAAGGCAGTGAGCGTTGAATTTAAATGAAAGGATAGTTAAATGGGATAAAGAGATTGTAGGGCAGGTACTGTACTTCAATGAGGCAAAAATGAATGTTCTTGCTCTATTTGTGTCTTATCTCTTGGCCTGTGTTTCAGTGGCTCAACAGGTTGTCAAACGTAAAAAACATACCATCAGGAACAACAGAGACACCTATGATGTTGCCGTGTGCCCATATATTGAGAGTCACTTGGAAAAGTTGCAGGTACATTTTTATTTACAAACAAAATGTTTTCTTGTTTGTTTGTTGCACTTATAGTCTAATGATTGGCGTTGTAGGGATTTTGGGGCATATGTATGAAGCCTAATTCCCGTTCGCAAACAGGCCAATTCTCAGAATCAGCCCGTTTGCGAACGGGAAATAGCCTTTTGGGATGTATCATCCCAAAAGGCCCTCGCAATTTAGGGAATCAAAAAATTTGCGATTCACTATTTTGCGAATGCATTTAAGGAATCGCAAATTGTGATTCCTTAAATGTAATGCCGGAAGCACCCAAGTTGTGCGATCTTGGCCTAAGAAATCGCAAATTACCACCAACTTCAACTTGGTGATTATTTGCGATTTCATAGAAAAATGCACTTTTTTGCATTTTCCAATGTGCCATGTGACGTACATAAGGGCATGTATGTGCGCCACATGTGCACACATACATATTTCAGGGGTGCAACAGGGTGTCATTTTGACACCCTTGCACCCTTGAAATTGCATTTGCAGTTTGCGTGTACCTAATGGGTACTGGCAAATTGCGAATGTCTGCCCATTCATTCCTCGGAATGAATGGGAAGGTATTCCTTAATTACGAATCGCAATTTGCATCTCTCAATTAAGGAATACTAAGGAATCGCAATTAATATTGCTATTCCTACATACATTCCATTTTGCGAGTCCTTAATAGCGATTCGTTAAAAATCGCTATTAAGGACTCGCAAAACATATTTTTCATACATATGCCCCTTAGGTTTTTATTACAGATTTCCCTTCTTTAGCCTACCAGACTTGAGAGTTTGCTGCCCCTGCTGAAGACTGTCCACCTTCTGGACAATGACGTCCTTCTGTGCTGGCATTTTTCTACTTTTGGTTCCATGTTTATTTCAGCGCCTGTAGTGCGCCTGGCTTCCCCTCCACTATTTCTGGTCAACATCGCAGTGTTTGGGGATTGTCCTCTAGGTTTGTTGCATAAAACATGCACATTGGTAATGGGAGGAATACTTGAAACTAGTCAAAACCGCTGCCAATTGCTTCATGCAGCATCCAAACCTCTCGCTTAAACCCACTGTGCCACTCCAGACGGAGGCCAACCATGTGATCTAAGCTATACCTAACTGACTAGGCCTAAAAAAGGCTGAACCTGGTCTGGGGCTGTTTGTGCTCCCTTCTGGAGTTGGCCTCTCCTGGCAGTTCCGAATGGACTGTTTCCATGAGGAGCAGGATCCGCACTGATCTCTTAAGATGGGCCTCTGTCTAGAGTAGCTCAGTGGGTAAAAAAGGCGCAGAATTCCTCTCATCAACATTTGTGAGCTCCAGATGTGTTGGCCAGGGACCTCTGTGGTCTGTCTGCTTTGCTGTGGGACTGGTGATCATTCTACATGGTTCCGGGTGCTCAATTAGTGTTTTCTGTCCTTTTTAGGTCGAGGACTACCGGTCTGCCGGAGGCAGAACCGGAAGTCGGAGATTTAATGTTTTCTAGAGTGGCTATTTAGCCCGCCTCTCTTTTAGCTTCTCCTCCATTGGCTGGCTTCCTAAACGGAGGCCAGCCGTTGGAGGAGAGAGCCGTCCCTCTAAATAGGCTCCCTCTTTTCCAGATTCGGGGGCGTGTTCCTTGCTGTTCTTTCTACTTTCTAGCCACGCCCTTTCTCAGGCGTGTTTTTCTCTCCTCCAGCCAATGGCAAGAGGAGAGAAAAAGAAACACGCCCCCGAATCTGAAAACGCCACTGCGTTTCTCCGAGGCATTTTTGCTTCGCCTCGGAGAAAGACAGTGGTGTGCTAGGCAGTGGTGTGCTTGTTTAATGATTCAATCTCAGGGTAAAATGCAGACGCGAAGAGTTGACTTTTACTAGGCACTGTAACTTCTCTTGGTCGTAAACCCGGCTGCTCGATCGCGGCTGAAATATAGCATATAGGAAAAGCTTTGATTCCGCACTGCCGGAGGGTTTTGCTAATAGCACGCGTCAGCAATTTCCTACTGAAACAGAAAAAAATGTACACCTCGTATTCAATTTCTTATCCAGCTGTGAAGGTTTTCTCTTAGGTTTTCTCTTAAGAGCCCCCGGCCTCTTTCACGAGGGTGGAGGTCTCCTCCTTCTGCCCAGCCCAGCCCCCATCCACTCTCTTGTTTGCCCAGAGCGGAAGAAGCGGTGTGTGTTGCTGACTGGCCCGACCCCCACTGGATCTCGGCTCCTCTCCCCTCAGCAGATCGGAGGCGCCGGCGGGAGATGTCTGCTCGGGGTTCGGATGAGGTAGGGTCACGTTCGTCACCTGTTTTTGTTTTCCCCGGGCACTGTAGGCAAGATAAACATGCGAAATGCGCTTATATATTAAATGCAGCGATACATTGCTGGGCCGGGAGTCTCCAGTCCCCGGAAGTTGTTGTATCAGAGAGCAGACTTTCCTTAGCAAAACTTAATTTTTCAACTCTATCAAAACTGCACCGATGGTGTCATATAAACATGCTGGTCATGGTTGTGCTCCGGTTTATACTTTGAAACGGCCTGGGCCAGTTATATGTTTGTTTTGACATGGGTAGAAAATGTCCAGTTTTACGGTAGAAAACCTGGCTAAAACGAGAAAGAAACGTGAGTTTTTGCACGCGGTGGCTCGGTGTCCTTTGTTTTGCATGGAGGAAGCTGCTGATTTTGCAAATGACCCGAGGCGCCCGGGCCCTCGGCATTGTCTAGTCCGCCCATGTTGCAGCCGATGGTTGCCTTCCTCAGTCACCACACCCCTTTCTGTCCTTTAGGTGTTTGTGCTCTGCGGGCTGCGGCCCCTGCCCACAAGTAACACCTGCAGGGACGTATATCTTTGCAGGCGGGAAGCTGCTACCAATTAGGATCCTGCAAAACCAGCAGCGACTTCCCGACCTTCCCCCAAGAGTGTGCTGACCTGCCCTGGGGTTTCTGTGACCCAATCGTGGGTCAGATTATTTACTAGGTGCTGTGGTGGGCGCGTGACGCGTCAGGTACAGTACTGCCCCGCCCCATACCTTTGCCCTTTATCGTTGGGATCCCCCACCCCCTCCTTTTCCACTTCCGAGCTGAGCCTGCGACTACGAGGGAGAGTGACCAGTACCACTGACCGACCATCTTGATTACGACGGCGAGGCCTCTGCGTGGCTCCTCGTCTTCGGCCTTCCATTTGAAGCAGCCTCAGCCTGCCCTGCAGTCAGCTGTTCTTCCCGGCTCCAGCCCCTCCTCTCCTGTGAACTCTGCAGATTGCACCGGCGGCCCTCCCCAGCAAGTTTAAAGGTGAGGCAGGTGTGTAATTTGAAATGCATGCGTGCCAGTGGTCGAAGTGGGCGGGATCAGGGCCGGCTTTAGGGCGGTGCGACCGGTGCCACCACACCGGGTGCTGGCTTCATGGCGGCGCCGTGTTTGCAAGTTTATTAAACTTTTGAAGCACCTGCTGCAGCGTTTCTTTCCGCCGGCATTTACCAGGCCTCACATAAATGCCGAGAAAATTCGTGTGATTAATTATCTTCTGGGAGAGCGAGCAGCATTTTGTATAGTTGAGGTTTTGACTCATATGAAGTTAGTGCAGAGGGTTAATAGAACGTGTACTAAGTAGATTACAGGGTGCATATGATGTAAACAGATTACTGCTTTCAAAAGAGACATCCTTCTGTTACTTACCATTTATAACTTAAAGTCCTAACATAAATAGTGAGCTATTAACTTTCATCCCAGAACTGCATATACACTGCAAAGTATACATTATTAGAACATTGATTAATGTTGCAAAAAGGGTTAATTTGGCTAGAAATCAATTCGTATTATTAAAGAGAACTCCCAACTATGCTGTTTCTTTTTCGACTCTGGGTTTGTGCTTCTCCACACCAAGCACTCTTGAACTATACTGCCTACCAGTATGGATGACTTGTGACTCCTACACTTTCAGTCCTTTGGCTTAAGTAACATTTCCTATACACTGATTTACACACGTATGATTGATTGTCTCTGTGTAATGTGTGTGTGATGCAAAGTGCTCGGACACCCTACACTGGTATGAGTGGCGCTATATAACTAATTCAATGCACCTGAGAGTGTGGTTATGGTGACTCGGTGACTGTTAAAGGGTGCTAGTGAGGGAATCCGTGGCAGAGGTGGTCATTGGGGGGCGTCAACAAACATTGTCGCACAGGGCACCACCACTCTCTCACTACCTCACTCTCTCTCTGCTAATGCAATAGGTATCACATATGCAAAAAAAAAAGCTAATGCCAATAGAAATGACAATGCCATTTATTTAGGGATACAATAATGATTAAAAAAAATAATGAGCAATACCAATAGCTCTACCGATATTGCCGAGACCATTGTGTTGTAAATTGAAACAACGATGTGATTAAGCATTTACTAAAGACATTAGTTCCTCTGTTATAGATCGTGTTTTCTCTGTTATGTTGACCGAAGCTTGGACTCCATTTTGTATTGTCATGCCTCCACGTGTTCCCCACGAGAAGAGTCCAACCTCTGTGTTAGTTGCTCTTGTAATCTGCCCAGTAACAGTCTATAAATAGCTCCTTTGTCCATCTGGCGCATGCCCAGACTTGACCACATCTGTTATCAGTTAGCCTTGCTTGACCATGTTTTCGCGGGCTCAAGGAGTGCGTTAGCTCCGCCCACATATTGATTCAGTATCGAAAATGACCATAAATGGTAATGTTCTTCGTCTTCATGTTGTATCCACCCACTTATGAGCCCCTCTACTGTGTATAAAAGGGGACCATGTACGAATGTTCTTTGTGCTACTCTATGCAATACTGAAGAGTGTTGTGTGGATTGTAGGACCACCCTTAAGGGTTAATAAATGCTGTCTTTGTACTTTGCAGTTTCCGTGCCAACTTCCTTATAGATTCCATTACAGGAGAGCGAACCCTTGTGTCCTGCGGGCCTAGCTGGGGCCTGTATTCATCAATTGGCGCCCGTCACGTGGGGCTCATCGGCGACTCGGATGCTCGAAGGATTGGTCGCGACGAAGGTGAGGAATTGGGCCGGGGACGTGATCACTGCCAGCGGCGTCTTAGCCCTGGCATCCCAAGGTTTTTCTTCCTTCCCTTCCGAGCTGACCGTCTGGGTGGCGCCGGTCCTCGACTGAGACCTCTTCTGTCGGTCTTGCCGTGAAAGCCGTTTGGGCGATTGTGGAGCTTGGCAGTTGGAATCTGGACTCTTGATTGGTAAGAACCGGTGTACGGTACTTGCTCCGAGTTTTTGAAGCCTGATCTGGCTATTTGAGTTTGATTTGTGATGACTAGTCATATTTTGGATTTGTCTTTGTGAATATATATGCGTTGCAACACATATAGGCAGGTAATGTGGAGAGATTTCTCCAGAGCTGTGTAACTTTGAACGGCGCAACGATTAAGTGCCATTTTTTATAATATTGCATATTTTGCATTATTTCTGAGCATGCCTGCTTTCAGCGCACTCCGTAAGTGGTGCTGCTGTTTCGGAAACCGGTTGAACCTCGAGGAATCTGCTCCAGCTCCCCCAGAGGGGACTCCTAATAGGGATATGTATGTGAAGCATGGTCTTTCTTCCATAATGTACAGCACGGTATGGAGGAAATATACAAAAAAAGATCCTGAGTTGCGATGGCCTTTGTATGGATCGTTTGATATACGTAAGATTGAGTATGTGGAACAGTGTATGTGTAAGCGGCGTGCTCGTCAGGATATGTTTGAGTGTGTGCGGTTGTGGGTGAAGGAGGTGCGTGAGCGAGAGAAGCGTGAGAAAGCGCTGTTTGATAAAGAACAACGGAAGAATGATCATGTGCGAGCACAGGAAGCGAAGCGTCGGGAGGACAGAGAGCAGACGGACAGGCAAGAGAAGGAGCGTAGGCTACAAGTTTCGGGTCAATACGTTGTTCGGCAGCCACTTTATCCTGTCCTTAATAATCTCGATGATGATTTTTCTTTACTAGATCGCCCTCCGCCCCCTTATGTCGGCGCATCTGCTCCGAGGCCGCAAGATTCTGTCCCGGGTCCGGGTAAGGTAGATACGCGGTCCATGTTATCAGCCGACCAAATGGCTGAGCTTCGGCAAATTTCCTTCCGTGCACTTAACGGCAAGATATCCATAGAGGAATTATTTCATACTTGGGGGTCGTGGCAGGAGAGAGATAAATTGTATTTTCTGGGTCATTTCGCGGATGAAGTGATTGATGCTTTCCGGAAACGTTCTGGTGTTTTTGAGCCCGACGAAGTATCATCGGATGCTAAAGCATTGCGCAATGGTGTTTTCTCTTTTTCTAAGGCTCCAGATACGGTTCGGCGGCTGTTCGCCTTGCGGGACGAGGTGCTGGTCTATAAAGAGAAAGCGCGCCAGCGAGCAGGGAAGGAGAAGCAGTCCGATTCGTGCACATCAGAGGGCCACTCATCCACCTCCCAGTCAGATAAGGATGACATAGTGCATGTTAAACCAATGCGAGAGGCGGCGCCTTTGTATGTTCCTCCTAAAGGAGCGGGGACTAGCTCGGACATTACCTCCGCCGATGCTAAGGGATATTTCGTGTATAATTGGGTTTACACTCCATGGCATAGGGCTGATGTTATGGCTTTAAAGAATGCGCTGCCTGACCCTCGCAAGAATCCAGCGGCCTTCTACGAAGAAGTAGAGGGGGCCTTGAATTCTTGCGTCATGACTTTAGCAGATATAGATTTGTTCTTTGGGCTTATTCTACCACCAGACATGTGGCGATCTGTGCGGAAGGTGGATGATGTTGCCACTTTTAAGGCTCGATGGTCTGAACTGGAGGATGAGGATAGGGAGAGGAAGCCTGCGCAGAAACCGCCCCAGAATATTTTAGATCTCCCTGCTGCTATTGTGGCTAAGTTGAAGACAATTATCCCCCCTAAAAAAATTGACTGGAATATGTTAGCTGCATGTAAACAGAAAGTTGATGAGTCAGTTGCGGACTTCTTTACGCGCTTTGAGGAGACGTTTCATGATTTTAGTGGCCAGTCGCTTACCGACGATACGGGACGCCACCTTTTTGCGGATAAATATGTAGCTAATCTGCTGCCGGCAGTTGCGGCCCGTCTAAAAGCGAGTGAAAGTTCTTGGTCCTCCGCTACGCCGACGGCCCTCCTGACTATCGCTCAGTATTATGAGCGTCAGGAGCAAGAAGCAAAGGGCCAGGAGGAAAAGAAATCGAAAGATTTGAAAACAAAGGTGATGTTGGCGCAAGTCTATGGCCCGCCTCGACGGGGTAGTAATAGAGGTAGGGGAGGATCTTATGGTCCTCCCTCGGGCCGGTCTGATTTGAATAGGAATCAATGTGCGTATTGTAAGCAATCGGGTCATTGGGCTAGGGACTGCCCGGTGTTGCATGCATCGCGCCAGGGGCATACCCACGGTGGCCCGCGAGGTAGAGGGGGTTTCTCGAACCTTCGAGGGAATTCTAACGAACAGGCTCGTTTTGAGTCTGCGGGGCAGCACCGAGATAGGTCAAATGTTTTCGATCGCCAGCATCAGTATCAAGCGTCAGGGATTGACCGGCCGGGGTACCATGACTCTCAGCATGCATAGGATTGCGTTGGATGGGGGTTAGAATCAGTTGAGGTGCCGGTCGATCAGAAGGGCCCTTATGTATCGGCTGAGGTTTTGGGCTCTACTGATCAGTTCCTA
Organism: Triturus cristatus; assembly: GCF_964204655.1. Taxonomy (NCBI): domain Eukaryota; kingdom Metazoa; phylum Chordata; class Amphibia; order Caudata; family Salamandridae; genus Triturus; species Triturus cristatus. Next base: position 955,103,670 of record NC_140583.1, read on the forward strand.
GTGGATACTGGAGCGACACGTAGTGCGCTATCTAAGCAATTGGTTCCGGGGGCTCCCCCATCCGGCTTAATGGTCACATCGGTAGGGTTTGATGGTACACTCTCCCGAAGCCCTCTTTCACAGCCCCTCATGTTTAAGGTTGATTCTTTTTCTGCACCCTGTCCGTTTTTGCTTGCCCCGTACACACCGGACAATATTATGGGTCTTGATATGTTAAAGCACTTTAGGGCTACTATCCGCTGCTCCCCTGCTGGTGTGCGGGTAATATTGAATGATAATTACCCCCGATCTGAACGGATGTGTACGGTGTCAGAGGATGCGCTGTTAGCTACCCTCCCTCGTGCTTTGTGGGCAACTTCGGATACTGATGTGGGACAAATGGTGATTCCGCCGGTCCACATTAGTGTCCAGGAGGGGGCGGTGTTACCACGCCTCCCACAGTACCGTATTTCCCAGGAGGGCGAGGAGGCTCTCATACAGATAGTGCAGGATTTGATAACGGTTGGGGTAGTCGAGGAAGTCCCCTACAACATTTGTAACAGTCCGATTCTTCCCATACTGAAAAAGGATACGGATGCCAGAGTTTATCGGTTTATAATTGATTTGAGGGAAGTGAACAAGATCGTGATACCTCAATACCCAGTGGTTTCCGATATCACGACGTTGCTTACCTTGGTCCCGCCTACGGCGACCATGTTCTCAGTGATTGATTTGAAAAATGCCTTCTTTTCCATTCCCATTCACCCTGATAGCCGATATCTTTTTGGGTTTACACTGAATAATAGATCTTATCGTTTCTGTAGGATTCCCCAGGGCTATACAGAAAGCCCTAGCATTTACAGTCAGGCTTTGAAACGACAATTGGATTCCTTTGTCCTGCTCGAGGGTGTCGCCCTCATTCAATATGTCGATGATATCTTACTGGCGGCTGACACCCTGGAGTTATGTGAAAAAAGTACGTTATCCTTACTTTCCTTTCTAGCGTCCCGCAATCATAAGGTATCTAGGAAGAAATTGCAATTCTGTAGACCAAAGGTGACTTATCTGGGTCACCTTTTGTCTAAGGAGGGACGTGCACTCACACCGGATCGTATCCAAGTAATTTTGGATACACCGAGACCATCCACACAGAAGGATGTGCGTGCATTTTTGGTCCTTGTTTCTTTTTGTAGACAGTGGATATTGGGGTTCTCGCACATAGCTAAGCCATTGTTAGCCCTCTTGACAAAGGACACGCCTATCCCAATCCCTTGGTCAGATGAGTGTGATACTGCTTTTCAGCAACTACGACAGGCCCTTTGTTCAGCACCAGTGTTAGGAACCCCTGATTATGCAAAACCCTTTTCGTTGTATGTGCATGAGAAAGATGGATGTGCATTGTCAGTTTTAGTGCAGATGCACGGTGATAAGCAGCGCCCATGTGCATATTTTTCGGCTGTACTTGATCCTGTTGCCCGAGCATTACCAGGGTGTTTTCGCTCGGTTGCGGCGACAGCTGTGTCAATACGCCAAAGCGAGGGAATTGTGTTATCTCATAAGCTGTTGGTATTAGTCCCCCATGCTGTTGATGCCCTGCTTAATCAAACAAAGACGCAGCATTTGACCAGTGCCCGTTTAACGGGATATGAGTTGACGCTTTTGGCTCCTCATATTACGTTGAAAAGGTGCGTAACGCTAAACCCGGCAACATTGCTGCCATACCCCGAAACCCAGCCTGAGGCGCGGAAAGCGCATGATTGTATTCTCGTGACTGAGGAACAAACAAAGGGTCGTATTGATCTCCAGGATACGCCCTTTCCAGATGTAGATGGAGAACTGTGGGTGGATGGATCCTGTCTGAAGCTACCAGATGGTACGGCTTCAGCAGCATATGCAATTACCACATTACAAACGATAGTGGAGACAGCACGCATACCACAGAAATCAGCTCAAGCAGCGGAACTGATAGCATTAACACGAGCATGTGAGCTCAGTACAGGATTATGTGTGAATGTTTATACAGATAGCCGCTATGCCTTCGGAGTAGCGCGTGACTTCGGCCTACTCTGGAAGGAGAGAGGGTTTTTAACGTCACATGGAGCACAGATAATGCATGGAGAGTTAGTTCATAATCTTTTAACTGCATTGACATACCCAAAGAAAATTGCCATTGTTAAGTGTAGCGCCCATAGGAAAGTGGTTGATAAAGTTGGAGAAGGGAATGCGTTAGCGGATCGAGTAGCACGGGAGACTGCGATGCAGCCCGGTACTACTGCCATGTATGTAGTGAAATCACAAGTGGAGAGATGGCATGATGCGAAGGAGGAAGTGCGAGAAATGCAAAGGACCGCTTCTGACAAAGAGCGGGAACAATGGGCTAGCGAGGGAGAACTGGATGACGAGGGTTGCTGGAGAAGTAAGCAGATGGATAGATGGAAATTACCCACGGCCTTTGTACAACCTATGGTTCAGATGGCACATGGGCTAGCACATGTTGGAGCTTCCGCAATTGTGAAATTGCTTACCCAAGTCTGGGAGCATCCAGAGATTGCTAGCACGGCAAAGAGAGTGGTGCAGACCTGTATGATCTGCCTGAGGTACAACCCAGGAAAGGGTACTCGAACTCCAGCAGGAGGGTTTGTGACACCCACTGCACCCTTTGAGGTTCTGCAGATGGATTACATCCAGCTTGAGCGCTGTAATAATCTGAAGTATGTTCTAGTAGTGGTCTGCGCTTTCAGCAAATGGGTTGAAGCGTACCCTACGAAAGACAATACTGCAATGACTACTGCGAAGCTGCTGCTAAAGGAGTTTTTCCCCCGATATGGCGTTTGTAGACTTCTGTGGAGTGATAATGGCCCTCACTTTGTAGCGGATGTTATAAAGTATGTCTTGAAGGGTCTAGGCATCACTCAGAAGTTCCACGCCGTGTTTCACCCTCAGTCTGCAGGCCTAGTTGAGAAGTATAATGGTACACTGAAGCTTAAGATCGCCAAAATTCAAGCTTCGACGTCTTTGACTTGGCCAGACGCTCTGCCACTGGCGTTATTGTCAATTAGATCAGTACCGCACTCTCGAACTGGCCTTACGCCGTACGAGATTGTCTTTGGACGCCCAATGAATATTTGGGGTCCACCAAGACCTAAGGCTGTGTATGATGTACCTTGTGTAATGATGAGCGATTATTTGGCACAGTTAACGGATAACTTGGTTTCTATCCATCAACAGGTCCGAGAGGCGCTCCCTGATCGGTCTACCGGCGAAGGACATGGTCTCCGGCCTGGTGACCATGTCATGGTGAAAGTCTTCGACAGAACGAACAGCTTGGAGCCGAGATGGGTGGGCCCTGAGCAGGTCCTCCTCGCAACGAGGACGGCTGTGCGAGTCTCCAACCGAAAGAATTGGATCCACTCCCTGCACTGTAGGAAGGTGCCGCCCGGATTGGTGGAACCTGCCGTGCTGACCGATCAACGAGAAATTCTGGCTGCAGAGACAGGTCGTGCTGCGGAGCCAAACGCCACTGAGGAGCTCTTTCCGGACCACGCGACTCCTGGAGGAAGGCGATATCATCTTCGACCACGGAAGTGAGTTTTCCAGTACCGGGACATACTGTCAGAACGGCCCTTGGGTTAGTGAAACGGAGAGCCGATGAGGCAAGGGGGGGGGATCAGCCCTGCATTAGTGTAGCGACACCCGTCTTGGCCCGCTGGTGAAGAAATCAACCGCTGCCCAAGGGGAAGAGTTCTGACAGACTTCTAGTTTCAGGAAGATATTGGGTTTTATTTTTGCTTTGATATGGAGAAAAAGAAAATACTTTGCGCATTAGGGTTCATGTTGACAGTAGCCATTGTTGGGATAACCACATGGTTCGTGGAGGATGTAACTCCCGCTCGGAAGATTCTTGTGTTGACAACTCCGGTGCCTGAGGAGCACTATTTTTATACATTACCGTATCAAGAGTTGAAGCATCGACAATCTTACTTGAATAACACTTTCATCCAGATGCTGCATCATACCCACGTTGCTACGAATGCTACGAACTGTTGGATATGTGGGATGATGCCAGCTCATCAGAAGAAAGGAGGAACGCCATTTATACCCCTTCCTTTCTCTCATAATGGCTCTTGTAGAGCATGGTATACTTTGCTTTTTGCCACTCGGAAACAGACAGTGGGACGATTGCTTTTTAGACTTAATAAAGAATGCCATCAAGACAAGAATGGGTATCCACAAGCGAATGGGACAATTTGGGAATGGGAAGAGTACCGACCAGACAATGAATCCATTCCCTACATCTTCACGAACACCAGAGACACTATGGGAAAAGACAAATTTGTGATTCAAGTAGCACAAGCTCAAGCGGACCTGTGTGTCCAGAGTGTGGGTTTCATCCCTGTTGGTGTCAGTGATTGCATTACTGTTTTGAATATTGATGGGTTGAACAATAGTACCTTTTTAGCCTCCCATAATACGTACTTTGTGTGTGGAAATAAAGGTTATTACCGTCTGCCGGCTGGGTGGTCTGGGGTATGCTATGTATCATTTCTATTACCTCCTGTATTCTTAGCTCCCGCATCTTATCATAAGGATTTGAAATTATTAAATAATGTGACTGTAAATAGGTATAAACGTACTTTATCAATTGATGATGTAGATCAGACTGACACCAGTCTGCAACAGTACATTGATTTTAACTTAGGACTGTTTTTCTTTGTTGGAGCTGCCCTGAACAGTAGGAAGATCCGAAGATTAACAAGAGTGGTAGAAGCTGTGACAAATCAGACTGCTGCTGCTCTTGGGAATCTTACGGAGGAATTGCAGATCACAAGAATTGTTGCATTGCAGAATCGTATGGTATTAGACGTTATGCTAGCTGATAGAGGAGGAGCATGTAAAATTATTGGAAGTAGCTGTTGTGTGTTTATCCCTGATCATACGCCATCAGTTTATAATGCCATCAATAAACTGCATAAAATTGCAGCTGAGATCCATACAGAAAACGGCACTTGGTCTTTTTCTGGATGGTTTTGGGCGTTAATTACTGCCTGGGGATGGAAGGTTCTAACTGGTCTCTGTATTATTGTAGTGGTTCTGTTCTCATGCTGTATTTGTATTCAATGTGGTCCCTTACTCTGCTCATTATGTGTATCATTCTGTATCCCTGATAAGAAAGCTATTGCCGATGTTGCCCACCAAAAACGTTTAGCTAAAGAAGTTGAAGAAATGATGACAATTGATATATATGATGATTATCCTAACAAACCGGATGTCTTCAGTAAATGCTGAAAGGGTCGTCTGTTGTAAATTGAAACAACGATGTGATTAAGCATTTACTAAAGACATTAGTTCCTCTGTTATAGATCGTGTTTTCTCTGTTATGTTGACCGAAGCTTGGACTCCATTTTGTATTGTCATGCCTCCACGTGTTCCCCACGAGAAGAGTCCAACCTCTGTGTTAGTTGCTCTTGTAATCTGCCCAGTAACAGTCTATAAATAGCTCCTTTGTCCATCTGGCGCATGCCCAGACTTGACCACATCTGTTATCAGTTAGCCTTGCTTGACCATGTTTTCGCGGGCTCAAGGAGTGCGTTAGCTCCGCCCACATATTGATTCAGTATCGAAAATGACCATAAATGGTAATGTTCTTCGTCTTCATGTTGTATCCACCCACTTATGAGCCCCTCTACTGTGTATAAAAGGGGACCATGTACGAATGTTCTTTGTGCTACTCTATGCAATACTGAAGAGTGTTGTGTGGATTGTAGGACCACCCTTAAGGGTTAATAAATGCTGTCTTTGTACTTTGCAGTTTCCGTGCCAACTTCCTTATAGATTCCATTACAGGAGAGCGAACCCTTGTGTCCTGCGGGCCTAGCTGGGGCCTGTATTCATCAATTGCATTGTAAATGCTTGTTGTGTTATTGCTGCCCATTTTGTCTGGACTGCTGCATCGGGCACCAACTCTTGTGTAGTGTTCGGTGTGTGTCTCTGCCTAGTGTGGAATCATGGTTGTACTTTTACTCTGGTTTGGGTCTGTTATCATCTCAGTCTGCTGTCTCCGGTCTGCTTTCTCCTAGGTTGTGTGTGGTTGCTCTTCCTTGTCTGTGCAGCTTCGGGTCTCTGACATGGCCGTTACGCACCCTTACAGAGGCTGCACCTCTGGTCCTTCATTGCTTGGTGGCTCCTTTCTCTGTCTTTAGTTCTATTCCTGCAGAGTTCTGCAGGAACTTGCTCATTTGTCTACTCAGGGTTTGGGTACTCCTAGTGTCTCTTCCTTCTCCATCTGCTTCTGCTTGTCCTGGGTTCTCTTGCTTGGAGTGTCAGTCCACTGAAGGTAGTGGTACCTTTGGACATGACGTGTTCATGCATTGATTTTTATAATGTCCACAGTGCTCCCTTTAAATGTACAATTATTTGCTTGCTGTGCGTCCAAGCAAATATGTACCTTTTTATTGATTTGTGTTGTTGCATGTCTCCTGCATAGTATCCTTTCTCGTGCGTACCTGGAGTATATGAACATATTGTCTTGCTTAGTGTAATTGGTCAGCCAGGGCACTACCTTTGTCACCACTGTGATCTTTAAATAAATTTACATTGTCTTAGTTTCAAGTAACACAAAGTTTATGTGCTCCTGCATCTATTAAATTTAATGTACAAGCTTTTCGTGTCCCTATATACCAGTTCTCTTATATGCAGAGCATCTTCAAGTGTGCCAATTCTTTCTACAAAGCTTCCGTTAAATAAAAAGAATTGTCTTCATCAACAGTCCAGTGCATTTTTCCGCACCCAGGCTGTTCGTCAGATAGCGGATCCAACATTCAGCTGAAACGCAAAAAATGACCAGCATTGTAACTCATTTGTTTGTATAAAAACTCTGAACATGTACTACTGATGTCCAAGTACGTTGTTTAACGCTAGAAACTGCTAATTATGAGTCCTCGTCTTCTGACAAGGCCTTTTCAACCATATTTCACTGATTATTAATGGAATGGTATACATTTCCCTCATCATCCGTTTTACTAAGACTTCTAACATGGAGTCCTCTCTCAATAACATCAGAGACTTTTCCCATTTGTATTTTGTCTAAGCTGAAGGATCAGTCGCCGATATTTCGCCAACATTTCACGTTCTAATCTTGTATGTATAATTTTTCTGTCCTTTTGTGCTTTCTAACTCTGTTTCTTGCTTCACTGTCGTCTTTGATGTCACTCATAACCCGTGGTCGAAAATAATCCTGGTTATTCACTGTTACCCATCTATAATTCTATGTATGGTCTCTGTTGTCTATTCCATTTACCACTCTGCAGCCCTAGGCATTGTGTTCCTCTGCATCATGCATTCTGGATCAATGCATTTGCGGCTCTTTGAATTGTTCCTATACCTGGTAGATAGGTCCCACATAGCCGCCAAGGTTTCAGATTGCCATGTGTGACATTTTTAAAATTTCAGTGAAATTATGAGTGCCATTCAAACGACTTTGAGTGACACTTTCTCGCGAGCATAAACCATGCAATGAAGACTAGGGAAACTTATAAATATCAGAAATTACAGCCATTAGAGCAACAAGAAACTCCAAGAACTTCTTGAAACTGCTGCAGAGCACGAGACATGGAAGGACACTAGTGGCAAAACATGCACTGGCACCCGTAGTCTAAAGATAATACCTCTGCCTTACGTGAAGTACTCTGGTACCCAAGAAGGATGACAAGACAGAGCAGCCCTGCGGCCTGCTGAGATTACTATCTGCAGAATTAAATTGAATCTGAGATCTCTTGCAGAAGTAAACCTGAAGGATGACGAGAGAGAGCAGCCCTGCGCCTGCAGATACTGTGTCTCAATTAATTATCAGATCAATGCGTGGTGCGCTCCGCGCTGTGAAGTAATCATGTTACAACTGATGACAGCGGACAGGGGGCCTCTGAGGAATGATGACGCAAGTTGTAACAGACCCCCTCGCCCGGCCGGGCCCCAGAGCAGAGAGAGCCTGCTGGTAAAACTGTCACGCACTGACCCGTAGTCTGTGAAAATAAACCCAGTTAGTCAGGGCACCCATGATAAGGATGAGGAGACAGAGCAGCCCTGCGGCCGGGCCTGCAGATTTAGTGTGATCAAATCAGATCTGTAGATAAACCAGGCTCACTCAGAAGGACGATGAGACTAAGCAGACCTGCCTGCAGATTTTAAACTAAATTGATTGTGTGTGTCAGACTGAAATAATTGATCAGAGATGATCAGACTGTCCGTGCCGCTACACGGCGGCGCTGTCACAAACACTAATTAAACTGTGTACACTAAAGTCTGCCTGGCGCGCAGCGCGTAATGTTGGCCAAAGTAAACACTTACTCATTAAGGTTCAGACTGCTGCTGGCTCTGCGTCCCGGTCCGTCCGGCGGCTGCGGCGTGAGTCGCACAGGGACCCGCGGCCGCACAGCACACTGCATCATGCACTCTTCTTCTTCCAGCAGAGTGACTCACTGACTCTTACTGAATCGCACTTTGCGCCCGCGATGTCTGCGATGCCACTGATGCGCGGCGGCGCGGCCATCTGTCCTGTCGGTCATGAGTGACTTCACTCGCTCACTGCTCGGTCCGGCAACGCTGCCGGGTTTTATTGAATTTAAATTGCGGCACAGTCAGCAGCGGCAGCTCACGGAGGACTCGACTCTCAGTTTGAGTCCCCCGCCGCTTTTGACCTCACTTCCTCTTCCTCCAGCCCAGAACGTGACGCACTACGGTCATATCCTGAGATTGGGCCCCCTGGTGTGCCACAGCGTTAGCAACCAATGCCGAACCTGCCTGGGCAGGCCCCGCTCCCCGGTCTCGGCAATTGGCAGAGTGAGTGTCACTCAGTGTGTCTGGTGCGTGTGGTGTGTCTGAAAGCCGCGCAGCGCCAGAAATATAATTATGTTGCCAGCACAAATCAGCTGCCGGGCAGATTTAATTTCTAACAATACATTGTAGCACTCTCAGGCACTCGACACCAGAGCTGAGAACAGGCAAGATTAACTATTAACTTACTGCCCAGTGCCTGCAGCAAGTCTGCGGGGAGCAGCTGGCAGGTGCCGGCGGCACGCGCTGTCACCCTCGTAGCCAGAGTTTCAGAGTGGCAGAAATGGAACACCACACTGAAATGCGTTCGCGTCACACCAGATGTGTGATACTACTTGGCAGGCCTGGTCCCAGGGCACGGTGGTAGCAGGTACATACTCCAATTCAGATTGGTGCGGAACTGCTGATAAACGGCCCGCTCATTTATTTTAAGCCTCAGGTCACATTACCTCTGGCTAAACCATTATTTGCTGTATGGTCAGGGGCATCAGCAGAACCCCCATCGGCTTCCAGCGCTACATCCCTCCTCCACCCTGAGCAAAAACTGAAACCATGCAGTACAAAACATTAGACCGACTCATAACCCCAACTTTGTCTCTTTTGGAGGTTCATACAGCAAACACTGTGCATACAGCAAACACAGCCGTTTTGGGCCAAAAGTATATCAGCTGTCAAATCGGCAGGAGCTTCGACCTGTTCTCTGGTATCATAAGTCCATCAAATAGTCCTGGAATTTCTGGGACAGAATGGAGTTCCTTTGTAGATTGTACTGTACTCCTCCTGCCTAGCGTGGTGTGCCTAGTGGCTCCTTCCACAAGGTCTCCAGTCCCTTCTTCTGTTTCTCCTGTGATGTTCTGTGTTCATAGTCTGGGATCTGGGACCAAAAGCAGGGCGTCAGGTGGCCTATGAATCCTCTGGACGAAAAAAATGGCAGTTTGGCTTTTTCCTCTGGGCCATTGAGGTTCTGATGAATGTCTTCTGTGCCCCGGTAGGCTCCCGGTGGCTGTATGGAAAATTTCTAAGTAGGAAGCATTCCTGGTGACAGTTTTTCGACCTCATGTTTTGTATTGCTGATACCATGGTTACTTGGATTTTCGTGGCTTGCCACGGTAGGCATTCAAAAGGTAGTCAGAACTCACTCCTGGGAAGCCTGTCTTTCACTAGCACCCAATTCCCTACATAGATGCTTGAAGTTGTGGCTTGTGTGTGTTGATACATTCGTCTGATCTGGTTATGCCATCAGGAGTAGGCCTGGCTGCTTGGAGCTGGGGTCTTTTCCACGCAGGGTGATGTGGGATGGCATCTTCGACTCTCTGTCCACAACAGAAAATGCTGGATGCTACCTCCGTGATGGTGTGAGGGGTCAAGTGATAGTCTTTCAGAAACACAGACATGGCTTTTTCAATGCACTGTTGCACAGCTTGGGCGATGCGGATTGTCTTGATAATGAACCTCTTGACTTCCCCAATGGCTTGGGGCCAGCATGGGTGATATTGCAGTGTTTGGTCCTCCGTGAAGAGAGGTAGCTAGCGTGGTCCTGACCATTAAGGGAGGTGGGGGGTACCTTTATCAGGGTGTGGGTGGCCATGATCCTCTCCAATTTTGTCATAGCCTCCTCTGGGGGTGTGCACTTCATGATCTCCACCTCGGGGTACTTGGAGAAATCATCTATGATTGAGCATGTGTCTGCTGTCTGGGAGACTGCAAGTCTTCACTGGCGTGGTCGCCACGTACCATGGGGATCAGTTCAGTGATGATGGGCGGTGGGGTCCAGTGCGCCAGTGGCTGGGCACAAGCCACACTGCCTGGCAACCTGCTTGACTTAGTCATCTAGTCCAGGGAACCACACTTTGCTGCACAGCCTATTTTTTGTCTTGGCGATCCCAATGTGGGATCCGTGGCGAGGTCTTCTATCTATTTGGTCAAGCTAGTAGGTATGACTCATCAGGGTCCGTTCAGCAGGCATCCCCATGCTGTGACTGTGAGCTCATCTCTCAAATGGTGCAGGGATACCACTGTGTGCCTGACTTCTGCTCTCTTTTGGGCTAGCTCGGCAGTTATGGTGTTCAACTTCTCTGACTAGGTCACTGTGATAGCCAACTGGAGGCAGTCATCAGCTTTGGTAGCCTCTACAATGTCGGCTAAAAATATGGGAAGTGGTTGTGACTGTTCTACGACCACCATATCAAACTCCTCAGTGTCGGCTGCATCCCTTTCATCTTGAGGATGGCTGGTTGGGCCTGCCCAGACAGATAGTATGTGGGATTGGGGGCTCCTGGTTGTTACTCATTGAAAAGTTGTATTCTTGTAATTAGAAGATCCACTTTTCAATTCTGGATGGGGGATTTGTCACGGACCCCTTAAACAGTAGGACCAGAGGTTTGTAGTTGTTGTTGACTGTGAATGGATGGCCCTATCAGTAAATGTACCCCCAATGTATTGCAATAGCTTCTTTCTCTATTTGAGAATATTTTTGTTTGGTAGGACTTAGTGCGCAGCTGGCGTAGGTGATGCATTGCTGTTTCTGAACTAGGACTGCCCTTAGGCCAGTGGGGCTGACATCTACCGATAGCTCTGTTTCTTCAGTGGGGTCAAAGTATGCAAGGTTGGTGTTCTGTGACAGCTCTTGCTTGGTGGCCTGCAAAGCTCGTTTTTGTTCTGCACCCCCTTTCCATGGAGCCAATACCTATGTTAGCTCACAAAGTGGTTTTGTGAGTAGTGTGAGGTTCGGCATGAAGCAGCCGCAGTAGGTGCTCATACCTAGAAAGCTTCTGACACCAGTGACAGTGGTTGGGGCTAGTGCCTACTGGATGTATCAGACCTTGGCCAGGTCGGGCGACCCCTTTGATGGAGAAGTGGTAGCCAGAAAAGCAGATTCCTAATTTGAAAAATGCACTTCTCTCTGTACCAGGTGAGCAAAATATTTTGGAGGCGTTTGAATACAGCACTCAGTTTGAATGGTGGGTGTGTGGAACAGGATGTCAGCACTGACATTCAGGACTCCCTAGACCCAGCCAACACTACTCTGATGATGTCCTGGAACACCTCAGTGTCACTGGAGATGCCAAACTTGAGGCGCTTGTATCGCCTCAGCCCGAGGTGGGTGGAGAGTGTTGTCATATGGCGAGACTCTTGTGTCAGAAGGATCTGATGGTAGCTCAACATCAGGTCCATTTTTGAGAACCAGAGGGAGCTGAGAGTTCGCCCATGATGCCATCGACTATTGGGGTTACGTGCCTCTCCCATTTTATAGCAGTGCTCGGGTGGGGCATGTCAGCACATATCCTCAATTCTCAGGAATGTTTCAGCTTTCTGGCCACTATGATAGGTGAAATCCAGGATGTCAGCCCCTCTACTTTTTCTATAAAGTCTTCCGCATCGAGCCTCCGTAGTTCAGCCTCTACATTCGGTTGGGGGTGAAAGGCTACTTGCCTATGGCGCAGGGCAAAGGGTTGCACAGACTGATCGATGTGCATTTGGATTACTTGGTCTTTTAGAAAATCCAATTCCTTTGAATATGCGTTCCAGTTCGCCGAGTAGGGATTCCGCTGAACTGGCATGGATCGTGAAGGCAAACTAAACTAGCCAAATGCGTTCAGTTGTGTGGCAGCTGATGAGCATGTCTGAACCACCTCAAGTGACGTACAGTTTCACTCTTGTGGAACAACCTTGGTGTCCAGTTGTGGTTTTGAAGGCGCCAACGAGGAGGAGACGTGGTGTAGACATGGAGAACGGCCTCCTGCTAACACTGGGGTAGGGGCACTGTAGAGAGTCTAGGCTGGCAGCAGAATGGGGGCCTGTGTGCAGAGGGCTGTACCCAGTCAGAGACAGCAGCTGCGGTAATGCATGGACGGCCAACTGCACTGTGGAAAAGGCTGCCTCCCTTGCAGGCTATCTGGAGGGGGAAGGCATGATCAGGGCGTCACAACAGGTGCTGGAGAGGTGCTGGGCTGGTGCAAACGCGGGAACCGGTGAGTGGTGTATGCAGGTGAGGCAGGCGGATGATGATGGTGTGCGGTGCACTGACCCTCATTGCCAATTGTTATGCCCCAGGGCTTGGTGGTGGCAGGCCGTGCTGGGACTGGGTGTGCGGGGGCAGATCGCCAGAAGTGACACACACACCAATTCAGATTGGTTTGGAACTTGCCGATAAACTGCCCACCATTTATCTCAAGCCTCAAATCGCGTGACCTCTGGCTAGCCCATTATTTGCTCTAAGGCCAGGGGCGCCAGGAGGATCACCCCTGGGGCTGCAACGCTACAGATCTGAGGTGATGGTGATAAACTGTTGTCTCCTTTTCCGCCTAAAGGGGAGGTTTTATTCTTGAAGACCCGCTATCTGCGCCACTGTCAGCAGATCATATCTACCTTGTTAACTGCGGGGCTGGTGACGTAAGGACGACTGGAAACCTCTTACAGACAACATTTTCGCCCATGTCTACCCTTGTTTCACGTTGTAATGCTCAGCACACGAGTCAAAATTAAACTTTAGTCAGAGAAGTGAATTAACACATATTCTTTAATCGCATCTAGATGAAAATGATCCATTTAACTTCAGATGGTATTTGCTGTCTTTGCAAGCTTAGTTGCAGTTTAACTATTGCATACATGCCAACAGACCCGATTCATGCGCGATACTCACGATTTGTTAGGCAAAAATGGCTTTATTTTAGTAGTCCCCCGTCTGAAATTACCTCTGCTTGAATAGAAGTCAATGGGTTAAATACATTATCCCAATTTTTTCCTTACAATCTCCCACGTTCCTGTTCTAAAATGTCGACATGTATGCTGTTGGTGACCCTTACCAACACGTTTTGCTTCGAGAGAGACTCCATGATTTCATCACTTCTGCCTGAATGCAGTTTGACTTAAGGGGTCCTTTACTTCAACGAGTCAATTATCATCAATTCACATGTCTAACAAAATACTAATCGACGAACCAATCAGTATCTTTTAAATTAGGTTCTCGTTACCACTATCTTTGTCCCGTTGCTAATAAGCATTGCTGAAACACATTTGTGAAGATTGAAATTAAAACTTTCGGACTCATTTCTAATCCTTTTTCGCCACCCTGTGGCAAGTGTAAGTACAGCATCTGTATGATTTTTCTACACAACAAACCTAAGAGGTCGTCTTATAAGTTGGTTTTCGTTTTCACATATTTAGAACAAGCATTTAGGTCTCGCATTTGCGCAAGTTTGAGCTATTGATATTGCAAATGACAGTGCCTTTTATTTTTGTTTTCGTTTTTGAAAAATAAATATAAGGCATTGTCATTTACAATGCCAATAGCTTAAATTCGCGTCGAGAGGCAAGTTGGAAAACAAAGCACTCCCAGCCGTCTAGTGTTGTACTAAATGGTGCATCCTCAGGAAGTTCCCCAGCCTATCCAGGTTAGCAGTTTTTTGATTGTACCGAAAGATTGCGGAAATGGAGGTGCTGCAGAATTGTTGAGGGTTGTATTAATTATGCATATTTTTTTTTTTTGCAATGCTATATAGTGCAGACATGAATCAAAAACATCGGAGCGCTTTACTGCCGTGCTAAATCCCTTAATAAAAAGCAGCAAAGTGCACAGAAATAATTTTTACAGGGGTCGCTTTAGACAGTTTCACCACAGTAATACTCCTTGGCCACTTTCCAATGCTATAAGTGGGGTACATTTTACTACTGTGGGTTTTTTCTGAGTGCTCTTTCGGTTAGCAGAAAAGTGACTTGACTCGGGCATGGCAGGAACATAGCTGTAGAGTAGCTGAAGCAGAGACATCGGCGGCAGCTTAGAAGGAGCTGTTTGTTGTAAGTGCACTTTTGTCACCTTCAAATCCAGCACTATGGGTTAAAGTGGGGGTGGTTGGTGTAATACAAACACACACTGCACGCTATCTATGCGCGGGCTCGAAACAGCTGCACCAGAGATGGATAATGTGCATTTGTGCAGAGCGCCTCGGGAACCGACTAGCTGGTGGGCACTAGAGGGAGCGGTCTCGCTCGCTACACTGCTAGGGGGCATGGTGTGTGGCTGCCAGGTAGGAATGGGGATCTGCGCACTCGAGGAGTCCTGCTGGCACCGGGGAGGGTCTCTGGGAGTGAGCGATGCCTTGGAGTCGGAGAGCAGGACTGCCTGGAATGCACTCTGTATACATGAGGCACTCGGCCCGTTCATTGGAGGCCAGCAGCAGCTCTGCGGCGATCCCTGCTGCCTGTGCCGGGATCACACCGACAATATGTGCACAACAGACTGCACGCTGTCACCAGGTAAACGGAGGACTTGCCATCTTTACCATCCTGTAGAGGGCGGTCTCCCCTAGTGCGCCCGCTTCTCTCCATCCTCCAAGTCTATTTGAAAGGCTTCCATAAAACATGTAACCTCTCAACAATGTGCGGCCAACACACTGGGCTTTTTTCAGTCAACACAACGCTAACAGCAACCTTGAAGCACCTTGCAGAACCCAAGGATTCGGTGAAGTCCAAGAGTCCCTGGTACCCCAACTTTGCCAGGGGTGAAGTTTAAGGGACCCCGAGGTGCCACAGCTCGGTTCCTTGCAAGTGTTTCAGGGGTGGGGG
This sequence comes from Triturus cristatus, assembly GCF_964204655.1. Taxonomy (NCBI): domain Eukaryota; kingdom Metazoa; phylum Chordata; class Amphibia; order Caudata; family Salamandridae; genus Triturus; species Triturus cristatus. The sequence goes on from NC_140583.1 coordinate 955,119,042, forward strand.
GGGGCTGGGCCAGCCTTACAGCGCCACCCGGTGCCCCCTCCCCTTCGAAATAACATAACAGGTGTATTTGTAAAGCACACGTTCATCCCAGCAATGGGGCATCTTGGCGCTGAAATAACAGATGTATATTGTTACCCAACTCAATGGTACTCATTTTATCGACCTCAAATGGATGAAAGGCTGAGTGGAGCCGCCGGGATTTGAACCTGTGACCATGAGGTCGAACACAGGCCCCTGCAGTGTATTAGTCCACAGAGCCACCAGACCCGGCCCATTAACCATCTCCAGCTGTACGGAGGGGTCAAGGTTAACTATGCGAGGAGCACGAGGGGGCGGGTTGAGAAGCAGTTACCAAAGACACCCTCTCGGACCTCTACCCATCCTTCTGCACCATCACCTCACTCCTGACTCATTACAACCCGGAGCCTTTCTTATGGTGATGGCAAACCGTGTGCTCGGGTGTGTGTTAACGCACTGTAGGAAAAATATTCCAACAGTGACCCCAAGATGCCCCTCTCTGACCTCCAAAGGACCTCCACCCACCCATCTCCAGCATGACGTCACCTCAGACTTAGTGATGACGCACAGCCTTCCACAGTGTGCCCTGCCCAGCTGTGCGTCAATACACTGCACTTACATTATTCCACTGCACACGCCAGTCTGAGGACCTGCAACAACTGTCCAGGCAGGGCACAGAGGGCAAACAAATACCCTGTATCCCGCCCTCATCCCCTGGGTATGAACTGCCACCCGACGCACCCGCCTCCTCATATCTCTAAAAGTCTGTTACCTTCATGTGGCCCCAGTAAAGACGCACGATCCGCCAGGCAGTAACAAGAACCTCCTACTGTGAATCTTGCTGCTTCGCAGTGCTAGTGCTACCAAATACAATGACCTGCATTCACAAATCTCCAAAGAACAAGAGTCTGAGCTGAAGGGCTGCTGAAAGGCACGACACAACCAAGCCGTAATGGTGGTCACGGAGAGACGTGTGGCGCACCTTCTAACAAGGGCTTCCAACTTTTAGGCCATGCTATTGCAGATGGAAAATTGCAGCAGTCCAAGCTATGTAGCCCAGAATGTTGGTGCAAATCTGCAGTAGCATTTTCTAAACTGTAGGGAAAATGGAAAAAATGCGTTCCCTTTGTGGCACTCGTGCTTTAGCTGTAAACAATGTAAGCTAAAGCGCGGGTGCCACGATTGCTTGAAATGTAAAGAAATATTTTTTTTCTATTTCTTTACTTTTAAGCAATCGCGGCACCCGCACTTTAAGTTATGATGTTTACAGATAAAGCGCGAGTGCGGGCACTGTAACAAAAGTAAGCAAATGAAAAAAATGACACCCACCCCTTTTTTTGTCTATTTGTTGACTTTTGTTAATAGAAATCAAAATGCGATACACCCTATCGCAAGTTTCAAAAAGAAAAAAAAGCTATACTTACAGCTGAGGCTACCGCAATGTTAAACCAGCAGTCACAATGTGAATAATAAAAAAAAAGTGCTTACCTAGTAATTTAAGAAGAACGTCTAACGCCGCCAATACACGATCGAGTCCGGATGGGCCTTCCGAGAAAAAGACAGGGCGGTAACCAAAAAGCCTCCTTTTCAATGGGAAGCCAGCGTTTAGCATAAACGCTGACGCGACCCAATGAAAATGATGGGCGGGGCTTAAACTGAACTTCCAGAAAATCCCGACTACAAGAAGCTTCGCAGAGCTAGGTGAGACCTAAAAATGGATAAGATAATTTATATTTCCATTTTATTTTATTTTGTCGAATTAACTATCACCCCTTCTTACATGCGGAGAGATATTCTCAAATTGCTATAAACTGTATTTTATCACCCCTATTTTCCCAATTCATGTGTTCTGAAAGCCCATATTTAAAATCTTTTTTTTCTACTTCTCTAAAGTCTTTTAGAATTCTTGTCTTTAATTGTTGAATTGTGCTTTCCACAAACAATTTAAAAACAAGAACATGTCATTACATAAAAACCGAACTCCTAAGGTAATTGATATAGAACTTTATATAAATGTAGATTTTAATCTCACTCCATTGTCAAAATTTTAATTGGTTTGTGGGATTTTTTTTACATCCTACAATGTTCACATGCACAAATTCCATTAGGAAGGGTAGCAACCACAACAAGGTGAAAGTTAATTTTGGACGAATTCGTAAATCACCTACATTCAGTAATTTATTGAACGTCATTGTTGGTGAATCTGGCATATCCAAGTAATTTATGTAAGCAGGTGCCAGTGTTTATTTAGAAATCATAATTTGCCAGTTGACATTTTTTTAGTTTGCAATCAGTTTTACAATGTTGGCAGGCAGGATTCTTAGTTTAAATCCTCTTTTGGAGAAGCAGAAGTTAATAATGTCTACTTCTCTTTTAAGGTCTTCATTGGTATTACAGTTACATTTAAGCCTCGCACATTTTCCATAATGGACACTTTTTTATTAAGGGAAATGGGGACTATGTTTCATTTCTTTAGTACCTGTTTAACGCACAAAGAACACCAATAAGCAATAGAAAGATGACCAGCCAACCTTTGTGACTGGCTTTTCAATGTGCTGTCATGCATGCAGTGAGTGTTTACGGGCTTTTATCTGTTCGAGTTTGAATTTTTTTTGGGTGAAATCTGAAGATTATGCAGCAAATAATGGAATATGTGGCAAATGTAGGAAATTCATAACTAAGCGGAAAGAGCTGTGTCCACAAAAGTGCATAATCCCAGTGGCTCTGCTATTAAGGTACTTTACGCAAATTTTGAAATACTGTCACTAAATCACAGCCATGCTGTGACATGTTGCATACAGTCATAACATCAATAGACCGCACACAAGTTTGAAGTTCTAACCATCCCACTGTTGTGTTAGACTATGAAGGGACAAAGCAACAGCCTAACGTACCACTTATTTTTGCTAAATAGTTACGTAAAATAAAATACTTGCATGAGAATACATAAATAATTATCACCAATGACCTTTGTGAATGTTCCATATACCTCGCAAACCTCCACTTTAAGAACTAATAAACAGAAGCCATTAGATTATATTTGTGTTTTATTAATATGCAGGATTGAATAACATCTAAGGAGACCAACCACGTGACACAGTCCCAGTTAATGTCATGCGTTGTCTGCTGGACATCTGCAGTGTCCTTCAGATATGTTGTTAAATTGCTCACAATTGGTCTGGGAAATTCAACGATGTTTTTAGAGATTTTCAGCAAACATTCAGCTACGCAAGGTTGTGGGCCTTCCAGGTGGAGGCCTTGAATGTATGACGTTACATCGCATACATTCACAACGTGGTAGTTTACATCACGTTCGTTACAACGCAAGTCGTTACAACGACTTGCGCTGGACTTAGGAATAGTATTATTTACTATTCCAACTCCAGTGTGTGGAACAGGAGGGAAGGTGTTGGAATAGTAAATCATACTATTCCTTAGTGTAGAGCGCCATCCAGCGCAAGTAGTTGTAACGACTTGCATTGTAATGACCGCGTTGTAAAGCTATCACGCTGTAACGACCGCGTTGTAAAGGTCGTTCTGCGGAGGCCTTATCCTTTTGGGAGAATGTTTGAGATTTCAACGCTTAGCATGTCACTGTCATGAATAACCGAAGCCGGATACTTCTTTCAGGTAATACTTAATTCTTGAGACAGGGAAACACCCAACCGTCCCAGCCAGGCACAAATGTAAAATCGTAACTGCCGAAGTCCGGAGGTTGGCATGTCATTTGTAGTAGTGTGTATGTAATGGCAGTCTCAGCCTGACTGAGGCTGCCAGCTAATGTATTACACATCTCCCTTCCTTTTTCACAACATGGAAACAAAGATAAAGATATTCGTAAAACAGTTGGCACAATACCCACTGGGGTACAGGTGGGTGGCGAGGACAGAACACAGCAGGTGAATGGTCATGGAAGGGCGGGAACAAACATAAGGCAACATAGAGAAAAGGGCACTGGATGCTGGGAGCTATATACAATTCTAGCGTTAAGGATATCTTATCCCAGGAACCAAGCCAAGAACAAAGCAAAAATGACGAAAATGCAAACTAACGATTAAGCACAATGTAAGACTTAACTCATTTTCTTTACACACATAGGAGGCAGAGCATGCACAAATTTACACATATATGTAATCCGTCAAGTTTAAAGGAGTTCTCCATTCCGATGTACTACTCTCCCTTTGCTCAGAACCACTTGTTTTCCCACACTCTCCATCAAGGACTTAGTAGTGTTGTTACAATCACTTGTGAACCTATTATTGCTTGCTGATGCCCAACTGGACTCAGGTGTTCCTGCACCCCTCATATCACAAAGCCCTCCTTTTTGATAGAGAGCTACCCTCCTGAGATTCCATGTTTGACCATTGTGTAATTTCACCCAGCTACCACCAACAACCTTGACTTTGTACGGAGCTTGAAACTTGGAAAGGCCTCTATTAACTCCACCCGGTTTTACCTTCACCCAATCACCCTCCTGAACAATACTGGCATAACCATCTTGACTTCCCGTTACCTCCATTGTGTTAATGTTTTTTACCACGACAGGAACAGCTCAGTGCCAGGCTGCCTGCCGCTCATCAAATCAAAAGGCCTCTTTTCCATTCTCCCATGCACTGTAGGACATTTCCTTAATGGCCTTTTGCACTTATGATCTGGCTGCAAGCGCTAACTGCATTGTCCCCTTCTCCAGTCTGTTCACCCTCTAGCACAATCCATTCCCTTGTGGATTATAAAGCAACGTACATGCGTGCCTTGCGCCATTTTCCCCCCAAAACTCTCCCATCTCCTTTGAAGTTAGCTGGGTGTCATTCTCAGTAAGAATTACTGATGGGATACCTTCTCTCCAGGAAAATCTCACTCAATACATTAATGGTTGACTGTGTGATGATGCGCTTTTGTGAAAAGCACCTCCACCCACCTTGATGCAGTATCAACAAAAACAGCTGCATATCTTTCATGCTCCAGCAAACCATTGAAAGGTCCAATAAAATCAAAACAAACTTTGTCCCAAAGTACATTAGCATGAATTATGTGTTGCACACAGCCACCTCTGCCCAATCCAACACGTAATCTTTTTTCAGACTCTCTACAACACGCACACTTTTCAACCCATTCCTTTATCTGTCTGTCCATGGTCAGCCACCAATACATGTCCTTCACTCTCCTACCTGTTAAAGTCTGCCCCACTTGAGCCTCATGGGCTAAGCCAATTAACATGCCCCTCATGGACTCTGGTAGCACAAACCTCTTCCCTCTAGACACTTCCCACCCATTCTGGTACCATACTTTCTCTTGACAAACCCTCCTTGAGGGTTTGTCAACCTCAACACCCTTCAGGGTATCATCCTCTTGCATGCCTACCGCCCACTCTGCCTTTGTGATGGAACTTCCCAGGCCCTCTGTGACATCATCCAAAAGTTGCCACAACCTCCTCAATCTCCAATTCCTCACGTACTGCCTTAGTGTCTGGTAATCTCAATAAGGACTCTGCAACTTTATTACTTCAACCAGGAACATATTCTGCCTGGCAAGAAAAGTCTTGTAGCTTCACAGACAATCGTACTAACCTCCCAGAACAATTCTTTGATCCGTTCGGACCCAGCATTTTAAGAAAGGACTTATGGTCAGTCCTTAATGTAAAGGCTGCACCCCACAAAAATACTCTGAATAATCTAGTGGCCCATGCAGCTGAAAGCGCCGCCTGCTCTATTACTGAATAGTTCCTCTCAGTAACTGTCAAAGAACGTGAGGCAAAAGCCACTGTTTTATCCCGCTTATCATGTATCTGTGCCAAAACAGCACCAATGCCCACGGGACTGGCATCAACTGTATGTACGGTATGTAACCCTGTCCTGAATGGTGCCACGATCCTGCCTGTTGAGTATCGCGCTATATCAGGGTAAAAGCTTCCTGTTGGTTCTCACTCCATGTGATTTTCCTTAACAACTCTCTCAGTGGCTCTGCTTTTTGTGCAAAATCCTGTACAAACTTCAAATAGTACCCGACCAGTCCCATGAATGATCTAAGTTTTTCTCTGTCATCAGGTACCTCCACATTCACAATGGCACTTACTAGATCTTGTCTGGTTAATATTCCTTCCCTTTTTATGCGATACTCCTAATCGTCCACTTCCTCAACTGCAAACACACATTTTTACTTTCTTAACGTTAGCCCTGCCCCACATAAGCAAGATAATACTTACCCCAGGGTCCTGTTGTGACCATTCCCATTAGTTCCATATAATAAATTATCGTCCTGAAAGAACATAACATTGTCAATGCCATGCACGATTTGAGTGATGATCCTTTGAAAAGCACTAGCTGCTGAACACAACTCAATTGGAAGTCGTTGAACTGAAATGTCCCTTCAGGTGTTATGAAAGCCGTATAATTATTTGAATTAGGATGCAGTTTTTACCTGGTGGTATGCACTATGCAAATACAGTTTAAAAAACACTCTCCCCACAGACAGCATCAAAATAATCTAATTTATGTTCGGAAGAAGAAAATTATCCATGACTACGTTTCCATTTACGCTTCTCTAATCCACACACAAACGTAACGGCCCATCAGGCTTCTTAGCGATAACGAACAGAGCCAACCACTCAGCCACATCCACCTCCTTTATGACGTTATCATCAAGCATTTGGATAATAATGTCTCCAACTTGGGCTCTAGCTGCCATGGGTATTCTCCTCGCAACATGTTTGACTAGCACTAAATTCTACTTCAACTATATTTCATGTTGAAACCCTTTTTCGGCGCCTAACATCCCCTTAAAGAGCTGAGCATGACGTTTGAGACTGTCTTGCACCCCTCTGTCATCAATGATCATGACCTGTTCTGCTCTTGGATCCACTCTAATGTTCAAATCATATTGATGAGTCCACCCTAGTATGGCTGGTCTCTCTGGAGCAATGTACACTTTACCAGTGGTAATTGCTGCCCCCAAACTTTATTTATGTTTCAATGTAACCCAACACCCCTATGCTGGCACCCTGATGATCCTTCAAGAGTACATCAGAGGAGAACAGCGCTATGTCTTTACAAATGGCTTCAAACATCTCCTAAGGAATAATGGTGTACAATGATACGGTGTCCACCATTAAGGATAACACTTCACCATTAATATCAGAATCTGCCTTAGGTTGAATGCTGTTCTTAGCCATGTTACTGGCCAGTTCATCCCCTTTTACCATGAGCACCCCATGTTCAGTATCTTCATCTTCTATGACCGTCACTTTCTTAATGAAGACTTTGCACATGCGTGCATAGGTACCCTTCTTATGGCATTCTTTACCTTGAGCAAAACATTTTGGGAGTCTGCAAGGTGAAATATACTGCCACACCTACGTTAAACTCACGTGGGGCCCTTTCCTGAAGTGAATGTACTTTTACTTATCTTGGATTATTCACACTGGCACTGCCACCCCCTGTGTTGGTTTTGCTACGCACAAGATGGACACCCTCTAGGTCACCCGGCATGGTTGCCTCCTCTATTAGAATATGATGATGCAGGTGAAAGAAGGAAGGGAAGAAAAAGCCTTTGTGAAATGATAGGATTTCCATTAACTACCAAGAGAGGCCAGTGCCATCACTTGGATATCCTTCCATCTTGCCACTACTCCTCTTAACATAGAGGGAAATCATGTAGCACAGATTGCGACAAGGCCATCGAAATAATGACAGAAGGAAATCAAGTCAAAGACAGGAAACAACCGATTTGGAAATGATTTATCAAAAAACAAGCATGGAAAACCATAACTTGTGTAATGGAAATTCCTAGTGCAGTGCATATAAGTGAAAGTTAAAAAGGGACATGGGAGAGAAAAAAGACTTTAATACACATCTCTCTGCCAATCCTATTAAAATAATGCAAAAGCAACTTTCAGCAAATAGGCTGCTTCATAAAATGGTCAACTAGTTTCAGCCTTCAGGGCCCTTTGCCCCGGCTTTCTTCAGGACACAAACTATAAATAGCTACTGCGAAAACGTGAAAATGAAAAGTGCTTAAAAAGTTGCCATCAAGTACAACCTTATATGGTGATATCTCAGAACAAGCAGGGTACTCTTCACACCTGTAAGATACCAACATATATATTCTGTTTGTGAAGTAATAAAACAGTTTAAAATGTTCCCCACATTTTGTATATCTAAACTGGATGATATTTATTGGCTCTATTTATTTATGCCAATTGTGTTACTGCACTGTCATATCAATTAAAGAGCAGTGCACTCACCTGTCTTGTGTGAGATATAAACCTCACCTCACCCGGTATGTAACTCAAGTTTAGGAGTCCCCGCCCTATAAAAAATAATAAAGTAATTTTATAAGGCGGACAAGGAGATGTACTCAAACATATACATTTCTTTTTCCAAAACCTGTCATATTTGCGCATACTGTCTTATTCAGAAGGCCGCTTCTTTATAAAATGAAATAAAATTGAAGGAATAACATTCACAAAGATCCTCTCAAATGATAGACATGGCAAAAAGGGAAAAGCCCTATTCATGTCCGCTTATTTCTTCAAACTAGCAAAGTATGCAATTAATTCAATTTTTCTACTAAACTAACATTATGGTTTGTAGAATATATATATATATATGGTCTCAACAATATAAAACGAGATCGTGTATATACATACACTATCGGCTCCTTGTCTTGTCCGAGTGCTTTTTTTTCTTTTAAAGTGTTATATATTGACGGTGCCATAAAAGAAATATAGCTGGCTGTATATATAAGAATAGAGATATGGCACGCTTATATTAAAATCTAAACCGTGTATGCAAATGTTGACATCATTTAGATGTGGAAAAATTCTGTCGCTGACGTTAGAGATTACTGTGACACTCCATAATACATCTGGCACCGCTATTAAATAGAGACATTTTGATCTTATTTAACCTCCCTTTTTTTTTAAATAAAAGTAACAATAACCTCAAATTCAAGGCAAAGCGGTAACAACCAACAACTTTAGCGCTAGTATGCAGCCGAACACCGATAGTTCTCTAGTGAGGCTGTTGCATATCATTTGGTTTTAACATTCCGAAAATAGTGTTTCACACATACTGAGAAACACCGGCATATGTTTTGTACGTAGCAATAGAGTTAAGGCAAGGAAATGAAACGGGCGGCGTACATAATCGCCACTCACCTCTCCTTCGGGGACTCGGACTCTCCTGAGTCGGTGGGAGGTACCGAGGCTCCGAACTGCCATCTTTTAAATATACCGCAATATTACGACGCTTTCGCATGTCGTCATTACGAACTACAAAATGACGTAATTGATCCAGGAAGCTGTAGTTTTTAAGTAATCGATCTTGTGATTAAAATCAATCTTTGTTGACAACTACCTGATTGTGTAAACCCACATTGGAACGATAGTAAAAAAGGGAAAGGAAAACTCATTCCTCAGAACGCTACACCTCTAAGTACACAAAGTATAATATTTCTAGTGAACTGTTTGTTTACTAAGCCATAACATGGTAGCATTATTCTGGCATCCTTATTTTATCATGTTGCATACAGTGGGCAATGGAGTTCGCAGATGTTATTTTAGTATGGTCTTTCTGTATTATACCTAAGAATGGTGACAATCACTTATTATTGTATTAATTGTACTCCATTAAGAAAATTATTACAAAAGAAAAGGAAGGGGGCATAGGTACTTCTTAGGTTTTAATCAGAGCTCAATGAATGTTGATGGATGTTTGTACACTTCACTTTCGAAGGAAAAATATGAAATCTTATAGGGCCGTCCACAGAATACAATCATTTAGGCCTTTACTGTCACTATGTAGTTTGAAAACCCATTGTTGTTCTTTGTTGAAAAGAAATTTCGCCTTATCACTTATATGGGATGGTATGTAGGGTTTTTCTAAAACCGTCCATGTGAAATCATCTGCTTGATGGTTAGATTAAAAAAAATGTCTTGTCAACCTGGTGTTGGTCTTTTTGCATCTAAAAGTGCTTTTATGTTCCAACATCCTCAACTTCACTTTGCGAGTTGTCATCCCCACATATTGGTATCGGCAGGGGCATTGTAACAGGTAAATTAGGTTGTCACTGTTGCAATTGGAAAAAGTTTTTTGTATCCATGGCCTGGTTGTGTCAATGTCGACAGTTTTTGAACGTTTGGTTTGTGGGCAGATGGCACATGTCCCACAGGGAAAATGGCCCTGGACAGCCGGTAAATCCCACAATGTACCTACTTTTCTTGATTCTTGCTCCATTGAACGGGTATGTACCAACTTGTCACGTAGATTATGACCTCTTTTGAAAGCAAACAAAGGCATTGGAATCTTCTGATTGCAGCTATTCAAAAGTCGCCAATTTTGACAAATGCATTTCTGAATGCCATTCGAGAGTGTGTTAAAGGTATGTTGGAAGGCGGACCACGGGGAGTCGGAGAGACCACCCAGAGGGGCCCCCACACTGTACGAAGTAGCCGAGCGCTGCAGAGAAGCCTCCTGGGAGATCCTTCTCCTATTATGTACTAGCACGGTAACACCACCACACAGGACTCAAGGAGGTTGTCTCAAGACGAGCAATTCTTTATCAGCACTTAAAGGTTACGGGATCAATATTTACACAAAAAGGGATCAAGGGATCCACAAAAGTCTCAGTGTCTCTTTAGAAGGGAAGGGGTAGCGGGACAGTCTTTGGCAGGAGCTTGGCACGAGGGTACCTTGGGCCCAGTTCTTATCCTCAAGCTGGAGGGCCTCCGGAACTCGGAGGGGTCGAGCCCCGACGGCGTCAGCAGGGCTCTGGCGTTCATTTCGTGGAGAGCCGCGACCAGGTCAGCGGGGCTCTCAAGATGGTTTCTGCTCAGCTCGAGCCGCGACGTCGTCAGCAGGGCTCCGAGGGAGGTTTCAGCGAGGTTGGGCCGCGACAGCGTCAGCAGGGCCCCGATGTTCCGGGGGGCTTCAAGGTTTCAGCAAGAAGGAGCCGCGACGCAGTCTGCAGGGCTCGTGGTGGTTTCAAGCAAGAGTTCTTCTCCGTAGGGTCGGCCGCGATTCAATCAGCAGGGCTCTCGACTCCGGGATACAACTGCCGGTCTGTTGCGGGGTCGCCCCAGATATAGGCCTGGAGCCCTTTGAAGTCCGGACCCTTGCGCCCGGAGGGGCGGAGAGGCCGAGTTGGGAGCGGCCAGACGCCCAGCAGGAGAGGCGCCGGGCCCAGGAGAGATGGAGGCCGATCGCACCTCGGTGTGGGGGGACGGTTGGGGGTCCCATCGATACCGCCCTCCGCCAGGGCGATGAGGTGTTCACGTGATACCCCCTGGCCAGTTCTTGGTGCCTCAATGTCTGGGCCTCGCTGGGGCCGAGGCTGGGTTGAGCGGAGTCAGGTGGACTGGTGTGCAGGGTCACGTGGCAGGCAACAAAATGGTGGAGCCCCGAGGTGTATGCGACCTCGTGCGGCTCGAACGGGTGGCCCGTGGAGGCCAGGGCGGGGAACGGGCCCAACCCCAGGGAAGTCAGGACCACGCCACGAGGTCGGGTCCAACAGGCTTCCCCCCCAGCCGAAGGCAGGGAGAGTCACCCATCTTCTTGGGGATTCTCCTCGTCAAGGCGGAAGAAGCGGGACAGGCCGTCAGCTTTGGCGTGGTCATTGCCGGGTCGGTGCTCAACCGAAAAGTCCATCCCTTGCAGGGCAATGGACCATCGCAGCAGCTTGGGATTCTCGCCTCTCATTTGCATTAACCACCGCAAAGGCCGGTGGTCGGTCTGGACCCGAAAGTGGGTACCGAAGAGATAGGGCCGGAGCTTCTTAAGGGCCCACACTACCGCGAAGGCCTCGCGCTCGATGGTGCTCCATCGTTGCTCCCGGGGCAGCAGCCGTCGGCTGATGAAGGCCACTGGGCGGTCGAGTCCCTTCTCATCAACCTGAGACAGAACGGCCCCGATCCCATATTCGGAGGCGTCTGTCTGTACGATAAACTCTTTACTGTAGTCAGGGGCCTGGAGCACAGGGGCAGTGCACATCGCGGCCTTGAGAGTCTCGAAAGCTGATTGGCAGCGGGGAGTCCAGTGCACCTTCTTGGGCTGCTTCTTCGAGGTGAGCTCCGTGAGAGGCCCCACAATGCTCCCATAGTCCCGGATGAACCGCCGGTAGTATCCGGTGAGGCCAAGGAAGGCCCGCACAGCGGTCTGGGTAGTGGGAGGTTCCCATGCCTGGATGGCATCGACTTTTGGCTGGAGGGGGGGCCACCTGACCGCTTCCCACCTGATGGCCCAGGTAGGTCACCGATCCTTGGCCGACCTGGCATTTGCTGGCCTTAATCGTGAGCCCAGCCCTTTGGAGGGCGGCCAGGACGGCCTTGAGGTGAACTAGGTGCTCAGCCCAGTGGTTGCTCTACACGGCGATGTCATCCAAATAGGCCGCGCTGAAGGCCTCGAGCCCGGCCAGGACCTTGTTTACGAGTCTCTGAAAAGTGGCCGGGGCATTCTTCATGCCGAAGGGCATCACCCGAAAGTGGTAATGCCCATCAGGGGTAGAAAAGGCGGATCTTTCTCGGGCGCCGGGGGTAAGCTGAATCTGCCAGTACCCGGCGGTGAGGTCCAGCGTGCTCAGGTAGCGGGCGGACCCCAAGCGATCGATGAGTTCGTCGGCCCGGGGTATAGGATGGGCGTCCGTCTTGGTCACAGCATTCAGGGCCCGGTAGTCTACACAAAATCGCAGCTCCGGGGGATGGCCGGGGGCTGCGGCCTTTGGTACCAGGACGACAGGGCTGGCCCACGGGCTGTCAGAGGGCTCGATGACCCCGAGGGCCAACATCTTCGCTACTTGGGCCTGGATGCATGCCCGTACTCGGTCGGGTACCCTGTAGGCTCGGTGTCGCACGGGGGGGCTGTCCCCGGTGTCGACGTCGTGGACGCACCAGTGGGTCACCCCTGGGGTGAGGGAGAAGAGGGCTGCGTAGTCCTGCAGCAGTTGTTGACAGTCGATGCGCTGTTCCGGGGTCAGGGAGGAGGCGAGCTGGGCACCTTTGATGGATCCATCGTGGACGTCGTTCTGCAAGAGGTCGGCTAGGGGCTCGGAGTCGTCCTCGCCCCCCTCGTCGGTCGCCAGCAGCAGGCTCAGTTCGGTCCGGGCGAAGTAGGGTTTGAGCCTGTAAGCATGTAGAACCCGGAGGGGGTTCCGGGGGGACTCTAGGTCAACTAGGTAGGTGACGGGGCTCTTCTTTTCCACCACCTTGAAGGGCCCAGTCCACTTGTCCTGGAGGGCGCAGGGCTCAACAGGGGCCATGACCCAGACTCGCTGGCCTGGCTCGAACTCGATGGTAGAGGTGTTCCGATCGTACCACCGCTTCATGTCCTCCTGGCTGGCCTCGAGGTTGGCTTCGGCCATGGCTCGGAACTTGCGGGTCTGGTTTCGTAGGGTCAGGAGGTATCGGTAGACGTCAGGAGGGGCGCCTTGGAGCTTCGTCTCCCAGCCCTCCTTGACCAGGCTGAGCGGTCCGCGGACCGGATGTCCGTACAATAGTTCAAACGGGCTGAACCCCAGGGACTTCTGCGGGACCTCCCGATAGGTGAACAGGAGGCATGGTAGTAGGACATCCCATCTCCGCCGGAGGGGCTCTTCCAAGCCCTGAATCATCCCCTTCAGGGTTCTGTTAAAGCGCTCGACCAGCCCGTTCCCCCGAGGGTGATAGGGGGTTGTGAATTTGTACGTGACCCCGCACTGCTGCCACAGGGACCGCATGTACTTGGAGATGACGTTTGTGCCCCTGTCGCTCACCACTTCGCGGGGGAATCCCACTCGGGAGAAGATCCCCATCAAGGCCCGGCCTACCACGGGGGCCGTTACAGTTCTTAGCGGGACCGCCTCCGGGTACCTGGTGGCGTGGTCCACGAGGACCAGGATGAAGCGGTGGCCCAGGGCGGTCCGGGGGTCCAGGGGCCCCACGATGTCGATCCCGACCCGTTCGAACGGGGTGCTGACGGCTGGAAAGGGCTGGAGGGGGGCCTTGACCCGACTCCCCGTCTTCCCGCTGGCTTGGCAGGTCCGGCAGGACCGGCAGTGGTTGTCCACGTCTCTCCGCATCCGGGGCCAGTAGAAGTGGGTCACCAGACGGCTGTAAGTTTTGTCTTGCCCTAGGTGTCCGGCGAGGGGCACGTCATGTGCCAGGTTGAGAAGGAACTCCCGGAAGCGGAGGGGGACCACCAACACGCGGCTGGCCCCGAGTTCTGCCACTTTCTGTTCACTGTACAACAGGCCCTCGGCCCAGTAGACCCAGTGGGTCTGGTCCCCGTTGGCTTGTGCGGACGCTTGTTGTCGGACCCCTTCGAGAGAGGGACAGGACTGCTGTTCTTGCTGGAACTGCTCACGGGTGGGGCCCCCTTCGTGGCGCCATTGTGCAAGTTCTGGTAGGGCGCCGAGGGAAGCAATCTCTTCGGGGGAGGGTTCAGTAGGTCCAGTGTCGGTGTCCGCCTCCCCCTCGCTGCAGGCGGGGGGTGGTGCGAGCCCCTCGGGCTGGGCGGCACCGGGGGCCAAGGACGAGCGGGGGGCCTGGGCGGTCATGGACCGGGTGATGGCGCAGGCCCATTCGGATAGTCCCAGCATTCGGAGGTGCTCTCGTCGCTCCACTTGAGCCCAGGGGGAACTCTCCAGGTCGTTCCCCAGGAGGCAGTCTACTGGTGCATCGTCGCGGACAGTCACTTTTAGTAGGCCTGTCACCCCTCCCCACTCGAAGGGGACCAGGGCCATCTGGCACAGGCTTTCGCTGTTGTCGGCCGTCCGGACGGGGCACAGCACATTGGGTAGGATCTGTTCGGGGGTCACCAGGTGGCAGCGGACAGCGGTGACACTGGCGCCGGTGTCACGAAGGGCTTCGGCCCGTTGTCCATTGACGGTGACCTGCTGCCGGTACTTCTGGGTGTTGCTTGGGATGGGGGTGCGGGGCACCATTTCTCGGCTGCCCAGGCAGACCAGGGACATGGCCGCCGGTTCCCATTCGGTGGTTCCTCGGTCGAGGGTCTCTTCTTCTTCTTCTCCTTCCCCCAGGGCGGCGGCCGCCAGCTGTCGGGGCGGGGGCCCGCCGGCCCCGCTTCTTCGGTTCAGGGGGCAGACCGGATCGCTGGCATAGTGTCCGGTTTGTTGGCAGCCGTAGCATGTTACTGGGGGCCGTGGTCCGGTTCTGGCTGGGGTCGCCCCTCTTCGGGCTATGCTCGGGGAGAGGGGTTGCTGCAGCGGCCCTCGAGGTGGGCTCCTGGGGGCCCCGGCGGGGGGGGTCCCGGTTCCTGTTCGGCCCTCCCCCTCCACCGCGTTGGCGGGGAGGTCCGGTGGGGTTCCTCTGGTACTCCCCCATCGAGTTCCGGGGGACTCGGGTGTTGACCCATCGATCGGCCTCGACGGCGAGTTTTCGTGGGTCGGTCATCTTGCTGTCGAGGAGGTGTTGCCTTAGCTCCATGAAGCAATTGTTGGAGAGATGTTCCCAAACAATGAGGTCGACCAGCTGCCCGTAGGTGGTGACTTTGCTACCCTTGATCCATCCTTCTAGGGCCCGGCTGAAAAAGTCCACATATTCCACCCAGGTAGTACCCGGGATCTTCTTGCAGTCTCTGAACCGCTGGCGGTACATTTCCGCGGTTAGCCCGTAGCGGGTGAGCAGGGCCTCCTTCATGTGGTCGTAGGAGGTCATCACCTCCTCTGGCAGCTGAAGCAGTGTGTCTCGACCTTCACTCAGGAACCGACCCCACAGGCCGGCGCCCCAGTCCTTTCGGGGCACCCGATGGGAGGTCATGGCCACCTCGTATGCCTTGAACCATTGTTGGATGTCGTCATTCTTATAGTACTCCCTGACGACATCTTTCGGGATATGTACCTTGGCCTCGGCAGGCGGTAGGGTGTCTCTATTACTGGGGGTGTCGGTCCCCCCGTTCTTTGCCTTGATTTCGAGCTCTTTGAGACTTCGCTCGTGCTCAAGGGTCAGTCTTTTTTCCTCCAACTCTCGGTGCCGTCTCTTCTCTTCTATCTCCTCTTGTAGCCGTAGCTGCTCTAGGGCCAGTTTCTTTTCCGCCAGCTGGAGTTCGCCGTCCAGCCGCAGTCGTGCGAGCTCTAGTTCGTGGTTCCGGACCTTCTCCCGCTCTCGTATCTCCTCTTCAGAGAGGCCGGTTTCTAGGCTCTTTCCTCCTCCGGTTGCCGGAGTCGGTGCGGTTGATGTGGCCACCGTCAGGGGCAGGGGACCTTCTTCCTGGGAGTGGCCTGCCTCGGCCTCCAGCCAGGTCCTCAGGGCTTTCTGCATCTCCTCTTTGGTACCTAGGCCGGTGGTTGCAAGGCCTTTGTCCTTGCAGAACTGTTTCAATTCTTTGTGCGTGTATTCCTCCAACCGTTCGGGCTGGAACTCCGTGGTCGCGTTGTTTCCTTGGTTGCTCATGACTTCTGTTTGTCTGGATGGGTAGCTAGTGGGTTACTGGCTGGTACGTACTGCGTTCGGCTCGGATCCCGCCGCTGGCCACCAAATGTTGGAAGGCGGACCTCGGGGAGTCGGAGAGACCACCCAGAGGGGCCCCCACACTGTACGAAGTAGCCGAGCGCTGCAGAGAAGCCTCCTGGGAGATCCTTCTCCTATTATGTACTAGCACAGTAACACCACCACACAGGACTCAAGGAGGTTGTCTCAAGACGAGCAACTCTTTATCAGCACTTAAAGGTTACGGGATCAATATTTACACGAAAAGGGATCAAGGGATCCACAAAAGTCTCAGTGTCTCTTTAGAAGGGAAGGGGTAGCGGGACAGTCTTTGGCAGGAGCTTGGCACGAGGGTACCTGGGGCCCAGTTCTTATCCTCAAGCTGGAGGGCCTCCGGAACTCGGAGGGGTCGAGCCGCGACGGCGTCAGCAGGGCTCTGACGTTCAGTTCGTGGAGAGCCGCGACCAGGTCAGCGGGGCTCTCAAGATGGTTTCTGCTCAGCTCGAGCCGCGACGTCGTCAGCAGGGCTCCGAGGGAGGTTTCAGCGAGGTTGGGTCGCGACAGCGTCAGCAGGGCCCCGATGTTCCGGGGAGCTTCAAGGTTTCAGCAAGAAGGAGCCGCGACACAGTCTGCAAGGCTCGTGGTGGTTTCAAGCAAGAGTTCTTCTCCGTAGGGTCGGCCGCGATTCAATCAGCAGGGCTCTCGACTCCGGGATACAACTGCCGGTCTGTTGCGGTGTCGCCCCAGATATAGGCCTGGAGCCCTTTGAAGTCCGGACCCTTGCGCCCGGAGGGGCGGAGAGGCCGGGTTGGGAGCGGCTAGACGCCCAGCAGGAGAGGCGCCGGGCCCAGGAGAGATGGAGGCCGATCGCACCTCGGTGTGGGGGGGACGGTTGGGGGTCCCATCGATACCGCCCTCCGCCAGGGCGATGAGGTGTTCACGTGATACCCCCTGGCCAGTTCTTGGTGCCTCAATGTCTGGGCCTCGCTGGGGCCGAGGCCGGGTTGAGCGGAGTCAGGTGGACTGGTGTGCAGGGTCACGTGGCAGGCAACAAAATGGTGGAGCCCCGAGGTGTATGCGACCTCATGCGGCTCGAACGGGTGGCCCGTGGAGGCCAGGGCGGGGAACGGGCCCAACCCCAGGGAAGTCAGGACCACGCCACGAGGTCGGGTCCAACAGGTATTGACATAAGTCAAGCGCCCCAATGGTGGTTTCTCAATCTTAGCTTTTAAGAGCGCATCCCTATGATTATTAGTAGCGCATTTGCAAGCATTTTTGATTAATTTTTTAGGGTATAGCTTTTCTGTCAATTGATTGGACAAATCACAGGCATGTTGTTTATATAGTTCAAGAGTTGAACAGTTGCGTCTTAATCGTAAAAATTGGCGAAACGGCAGACTATCACGCAAGGCCTTTGGATGTGAACTGTCATATCTTAAGAGGGAGTTCCGTGCCATGGGTTTATGGTAGAGTTCACTTGTCAAGCCTGTTCCTGTTACAAAGATGGATAAATCCAGGAAAGCAATCCTGGTTTTGTGTGCCTCAAGGGTAAACCTCAAGAAAGTGTTGCGTGTGTTGAGCCATCCCTGGAAATGTACCACTGATTCCAGGTCTCCACGCCACACCACTAGAATGTCGTCGATATATCTCTTCCATAGTCTGTTCGACTTATGGAAGGGATTATCCTTATTCAAGACGTGTTCCTGTTCGAATCTGTGGACATACAAGTTTGCCAGACTTGGCTAAGAACAGTATTCAACCTAAGGCAGATTCTGATATTAATGGTGAAGTGTTATCCTTAATGGTGGACACCGTATCATTGTACACCATTATTCCTAAGGAGATGTTTGAAGCCATTTGTAAAGACATAGCGCTGTTCCCCTCTGATGTACTCTTGAAGGATCATCAGGGTGCCAGCATAGGGGTGTTGGGTTACATTGAAACATAAATAAAGTTTGGGGGCAGCAATTACCACTGGTAAGGTGTACATTGCTCCAGAGCGACCAGCCATACTAGGGTGGACTCCTCAATATGATTTGAACATTAGAGTGGATCCAAGAGCAGAACAGGTCATGATCATTGATGACAGAGGGGTGCAAGACAGTCTCAAACGTCATGCTCAGCTCTTTGAGGGGATGTTAGGCGATGAAAAAGGGTTTCAACATGAAATATAGTTGAAGTAGAATTTAGTGCTAGTCAAACATGTTGCGAGGAGAATACCCATGGCAGCTGGAGCCCAAGTTGGAGACATTATTATCCAAATGCTTGATGATAACGTCATATCATTTCGCGAAGGCTTTTTCTTCCCTTCCTTCTTTCACCTGCATCATCGTATTCCAGTGACTGATTTTGCGGCTATATTTTGCAAAGGTGTGATAATTTTGTTTTTTGTTCCCTACTGTTGTCTTCTTAGACCACCAGATTTTTCTTAGAGTGATTATTAATTGTATTGGGGATTGAATCTGTAGCTTGGTCGTTAAACCCTTCTCTAGGACCCTTTCTCCTTTTGTAGATGTATTGTATGCCTCCTCTATTCCCCTTTCCTGTTGCAACGTTTTGATGCTCCTCATGTACTTTTCCGATTCCTCTACGACTTTCGCTATTGTAATGGCTTCCTTCATCGTTGGATTGCTGGTAGCCCATAACCTCTCCTGTGCTTTTTTTGCTGTTGCATTGCACAATCAATTGATCTCTTATCATTTCTTCTTGCATGTGTGCAAACTGACATTTAGTGGACAGTTCCCTTAACCTTGATACCAACTCATCTACTTTCTCATTTGCGTGTTGGGGTTATGTGTAAAACTTGTGTCTACGCATAACAATATTTTCTTGTTTTGCAAATCTGATACGCAATTTCAAAATGACATCCTTGTAAACATCTTCCACATCCTTACCAGTCTCTGGAAGATACTTAAATATGTGCTTACTTTCTTTTCCAAGTGCCCCTAACGATGAAGCTTTTTGCCTAACTGCTGGGAAGCGTATGCCATCTAATGCCTCCAAATACTTTTCAAAACAGTCAGTCCACTCCTCCCATTCTATAGTAGGCTCTCTAGCAGACATGAGAAAGGGAGGTGGATCTGTGATTGTGTTTGCAATATTCATAGGGAAGCTGTGACCGCAGAGAAAATAGTTACAGTGCTGCTGTTCTCCCAACTTGGTGAAAGCAAGGAGAAAGAACACCAAAAGTAAAATGCCAACGTAGCCCTGTAAAGTTTATGTTTCACCAAATATTAAACTATGGAAAGGACCTGCACAGGAAAAGCGTGGCACACAATTTAATGTGTGCAAATCACTGCAGCAGAGAGTTGCACAAATCATGTAGACATAATTGCTCCATGGGTCCAAGAGAGTGTGCTAATCGTTGAATATGGAACAAACAGTTTTGGCAACATGAATAACTGTGCAGAAAAATGTGCCAATCACTGCCAATTTGGAATTGCAAGTTGAATTATAGCCACTCTTGCAGGACTGTTCATGTTCTTCTCTTAAGCAGTGTGCCTGTCACTGTTGTTAAACAGGCAAAATACTTTAGTGCTTGAACAAGTATGCCCATCACAGATAGTAGAGTTTACAGCAAATACATCACAATGAAGATATAAAGTGTTCCAATCACTGTTGAATGGCCAAAACACAATGCTTCTTATAAGCTGCTCTGCACAGCTAAATTATTTGCAAGAGTCTCAGTGGTGTGCCTGTCACTATAGGCAAACGAGCTGCACTTTACAAGAAGGAATATCTCACAGGTGTGCCCGTCACAAATACTAACAGGCTGCTCCTTTAAGAAGTCAGCCAATCATTCGCCAGACAGACACGCACTGTGCCTTTAAGAACTGAAAGGGATTGCTTTGGTTGCTGTGAGCTTCCCGGAAACGCCTCAGGCTCCGCCTGTGCAAAAGCTTTATGAGGCAAGCAGTGCATTAATGTTCTCAGAATACAGCTTTAACGCAGAGGCCGTTGGGTTTAATCCTGCAGTTTAGGAGCTTACGCCGGCACAGTGTGCGTGTTACTGTCACTTTTACAGCCTGCCAATCTTCGTGCAACATGCTCGTTTCTGTCGCTCAGTCAGTTAAAAGTCATGTATCTTGTTACCAGTACCTTTTGCGACCATAGCTGGAAGATAAGCTGCGACTTCTGCCTTCTCACATCGTCGAGCACCGTTCTGGTGTAGGCTCTGTTTTCCCTCAGCCTCCTGACGCTGAGTATTGCACTGTGGATTCTTCAGGGTGATCCCTGCCTCACTCTGGCGCCTGGCTGAATAGTCGCCAAAATGTTATGAATAAACAACGCCGGATACTTCTATTTTCAGGTAATATTTATTTCTTGAGACAGGTAAACACCCAACCGTCCTGGCCACGCACAAATGTAAAATTGTAACTACGGAAGTCCGCAGCGTTGGCGTGTCATTTGGAATGGTGTGTATGTAATAGCAGTCTCAGCCTGGCGGAGGCTGCCAGATAATATATAACAGTCCTATATAAAAAATTAGAATTCCACTTGTCATGTGAAGTTTCATCTACATATTTTCTCAGTAAATCAGATAATTTGCATACAAATTGTGCCCATGAGTATTTTAGGAGGTGAATTTCTGCGTAGCTGTTTCTATATACCTCATTGTTATATTCTTGGGTATCAAGAATAACTAACTAATTACCTCTGTTATCCACTTGTATTAAGATTAATGAATTACTCTGTTCGAGGCATATGAGCTGCAGATTATACACTGTGCATAGATCGCCATCTGGTGTTGTTTTTCCTCTTGGAAAGTCTTTGGGAGTCACGAGGTCGGTGACTCCTCCTCTGGTTAGTATTGCGCATGGGCTTCGGCTCCATCCTCAGATTGTTTTTTTCCGCCATCGGGCTCGGATGTAAAACTTCGCGCTCCGGTTCCGAACTCTCCAGTTCACCGATCGACGCACAAATCCTCGCTCATCGAGCTTCTTCAAAGACATAAATCCTCTTATTCATGTTCTCTTCGGCACTTCTTCGATTCTGGTGGTCTACGGCGGCCTTCGGGCCTATTCCGGCTCCGGTCTCGGCTGATGGAAAGAACTCCCTTCAAGAAGTGCCCTCGATGTTGGTCCAAGTTTCCCCACACGGATCTCCATGAGGTGTGCAACCTCTGCCTCTCCCCAGAACACGAGGCCCGAGACTGTCCCGCCTGCAAGTCTTTTCGCTCAAAAAAGACCATTCGAGATCGATGGGCTAGACGCAACATGGCGCACTCCTCGACCTCCGCTCCAGTCGACATCTTCGGGGACGACGTCGAAGCTCCGGGACAGCAGGACATCGAACAGGAGGACGACTACCTCGTCAGCGCTTCCGAGGCCGACGACTCAGATGTGGAGGACATCACCCCGGCGCAGCGGGTCGTGAGTACAATTCCCCCTCCCCCGCCCACGCCGATCCCGAAAAAGGCTTCGGTCACACCTTTGCCTCCGGGCCTAAGCAAGACCAAGGACACTGCTTCTCACACCCCACCTTCGGGCCCGGTAAAGAAGCCTTCTAAGCCTTCCGGCAGCTCGGGCTCGAGCCAGCCGGCCACTGGTGCCGACAAACACCCTTCGGCACCGAAGAAAAAATCGGCCTCCACCTCCACACCGAACCCGGCACCTAAGTCTTCGGTGCCGAAACCTGCTCCGGTGCCGACCAAACATCACAAGACCCTCAGCACCGACACTCCCGTACCGAGACCCCCTTCGGCACCGACCAAAAAACCGGAGGTTCCCAGGAAGCACGGCTTCGACAAACCTAAGAAGCCGTCGGCCCCGAAACAGTCGGCGCCGACCGATCAACCAGTGTCACAGGAACTCTTCACACCGGATCCTTTGCAGGAAACCCTCACCAAGGATCCAAAGACCGGACACTTGACATTGTCTTCAAAAAAGAGACACTTGAACAAGCCGGCTCCACCTCCACCTCCAAAGAGAAAGGACATTGCTACCTCTCCTTTCAGTGTGCCTTCCCTACCTCCTTTACCTCCTCCACCCTCTCCACCTCCACCCCCTCATCGTTCCCCCACCTTGTCCCCTGTCCCAGACGATTTGGGGGACCCTTACTATGATCCAGCAGATGTGCCACAAGATCCCACCCCTACTGGATCCCCAGACCCATGGGATGATTATAACAATCCGGACATCCCAGATGTCCCACAGGATGACCTTTATCCATCTAGTTGATTGGGAAACAAGGAAACCCTACCCACAAGGAGCCTGGGTATTGTGTGCTGTAAGGAGACAATAGCTCATGCGGACTAATACTTATCAATATAGTATGTAATCTCAAAATAATAATCAAAAAAGAAATGGGGAATATAAAAGATGTCAGAAGAAAAGGCAAAACCGTACACGCTGGTTCTTATTTTGTGAAGAATGATCTTCGTTTATATTACTAGAATGTCGACACAAAAGGTGCACATAGATATACAATACAATTTTGACATTAAACAAACAAATTACAAATTAGTGTCCCAATGAGGAAAACCTAAACAAACAATTAACATACCATATAACATACAAACAAGGTTTTGATTTCACTTTACAAAGGCAATCACATATAATTAATAATTCAAATTGACAACACTTAATTAATGTAGGTGTTGATTAGTGATTTGCCTATCGCGTCAACGGCGTTTCGACCCTGTTCCAATTTAGAGGGTCTCGTCAGGACTGTCTAATATAGGGACACCTGAAAGGAGAGTAATACATGTGTGTCAAAATAAGGGGGGCCAAAGAGTGGGAAAGGAAGAAAGAAAAGGAGGGGTGCTCTTCTCTACCTTAACGTCCAGGACTGGTGTATATACAGTGACACCGTGTTCGAGGTGAAAGGATAAAATATACTCACAGGTACCCAGCCGGGTGCTGTGTTAGAACAAAACAAAATCATTATTAACCATACCATAATCCGATCCTTAATGTATCAGGTAGATACCAGAATTTCTACTCACCCCTGTGAGAAGAAGCTCACACGGAGGCAGTGGCCCACTGTGACTCGATGTAATCGTAATTGTGCGTGAAGTGAGGATACTTCTATATTCCACACTGATCAAGGTTCCAAACTTTAGTATAGCTGTCACCTCGTGGAGGCGAGTCCGATCAACTGTAGTAAAAAAATACACAAGCGCGGGGGACGGTCGTATTAAAAAATCTCTATAATGGGAATAGGTCTATTTGCTCTGCAATTCTATAGAAAAATGCTCGTACCTCTCTCTCTTCTAGCGGGTGTCCGAGTATCCCGCGAAGTGCTACAGCAGGCAAACAAGGTCCTGTCTGTGAGGTACGATCACAGCGATTGAGCCGTGAATAGAGAATTTAAGCTTGATTCGCTAAAGAACGTCCAATCGGGAGCGTCGAACAGTGGGAGTGTTACAGACGCGAACGTGCCGTTGCTAGGTAACCAAGACCTGCAGACTCATAGTCGGGTTTGATTAGGAGGCTTGTAATTGAAATCAATCTAGCCGTGTGTAAGGAGTGAAAATCACACGCCGTCCATTGCCGCTAGCTTAATAATAGTGGAGGAACCCATGAGAGATACACCAATCGGGAGCGTCGAACAGTGGGAGTGTTTCAGACGCGAAAGTGCCGTTGCTAGGTAACCCAGACCTGCAGACTCATAGTTGGGTTTAATTAGGAGGCTTGTAATTGAAATCAGTCTAGCCGTGTGTAAGGAGTGAAGGTCATACGCCGTCCTAAGCCGCCAGCTTAATAATAGTGGAGGAACCCAGGAGAATTCCACTATGCCACGGTGGTGAGCACCTAACGAGTGTGTGCAGTCACTAAACTCGTCGGAAGTGGTCCCGCATTCTACGGCAGTGATCAATCAGTTGGAACTTGATGAGGATAGTGGTATCGGCAAACAATTATCATAACAATGGTAGGGTTTCACGAGGGAACAGTGGTTGTCAATATCGGACTTAAATGTATGGACATCGGTTCTAGCATGTAGCAGTAGCAATAACTCTGATTCTCTAAACACTATACAGTGAATGTTACAATGTAAACAAGATGTTTAAAATATTAATTGGTTTGAAACAATCAATAATAATGCACATATATGACAGACACTACAGCAAGGTTTAAAAAAAAAAAAAAAAAAAAAAAAAAAGGTTGTCTTATCCAAGATAATATGCTTCAATCAATAGTTAACTTTACAGTCAACAGGATTCTT
Organism: Triturus cristatus; assembly: GCF_964204655.1. Classification (NCBI taxonomy): domain Eukaryota; kingdom Metazoa; phylum Chordata; class Amphibia; order Caudata; family Salamandridae; genus Triturus; species Triturus cristatus. The sequence goes on from NC_140583.1 coordinate 955,143,640, forward strand.
ATTTAATACATGTGGAAGTGGATCCCTACCTTCTGCTATATACATCACCAATTGTCACACATGTACAAATCAGGCTAATTATGGAAATGCATCTCATGGACTCTGTGAATTTTCAGTTAGAATCATATTCAGGCAAATGTGTTAAGAGAAATGCTAAGTACATAAGCAACACTGATCAAGAGAGGGTAGTAATAAACCCTCGCCATTCCTCAGCTGAATTCAGTCCCTGTAGTATGGAGTTGGTACGTTCAATCCAACGACACTCTAGTCGCTGCAATATCTGTGTCAGATCTCCACCTCTTTTTGGAGCAATCACTTTATCTATTACCTGCCAGCGAAAATCATTGGCACTGTGCCCTTTCTCTTCAAAGTGATTGACCAATGGGGCATTGGGAACAGAATTACTGATCCTGCTTCGATGCTGTCCTATGCGTGCCTTAACAATTTGTTGGGTTTGTCCAATATACGGTAGTCCACAGGGACACAGTATGCAATACACTACATTTTTAGTATTACAGTTGGCAAAGAAATCAAGTATTTGATCAACTTTTCCATGAGTGAATTTTTTGGTGTTTACTGTAAATTCACAGGCGACACAATTACCACACTTGTAGTGACCTTTAACATCTGGTAAGCCCCAGGTTGATTCTAATGATCTTAAACTTTGGCATGGACTCTCCATCGATGATCTTACAAGATGATCTTTAATATTTTTGCCTCTTTTAAATGCAAACATTGGTACGTCAATGCTAGAGTCTATATTTTGAATGATGTGCCAATTTTTTGTGACCAATTTACGAATAGCATTCGTGTGGATACCAAACGTGGTGACACAGATCAATTTGTCAACCTTGGTTTTCTCTTTAGGAGTGAGTAATGTCTCTCTAGGGCAAAACCAGGCTCTTTTCAAAGAATTCTTTACTAGCCTTTTCGGATATCCCCGAGTCAACAATTTGTCCTGTAGAATACACGCCTCTCTCATGTAGTCCTCTTTCTTGGTACAATTGCGACGTATTCGCAAGAATTGTCCATGAGGCAATCCATCTCTCAAGGCCCGAGAATGGTGACTATTATAAGCGAGTAGTGTATTACGCTCAGTGGGTTTTCTGTGCAATGAAGTATAGAGTTTACCCTCGTCATGTGAAATGTTAAGGTCTAGAAAGGCAATGCAGGACTCATGTATGGTGGATGTAAACTTAAGATGTGGTTGAACTGAATTTAAATAAGAGACAAAATTATTAAACTCAGGGACTGTGTCAGACCAAATCAAAAAAATGTCGTCAATATATCTTTTCCAACAATTGATTTTCGAGTGGTAGATGTTGGCGTTGGTGAGGACAAATTTGTGTTCTAGATTATCCATAAAGATATTCGCCAAATTTGGCGCAAAAATTGCGCCCATACTGGTTCCGGAGCACTGTTGGTAGTACTTGCCTTCCGAAACAAAGTAATTGTGTGTTAATGCAATTTGCAAAAGTGTGACAATAAAGGAAGTAGGTACCTGATGGGGTGTCGGTCTAGTATCAAGTAAATCCTGGATCACCTGTATGCATTCTTGCTTACCAGATGTTAAAGGTCACTACAAGTGTGGTAATTGTGTCGCCTGTGAATTTACAGTAAACACCAAAAAATTCACTCATGGAAAAGTTGATCAAATACTTGATTTCTTTGCCAACTGTAATACTAAAAATGTAGTGTATTGCATACTGTGTCCCTGTGGACTACCGTATATTGGACAAACCCAACAAATTGTTAAGGCACGCATAGGACAGCATCGAAGCAGGATCAGGAATTCTGTTCCCAATGCCCCATTGGTCAATCACTTTGAAGAGAAAGGGCACAGTGCCAATGATATTCGCTGGCAGGTAATAGATAAAGTGATTGCTCCAAAAAGAGGTGGAGATCTGACACAGATATTGCAGCGACTAGAGTGTCGTTGGATTGAACGTACCAACTCCATACTACAGGGACTGAATTCAGCTGAGGAATGGCGAGGGTTTATTACTACCCTCTCTTGATCAGTGTTGCTTATGTACTTAGCATTTCTCTTAACACATTTGCCTGAATATGATTCTAACTGAAAATTCACAGAGTCCATGAGATGCATTTCCATAATTAGCCTGATTTGTACATGTGTGACAATTGGTGATGTATATAGCAGAAGGTAGGGATCCACTTCCACATGTATTAAATAAGAATCCTGTTGACTGTAAAGTTAACTATTGATTGAAGCATATTATCTTGGATAAGACAACCTTTTTTTTTTTTTTTTAAACCTTGCTGTAGTGTCTGTCATATATGTGCATTATTATTGATTGTTTCAAACCAATTAATATTTTAAACATCTTGTTTACATTGTAACATTCACTGTATAGTGTTTAGAGAATCAGAGTTATTGCTACTGCTACATGCTAGAACCGATGTCCATACATTTAAGTCCGATATTGACAACCACTGTTCCCTCGTGAAACCCTACCATTGTTATGATAATTGTTTGCCGATACCACTATCCTCATCAAGTTCCAACTGATTGATCACTGCCGTAGAATGCGGGACCACTTCCGACGAGTTTAGTGACTGCACACACTCGTTAGGTGCTCACCACCGTGGCATAGTGGAATTCTCCTGGGTTCCTCCACTATTATTAAGCTGGCGGCTTAGGACGGCGTATGACCTTCACTCCTTACACACGGCTAGACTGATTTCAATTACAAGCCTCCTAATTAAACCCAACTATGAGTCTGCAGGTCTGGGTTACCTAGCAACGGCACTTTCGCGTCTGAAACACTCCCACTGTTCGACGCTCCCGATTGGTGTATCTCTCATGGGTTCCTCCACTATTATTAAGCTAGCGGCAATGGACGGCGTATGATTTTCACTCCTTACACACGGCTAGATTGATTTCAATTACAAGCCTCCTAATCAAACCCGACTATGAGTCTGCAGGTCTTGGTTACCTAGCAACGGCACGTTCGCGTCTGTAACACTCCCACTGTTCGACGCTCCCGATTGGACGTTCTTTAGCGAATCAAGCTTAAATTCTCTATTCACGGCTCAATCGCTGTGATCGTACCTCACAGACAGGACCTTGTTTGCCTGCTGTAGCACTTCGCGGGATACTCGGACACCCGCTAGAAGAGAGAGAGGTACGAGCATTTTTCTATAGAATTGCAGAGCAAATAGACCTATTCCCATTATAGAGATTTTTTAATACGACCGTCCCCCGCGCTTGTGTATTTTTTTACTACAGTTGATCGGACTCGCCTCCACGAGGTGACAGCTATACTAAAGTTTGGAACCTTGATCAGTGTGGAATATAGAAGTATCCTCACTTCACGCACAATTACGATTACATCGAGTCACAGTGGGCCACTGCCTCCGTGTGAGCTTCTTCTCACAGGGGTGAGTAGAAATTCTGGTATCTACCTGATACATTAAGGATCGGATTATGGTATGGTTAATAATGATTTTGTTTTGTTCTAACACAGCACCCGGCTGGGTACCTGTGAGTATATTTTATCCTTTCACCTCGAACACGGTGTCACTGTATATACACCAGTCCTGGACGTTAAGGTAGAGAAGAGCACCCCTCCTTTTCTTTCTTCCTTTCCCACTCTTTGGCCCCCCTTATTTTGACACACATGTATTACTCTCCTTTCAGGTGTCCCTATATTAGACAGTCCTGACGAGACCCTCTAAATTGGAACAGGGTCGAAACGCCGTTGACGCGATAGGCAAATCACTAATCAACACCTACATTAATTAAGTGTTGTCAATTTGAATTATTAATTATATGTGATTGCCTTTGTAAAGTGAAATCAAAACCTTGTTTGTATGTTATATGGTATGTTAATTGTTTGTTTAGGTTTTCCTCATTGGGACACTAATTTGTAATTTGTTTGTTTAATGTCAAAATTGTATTGTATATCTATGTGCACCTTTTGTGTCGACATTCTAGTAATATAAACGAAGATCATTCTTCACAAAATAAGAACCAGCGTGTACGGTTTTGCCTTTTCTTCTGACATCTTTTATATTCCCCTTTATCCATCTAGGCCATCCCCTCCTGAAGATTCCTTGGGTTTTCACCACTTGTTACAACGGGCGGCACACTACCACGGGGTGGAGTTACATACAGACCCAGTGGAGGAGGACGTCCTCCTAGACACCTTCGATGATACACATAGGTCCACTGCCATTCTACCTATGTTAAAGGGCGTAATTAAACATGCCCCTGAGGTTTTTAAAGACCCAGTCAGGGCCAGGGTCCTAAACCCTCGGATAGAAAAGAAGTACAAAGCCGCCCCTACAGACCCTTCTTACATTAAGGGCCCTGCACCATTAGATTCCCTAGTGGTATCTACAGCCAGGAAGCGCTCAAATTCTCAGGCGTCAGGCGAAGCGCCCCCACCTGACAAAGAGTCCAAGCTCCTAGATGCATCAGGGAAGCGCACTGCGTCACAAGCGGCCAATATATGGCGTATTGCCAATACGCAAGCACTGTTGGCCCGATACGACAGGGCGCACTATGATGAGCTAGAGACCATCATGCACCATCTCCCTGAAAAGTACAAGACTAGGGCTAATGAACTTATGCAAGAGGGAAAAACAATAACCAATACCTCAATACGATGTGCCCTAGATGCGGCAGATACAGCCTCCAGGGCCATAAACACCAGTGTCCTTCTCCGTCGCCATGCCTGGCTCAGGGTTTAAACCAGAGGTTCAAGCCTCTATACTAAATCACCCATTCGACCAAGATCATCTATTTGGCCCTAAAGTAGATGAAGCCCTGGAAAAAATGAAAAAAGATACAGACACAGCGAAATCTATGGGAGCCCTACAAACACAGACTCCCAGGCGTTCCTTTCGCCGTTCTTCCTTTCGGGGCACGGGCAGAGGCTACTCATCGGACAGTGCATCCACGTCCTATAAATCCCCCCCTCAGTCTACCTTCACAAAAGGTTATCAAAGAGGCGGATACAGAGGCAATAATAATAAGGGCAGAGGCAAAACAAATACCGCCCGCTCTGCCACACCTCCTGCCCAATGACTTTCCCCCGCTCCCTCCAGACCATTCCACTCCGGTCGGAGGCAGACTACGACATTTCCTTCACGTCTGGGAGACAATCACCTCAGACAAATGGGTGACACAAATTATTCAGTCAGGGTATTGCCTAGAATTAACTTCTACACCCCCCAACATTCCACCCAGGCACCGCCCTATGTCGCAAGAACATACTGCGCTACTGACACAAGAAGTGAACTCCCTCCTGCAAAAAGGAGCAATAGAGCAGGTCCCCATAAATCAACGAAATTTAGGGGTCTACTCCCTGTACTTTCTAATTCCAATGACAGACGAGACCCTACGACCTATCTTAGATCTCAGACCTCTAAACACTTACATTAATTCGGACCATTTTCACATGGTAACCCTCCAACAGGTTCTTCCACTTTTCTCCCAGAACGACTTTCTCACCACTCTGGACTTGAAAGACGCGTACTTTCACATCCCAGTACACCAATCTCACAGAAAGTACCTCAGGTTTGTGGTAGACGGACAACACTACCAGTTCAAGGTGCTCCCGTTCGGGGTAACAACAGCACCAAGGGTGTTCACCAAGTGCCTGGCAGTAGTGGCTGCACACCTCAGAAGACCGCGCATTCACATCTTCCCCTATCTGGATGATTGGCTCATAAAAGCCACATCCTACCAACAGTGTGTGCACCATACCGCCGCTACAGTCCAACTACTTCACCAGCTAGGCTTCACGGTGAACCATCTAAAATCCCACCTGGTACCATCACACACAAAACAATATCTCGGTGCCACCATAGACACCTCGAAGGCCATAGCCTATCCCAACCCTGCCAGGATTGCCAAAATACAGGCGCTGCGTCAAAAATTCCTATCCCAACACTCTCTCCCAGCAAGAGTGTTTATGCAGCTCATAGGGATGATGGCCTCTTGCATCTTTATAGTGCCACACGCAAGACTCCAAATGCGCCCACTCCAAGAGTGTTTGGCGCGCCAGTGGAACCAGGCCCAGGGGCAACTGACAGATCTGGTGTTGGTAGACGGTCGCACCCATCGCTCTCTGCAGTGGTGGAACACCACAAACCTTTCCAGAGGTCGACCGTTCCTGGACCTGGTCCCACAAATAATCCTAACGGCAGATGCATCGCTCTCCGGCTGGGGAGCTCATCTGTTACATCTCACAGCACAGGGCACATGGACGCCGCAACAGAAGTTACTCCACATAAACCATCTGGAGTTACTGGCGATCTTCCGCGCCCTGAAATCCTTCCAGGCGCAGATTTTAGGCAAGGCAGTCCTCATTCGCACAGACATGACTGCCATGTACTACATTCAAAAACAGGGGGGCACACACTCTCCACAGCTCTCTCAGTTAGCGCAGAGCATATGGAGATGGGCAATTCCACAAAAGATTTTTCTCCTAGCCCAACACGTCCCAGGAGTACAAAACACCGTGGCAGATCTGCTGAGCAGACAGACACAGCAGATCCACGAGTGGGAACTTCACCCACAGGTTCTTCACCCGTTCTTTCAGAAGTGGGGGCATCCACACATAGACCTATTCGCCACCCACGAAAACAAAAAATGCCCAAGCTTCGCCGCCAGATATCCACACCCATTGTCCAAAGGCAATGCGATATGGATGAACTGGTCAAACAAATTCGCATGCGCTTTTCCACCTCTCCCACTAATTCCATTAGTGGTGCGAAAGCTACAGCAGCATTCCCTGACTCTGATCCTAGTAGCTCCAACATGGGCCAGACAACCGTGGTACACCACGCTGCTGGAACTCTCAGTAGTACCACACCAAAAGCTACACCTCTCACCATGCCTCCTAACCCAGAACCATGGAGAGATCAGGCACCCGGACCCAGCTCAACTCAACCTTGCGATCTGGCTCCTGAGGTCCTAGAATTTGGATACCTTAACCTTCCCCCTGATTGCATGAACATTATCAGGGAAGCTAGACGCCCTACTACTAGGGCGTGCTATGCAGCAAAGTGGAAATGATTTGTTGTTTACTGCCACAACAACACAATAAATCCCTTAAATGTATCCATACAACACATTATATTTTATTTACTCCATTTACAAAGGTGTAACCTAGCATATACCTCCATTCGGTTACACCTTGCTGCAATTGCTGCCTACTTACAAAACAGGCAGCACCTCTCACTTTTCAAAGTGCCTGCCATCAAAGCCTTTATGGAAGGCCTCAAAAGAGTAATTCCACCCAGAGTGCCACCCTCACCTGTTTGGAACTTGAATATAGTCCTTACACGGTTAATGGGACCCCCTTTCGAACCATTACGTAAGTGCGAGCTGCAATTCCTCACATGGAAAACAGCTTTTCTAGTGGCCATCACTTCCCTCAGAAGAGTTAGTGAAATACAAGCACTCACGATACAGGAACCTTTTCTTCAAATGCATAACAACAAGGTTGTACTGCGCACCAATCCCAAGTTTCTACCCAAAGTCATTTCTCCATTCCATCTAAACCAGTCGGTAGAATTACCAGTCTTTTTCTCGCAACCCCAAACAGTTGCGGAAAGAGCCTTACCCACACTGGATGTTAAAAGGGCTTTACTTTACGACATCCAGAGAACACAACCTTTCAGGAAAACCAAACAGCTATTTGTTTCCTTCTCCCCTCCACACAAAGGCAACCCTATTTCTAAATCAGGGATAGCTAGGTGGATTGTAAAATGCATACAGATTTGCTACCACAAAGCAAAACGAACGCTATCGGTTCCCCCTAAAGCCCACTCTACAAGGAAGATAGGGGCTTCTATGGCTTTCCTAGGGAACATACCACTAGATGACATCTGCAAAGCAGCGACATGGTCGACACCACACAACTTCACAAAACATTATTGTGTAGATGTGCAAACCAAGCAACAAGCTAGTGTGGGCCAAGCTGTACTAAAAACACTGTTTCAGACAACTGCAACGGATACCGGTGGTCGCCCTTAAGGTTGGGTACTGCTATATAATCTATGCACAGTGTATAATCTGCAGCTCATATGCCTCTAACGGAATATGCTACTTACCAGTATGCATCTGTTCTTGGCATGTAGAGCTGCAGATCTATACACGCCCACCCGCCTCCCCGGCTACCTGTATCCGTTCCAGTCTTATCCTATTTAGATACAATACACATGGGTTTCTTTACTGTTACTACTACGCTCCATCTTTCCCTGCTGGCGAAAAACAATCTGAGGATGGAGCCGAAGCCCATGCGCAATACTAACCAGAGGAGGAGTCACCGACCTCGTGACTCCCAAAGACTTTCCAAGAGGAAAAACAAACTGCAAACATCCGGGCCCAACACCAGATGGCGATCTATGTACAGTGTATAGATCTGCAGCTCTACATGCCAAGAACAGATGCATACTGGTAAGTAGCATATTCCTTGTTGCGCAATACAATATTTTGTGAATCATATAATACAATGACAAAAGGATTTCACAATGACTATCACCAAATTTTCCCACGCACTCATGAATTGTACTGTTCCTAAAAGCTTCAATGAACTTAGTCACCTACATCTGTGATAAATTTGGGTTTAACTATAAAATCAGCACCAGGTATTACATTGATTACAGTACCTATATCAGATGCTTCCTTGTCAAGTGAATATTCATTGTTCTCTTGAAAGGAATATTTCGTCCGCACAATTTTTGTCTGTCCTTTTAACTGTGCATGTTTTGTGAACTGTAACAAGAAGCCATCTTTTTTCTTTTTGTCTCATCTAGTATTTTTTGCCATTTGAAATACATTTCCTTCTTTTAGAGTAACTTTCTCCTATAATGCTTCCGCATACTCCAAGATCATCTTCAGAGCCCTTCATTTAGCCAACTAATGTAGACACAGGTCTTAACAGGCAAAATACTTTAGTGCTTGAACAAGTATACCCATCACAGAAAGTAAAGTTTACAGCAAATACATCACAATGAAGATATATAGTGTGCCAATCACTTTTGAATGGCCAAAACACTTCAGAAAGATATATAATCAATCAGGGTACTTGTTCCTATGTTAAATAGGGAGGAAAAACGGTTGAAGTTGAAAGCTCTGAGCGTGATCTTTCTCATTTGGAAGTATTGCCCTCAGACACCCATGTAGGTGTCCTGCTTCATCATTGGGCTTTTTGATCCCCATGAGGCCGGCTCTGCAATGCCCCATGGGCCCCGCGGGAGGGCTCTTTAGCGGAGATCTTTTAGTATCAGCCATGATGGTGTGTGTGAGGACCTAACTGAGTAGTGATAAAAGTTATCTAAAATTACCTAAAGGAAATCAAACTGAATTTTCAAGGTTCCTTTGGTAGGATTAAAAATTAAGTCAGGATAGTGCATGCAAAGTTAGAAAGCACCATTATCTGGTGTGTGTAATGTAATGCACTGTCAAAGTTTCATAAATCAGGCCGACATATTTCCCGCCCTATTGGTCCATAAGGGATTCATGGCGTTTCTTCAAGACCAAAATATATCCAAGTGAGTGCCCTGCCCTAGTTCAGGGCGGGTGTTTAGAGTGTAGTTTTATGTAATAATCCATGGTGGTGACGCATTAGATCAATAGAATCTATAATATGCTTACCCGAGTAGGTATCCATAAACCAACCTGGAAGAAAGACGGTGCGGAAAAAGAGATGAAAAACAAATGAGAATCCAAAACAAATTGTTCTGTTTAGAACCAATTACTTTGGACAGTGCAGCCAGGTGGACCTGAACTCTGCATATTGTCACATCATGTAGTGCCATGTTGTGTTGTCAGAGCGAAATGTTTCGCTCTGCTGTTGGCGAGTGCCACTAGTGCAAAAATCTCTTGTAAAATCACTGTGTACGTGTGTCATCAATGTTGCACCTAAATAATGACTGAACATATAAAGACATACCACAAACATCATCATATATACAGTATAAAAACACTAGTGATCATGTCAGAGCAGCCTCGATAAGGTACTGATATTTTTTATCCCTAATATTAGGCTAATGTGTGCCTTGGATCAAGGCTGAGCAGCGTGTGATTACTGTGTTTTTTTCTGGAAAACAAAACATAGAGCGGTGGTGCTCAGTTCGTTATATTACCTACAGAGTACTCACGTACCACTCTGGTCTTCCAAGAAGCTACCGTATATAGTCTCTTGTGCGGTGTATAGCCTGTGACCTACCCCTCTCCCTGCCTTCCTGAAAGTCAGGTGCTTGTCGTGCGCAAGGGTGTTATATGCGATCTAAGGTCACAGGTGCGGCGAGTCGGATTCGGGCCGTGACCCGGAAGTGGGTCAAGTGTTAGAAGTCGGTACCGGTGTGCGTGTACCCTCGATGAGCGGGACACCGTGTGGTGGCCATATTGAAGTGTTTTTTGTTAGTATACAGTCACATATATTGCGTAACTGTCAGATGCGGTCATGCATAGCTAAATTCAAATCGAGGTCTCAAACCTCATAACACGATTGGTATGTTAATTTTCACAGGTCGGATAACTTCGTATCTGCCCATTTAAAGTCCTTGTATCTGTGCTCCATGACAACACCACTTTCAATCAGTTGGTATTAAGATCTAATAAGTATGTCCTTGATGTTGAGTAGATGCCCTCTAAGTGCGGTGTGTATTTTATTAATGGAGAGTGGCTCTATAGCATCCATCTAAAATGGTTGTTTACATATTCATTAAAGCGATGACTGTATGGAATACAGATGTGGAGCATAGACATCCCAGGTTACTGTGAGGTGGGTGAGTATCTACACAATCCTCACATATAACGTGGAGAAAGCACTCATGATTTAGTCATTCTTTTTGTGAAGTTGTAGTAGTGGGCTTTGCAATACCCCATAGGGAGTCAGTACACTATAGTTCATCTCTGATGAAGTTCCTATCTTGTAGGTATATAGTCTATGTTTATCTAGTGCACTCATGCCAGGGAATTTCACCATTCAGTCCCTGCATTTGGCTCTTGAGACAGAAAACCCAACATTATTCTCTTTTGAATAATGATTGCTGGTCCCAGAGGTCGTTGGCTATCAAAATGGTCCATTCAATGTCTTCTGGTATATGGTTGGTATTTACAAAGTGAGTCCACATCTTTGTAGTGATGCATTTGCAGCAGATATTACTGCAATGTTCCGTGATTCTTGTCTTTATGGGTCTGGTGGTCATACCTATATATTGTAGGTTACATAGACAGGTTATAAGGTAAATGCAGTTTTTTGTTTTGTATGTTTATTTATGTTTTGTTATGTTTATTTTGTAACCACGGTCGATTTTCTCCTAGGTTGATTTCCTTGCTCACTTTTGTGAGTTGCATACTGCACATCTTCCACATGGGTAGTTTCCTTTTATTGGTGGTAGTCCCCAGAGGGTTGGTTGTTTGCTTTTTGGGGGGGTCATTTATGGTCGTGTTTGAACCAGGAGATCTCTTAAATTTTGCCTCCTTTTAAATGTAAATCTCGAATCTGGAATGAGAGAGTCTCAGTTTTCAGAATGGACCAGTGTCTCCTTATGATGTTTTGAATTCGGTTGGATGATGGTGTGAAGGTTGTCATACAGGTGAGTAGATCATCTGTTTCCTTTTGTTGTATTTCTAAGCGGGCTTCTCTGTGGTTATTTATGGCCCTCTTGCTTGCCAGTGTGACTATTCTCCTAGGGTAATCACAGGTAGTTAGGTTGGCACAGAGTTCTTTGGCTTGGCTACCTTTTACAGGAAGGGTATCACAGTTATGTCAAAGATGAAGGAATTGCTCGAAAGGTAAATTGTCACTGAAAGATGTCATCAGTGGCTACTGGGACACTGTAGCGTACATGTCACTCATTTTCCCTCTAGTCTTATCCAGCAGGCTCTGAAAGAATGTGTGGCCTTTGACTTCACTTTGTGCTAAGCCCCTCTCCCTCGAAGGTCTGCTGCCCACAGCCCATGGCTGTGTGAAGTAGACTCTGGCCATAAGTTGCGGTCTTCGGCCATAGCATGAATCAAGTACTTGTGCAGCATCCATTACACAGAAAAGTGTATGCATGTGAACGTCGGCCCTTTGTCGTGAACTACTGTTGCATCATTTAGCCTCTGGGCATGTATCCATTCCGAAGGTCAGCTGAATGTTTTGCGTAGGGGGTGTGGCAATCATGCCATAACAGTGTTTCTCATCCGCCAAGTCCCCAGCATTGCCTTCACCTGTACCATGAACTCACTCTAAGTGCTCACTGTAGACAGACCAATTATGCATGACCATTAGTCTTATACACAGAGTCCTTGGCACAGGGTGTGGTAACCTTTGGCTATGCCGTGTGCCCAGCCCTCTTTCCATGGATCCCGCTGTACACAACCTTTGGCTATGTATAGCTGACTTCTCGTAAAAGGTGTGTGCCCTGTGACCACAACCTGCCTGCAGGCCCTTTGCCTTCGAAATACTTTGTAAGACTGCAAAGCCTAAAATGGTCAACAGAACAATGTACTTTCTTTACCAATGAGATTTACTTTGTTTGAATTGTGCTTCTTATATGGTTCACAAACTAAACATCCAGAGACCGATTAGTGAACCTATCGGTCCAAAGATATAAAACATTAAGAAGGTCATTTAAACTTCAGCAGCCTGATAAAAAGATGATGTTCGAGGCATATGAGCTGCTGCAGTCACATTATTGCATTAGATCGCCGCCTAGTGTTGGGTCCGGATGTTGCACGTTGTTGTCTTGGAAGAGTTTTCGAGATCTCACAAGATAGGTGACTCCTCCCCTGGACTACAGTGCGCATGGACAGCTCCTCCATCGTCAGATTGTTTTTTTCCGCCATCGGGTTCGGATGTACGTCTGCGACGCCAACTTCGACTCCGAAGTTTTCAACTTTCTTCACGGCAAATCCAAGTATCTCGACGGGATTACTCTCCGGTCGATACCCTAGAACTTTACGAGACTTTATTTTCTCATATTTCCATCGACGCAGGCCTCCGGGCCTATCGACGCCTCTCGGGCCTCGGGCCCATGGAAAGGACCCCCTTCAAAAAATGCCCCCAGTGTGGTGCTAAATACCCACACACGGATCATCACCCGGTGTGCAACAGATGCCTATCCCCGGAGCATAGAGAAGAAGACTGCTCAGCCTGCGCACTCTTCCGTTCCAAAAAGACAATCAGGAACCGAAGGGCCCATCGACAAGCGATGCATCGGCAAGCAGCGGCACCGGCACCGGCCGATATCTTCGGCGACCCCTCGGATGCCGAGGACTCGGACGATCTACAGCTCGTCACAGTCGAAGAATCGGACTCAGATGACCCAATCCCATCGGGGCAGCACGTGAGTACCGATGCCCCTGTCCCAATCACCCCACATAAGGCTCCGGTCAAGACATCGCCACAAGGCCTTCGTCACGATCGAAATATCCCTTCGGAAGCCCCACCCTCGGGCCCGGCTCCGAAGATAACAGAAAAGCCTTCCGGTAGCTCGGGACCGAGCAAGCCGTATCTCCCTACACCAAAAATGCCTTCGGAGCCGAGAAAAACACATACGGCACCAGCTCCGGCTCCGGCGCTGAAAGACTCGACCGTTCCCAAAAACGTTGAGTCGAAAAAGGTCGATCCCAAGAAAAATATCGACCCGAAAACGTTAATCGACCCGAAAAAGACTAACGACTCCAAAAAGGTCACCGAGCCTAAAAAACAGATCGAACCCAAGAAAACGGTCGATCCGAGAAAGGACGTCGAAGTCAAGAAAACTCCCAAACCGACCAAAAAGAAGGTTCCCGAGCCAGATAGGTCGAAGCCGAAACCTACAAACCCTTCGACTCCCAACAAAAAACACCACAAATCTTCGGTGCCGAAACCACCAAATACAGAGGAGGAGCTGTTTTTTCCGGATCCAGTCGATCCAAAACAGAAAAGAATCATCATAGACCCTAACACAGGTCATGTGGTGCTCCACAAGAGGAAAATTCATCCTGCATTACCCTCTCCAATTCCTCTAAAAAGGAAGGACATTGCTACTTCTCCTATTAGGCCTGTCACCCCTCCTCCTCTCTCTCCTATTCTACCTTATGTGCCATACACACCCCCCATGCCTCCACAGCCTGTTGGGGACCCAGATGACGACACAGATAATGATCCACAGGACCCTTATGACGATCCTGATGACCCAAATCCCAACCTGGACACATGGGGACACCCATATTCACCAGATAACACACCTCTTCTGGACCCCACACCATACCCTTCAAAACCATCCCCTCCTGATGACACCATTGCATTTCATCAGTTAGTGGACAGGGCTGCTAGTTTCCACGGGGTAGATATGCATGCTGACCCTCTGGAAGAGGATTTCGTGCTGGACACCTTCCCAACCACAGAAAGAAGTGCCCGCACTTTACCCATGCTCAAAGGAGTTTTAAAACATGCACCAGAAATATTCAAAGACCCCATTAGGGCTAGGATACTCAACCCTAGACTGGAAAAGAAATATAGAGCAGCACCCTCCGACCCTACATACATCAAGGGTCAACTACAGCTAGACTCTAGTAGTTGCCAATGCACGAAAGAGGGCAAACTCACAAACCACTGGCGATGCTGCACCACCAGAAAAACAATCCAAACTACTGGAGGCCTCACGGAAAAGGGTGGCTTCACAAGCAGCCAACACCTGGAGAATAGCTAACACACAAGCATTGTTAGCTAGATATGACAGAGCACACTATGACAAACTAGAGGAGCTACTACATCATCTCCCTGACCCGTATAAACAACAGGCAACTGATCTTATCCAAGAAGGAAAGTTCATCACTAACGCCTCGATAAAGTGTGCTCTAGATGCAGCTGACACAGCCTCTAGAACAGTCAATACAAGCGTAATGTTAAGAAGACACGCATGGCTTCGCATATCAGGTTTCAAACCTGAGGTGCAAACCACTATTCTCAATCAACCCCTTAACCACGATTTCCTGTTTGGGCCTGAAACAGATGTCCTACTAGACAAAATGAAAAAGGACACTGACACCGCTAAATCTATGGGTGCGCTACAGTCTTACCAATCCAAACGTTCCTTTCGTAGATCCTCCTATAGAGGTACAGGGAGAGGGAATAACACACAAACCTCTCAAACTTTCCAAACTACCTCTCAAAACACGTTTCAAAAAGGCAGAGGAGGATATAGAGGAAACAATACTAAAGGCAGAGGTAGAGGTAACAACAACAACAGTACCTCCACCACTCCCAAACAGTGACCTCCTACACCTGCCTCCGGACCACTTAACACCAGTCGGAGGCAGATTATCACAGTTCCTACCTGTCTGGGAATCCATCACAACAGACAGGTGGGTGAAGCAAATTATCCATTCTGGTTACTGTCTGGAACTTACATCTACCCCACCCAACATACCACCCAAACACAGACCAATGTCAGAGGAACATACCATACTATTGCAACAAGAGGTCTTAGCAATGCTACAAAAGCATGCTATAGAACCAGTTCCCCTGCAGCAACAAGGAAAAGGAGTTTACTCCCTCTATTTCCTAATCCCCAAAAAAGACGGCTCCCTCAGGCCCATTCTCGACCTTCGTCCCCTCAATCACTACATACACTCAGATCATTTTCACATGATCACACTTCAACAAGTACTACCACTACTACAGCAAGGCGATTTTCTCGCCACGCTAGATCTCAAAGACGCATACTTTCATATACCCATTCATCCCGCGCACAGGAAATACCTCAGATTCGTAGTGCTTGGACAGCACTACCAATTCAAAGTCCTACCCTTCGGGGTAACAACAGCACCAAGGGTGTTCATAAAATGCTTAGCAGTAGTGGCAGCACATCTACGGAGACAACATATTCATGTGTTTCCATATCTAGACGATTGGCTGATAAAGGCCAAATCACATCACCAATGTCTGCAGCACACTGTGACCACAATCTATCTATTACACAATCTGGGATTTTCCATCAACTACCCAAAATCCCATCTACGACCCTCCCATATACAGCAGTATCTGGGAGCAACTATAGACTCCACAGTAGCAAAGGCTTACCCAGCTCCAGCCAGGATACAGAACATTCAAGCAATAATCCAAAAATTCCAAACTCAGACTCTCTTGACAGCAAGAGTGTTTATGCAACTCATAGGCATGATGGCATCTTGCATATTCATAGTCCCACATGCTCGGCTACAAATGCGTCCCATACAAGAATGCCTAGCAACACAATGGAACCAGGCTCACGGGAAACTAAAGGACCTAGTGTTGGTAGACAGTCGTACCCATCGCTCTCTGCAGTGGTGGAACACACAAAACCTTTCAAAAGGGCGACTGTTCCAAGAGCCAGTTCCACAGGTAGTCTTGACAACAGACGCATCACTCACAGGGTGGGGAGCCCATCTACTTCAACATACAGTGCAAGGTCTATGGACACCGCACCAAAAGATACACCACATAAACTACCTAGAATTACTAGCAATTTTTCAGGCAATGAAAGCCTTTCAAAAACACATAGCCAACAAGACTGTCCTAGTCCGAACGGACAATATGACAGCAATGTTCTACATACAGAAACAGGGGGGGACACACTCTCTGCAGCTTTCACGCCTAGCGCAAAGCATATGGAGATGGGCCATTCCACAAAACATCCATCTTCTAGCAGAACATCTCCCAGGAGTGAACAACCAGATTGCAGACCTCTTGAGCAGACACAGTCAACAGATCCACGAATGGGAACTTCACCCGGAAGTCCTACTCCCATTCTTCCAAGCATGGGGACACCTAGACATAGATCTGTTCGCCACAAAAGAAAATGCAAAATGCCCATCCTTCGCCGCCAGGTTCCCACACCCGCAGTCGAAGGGCAATGCGATATGGATGAACTGGTCAGGCAGATTTGCATACGCTTTTCCGCCAACCCCACTCATTCCATCAGTGGTACGCAAACTAAAGCAACAAACACTTACGATGATCCTGGTTGCTCCCACATGGGCACGACAACCATGGTACACAACACTCCTAGAACTCTGTCGTCCCTCATCAACGACTACACCTCTCTCCAAAACAACTCACACAGAACCATGGAGAGATACAACACCCAGACCCCAATCAAATAAACCTAGCAATCTGGCTCCTGAAGTCTTAGAGTTCGGATACCTTAATCTGCCTCCTGATTGTATGAATATCATCAAAGAGGTAAGACGTCCCACTACCAGAGCCTGTTATGCAAACAAATGGAAAAGATTTGTTATCTACTGCCAAAATAACCAAATCAATCCCCTGGACGCTTCTGTCCAAAACATAATTTGTTATCTGCTACACTTACAAAGATGTAATCTAGCATATTCATCTATAAGATTACACCTAGCTGCTATTGCAGCATACCTCCAGAACAGACAACACGTGTCTCTCTTCCGCATACCACCTATTAAGGCATTTATGGAAGGGCTCAAAAGAGTAATCCCTCCAAGAGCTCCACCTTCCCCAGTCTGGAATCTTAACATCGTACTTACTAGACTTATGGGCCCACCCTTTGAGCCTCTACATTCTTGCGAATTACAGTTCCTAACATGGAAGGTGGCCTTCCTAATAGCAATTACTTCGCTCAGAAGAGTGAGTGAATTGCAGGCACTCACAATTCAAGAACCTTTCATGCAAATACACCAAAATAAGGTAGTTCTCAGGACAAACCCTAAATTTCTACAAAAGGTCATAACTAGCTTTCACATTAACCAATCAATTGAGTTACCTGTCTTTTTCAAAAACCACAGTCAGTAGCGGAAAGGGCACTCCACACACTGGATGTCAGAAGGGCCCTGCTCTACTACATAGACAGAACTAAACCATTTCGAAAGACAAAACAGTTGTTTGTGTCTTTCTGTCAACCTCACAAAGGTAACCCTATCTCAAAGGCAGGAATAGCCAGATGGATAGTTAAGTGCATACAAATATGTTATCAAAAAGCTAAACGCACATTAACTATTCCCCCAAGAGCACATTCCACGCGCAAAATGGGGGCATCCATGGCTTTTCTAGGGAATATCCCCTTAGAACACATTTGTAAGGCAGCTACATGGTCTACCATACATACCTTCACTAAACACTACTGTGTTGATGTGCAAGCCAAACAACAAGCTTCTGTAGGTCAGGCTGTCCTTAAAACACTTTTCCAAACTACTGCAACTGCCACCGGTAACCACCACTAGAGGAGGAACTGCTATACAGTCTATGCAATAATGTGACTGCAGCAGCTCATATGCCTCGAACGATAAATGCTACTTACCAGTATGCATCTGTTTTTGGCATGTAGAGCTGCTGCAGTCACATGCCCACCCTCCTCCCTGGTGCCGGGCACAGTTGCAGTACTATCTTATTTAGATACATTTACATGGACACCTTTTCTTTCTATTACTATCCTCCATCTTTGCCACAATGGCGAAAAAACAATCTGACGATGGAGGAGCTGTCCATGCGCACTGTAGTCCAGGGGAGGAGTCACCTATCTCGTGAGATCTCGAAGACTCTTCCAAGACAACAACGTGCAACATCCGGACCCAACACTAGGCGGCGATCTAATGCAATAATGTGACTGCAGCAGCTCTACATGCCAAGAACAGATGCATACTGGTAAGTAGCATTTACCTTCTTCCCATCTATGCATCTATCTGCCAGTGCAACGTTTGCATAGAAGGCCGAGAGGTCCGACAGAACAGGAGCCATGTTATTTTTGCCCTGCTCAACATACTTTGGTTCGTCTTCCTGTGAGTAGGAAGAAATTTGTATTGTTTTTTATTTGTGAGTGGCAGACATTCCCTTTGCATCCCGACCTGGAAAAATATATTTTGGAAGGACTGTCCTAATAAGATGGGTCTTCCAAAGTGCTTTGATCAATGGAGTTTTCGGTGTGCGTGCTCTGCTGCTTACTTGGGAGCGATCAGTGAATCTGTAGGTTTATGCATCATATTGTTTTATTTTCTATGTAGTAATATGCGATTTTTAATTCCTAATTGATCCTAGGAGATTGCATACTCTTTAAACACAGTCACTAACTCAGAATGTGTAAGTGCAGCTCTGTACCCTAAATAATTAGAAAAATGGCTTTGCATGTGTAATAGAATACAAATAAGCAAGATTAAAAGTTGTATAATTCAATTTTCTTGACAGATATTCTCTGGAATTGCTAAGAGGACTGTTCTTCTGACAGATGTGAGGAACATTGATGAGGAAGAAGAAACCATTCAAGACTTGATTGAGATTTTTTTCCAGAAACCAAGTAATGGAGGGGGAGAAATACAGAGTATCAAATACCTCTCGGACGGCTCCGTGACAGCACATTTCGAGGAAGAGGACTTGAAGGCAGAATGACCTTCAAACACGGCACTGTAGAAGACTGCAGTGAGATGCACCAAAATGTGACCTCTTTAATTAGTCCTCCATTTCTAGACATAACATGCACCTAAATGCCAATGGAATATGTGATCCAGGTCTAAAAAACAAAACTGTCTGTAATCCTAAAGAACGTAAAAGTGGAAATATGCATCTCTTTGATTCCTGCATACCACCAGGGTGTGAGAAGACCTTTTTGTTTTAACCATGCAGTCTTCGGAACTTCATCCTGTTTATTGAATATTCGGTTTCTTAAATCATGTAGCTTTGTGGGATGTCTTGGGAAGACAGGTCAGGTGGCTTGTTCCAGCCACCATATCTGACTACAGTGATTTTCAAATTCGCAGCACCCGGATCAATAGTGTTGATGTAAGTGAGAGTCCGGATTTCTAAAAGAAGGCATTTATTGCTGGTAGACTACGCCTCTATACGCAACTGCAGCACTCATTGAAGACTTCTGTTCCCAAAGGAACCCTCCCACCTGATGCACTTGTGTAGTGTTTGTAGGTTGCCATGTTAGTTTGGGAAAAGGTTGACCAGTTTGAATGTTATATTAAGAAACGTGGCCAAACATTTCTTACAACACGGCATGTTGTTTCACATCTTTTCAAAAATAAAAAGTTTCAGATTTTGTCTATACATTTCATAGAACAAATGAAGGAATGTAATTAAAATAGTTTCACAGAGATACCATTTATATGGTAGAAAGAAAGCAAATAAACAGTGCGCATCTTTATCAAATGTCAGTGTTCTTAAAAAATGTCTTATGCTGGCTTGATCCTTATGCTTTAATATGTGAAAATTACTTCATGAATCCATTCATTTATGCAGCAGCTGTTGGTGGACTTCACGTAGGAAAATGATTCCCTTGCAGCCAATGACTTTTGTTTGACCGTGGCTTTTGGCCTTATGATATGCCATGTCTTTAACTTTATACTACTCATATTGGTGATCGAAGACTTGGACAAAGTAATTAAAGTACTTTTAATTAGCCCTGGCATTAGCCAAAATCTTATGTTTTTATTAAAAATATATGTGTACTATACTAATAAGGGCTTTCTATCAGCCCTCTTCATCGATTGGTCTGTTATTGTGTCATGAACCTTTTTCTTCCACCCACTAGAGCGTACAGTATGGGGCAGTGGGTTAGCCCACATCAGCCGCTACTAATTTCAGTGTGAGTGGTGGCAGTCTTCCCTTCCACAAGGAACACATTCACAAACGAACTAGTTTCCTTAAGTGCTAGGGACTGCTATGGCCCAAAACTTTTTTTTTTTTAACTTTTAGCCAGTTTATTTTTGCAGTTTGGGCAGGTGCCATCAGCTTCCCCTAAATTCAAGTTTTGGAAAACCATGCTCCAGCAAAAGGAGCATTGACAAAGCCAAAATGCTAACAGCCCCTGCCAGGCCAATTGGTTCCAAAATGTGATCATTCTTTTGCATATCAAGAATGCATGTATTAGTTAATGTTTCTCTCATGGTATGCAACATCAAGTTTAGGCTCTTTGGATTATGGGTTAAATAATTTCACAAGTTTCTTTTTTAGATTTGTAAAATTCACTTGACCTCATTGCCTGCAAACTTGTCTTGAGTTTCTTAGTGTCCGTTTCATTGTATATAATGTCATATATTAACCTCTTCTATGCCCATGACGAGATAGTCTCGTCATGGAGCGCGGTTGCGCTGTGCCCATGACGAGACTATCTCGTCATGGACCCCGGCCGCTAATACAATGCCCGGCACAGGAGGGGGAAAGGGCGGGGCACTGAAGGGGTTAAACACTAAAGAATACACTAAAATTTGGGGCTGAATTTAGTCTAACATTTTTAAATGAAATTCAGATGAGGTTCCAATTGAAATCCAGTGGATCCGGGTATCAGCATAAAGTTGGCACTGCAGAACACATTGGGCAGACTTCCTGTACCACAGAGAGAATGTAAATATTGGATCATTCTAAGGCAGATTCCTGAGGCATCCCACAAATCATAGTCATCGCCTGTGACCCACTATTCTGTTTCATTTAAGGAGTTCTCTCCTGGTGTCCACTTACATTTCCAGTCAGTCAGCAGAACTCAGTCGGTTGTGATGTCAGATGCTGGGCAGAGAGACCAAGTGCTACAGGGCAACAGGCTGTCTTGTCTTTGGACTCCAGCATCTGCAGACTTATGAATAATACCAGTGTTCGATGGCCAGACATATTGGCATTTACCTTCTTTAACAAAGATATTGCTACCTGACTCCTCAGGCAGGTTGACTACAGTTGAAATACATGAGCGATAATATTGATTATTATTAAAACTGAAGGACTCATTTCTTCCGGAGAGGAGGAACATGTCATGCTTTTATCTCTAACTATGATGTCATGTAGGGACAGAGGTTTGAAAGCACAAAAATAACTCCAGATGTTCAGAATGTGGAAGGAGCCTCTGCAGTACAAGGTCCCTTCACTGTGGTATACCTGAACACTGAGAAAAATGCAAGGGGCATCCACACTGATAAGCAGTGGGCTCATGGGGAGCGTAGGAATCGGGCAGAGGTGGCAGTGGAGATAGCTGCACGGTTTGTCAGCCCACTTCAAGGGCATCATGAGCCATAGAGTAGGGCAGAGTGATCTGGAGCGGGACTCCACTGTGTCGATGTTACTGCTTGTGGCATTGCAGCCATTGTTCCCTCTGTAACCCCCTGTAGGGTTCTTGTTGGGAGAGCATGAACGAGGGAAAGATGGAGCCAACACAGGCGAGTGGACCAGAGTCTCACTTGTGTGTGCAAGGATGCTGCAGGGTAGATCTAGAGGAGTGTTTGATAATCATACATCTCTGTATCGTCTGACGAACTTTCCAAAATTCTGACTTCGAACCACGCTGCCAAACAACATCGCGCCTGGTCTTGGTTACCAAACCTTTGTTTACCTATTTTCGACAACATAATACAGTTGTACATCTTTTAAATACAGAGGTTTATGATTATCAAACACTTGTCTATACAGTATTTTGCGTTACATTGGATCTTGCACGCATCGCTTTTGTTGAGCCTTGAAGAAGTCCCATTGGGACGAAACGCGCCGCGTTGGCTATGAACTGTATGCTGTGCTTTTAAAAAAAGATCAGAAAATTTGGAAAAAAGAATAAAGGAAAATCACATCATTAAGAAACTGAAGTGCGTTGTTGTTCTGCTCGATTTTCCCGGCCTTCTTGTGTTGAAAAGTAATTGAATGTGACTTCAGTCTCTTACCATTCAAGTCTAAGGGTTAGAGTAGTGAATGGAGCCTATTTACTAGGCACTTCGACATGATCCTGTGCTCTTCCCCATAGATCAGGGCTTGCACACATAGCCTAGGGGATAGATTCGTTAGTATTAGGGATAACCTGTCCTGTAGTGAGGGTATTTCATGGAGCCGTGCTGAATTCAGGCCTGGTAGGCCTCAAACGGGAGAGACTCCATCTTTCTTTCTGCTCCAGCAGCTTGGGATGCTTCTAGGTCAAATGTAATGTTTTAGTTATGAGGTGTTATTCGCTTGGAGAGAACCGGTTCAGGCCGGCCCTTATCGAAGGATTGTATTTTTCTTCATGCCGAAGACACTAAATCAGGCCGGCCGGCTGGGAACGTGTCCTTGGTACGGGGAGGTACAAGAATTTGGTGGGCGGCAGGTTATGGGCCGGAATTTTCCATGAGGAAATGCACCTCTATATTAGTGAAAGTCTGAGACAGTTACATGTTCAGTCCGTAGGCGGCATCTAGCCGTTAGCAGTAAAGCTATTACTTATTCCAGGGAAGACAGACGCCATCTTGAAGGCGGAGAAGAACCGAGAGACAGATACTCTCCTAGCAGAATAGCCAGAGAGGAGAGAGTAGCCGATAAGGAAGAGGTCCCAGTGACTCGGAGAAGGGTGAAGAGAACAGCGCATAGTGGTGCAGACATGTATCCGTGACTGCGGAGGTGTGACTTCCAGGCGAGCCGAGGCACAGACGAGAAGGGAACCTAGATGCCCACTGAGTGCAGGCTACACACTACTAAGGTGATGTCGACCCTTTCTTATTAGAGTGTACAACTTAATCTTTCACTTTTCTTTGCAGGTTATGTGTTATATTGTAATGTTATGTGATTGCGTATGTAATGAGTAATAAAGTACCCAGTTTGTAGTGAACCAACATGTGCTGCGTGTTCTTGTATGAGAGGGTAGCCTATTCTTCTAGTCAGCTGCGGCTACATGAACAGATGTTAACCCTGATCAGGTAAGTGGTAACTGAATAAGGGAAAGAGGAGCCCCTCGAACCGGAGAACAGGCTATGCTCGAACTGGCAGTCCTTGTGTGATCGGATGAATAGTGAGACTGATTCCCTTTTTGTATGTTATGGTGATCATAGGATAAACTGTTGTATGAGACTGCCGTCTGGGTAGAGAGGTCTGGATTCGTATGGGATCGCGAGGCCGCCACTTGTGATACTGCCGTCTGGGTAGAGAGGTCTGGATTCGTATGGGATCGCGAGGCCGCCACTTGTGATACTGTCGTCTGGGCAGAGAGGTCTGGATTCGTATGGGATCGCGAGGCCGCCGATTGTGCTGAGACTGCCGTCTGGGTAGAGAGGTCTGGATTCGTATGGGATCGCGAGGCCGCCACTTGTGATACTGTCGTATGGGCAGAGAGGTCTGGATTCGTATGGGATCGCGAGGCCGCCGACTGTGCTGAGACTGCCGTCTGGGTAGAGAGGTCTGGATTCGTATGGGATCGCGAGGCCGCCACTTGTGATACTGTCGTATGGGCAGAGAGGTCTGGATTCGTATGGGATCGCGAGGCCGCCACTTGTGCTGAGACTGCCGTCTGGGTAGAGAGGTCTGGATTCGTATGGGATCGCGAGGCCGCCACTTGTGATACTGTCGTATGGGCAGAGAGGTCTGGATTCGTATGGGATCGCGAGGCCGCCGATTGTGCTGAGACTGCCGTCTGGGTAGAGAGGTCTGGATTCGTATGGGATCGCGAGGCCGCCACTTGTGATACTGCCGTATGGGCAGAGAGGTCTGGAATCGTATGGGATCGCGAGGCCGCCACTTGTGATACTGTCGTATGGGCAGAGAGGTCTGGATCCGTATGGGATCGCGAGGCCGCCGATTATAAGAGGTCCTGGTATGTATAGTAGGAATTCCCTGTCCTTAGGTGGTAGATATATGTGGTTGCACTATTGTAAATAGGTTCTAGGGAGGGGGTAACGTTCTGGCTGGGTTAGTGAGGCTCTGATGAGCGGGTTCTATCTGATCCGAAAACCCAAGCAGAACATTTGTGAATCCTTTGGGAGACATTGTGTTATTGTTCATGTATTTATTACCATCTGTTACTGACGTATACTATTGTGATGGTGCTGTCTTTTTTGCGCCAGCATAAAAATAAACCGAGCTGTTGTGTCTGGGGGAAATTGACCATATGCATCAGTGCTAAAATAGTCACAATACAACTCTTTCTGTTTCAGAATTGCCCTTATATTTGGCACACTTCCTTATTTCTGTAAAGTGGCATCCCAACCTTTGTGCTGCACAAATAGCATAGCACTTGTTGAGTGGGTTCAGTTCTAGGTAAGGATGCATGGGTTCTGTAACGTAGAGTTAATCATATGTTCTCGATTGGATTCATTTTGGGAATTCATTTATGCATCCAAAAGCAAAACAGAGAACTGCACTATCGTGTTAGACTTTTTAGGTCCTGCCTGCAGACAGCTGTTGTCATTGCACAGCAAACATACAACACACACTTGCACACAGATACTTTAAGGGGGTTTTAGACATCCCCGTTCAGCTATTGACTACTGTTGCTCGGCTGAATTTTTGCACTGGTTAATAAGGCTTTTCAAAGGGACTGTACCAACCCCTATATTAGCCCCCACCCCATCTCCTCTATTGCTTGTGGCCTGTCCTACAGTTTGCTTTTTACTTTTTATTTCTGCAAAGTGCTACTAGGATGCCTGATTCACTTTAAAATGCTCCAGTGTACATTATGTTTTGGTGACAGTTCTAATATGGCTATCGGCCATGTTAGAACTCTAAAGTGAAAAATAGCTACCAGTGCATCATGATGCATGTATATTATGAATGTGTCACGTCACATGCATGCAGGAGGTGTTTAGTGACAGCCATCTTGGAAGGGTTGGAAATGGTCTAGCAGATGCCAGCAGGGCTTAGGCAGGTCCTGTTGCAGGGAGGCCTCTAAAGCATGTGTCGTCCCTGAAGCTCAGTACAGGAGATCAGCCAGCTAGACATTGGAATCACTCTAGTAGCCTGGCATGAAGGGGGCAAGTCCAGTTATCCTTCCCCGAGAGTAGGACAGGCCTTAAGCAATAGGGCAGTCCTCTAGGGAAAAAGGCAGGCCTCGAGCAGCTGGGCAACCGCCTGGGGAACAAGCAGACCTCAAGCAGTAAGGTAGACCTCTGGAGAATACGACTGGCCTGAAGCAGAAGGGCAGTCCTTTGGGAAACAAGGCAGTCCTGCCTCTTGTAATGGCCATAGGTGCAAAGTGTGAAAAGGTGTCCTGAGGGTCCAATATTTATTCCTGGTGCCAGCCTTTGAAGTGGGGGGTTCCCTAGGCTACCTCCACATCTGGTTCTGGAAAGTTCCTTCCTTTTCCTGCCAAGGCTCCAGGAAGTCAGTGGTGACAAACACTAGTGTCACGTTTCTTTATGTGTGCTGGAGGCAAGCTCTTTAAAGTGTAAGTGGGGCAGGGAACAGCTCCACCCGACCTTCCTGGCAGAATTGCTCATCCTGCCAACCAAAAGTCCTTTTTTTGTCTCATTGTCTGGGAGGAATACACAGAGTCCAACATCAGAGCCATTCACAGTCATATTACCCAGGATGCTGACAGAAAGGACACATGGTTAGGATAGAAAAATGCCAACTTCCTAAAAGAATTGTGACTTAAAATTCAATTTTACTATTAAATAGGATTTTAAATTACAGTTCTTTTGAGTCCAAAGAAGACATTTCTACTTGCTCTAAATCAAAATGTAGCATTTATTAAACGTAGTAAAGTAACCCCCAGTTATTGAATGAAAGGGATATGCCTTTCAATAGTGAAAAACGAATGTAGGAGTTTTTCACTATTAGGACATGTAAAACTTAAAAACAAGTCCTAATTTTTAACTACAGTGCACCCTGCCCTATAGGCTGTTTAGTGCCTACCTTAGGCAGTTTAAAATGGCACTACATACTGCAGTGGCAGGTCTGAGACAAGTTTTATAGGACTACGTTAGTGGGTGATGCAATGACTTCTACAGACTACTAGCATTTACCGTGGGTATCATGTAGTACCATATGCTAGGGGCTAATAAGTAAATTAAATGTGCCAATCCGCTGTAGTCCAATTTTACCATGTTTAAAGTAGAGAACACAAGCACTTTATCACTGGTTAGCATTAGTAAAGTGAATAGAGTGCTAATGCCAACAAAACAGGTTCAGCAACAGAAGGCACAAATCTGGGGGAGACCTTGCAAAACAGGCAAGGTCCGTTAGCCCTCTCCAGTCAAAAGCTAGGTAGATTAATCAATACCCTGGTGGGCTTCCCTGCTTAGGCGGCAGAGCCCGGACAATGGACCTCGTTTCTAGAGGTGCTTGTCGGTTCTATGGTCATCCAAGTCTAAGTGTATACCTATGACATTATCCTCTGGATACACTTGCCCATTGGGAGCCCTTCTCCTGATCTGTGGAACCCATCTGTGAAGCTACTGACCTGAACTTGCTCACAGATGCATCCCAGTAGGCAGACAGTGCCATCATAGCCAACAAGGTGATGTGGCCCATTTCACCCCTTGAGTCAGACTTCTGCCACCAACCTAGGGAAAACTCTACTCATAAAGACAACAACCAGCAGAGGCCACTGACATCTGTTAGTGTCAGGAGCCAGACGCTTGGGCTGGAAAGGAGTTCCCTACCTTCTCCTGAGAGTTCTCTGACCTCTGTGGGTTCTCAGAGTGAGATGGAGACAGGGTGGGTGAGGGGGCGTACAAGGGCGGGGGGCGGAGTGGGTGGGGGCAGCCCTAGGTGTTAGGCACCCTACTTCCCCTCTCCTTCCTGCCAGTCCAGGGGTGGTATACTGAGACTGGCCTTTCAGCCCAGGTTCTGTACCTTGAGGCTGAACAGGTGCCTGGCAAGCCAAGACTTCTAGTGGGGAACCACGACCTCCTCAAGGCTGACACATACTGTGTCATGCAGAGGACTGCCTGGTGCAGGTCTCTGGCCCTCTGTCTTTGTGACAGTACAGAGGGCACCTCCAGGTCAGAAGTGGTCTCATTAGGGTCAATCTTTGTGTGCTCTGTTCAGTAGTGCAGGAGAATCAAGCACACCGCGTCAGAGAGAAGTCTCGGAAGCAATTATGTGAAACAACGTACTAATTAAGCACGTCTCGATACTGCTAGGCGCCTAAAGGACAAAGCCAGGAAAAAGAAAAGCAGCTACGTTCCACGCTCTTTCATGACCTACAAAATATGAACTGAAAGCATTGAAATAATGCGTAACCACAACAAAATAGTCACGGCTTGTAGCTCGGTTTAAAAACGAGAGAAAAGTGCCAGAAAAAAACACTAAGCTGTCACGGTCCATCGCACTACTCCAATGGCTTAATAAACACAGATACAAAGCACCTAAAAAATAATCAATGCAAATCTGCTGTCAACCCATGTAAACATTAAACACTGATCTACAAAGGACATTGTTTCATTAAAGAATATTAAACAGATTTCATCCAGTCATATGCCCTAAAGAGAACCCCGAAAATCGTTAAACGGCTCAAAACGCGTCGGTGTTTACTCCTCCTTGGATAACATACTAATGAACAATACTTGTCTATGTCGAGTAATTTGTTGGGAGTTATTTTGCCGTGTTAGACCTCTAAAAATGTGTACCCAGCAGGCAGCAGTCTTCATAGTTTTAGCAACTAATGGTGTTGAAATAACTAGCTAATAAGGTAGTTGTTTAATATTGACTGGTCTTTTTCGAATGTACATTTATCTATGTTGCAGTTTGTATATAATGTTTGTTTAATTCAATGTCGAGCACTGTGCATATATGTTAAATGTTATAGCTAGTCTGCCTTTTTTGAAGGACATGTCTCAATATTTGAACACATTTAAAAAAACTTAAATAGAAGTAAATAAAATACTTCAGACCAATTAAATTAATAAAAATGTCTTGGTCTGTTTAATCAATAAACAGCCCCATTTAGTCAGCAGTTAGCTTGTTTTGTATTTAAAAAAGCTGTTCTTGGAGCTGGCATCACTGAGCCACTGTTCTTCCCATTTTTGTCCGTGTTTTCCTCCTGCCTGTCCGTCTGGGCTTCTGTAGTCCCCTTTTGGTAGTAGTACCTCCAGAAACTGCAGAATTTAGGGCACTCTGGATGCTCACCATAACCTTCCTGTTGGTCACCTCCCCACCTATTCCAGGGCCACCGGAGCCATAGGGTGGAAAAACTCCTGCCCATGGGTCTGAGTTACCCTACCTACCTGTCCTGTCTACTGCTTGAGGGGAAACCAGCTTTTCCACCACCGTGGTCTGGCTGACACAGGTATCCTTTAGGGCTGTGACAAGTATCCCAATAGCTGTTACCTGATGGAATCCACCTCCCAGCTAAAAGACACCAAGGTATGCTCCACCCTCTGCTCTCGGGGACTACCTACCCATAAGATCACACAGGCCACCCCTGTGGACTACCTACCCATAAGATCACACAGGCCACCCCTGTGGAGCTCCCACCAGTGGTTGGCCTCTTGGTACAAACCTTGGTCTCTCTTGTGACCCAACTAGGAGCAGTCAAAGCACCGGGGTTGCAAATGGGGTGCCCTGGACCACCAGAACCTCCCCATGTTCTTAGAAGGGGCATGGAAACCCCCCCCATTATCCTGGGATCTATCTGGGTTACTGTGGACCTCCCCATCACTCTGCTGGGGGAACCTGAACCACCCTTCTCAGGGTCACTCCCAGGCCCCTTCTGGTGCTGAGCCAGAGGTCTCCTACCTTGGGAAGCTCCCTGGGGTCAATGAAATAGCTATCAGTTAGGTGTTGGTGTCGCCCTGGAAACCAAAGATTGGACGTGGACTTTCTTGCAAACAGACTGTAGAGCTCTTCATAATGTTTATCTCATTACCCTTCACCCAACCATCCAGTGCCTTATATAAGTACATAAATAGTCCACTACATCCACCCAGGACTGGTGAGACAGTTTCGGACTGTCCCTGAACTTCAGTCTATAGTCCTCAGGAGTGAGACCATGTTATCTGACAAGGGCTGCCTTCATCAGGGGATTGTTCATCCTATCACTCTTACCTCGGGCCAACAAGGAATCCCTCCCCTCTCATTGGGTATGTGCCTCCAGAGTCTCATTACCTCAATCCTCTTCTGGGACCCTGTGCATCCTTAGGGCTACCCCATAGACTGAAAACCCTTTATCAATGTCATCCCGACCACATAGCTAGGCACCAGGTCTTTGGGAATGTGGACTCTCATGTCTCCACTGAATACTGAGTTACTGCTGCCACCATTACTGCTGCACCCCAGGTAATTCTTTGCCTTCAGGTCCAGCTCATTAAGACTGACTTCATGAACCAACAAACATTTTCTTTTGCCAATACCCTCTCAGCTTTCTCATTGGCCAAAGTGATCTCTGCCTCCGCCTTCCTCTCCTCCAAAGCCCTCTTGGCACCTGCCTCCTCTTTGGCAGCCTCTAGTTTAAATTCGACCTGTTGCAGCTTGAGCTCCCTCTCAGCCTTCTTGTCCTCCAGGTTCTCAGGGCACAGGTTATGGGAAAACACACTGCTCCCTACATTGGTGGCCTTCTTTCCCACATTCAGACCTCTCCTTGCAGAGACGCTGCAGCTCTACCCTGCTGAGGTTATCGATGTTGGTCAGCTCCAACTCCATTGTTGCAAAAAAGTTGAGAGGCAAGATATATTTGCTAAAAGGAAAAAAATGACCAAATCAAAATTTATGGAGAATTTAAAAAGGAATCAAATCTGATGTCAGCTTATTTATATGGGATTTAGCTTTGTACAGAATCACTTAGCTCTACTGCACAAACACAAGTACTGACTACCACCACTGAACACCAATGTAAGAAATTAGGTTATTGGTTGGGGGGCGGGGGGGGGGGGGAGTTGGAAGCCTTACTCAGGCAACAACTACAGTCCTTGTCAGGGTGAACCACAAAAGTCACTACATTAATCTATGGTTAACCCTCTGGTAGCTTGGCACAAACAGGCTTACTTTAGAGGCAATGTATACAGTATTTATGCAGCACACAAACAGTAATAAAGTGAAAACACAACACAAGAAACACCCCACCAATTTGGAACAAAATAGAAAACTTTAATGAATAAATAAATAAAATGATACCCTAACAACAAAAATCCAATCAGGAGAGCCAGAAATGTGTAATTTCAATTTTTCGGTAAAAAATAGCTTGTAGAAGCACAAAGCAACAATTGTGGATATCTGGTTGCACTGCACTGAGACAAAGTCAGAAGTTCAGGCCGCCCACGATAGAGCTCGACCAGATACAGGGACCAGGTTAGTCCTGCAGAGAATTACAAATTATGTCCCTGATGTGAAGTGTTGCGTCAGTTCCGATGAGGAGCTG
Source organism: Triturus cristatus (assembly GCF_964204655.1). Lineage (NCBI taxonomy): Eukaryota > Metazoa > Chordata > Amphibia > Caudata > Salamandridae > Triturus > Triturus cristatus. Next base: position 955,174,618 of record NC_140583.1, read on the forward strand.
CGAGGTCTACAATACGATATGTTGAATTGTCACGCTTTCTCAGTTCCGATGAGGCTGCCGATCAATACCTGCCAGGGGCTGCGATGCAAGGTCCTGCGTCCCATTGCGTTAGCTCTAATGGAACTTACAGTTAAGCAGGGAGCAGTACCTCTAACACCACCTCCAAAGGTCCAGAACCTGAGGGTGCACTACTTGGGGGATTAGGACTCCCTCCTGCAGAGGCCAGATATATAGTTCAAGGTATCTGGAGCTTGTTTTATCCCTGTAAGTCACACGGGAGGCCAGCCAACTAGCCCTTGGAGTCACTCCTGTAGTCCTGGATTGAAGCAGGAAGGCTGTCCTCTGGGGAGCAAAGCAGGGATCAATATGCAGGGCAGTCTTCTGGAAAACAAGGCAGGTCTCAAGCAGCAGGGCAGTCTCCTGGAAAACAAGGCAGGTCTCAAGCAGCAGGGCAGTCGTCTGTGAGTCCAGGCAGTTCTTCTGAAGTCTTCCACAGTTCTTGGAGTGTACTGAAGACTTGCTCTGGGGGTCCAATATTTATACCTGGTTCCGTCCTTTGAAGTGGGGGAATATTCTAGGCAAAACCCACATCTGGTTCTAGAAAGTTCCTCTCTTCCTGTTAAGGCTTTGAGAAGTCTGGGATAATAAATGACTAGTGTCAGGTTCCAGTGTGTGTGTTCTGGAGGCAGTCCTATGAAATGTAATTGGGGTAGGGACAAGCTCTGCCCCCCGCAGTCCAGGCAGAATTGCCCATCCTGTCAACACCCTGTTCCCGAATACACAAAGCCTAACAGCTAAGCTATTTATAGTCATGTGACCTGAGGACACTAGCAGCAGGCACCAAATGGTTAGAACAAGAAACTGCCAACTTTCTAAGTGCCATTTTCAGAATTGTGACTTAAAGTCTCATTTTACCATTAAAGAGGATTTTAAATTACAATTCATTTGAGTCCACAGAAGACATTTCTACATGCTCCCAATCAAAGGTTAACACTTATTAAGTGTAATAAGGTAATCAAATGTTATCCAATGGGAGAGATAGAGCTTCCAATAGTGGAAAACAAATTTAGGAGGTTTTCACTACCAGGACATGCACCCTGCCGTATGGACTTTTTAGGGCCGGCCTTAGTAGTGACTTATATGTATTAAAATAGAAGGTTTGAGAATGGCAAAAGGTTTATTTTGCCAGGTCGAATTGGCAGTTTGGAACTGCTTTACAGACTCCACGGGTAGGCAAGACACATATTAAAGGATTATTTTAGTGGGTGACACAATAAGTGCTGCAGGCCCACTTTTAGCATTTAATTTACAGGACCTGGATATCATGTAGTACCATATGATAGGGACATATAAGTTAATTAATGTACCAATCATGTGTAGACCAATTTTGTCATTAAGAGAAAGAGTACCTGCACTTTAGCACTGGTTAGCAGTCAAAAGCAGGACATAGTTCTAATGCCTAGAAAAACGGATTCAGCAACAAAAGGTAAAGATCTGGGAGAATCCCTGCAAAAAGGGCCATGTATAGCAATATCCTTTCTGGCAGAGAGCAAGGAGCAAGCAGGAGCTACTGGGCCTTAGCCATGTAGCTGGGGTGGTTTGCCTTGGATGTCCCGTATTCGGTCCTGCTATGGTTTCAGCACTTGTCTCTCAGTTGTAGTGCTGGAGAGCAATCACAGGCTTCTCCGGCCGGTGGTATAGCAGTTTGCAAATTCAGAACTCCGATCACTCAGCAGCACAATATCTGTTTGGCCAATCCAGTGCTTTACTTGGATAAAAAGGTACTTTAATAGACACACTTAAAATGGTATACCACACCAGGTACAATAATATGCACTACCACTTGGGCTACTGCCCTCCCCTTCTTTCTTTCCCATGAGTCCTTCCACCTGTGAGTTGAGTTTAGGCAGATACCCTTTTGGTTATTTTTCTGTGACATGATTAAGAATTAGGTGCAGGTACCCCAAAACAATTATGGTTGTGCCCAGCTCAGTACAGTCTCCTTGATACAGTCTCGCTGCAATGCAGGTCTTTGCATCTTGTGGCATCACGCGTCTCCAGTCTTTCCCTCTTCTGGGATAAGACAGTATGATTGCAGGAGTAGCCCTTGATCTGCGTAGACCAAAGAGCCGCAGCTATGATTTCTTCGATGAATGAGGTAATGGGCTTCAGTGTGGTCTCATGGCAGCCGATGTGCCTCCACGTACACAGATGTCACAGAAGCTCACCGGTAGGTACGGGATTCGCTTTGTAAATGTGGCAGTGGCAACTGCTGTTGGCACTGGCCTTGGCTGTGACATCCATACAGGTGCAGTTCTTGGCTTCTGTGGCAACATGTGTCACAGGAACAGCTCTGAGGTTTGGTGGATACTTAATACCATGGGCACAGCTCTTGATTTAAACAGCAAGGTCAACCATCATTGTTCCTAGCATGTAGCAGCAAGGTTGGCTGCCAGCCTGTGATTCCCTCTTGGAACAACTCTTTGGAGACACTTCACCCACACTCTTTGAAAGCACACATCACTTTCTGCAATCTTCTTTCTCCTCGTAGACCCTCCACACTAGAGTCTGGCTGTTTCTGGCACTCCCTGGACAGTCACACCTCCTGCAGGCTTGACAGGCTCTTTTCCTCTCTCAGCAGGCTGGTTGGCTTCCAGGAGCTTAAGGTTGGCATACAACTGTTCCAGCAAGTAAATACTGCAGGTTGTTTACCCTTTCCTATGGTAAGGTGGCTGTCATGCAGACACCAGCTCTAGTTGTACATCAGTCCTCCGAGTATGCTGCAGAAAACTGACTGCCGTGGTGAAGGGATTTGAAACCTGAGCAACAAGGATGTAAGTTGCTTCCACTTTTATATAGTCATAGCAGATAGGGAATGTGGATTCCCTGTCTGCATTCTCGCAACAGGTTTGGGGGAGTACTTCTTTCAAATATCCTCTCGAGGCTTTTCTCCAGACACCATCTTTGTGTCGAGTGATGCTTCTCCAAGCACACTCCAGCCTAGAGTACCCACAACAGAGGCACAAAAAAGCATGAACTTTCTGCAACGTACTTTTCACCAGCCACACTGATCAGTACGAAGACAAAAGGCATGTATAATATATGGGCGCATTGTACAGAACAGATATCATAGGCCTAGTGATTTGAATGTTGTTAGGTCAGCATGGAATGGGATCTGAGAAGACTGGAAGGTGGTTGGCATTGGGGGAAGTGCAGCAGTTAGAGCTGCTGGATGGGACCTTTCATGTAGAGAATAAACTATGTTTATTTTAACTCTGCTTCACCTGTCTTCACCATTAAGTCCCACCCAACACCTACAATATGGCAGTACCGCAGGAAGACTGATCAGCAACTCTTCTCAGCAGGAGCTCTTAAGTCAATTTCTAAAGGAGCCATGTCTTTCCCCCTCCAGCTTCAGGAAGGCTAGCAAGACATTTCCTCTGTCCGAGAAAACAATCTCATCTATGTGCACAAGGGTAGGCTAGGGGTTTCCAAAAGGGACTCGCAGGCTTCCATTACTCTGGCACACTCACGTGCATACTACATGTACTACACGAGCCGCAAACACAAATGTAAATGTATTTGTACTTATATAGCGCACTTCTACCCAGGGGTCTCGAAGCGCTGTATTCATACCGCTGTGGAACCCTTCCTGGTTTTCCTGTGAGATGTCCACTCCTGGGCACCCCCAAGGTGAAGCCAGGCATCCTACCGCTGTGGGGGCCGTTGTGGAGATTAAGCAAGCTATTGCCCAGAGTTGCACAGTGGGACCCATGATTAGACTAGGCACCGAGTCGAGAATAATCAGGTCGGGGGAAGTTGAATCCAAGAGCCTCTGAGGTGGGAATTGAACCCTGGTCCCGGGCCAGACCTCTGCATCAGGGTCTGCCACTCTAACCATTGAGCCACACTTCTCCACTCCACTTCTCCACACACAATCCACTTGGGAGGATAGCACTACGATCTGGGTTACACATTGAAAGTAAACTTTACACACAGGGGCTGGCAATACAGATAGAATGTCTGCCCAAGACCATGGATTCATTCACAATGCACGGTATGCTGCCACCACCACTGTACATGCTAAAGCCCAGACAAGAGCGGTAGTCTACTGTCAGCAAAAAGAGGGCACACTTGGTTCACCCCTTCAGGTCCTAGGACAGTTCAAGGACCTCACTCATGTTGAAGACAGGGAAAGGCCTCTACACATATTTAGTATTAGGTATATCAGCGTGAGCCTAGGACCAACATAAAAAACCAGGATACAAGATAGTCGCAGTCAGGCATTCAGAACAGTCCAACAGCATGTTTAGACAATATTATGTCGTTCCTAAATTAATATGACTTATGTCATGGTCTTTTCACGAAGTACATGTTTGGTTGGCTACTGTAAATCTTCCTTTTGTGTGGATACTAAACAAGTGCATATTTGTGTCTCAGTATATAATCATTATTGGTCTAAATATACATTCTTTCCGATTATTGCCCGTCTCTACACAGCAAACACATCAAGAATAGCTGCTCCTCGCCCTGTAAATGTGAGCAGCTTGGATGTATCATTTTCTTTTTAAGACACATGTAGTGGTAGGAAGGAAAGTTGAATGGAGCCAGTAAAGCTAATGATCGACAAGACCGGATGTCAGCTTTCCTCAACCAAGGCCTGCCCTCTGACCTGGAGACCTGACCTATGGAAAGTTTTGTGACACATTGATGCCCTTACTGAATGACACCTTGCAGGTAAAGTGAGCTGGTGAGTTCTTTCTAGTACATTCGCTCTATTCGACCCCCAGTAAACCTTTTAAACTGAAACTGAAAGATCAGTACTTAATTTGTAAAGTAATAAGTGCCAGGGTACAACATATTTCTCAACAGGTCACTGCTGCTCAAGTTCCTGCCAGCGCTGCTAAATACTGGTATCAACATCTACTCACAATTACAGTCCTACGAATGTTACAATTTTGACTATTCGAAGTGATCCAAAGCTGTAAGAATGGCCAGGGCAAAGTGGCATTATTTTTTTTTTTGTAATCCTATATGTAATTGTTAAACACATTGCACGAGTTTTATTTTTTAAATTAGTCTCACAGCGCCACCATGTGGTTGACTGCCATTAATAGGCACTGTAAGATACTGGGCCCGATTTAGAAAGGGAAACGACTTTCGGTATTCACAAGGGGCATTTACAACTCGTAAAATCTACTACTCGTAAATGCCCTTTGTGAATTCTGAAAGTCGTAAATTTAGACTTTCGTCTAACTTTACCTATGTGAATCGGGCCCACTGACTTTTGTTGGTCCTCCTGTGGAACAGCGTGTGGTGACCTGATACAGGTTTTCTTTTTTTTTTGCATGCCCTTAACTTGTTCTCTACTGCGATGATCTAGCAGCCCAACTAGGTAAACTATTTAACGTCACTGTCTCACTGGACTTTCCAACTATCGCTCTGGTCGTATGCTGCTGACAGTCTCCCCTGCTCACAGTGACCTCACTCGCTTTGACTCGCTGACCACCGTGTCCATTAAAGTTATAGTGACCACACCGTCATCCGCTCCACTCAACACGCATGCACAGACGTCACCCATAGATTACACTGACACTTTCATTGTGGGTGAAGAACTGCTGCAGGTTTATTTCATACAACATAAGTATGACGATAAGTGGGTTATCTTACGGGCGATCCAGGGCAAGCAGCCCCTCGCTGCTCCGCCCGCCTGTCGAGCCAGCACGCACGGTGGGTCGATGCCCTGCAGTGCGGCACATATTTTCAGATCATCCTTTGGATCACGTGATCTGTCGCATACTCCCGCCCCTTTTGACGGGGGCGGAGCGTGTTGTGGCACACCCCCGGTTGGTCAGGCCCCCCAACCGCCCGAAGGACTAACGGGGCGCCGTCGCGGTCTTCGCAGAACCTCCTTTGGCTCCCGGACCTTGGCTCGGGCACCCTTACTGTGCCGGACAGGGGTACCCTTACTGTACCGCCTGTCGCAGAGGTACCCTTACTGTACCCTTCTGCCTCCAGATCGCCCTGTAACTCCGCCACAGCTCTGGGGAGGCTTTCGTCGCTGCCAGAGCCCCCCTTCCTCCCTTCGCTGTTATAGGTGCCCTGCCCTGCGAGCCAGCTTTTAGTGGGCTAAATTATGGGTCCTGTTCTGCAACCCGTAAATGACGGCATTAATTTGCAACATTACTCAGGAGCCCAGGGCAGACTAACAAAGGATGTCTTTTGGCCCCACTGCCGTTCAGCTTAGACGTTACTGGTGTTCCTAACTTTCTTAGCGATGCCACTGCAGATCTTCCTAACGTAATTATGGGAAGATCTAGCACCTACATATGGAGCCAGAACTGAACCATAGCTGAATTTGTCAATCCATCGAGTCCCTTCATATCCTAGCACGAAGAAGGTTTTACTTTCCACTTTGACTACAAAGGTGATGTATAGATAGCGTCATGGTTCCTGAATTGCTGCTGCTGCTGCGAGGGGTGCATGATTTCTCAGCAGGACAAAACATTTTAACGTAACTGCTAACTGGACGGCTTTTATCATGACTCCGGATAAAGCCAATGTGACTGACTGAGCTGCCGAAGAATACATCTCTCAGCTCGAGGACTAAATTTGTGAACGTTTCCCACCCCCCTGGCTCCAAAGAGAGGCTGAGCGAGAAGAGCAACACCTAAATCTGTTTCTCAGGCTGGAAAATATGGCATCGGTAACAAGGCATTGGTGAAATAGGCGCTTATGGACCTGCAATCCTATTAAGATTTTTCAATTGGCCAAATTAGGTGCCCTCCTGGCTTGGAATTGTGTTCCCAACAGCTACAGCACAATAAGCAGGGTGAAGGTAACGTGTGAGTTAACCACTTTACCTACGTATATAAACACAAGCTGACATCACCGGTATCTCAATTTTCTTCCTTTCACATGTTATTATCCTATTGTTTACTACAAACTGACCCATATCTTAGCAACATCTCCTCGTTTTAGCCTTTCTACTTGCAAATTAAGTTACATTAAATCTGACGATAGAGTCTTATACTAGTCCCGCTGTTTATCCCAATCTTTTCTTACTCTCCACTAGGACAGCGTAACCACTTTCCTTGCTTGTTGAATAGAAGCTAGCTTTTGGACTTTATTGCTGCTGAAAGGAGTTAATAGGTTTGCCTACAGTCCTTGTTATACCGGTGTTGCTGTGCTATAGGTAATTCGTCGCACCGACATCGTGGCTTGAAAATGAAATGTCTTATTTTATCAAATAATAAGTTGTGAGCCCCAGTGATGCTTTCGTTCATATCTTCATAGTTGGCAGTGTCTCTATCTTGCCAATACCTGGGTCACATCCGCCTTAAATGACGACAATACATCTGGCTTTTCCGCTAGCCTTTCCCATTAACCTGTCAAATGTCTGTGGAGAGCAGCACATCTCTGGTCATGCTCATTTCAGAAGGTGTTAAGCCCTTTCCATTACTAGAAAGTTTAAGTGCAAAATTCAAGAGGTATGGCCGCTCTCTGCTCTCTCAATCATTACCATGTAGCTGAGGGCATGCCATTCATGGGAGTCTGGTTGAAGTATGCACAGGTCATTGACACTCTCCCACGTGCAGTGCTGTGAACCGTTTGAAGTAGTTTATCAGATTCAGCCAGCCACCCCCTAGGTGGAGGCTTGCACTCCCAAACTTCTGCTAGTGTAAAACCCGGCCACACCTCCAGTTCAGTGAGATTTAGTAATTCACGACACTGACAACCCCAGGGGCGATATACTGGGCTGTGTAAATGCGGCCCAATACCACCATGAACAATTAGCTTGGAGTGGATGGGTGTTAACCTAGGCTGGCTGAAGGCAAAACCTTTGACAATCACTCCTGGCAAGATGTGCCAACGCAGGTAGAATAAAGAGTTATCCAGCCCGCCTTACTTCCTTTCCCAGTTCGACACAGGTCGAAGAAGAATGCCCCTTCCAGAAAGGTCATGGCCTTATCCCTGAAGCCTATCCATACAGCATTCTACCGGAAATCTACAGCATTGCTTTGTAAAGCTTTTTCTGGTTCCACAATTGTTTGTGGTCGATATGCTCTCCCTCAGTTTGAACAAAATCTTAGCTAATCGTACGCCTGCCTAAGTCCCAGGGCTGTCTGGCTTAATGCTTTACGCCTGGAATTGCCTCACCAAACGTAGCCTTGCATAGAAACTTAACTTGGTTGTCTCAACTTTCCTTTTAGAGCTAGGAACGCCCCCCTTGTGCTTACTAAATGGACCCGCTCCTTAGTTTCCAGCACACAATGCACTTAAATGTCATTAGAAATTTAACTTTTCTTTCATTTCACACATGTTGTCTTCTAGAGATGTTTCCAATGCATTTCTCACTAATGAGTACTTCATCAGGGGCTCTTTCAACGAACTCTTAAAACAGTGAATATTTTGTGAGAAAGCCCTGGCTATCTATTCACAAACTTCACCTCGTGCATTTCAGAACTGGGGTGGAGTTAGTGTTGGATGAAAAACGAACATGCAAATTCCACTGAGTATTACCCTAAATTGTGAAACATGCTGATTAGCTGTGTCACAATGAATAATCTTACCCAAAAACGTAACAGTGAAAACATCATATGTGGTACTTTCCACCCAGTTTGTAACACCCATTCCACGCACTGTGCGAGGCTGACACCTGTTTAAATCATGCTACAACATATATATATATTTCATTTGTAGTAAATCTCATTGGCTGCCATTTTGTATAACCACGCTTTACGCACCTTGAGGCCGGACCTTATGCCATGTAATAAACATAAATACTTTTACCCATCAGCTCTCGCGTCACAGCATGAAGGCATGTACCTAGAACCACACGTAAAAACACAGCTACTTTTGGCACACAGTGGCACGCATGCTATGAATTCAGGGTCAAATTTGCAACGGAGACAAGTACATTTGCCCACGCTTTGTGCAGTTTTGCTGCAATATTTCCATAGAAAGCCCACTACAAAACGCAATACTGGAGCGGTTTCAAAACTTTCAATATAAAAATTGTCCCTTCAGGTAGTGATAAGGTGGGTAAAAATATTTACAGCACCGGTTCAATTTATCGTTCATTTCACAATTAATAACAAATCGTCTGAATAGAAAACTCGTGGCATTCCTGCCGTCGCTACAAAAAAGAAAGGTTAATCTATATCACCGTTTGAATACATTGACCTCTTTCCGCCGCGATAGCCCAGCCATCAAGAAAACGTTACTTTGACAAAAGCGCGTGCAGACAGGCGTCTCCAATTCCGACAGAGAGTGAGCGACTCGGAGTCTCCCAAACGGAGAACTGCTCCGCTTGGCCAACCAGAGCGAGTCTGACCCCCGCTCCCCACACACGAAGCACACAAATCGTCGGGGCCACAAGCAACCACGGGCAAACGATCGGTAACTAGGGCCCCCAAAGGAAACCGACGCCCAATTCCCTCCGGCGCAGAGTTGGGATAATTAAATACGGACAAGGGGTGCAAGGTGACCAAAGCTAACACTCTTTTTCCCGCGCGTTATCTAAATCCATCGCGCACTAGGCCGCTGGGACAGTCGTGTGAAAGGGGGGCACCCGATCTAGTCCTCCCTACCCCGTCTCCCAAAAACAATCTAAGGCTTCCTCCGCGCCTGCCCTGCCCGCAACCGAAGAAACCCCGCACTGTTTACCTCCATGCACCACCAGTACACCATGGCTAAAGACACCTCCTTCTAGGCTGCGCCGCACTTCCAAACTCTACGGGAACGCCGCTGCTCTCCACTTCCTTAACGCCTCAAAAACACGAGCGCAGATCCTCTAACAACGCGCGGGAAGGAGCGAACAAGAATGCGCGTGGCCAGGAGGAGCGCGCCGGAAGCAGAGGAAGATCAGAGGGGGTGAGGCGCCTAAAAGGGGGGGCTAGCCTCGCCCACCCTAGTGGCACGCCTCCCCCGGACAATCCCATTGGGGGCCTCCCCTCCCCGAGGTGCGGCCTCACGCGAGGCGGAGCAAGGGGGGGAGGCTCCGACGGGCGGCCACTAGAAGGCTGCCCTGCTGATGTCCCCCTGCTCGGGACGCGGGCAGCGGCATTCTTCTAGATCGGAAAATCTTTAGACACGTTTCTTATCATACCTGGTGGGCGCGGGTCACATATCTTAGAAGCACACACATTACCCAGCCACAACCTATTAGTCATACAGTACCATCTGTATGTAACCTTGGACTTTTTATAAATAATCCGGAGCAGTGTAACTTGAGCCTTCCTGTACACACATCTTCAGTCATAATTGCCCGACGCTGCCCTGATTGTGGCTGAGCCCCCGACTTCTTGGCTCTCTTTTCCCTACTCTGTGCGTCTTCTATATTCCCTTCCCACTTTCTACCTATGTTATTACGCTTCTTCTTATAATTCATACACGTTGTCCTAAGTATATGTCTCTCCTTCTCTTCTCTCCAATTACAACAGTGGTTTCGACTCACTCACCAAAAGGCGTGTCCATTAGATGCATAATATTGGTAACACATCCACATCTCCTCCCAACCGAGTTTTATAGGACGGTGTACTTTAATTTGTTCTCACGTTTGCATCTTGTCGTTAGATATACGTACCAAGATTTTATTTTCGTGTGTTTTTTGATCAGTATGTGGTTATCATCGTTTGATGTTTTTGGACAAAAGTCAACTTCGTGCTCTGATGTGATGTACACAGAGAGATCTTTCCTTAGCATGGGCCCCACAGTACGGCGAGCTCGTCACGGTCTAGATGTTTTAGATGAAGGGGCAAGCTGGCATCTTTGGGCAAATGGCAAGACTAGACCGAAGGAAGGAAGTCAGGGATGGCAAGGGCCCCTTACCATCCCTGACTTCCTCCCAAGGGGGAAGACTGATATGGTTAAGGTAGGGAAATAAAGCAGTAAATGAATTACACAGGCTGCTGCATTCCTTGAGGTCGATACACCACACAGCTCTGCGCTCAGAGGACTCTCTCCAGGTCGGCCCTTGGTGTATCCCTCCGGTAGAAAGAGTTTTAGCTGATTTGCCAGATCTGTTTGACTATTTTAGTAACACATCTTCAGAAATTGACAGATGAACTGCTCCTTAAAAAGCCATTGTGGTTCGAAGTTATGCATTTGTAACTAGGGTGACCAACTGACATGGGTGCAAATTCAGGACAGTGAGTGTAAAAATTCAGGACAAGGGGTCAAAATTCAGGACAAAAATTCAGGACAGGAGGTCAAAATTCAGGACAAAAGGTACGATTTACAGACACAGCACAGAAGGTTGCGCAATAGTATATAAGTAAGTAAATAGACAACTACTAAAGTACAAGTGAAAGTAAGTTTATATTAGGTTGAGACAATTGTGCACTGCATGGTTTTTCAGTATGCTTGCAGCTTTAAGCAAATGTGCAGGTCTTTTTGTGATAACAAAACCGCCCCCACCTTTCCAGCTCCCAGAGAAAACGCCCAATGCCCGGTTCGGCCAGGCCGGCCTTGATACCACCCTCCAATGGCGCCCCTCATCTTCACATAGACCCTCTCTCACGTGTATTTAATTTCTTCTATAGTGCTACTCATCCCAAGTATGTGGGGCAGAGTGTTGGAGTGCGTTACAACACACACATATTATATACCAAGACAATCACTCATATAAATGTGAGTGTCAATGTATAGGAAATGTTGCTAAAGATAATGGGGCTTACAATGTGTAATCATACTTTCATCCATCATTCAGTCTTTCACCATTCATTCTGTCCTTCCATCTATGTGCCCATCCATGTCCATATTCATCCATTTACAAGCCTATCCATCACGTATCCTTCCATCCATCATTTCACTCATCCATCCCTCAATCCACCCTTTTACTCATCCATCATCCATTCATCCACCCTTTCACCCTATCCATCCGTACACTCATCCATCCACTCTTCCACCCATCCATCCATTCACTCATCCATTAGCCATTTACCTAGCCAGCCATCCTTTCACTTACTTATTCATCCATCCAGTCACTCAGCCTTCTACCCATTCACCCATTCAGTCAGTCATTTATCCATCCCCCTTTCTTTTTCAAATCCCCTTTCACTTAGCCATCAATCCTTCCATCCACCCACCCATCCATCTACTCATCCACTCATGAATCCATCCATTGAACCTATCATTCATCCATCCTTTCACTCATCCATCCTTTCTCATCCATCCACCATTTCACTCCTTCACTCATCTATCCATCCTTTTGTCCATCTACCTGCCCTTTCACTCACTCATCCAGCCTTACATCCACCCTTTCACTCATCCGTCCATCCATTCACCCTTTCACTTATCAATTCATCAATTCACCCTTTCACCTATCAATTCATCAATCCATCCATCATTTCACTCATCCATCCACCCATTCTCTCACCCGTCATCCATCCTTTCACTCATCCATCAATCCATCATTTCACTCATCTATCCACCCATCCCTCCACCCATCCCTTCATTTACTTATTCACTCACCTTTTCACATTAATTATGAGACCCATCAAGAACTCCACCCTCGCTGTAGTTCCTAAAGCAAGGGGTGGGGTGGGGCAGGGTTCACTATGCCCCTGCACTTAGGCAATCTGAAAAAGTGGAAGGCATGAGTCATGCATGATGCACAGTGCCTGGACGTGGGGCGACTTTGACATGGTGTTGTTTCCAGAGCTTTAAGTGGGATGTAAAAACTATGGGGGTCTCTCCAAAAGGGTGTTTAATGTAATAAAATGCGTGGCTTAAAACACAAACTAAAAATCAGTGCTGAATATAATGTGCCGCCCGAGTGGTATTTTTGTTGCTTGTGTCATTGCATCCAGATATATAATACAAGTGACGGTACACTTAGAACAAGTAACGTTACACCTACAACAAGCCAGAACTATTGGCTTTGTCAATGGTTGTTAGTTGCATAAAAGTAAAAAGCAGCAACCATGGCTGCTATACTATAACTATAATCCTTTCCTTTGATCTTCTTTCACTGCCTTCCTTCATTAACTGGATTCTCAGGTAGCAGCAGCATGGGCGTTTTTGCACTTCCAGGTGACAGAATGCCCTGCCCTGGACCGAGGCTGGAGGAGGCCACCACATGCTGTGCCAGCCCAGACTGACCCATTGTCATTCTGTATGTGGCAATCAGCCCCACACAGAATGACAATGGGCGGTGTGGGGCTGCTCTTGTACTCGGAGGAGTGCGAGGCGGCCCCATCAGGGGGCTGAGGCCTCGCAGGGGAACAGATCTGTTTCCTGAAATGCCTAAAATTACGGACAAAAGGCGTCCGTAAAAAGGATCCTCACGGACAACGGACGTGAGGTCCAATTTACGGACTGTCCGTGAAATTTACGGACGGTTGGTCACCCTATTTGTAACTTAGAGTGGTGGATGTGGCCTGGCAGTTCGGCTTGGCTGCACGCTCGGGGCAGTGAAAAGTCCGACTTTCCAATGCGTGATATTCTAATGTTATGCCTGAGATGAGCAAAAGAGCAGTGGAATGGAGTGCTTCCGACAATAACTCCAATGGTTAAACGAATGCTACGTCCTACACTGTGCGGTGGTCTGAGCACTGACGCAGGTTTGCTTGCTGTGCCAAAAGAACATTGCAGCATTCCAGTATGTTTTCCCTTGATTTCGCACAATGTCTGTGTTTGCTATACACTGTACACTATGTTTTAGCTTGGTCATTAAAATAACTTCGATTTGATGGAATGTATGACAGAAGGAACTGAAGGAAGTTGATAAGAACTGCACTACCCAGAGAGCCTCAAGAGGGAGCCAAATGCCTAGTTAATTTGCACTTCTCACACGAGTCTAAACTTGCAAAGTATTAATACATGTATTTTTCTAGGCCCTTAGTGAGCAGAGGTCCTCGTGTATTTATATTCCAGACGTAAACAAAGGGAATCTGGGCATTTCCTGGCTGGAGTTAAACAAGGCTTATTAAATAATTTATCCGTGATTTTTCACATGCCCTTTTTTGCTACGGAGTTATAAAAAAAAAGTTGTACATGAGACTATATATACGTGTATGTGAAAATTATCTATCTATCTATCTATCTATCTATCTATCTATCTATCTATCTATCTATCTATCTATCTATCTATCTATCTATCTATCTATCTATCTATTCACTAAAAAAACCATAGGTTTCAGGGGCGTTATAGTTAGCTGGACATTTCCCTCGTACAAAACCCTAGAAATTCCCCTGTTATAGTTAGTTCAGCTAACTATAACTCGCACCCCCGCAATGCACTGCTGATGACGTCACATATTACATCACTCGACATGGTCAGTGACATCACTGATGACATCTCAGATGACATCACTGATGACATCACTGATGACATCGAATGTGTGTTTTTATGAAAAGTTTAATTACGTTTCATTTATTTATAGTGAAAGGCCTATGGAAGAATGAGTGGGTGTATAAGTGTGTGAATGGGTGATTTTCTAGGTGCGTAACTGACTCTATAAGTGAGTCATTAAATGTATCTTACTGCAGACTAGTGACTAAACTGTGTGAATGTCTGTATGTGTCTGTGTGTTGGTTTATAAGTGGCTGCATGGTTTTGTGAATAGCTATATGAGTGTCTATATGGGTTATTGATTGGTTGTCTGAGTATCTGTATGGGTGCCTGAGTGTTTGTGAGGGTAGGGTGTGTGTGACTCTGTGCATAGATGTCTGAGTGGGTGATTCAGTGGGTGCATGGTTTTAAGAGTGCATGTGTGATGGACTGTATGGTTGGGTGACTGTATGTAAGGGTGTTAGTGATTGAATGTATATCTCAGTTGTACATGTGTCAGTAACTACATATGTGAAACACAGTGTATATGTGTGTAAGAGTATATAACTATTTATATGTGAGAGTGTGATTTTGGGAGTGGCTGTATGGATGAGTGTGTGCTTGTATCAGTACTTGTATAAGAGCGTCATAATTTGTTAGTATTTTTATGAGTAAGTGAACTTGAGTGTATTTAACTGTATAGGTGAGTAAATTGGACTGTAATTAATTATTTGCATGACTGACTAGGTGTGTCAGTACCTCAATGGATGATTGGCGGTGTGTGAGTGTCTATATAGGTGTATAAATGCATATGATTGTCCTGTACTGAGTGACTGTAAGTATGAGTGACTGGTGAGTGAGTGAGTGGAGGTGTATGTAGACCTAAGAGTCAATGAGTGGGTATGTAGTTATTGGTATTGGAGTATCTATGGTTTTCAAAATGGCCGTCTGAAATTTTGAGTTGGTGTATCGAAGGTTATATTAGGGTGTGGCAAGATGCACTAATTTATCACATGGATGAAGTCATCAGTGATGTCATCAGTGATGTCATTTGAGATGTCATCAGTGATGCCATCAGTGATGTCACTGACCATGTCATGAGTGATGTAATTAATATGTGACGTCATCAGCAGTGCATTGCGGGGGTGCGAGTTATAGTTAGCTGAACTAACTATAACAGGGGAATTTCTAGGGTTTTGTATGAGGGAAATGTCCAGCTAACTATAACGCCCCTGAAACCTATGTGTTTTTTAGTGAATTTCAAAGGTTTTTTAAATGCCAATTCCTAACTATAACGTGCATGAAACCTATGGTTTTTTCAGTGAATTTCAAAGGTTTTTTAAATGCTAATTCCTATCTATAACTTATCTCTAAAGATATCATGTTTAATGATTTTCATTGGATTCCTATATTTTTCAATTTCAGTGTGTCAATTTCATTAATTATGTTTTTTTGAAATTCTTTTTAATCACCATTTTTAAAATTTATTTATTTAATTAATTCTTTTAAAAAATAAAAAATATTTGTTTTTATTGGGTTTTTCAAACATATTTTTTATATTTTAAAAAATATTTCTTTAACTATATGTTCAAAACTTTATTTTACATATTTTTTTTCAATGTTTTTGGATCCGCGCACCCTATGCGCACCGTTCTCGATCCCTACGCGGAAGCATCTGCGCACGGTATGCGTTGGGTACGTGTTTAGTGCGCGATCGCAATGCAACAGGTACGCGACTCCCAGCCTATACGCGACACGTTCGATGTAAGTAACGCGACGTTTACGCGCTTCCGCGATGCGTCATCTGCGTCTGACGCGGTAGGTGTGCGGATCCCGCGAAATATTTAACATTTAAAAAACATATATATATGTATTTCATGTGAATATTAATTGAAGACAAACTCTAAACTAGTCTTAAAATTAATATATTTTTACATCTAATCCTATATTTTTTTTTTAATTCAATTTCGCGGATGCGCGCTGGGTGCTTGCTGCGTAAGCGCAGGGTGCGCGGATCCCATGTGACCTGCAAAAAAAGAGATTTGATTGGTTCATTACACTTCCTGTTCTAACTATTGAAAGACCCCACCCAATTCAATCATTCTTCTTTGACCTTCTTTGGAGGAGCATCTCTTTGCAGAGAAGAAGATTTTTTAGACTAAGTTTACACTTAGCTCTAACTTTTTTCAACTAAAAATGGCTTCAGGGCAGCAGGCATCACCTGCATCTCCTCATACATCTGAGGCTGAATTTTTGGAGGAGGCACCACGCAAAGAACGGTTTTCTTCAGTGGGGTGGAAATTTTTTACTTTTCCCGAGGGGCAGAATAAGACCAATGCCACCTTGGTCACATGCAAGAGTTGCAAAAGAGTGCTGTCGTGAGGGGATCCTAACAAGAAATACTTGTGCGGCACGGCTAGTATGATGAAGCACATAAGGACCCTTCATCCAAACAATCTTGCACGAGAAGAGTGCAAACGGATGAGAAACACTCCTGCTCCTGGGCCTTCCACCTCATCGCAGCCGAGCACTTCAAGAGTGCATCCATCAGCCCAAAATTTGGACATTCGTCCTCAATTTCAATATTTAAAAGTGCCCTGCACTAAGTGCAATGCGACTTTGTGCTACGGTGAACAGTCGATCTATCTGATCTGCCGCCGGCAAGAAAGTCACATTTGCTAGTTTTTTTTTTATTTTTTTTGTTCCCTGAAGTTCATTGTTTGGTTCCTCCTGTTTTTTTTTTTGTTTTTTTTTTTGCAGAAAAACCAAAAAAAATTAAAAATTGTTCAGAAACCCCCCCAAAAAATATAAAAGAAGAAAGAAGAAAAAAAAAAGTTCTTGTAAGAACTAACTTTCCTGGTTTAAAAAAAAGAGCTACATTTCTTTGTTAGTGTGTGAAAGTTTAGATGAATGTATGTGTAGTATGTAATTGACTGAATGAATGCATTTGTAGCGTATGGTGAATGTATAAGTGCAGAACTATGAGGAAGTGCTGCAGCATCACACAGTAACCTCTTTAACTGCAGTGTGCTGTAGTACTTCCGAAGCACAGGGATGTAACATATGTACATAAATATGTTGCAAATCTATGCTTCTCTCTGCACGGCTGCTTAAACTGCAGCCATGTGGTGACACAGGCACCCTTGCACCATAGTGCAAGGATATCTGTGTCATGTGCTGTTTTGTGCAGGAAGACACACCTTCCTGCACAAAAACAATCAGTAAATGCATTTTTCTCCTTCAATGTATGCTGAGCATTGTAGCATGCGTTGAAGTTATAAAAATGTGGAGAAATGAAAACAATTCTCCTTGTTGTGCTTTCCTACACCAATTTTAGAATGGTGCAGCATTCACACACATATCGAAATTTATAATTTCTGACAAATCTAGACATGTTTCTTGTTCTATGAGTATTCAGTGCAATCATGCACAACAACACTTATAGAACACCCTTTCAACGCAAACTGGTGTGCATAATGAGGTTGTATTTACATGGAGTATAAAAAGTGCACAGAGTGCCTTTTCCTCTCTTTGTAAATATGAAAGAGTGTCTTGCGCAATAACTGTTACAAAAAGTGACATATTTCCGGTTTTAAAATTCCTTGCGAATGATAGAAGGTAAGCACAGAGTTATGTCTGCAAAGATATTCAAAGAAGAATGGTTGAAATGATTGCGATCCTTCAATAGCTACAATGGGAAATATTATGAACCCCTCAAATCTCTTTTTTTGCAGGTCACATGATATCTGATTATGGTCAGATTTCAAAACTACATAGGCATAAACAGAGTGTTTTTAGAAACGTGTTTCCACTTTGTAGCTTCTTGCAGACCTCCTCATTCTGCATATTGAGACTTAGTTAAACTTACCTTCACAGTAATAGGAATTAAAAATGGTATACATTTTATTCAGATTTTCATTGCAATCTAAATTCATATAAATTGCTTATTTTTAAATTTGGATCTGTGAAAGAAAAGGAAAAAAAATGATAACATGTAATAATACATTTTTTACAACACAGCATAATTTCCACAAAGTAATTTGTTTGCCTTTTTTGCTGTTCTCAGAATATATTGAATTTCACTAAAAATAGTGATTTCAATCGTACTCATCACTTAACAGCAGGCAAAAAAAGAACAATCAGAAAGATTGTTAAAAAAAGCCCAACATGCTATTCTCAGCAAAATACCACAAGATACAAATCACAGATATATAAAATGCTTACGGCTAACAAAATTTTATAAGTTTAACTTACAAAAACTGTAAATGTTGTCACTTTAAAATATTCACCGAATCTAAGGATGAATTTTTGGAGGAGGCACCACGCCCACAACGTTTTTCTTCAGTGCTGTGGACATTTTTTACTTTTCCCGAGGGGCAAACAAAGATCAATGCCACCTTAGTCACGTGCAAAAGAGTTCTGTTGCGAGGGGATCCTAACCAGAAATACTCGTACGGCACAGCAAGTATGATGAAACACCGAAGGACCCTTCATCCAAACAATCTTGCACGAGAAGAGTGCAAACGGATGAGAAACACTCCTATTCTGTATCTGTAAAAAAGAATCACAAATAAATGTATTTTAATAACTTTCAAATTTATATTGTTCCATTACTGTACAAACACATTTTATATAAAAACTGACTAAGAAACTATAACCCTGAACCACAAGTGTAACGATGGTTAAAACACTACATGCATAGTGCATACTACTTTGAAGCAGTTCATGCCCTAAAGTCTACCTCATTAAAAAACTACATGCTAACTGACTGAATAATTACACTACTATAAGGAGACACACTGGGTGAGTAACAGGGTGTTTGCTAGAAGTGTATGAATACTGACTGGGGAATTGAAGGTGTGAAAGACAACTGTATAGGTGGTTAGAGGCCTGCATGCATAGTGAATAGGCATTTGAAGCAGTCTATGTGCTAAGGCCTGGCTCACTGCATGAGTACTTGGGAACTGACGGAATGATTAGAGTACAGCAAAGAGAGTGCCTGGGTGAATTTATAAGTGGTTGGCTTTTGACACAGTGAATGGATTAGTACTTGGTACTGAATGGGTCACTAGAGGAGTGCAAAGGGAGTGACAGGATGTTTGCTGGACTGTATGGATACTGACTAGGGAATTGAAGATGTGAAAGACAAGTGTATAGTATGTTAGAAGACTGCATGCATACTGCATAGCCATTTGAAGCAGTCTATGTGGTAATGTATGGTTCACAACATGAGTACTTGGAAACTGACTGAATCATCAGACTACTGCTAGGACAGTGCCTGGGTAAAACTTTAAAATTTTCAGTTCTGGCACAGTGAAGAGAATAGTACATGGTACTGCACTTTAGTGTCAAACCCTGACTCATTTTATCAATGCATAAGCAAAGATTAGCTTCTAAAGCTACTAAAACTTGACAACATGACCGGTTTTAAAACAGTTATCTGTCAGCAAATACACGATGTTACCAAATGCTTCTATCACAATCCTTACCCAAATGCAGACAGACTCACAGTATGATTTTAGACAAGCAACACTATCCTAGGAGTTTACCAAAACTAATTCACTAGTCTAGAAGAGGTAAGGGTACTGCACACAATCTACATATTTAAGTACAGCACATTAGTGTCAAAACATGACTCATTTAATCAACGCATAAGCAAAGACTGGCTTCTAATGTTACTAAAACTTGACAACATGACCGGTTTTAAAAGAGTTATCTACCAGAAAATACACGATGTTACCCAATGCTTCTCTCACAGTGCTTCCCAAATGCACACAGACTCACAGTGTGATTCTAGACAACAACCACTATACCTAGTAGTTTACCAAAAATAATTCACTACTGTGGAAGTGATAAGGGAACTACACACAATCTACATATTTCAGGACTGCACTTTTGTGTCAAAGCCTGACTCATTTAATCAAAGCATAAGCAAAAACTGGCTTCTAATGCTACTAAAACTTGACAACAAGACAGGTTTTAAAACAATTATCTGTCAGCCAACACACAATGTTACCAAATGCTTCTCTCACAGTGGTTCCCAAATGCACACAGACTCACAGTGTGATTCTAGACAAGCAACACTATCCCTAGCAGCTTACCAAAACTCATTCACTACTGTGCAAGGGGTAAGGAAACTACACACAATCTACTTATTAAAGTACAGCACATTAGTGTCAAAGCATGAATCATTTTATCAATGCATAAGCAAAGACTGGCTTCTAATGCTACTAAAACTTGACAACATGACAGGTTTTAAAACAGTTATCTATCAGCAAATACACAATGTTACCAAATGCTTCTCTCACAGTGGTTCCCAAATGCACACAGACTCACAGTGTGATTCTAGACAACAACCACTACATCTAGGAGTTTACCAAAAATTATTCACTACTGTGGAAGTGGTAAGGGAACTGCACACAATCTACATATTTCAGGACTGCAATTTTGTGTCAAAGCCTGACTCATTTAATCAAAGCATAAGCAAAAACTGCCTTCTAATGCTACTAAAACTTGACAACAAGACAGGTTTTAAAACACTTATCTGTCAGCAAATACACAATATTACCACATACGTCTCTCACAGTGGTTCCCAAATGCACACAGACTCAGTGTGATTCTAGACAAGCAACACTATCCCTAGCAGCTTACCAAAACTCATTCACTACTGTGCAAAGGGTAAGGAGACTACACACAATCTACATATTAAAGTACAGCACATTAGTGTCATAGCATGACTTATTTTATCAATGCATAAGCAGAAACTGCCTTCTAATGCTAGTAAAACTTGACAACAAGACAGGTTTTAAAACAGTTATCTGTCAGCAAATACACAATGTTACCTAATGCTTCTCTCACAGTGGTTCCCAAATGCACACAGACTCACAGTGTGATTCTAGACAAGCACCACTATCCCTAGGAGTTTACCAAAACTCATTCACTACAGTGGAAGTGGTAAGGGAACTGCACACAATCTACATATTTCAGGACTGCACTTTTGTGTCAAACCCTGACTCATTTAATCAAAGCATAAGCAAAAACTGCCTTCTAATGCTACTAAAACTTAACAACAAGACAGGTTTTAAAATAGTTATCTGTCAGCAAATACACGATGTTACCAAATGCTTCTCTCACAGTGGTTCCCAAATGCACACAGACTCACAGTGTGATTCTAGACAAGCAACACTATCCCTAGCAGCTTACCAAAACACATTTCTTCATCTAGAAGGAGTACTACATTTTAGTATAGAAACATAACTCATTTCACAAATTCATAAACAATGACTGGTTTCTAATTCTACCAAAATATAAAAACAGCACAGTTATCTGTCTGCAAACACATGAAAAACACAAATGCTTATCACAGTAAGGTTTCTACATGCACAAACACTGTCAATAAGATTGTAGAGAAAAAAAAGTACTCCCTACACTTTAGCAGGAGAAATACATGAGTCTGATTAAAATCAAAATAGTCTACATACGTCCCCTCACAATTAAATAACTCACCTTTCAAGTTGTTTTGTAGATTAAGAAGTATATCAGTCACACACCAGATTTTATTTTACAGAATCTCTGCACCTCTCAGTAAAAACAAAGAATGGAAAAGTTTCCCTTTCATTTTCCACACATATACATGGAAACATCAAATCACAATCCTTCACACATAAATTCAAAAGCAAACACACATTTCTATTGGTTAAACATTTCAATCCTTTCCAAAAGAAATACATTTCAACCCTTCCCCCAATCTTCCTTCTGCCTGTTACCATAGAAACAGGTCATGGAACACTGCACTGAGCACACAGGTCACAAGTTCAGCACACAATGTTGCCAAACAAGACAGCAAGTGTGCTTGACTTTTCAACATATCAGCTTATCATATATAATGTTCCTTACAATCAGTTTTTATTAACCAATAAGAATCATGCCTTTAAAAAACAGAAATATACATCCTACCTTTCAGTGTAGAAAGTTGTCATACAACCAATGATTTCTTGTCTTTTTTCATTTTTTTTTTCCTTAAATCCGTGCACCCAACGCGAGAGAATCCATGCACCCAACGCGATAGGATGCGCGCACCGTGCGCGCATTTCGCCGTTTAAAAAAACAAAAAAAAAAAGGCGGCCCCAGGGGGTCCTTCTGGGACCCCCTAAGCACCTCTAGAGGGTCAGAGTATTTCCACTCTGCCCCCTTTATATGTTTTACACACTTATTCCCCTTGCTTCTTCAGCCTCGCTTCTACCGAGGCAGAAAATGGCCGCCAACAGTTACTGGTTTCGAATGTAGACAGACACTCGACAGCCAATTAGCATTCAGCACGCGATCGGGAGGGTGCCCGCTCGGTTCGAGGAGAGTGCGCTTACGGTGCAAGTAGGGTGCGCGGATCCTCCCCGGCCATAGATATATATGCACTTTTAACTCTAATTTTCTCAGGAACTACTGAACGGATTCACACCATTTATTCAAAAGGCACGAGTCTGAACTGAGGACTACCTCTTTGCCAAATTTGGTGTCATTCCGTTCAGTGGTTCGGGCTGTAGCTGCGACAACAGATCCTATGGAAAATTGCATGGGGTAAATGCATTTTGGGACCCCCCTTTTTTCTCGGGCCCCGCTTGACGGATCACCGCAAAACTTTCAGGGTAGGAGCGGAGCGGACCTGGCCAAAAGTTTGGAAAATTTCGCGAGGATTCATCAACCGGCGCCAGACTTATTGGGAATAGAATGTTGCGGATTTCCTATGGAAAATAGGTCCTAACTACAACTATCTACTGGCGACTGCCAGTAGATAATATATATATATATATATATATATATATATATATATATATATATAGAGAGAGAGAGAGAGAGAGAGAGAGAGAGAGAGAGAGAGAGAGAGAGAGAGAGAGAGAGAGAGAGAGAGAGAGAGAGAGAGAGAGAGAGAGAGAGAGAGAGAGAGAGAGAGAGAGAGAGAGAGAGAGAGAGAGAGAGAGAGAGAGAGAGAGAACAATGTTACCTATTTGGGTGCTTTTTTTGCACCAAATGTACTAATATAAAAATCCATATTTCAAAGGGAATCTTTAAGTATGAAAGGTGAAATATAAGTTTCATCATCATAATGACAGCCCCAAAACCACTCTGCAGACTTTAACTATTGCCTGAACTAATATGAGTTTGTGGAAGGCTATCTAAATTATGCAGCAAGGTTATCTAAATATGCAGCAAAAAATCTAATAATGCAACACATTCTCAGGCAATATTATTTTCTAGAAACAGCATTTTTATAAATTCTGTTAAAATCATGCATAACACCATGCAGTCTTTTTCAGTTGTTTTATCATCAATTGATTTGTGAAAGATGATCAAAACCTAAACATTTTAATTGCAGTCAGTACCCATCACACTGTTTGACTGTATGGCATACAAGCCACGCTTTTTTGCTGGCGATTAGGTGTAGCGAGAATCTGCTGACATTATGTTTCAGGTTCTGATTGTAGGTTAAAGTGGCTATTGGCAGACAGCTGTACAGTATGGCTATTATGGCCATGTAATGTGGCTTTCCATAGAGAGCATGTATTTGAGGACTGATCTTGACAGTGATCTAGCTGATTAGTTAAGAAGCATGTGTTAATGAGGTATTGAAGTTGCTTCCCACATTGCTGCAAAATTGAAACTTTGCACTAAAACTCCTCAGGCGTCTGGTGCTAGCAAGACGATTAGGGTCCTTCAGGAATAAGCTGTGATGCCTGATCGTGGCTCAGTCATAGCAAGGACTGTGACCAATTTTCTGGCGGTGGCGGTCATTTGCGGTATTGGGCAGGTGACATCTTACACTCGAGCCAATCTGCAAGACTGCGCCGCTGGCCACCAGCCGCATGGAGAGAGGTGGTGTGTTCTAAAGTGATTTTACCCTGTGAAAAATGCTGACCCTCTGCAAATTTCATAAACCCTGTGTGAGAGAAAACTGTTTTCTCTTATGATTTTCTCATATAGGTTATCGAAGGTGCCCCATAAGCTAAAATGAGAGCATATTTTTTGTAAATTCACACTATCTTCTTTAGCCATGTGAAAATAAAGTCTGACATTCTGAGTAAAATATGAACTTCCAACAGCAGCAGCCTCTTAGATGATTCCCCTGTATTCTACTGCAGCCTCCTAGAGTGTTCTACAGAACAACTAGAGCGCTAACAGTCTTACTTGATGGCAAAATGAGGCATTCCTGAAGCCATCAGGATTGAATCAAACTGGCAACACTTAACACATTTCCTTTAGAAAGGAACACAATAAGGGAGTTCATTTTGTCATAGAAATTCTGAATATTGCTGTAGAAAGCAAAATGATGACACATTTTAAATGAGTTCATAAAAATCTTCCTCATCTATTTCATTATAACTTTCTGACATGCAGACTTTCAACGTCAGCAGCAGAATGCCAGTTAACTCCCTGGTGATGAACTGCTGCTTTACCACAATGATCTAATCAGCAACTAGAGTGCTAACTTAGGACAAAATTGCACATCTGAACACCATCTTGATGGAATCGAAATGGAAAACTGAAAGTATTTTCTTCTGAAGATAGTGCAGTAATGTGAGGAAATGGGGGAAATTCAGAACTAAAAAGTCTCTCAAGGTTGCCACCAGAGAAAAAGAACCCAAATGTTGCCCAAGTATAGCCCAATGGCAGAAGTGTGCAAAACGCATACTTTTTGTTGTTGTTGCAGTTTTATACAGAAGTGACCCGAAGACAATAGAGTGCATTACATGAGTATCAGTTACATTTCACAGGGACACATTCATTTTGGTTTTATGCACAGGGAGATTAAGTGATTTGCCCAGAACCATAGGATGTTGAGCCGACACCAAAACTCAAACCTGATTCCCCAATTCCAAAGTTGACAGCTTTGGCCGTAATTCATCATCCACTCCCAACAATAAATCAAGTGATAGCCTGGATAACAAAAATAAAAACCTTAAAGTAGTAAATAATTTAAAAGTGCTTTGTCACTATTTGAGAACTTTTAAAATGAGTCCTCGTTTTAGTTTTTCAGGGCACTAACCTTAGTCTCTTTGGGAAAATTACCCTGTTATACCTGCTGCTCAGCCAGTGTGACTGTGGTTGTGGAATATTGGTGTGTGGGCATGCTGTGGAATGTTGGAGGATGGGCTGAGCAGTGAGGCTGCTCCTGGTGGGGTTCTTGATCCTAACATCTAGCTTAATAAATCAATCGGCATAATATACATGGACTACGAGGCCTCTTCATAACAACATATTTTGGCAACGATTTAAAAAAGAACTACGTGTGCAAATGGATAAAGAGAAGATACTGTGGAAAAAACCTGATGCAAATCAATGGAGAGAAGAAATAGTGGAAATAAATATCTGTATTTAACTGGATCCTAACGAACTTACACTTGGAAGACCTTTTTATGAAGCTAAGTGTACTATGTATTACAACATAGGTCTACAGCACTGTGCCCCATCAGTGACCTCAAGATCAGTCAGCCCCAACCAGGGTGTTCCTTAACTATGTGTACCACTTTCGACATTCAAGGAGACAGAAATTTGCACTTGTGAAAAATACTGTTGTGGTCCTGGCTGCGCCAACAGACTTATCCTGCTTATGTGACTCTCTGTGGGCAGAAATGCCGTTTCACCTGTTCTCTTATGGTGTGACAGTCATCATGAGTAATCTGAAGCATTTGGATTGGGAGCCGGATGAAACAGTGAATAAATGGTAGCGTTATTTTATGTTGCATTTGAAAGGGCAGCCAAGATAATTGTGGGAAAATACAACCCGTTACTGGTGGTGGCATTCAAAAGGGCAGCGAGACGGTGTTGAATTGACTCGCACACACCTTACCTTCGCGTGAAGGTTCTGTGGAGATCTCTGGTGTGTCTACGGTGTTTCCTCATATGTGTGCTGTGCAGGGATGTTTACAGCACCAACGTGACTCGAGCCTCCCGTCTGCGTGCTGCCATATTCTTCTGTCTGGCACTCTATGCCGAGGAAGTCTCCCAACTGT
This sequence comes from Triturus cristatus, assembly GCF_964204655.1. Taxonomy (NCBI): domain Eukaryota; kingdom Metazoa; phylum Chordata; class Amphibia; order Caudata; family Salamandridae; genus Triturus; species Triturus cristatus. The sequence goes on from NC_140583.1 coordinate 955,200,901, forward strand.
GTTCCCTGTTGCTCCGGCATACGCCGGTGAGCTACCCTTCTCGTTTGGAGCCTTGATGATAATTTGCTGATGAGTGTCCCCTCATCATTTGGAAATATGATGAGAGCTGCTCAATAGTCCAGTGAGCAACTCAGCGATACGACCATTAACATTAACCTCCGCATGTGTTCTGTCTGCGCTGACATTGTGAGAAACCGACTGAGCGTTATCCTCCTAATTTTGTATAAACTTTCCTGGGAATTCTGCCTACGCTGACTGGTGGAGAAAGTTGGTGAAATTGTTTTTATTTTTAGGATGCTCTAACAAGTATTAGATCATAGAGCAGCATCATTTTTCACCTGTTTGGGGGTTTGTGGGCAGCTTAACATCTTCGCTGTTGGGGCAAGCAGTGTTTTTTTGCCATTGTAGAAGTAACCGCTCCTATGCAGCGGTAGGCTTAGGCTGTGTGTCCATTCTGAAGTAGAGGCTGTGAGGGGCAATGTTTTGGCCTTTGTGGTTGCGGCGTAAAATGGGATATTATATGTTTTTGAGAAGTTTGACTATACATATTTTAGGTTGTTTGTAGCAGAGTTTTTTATGCTGTTTTGCAGTGTTTTGTCTGTTGTATCCTGGGGTGTTTCTTTTTGTGGTGTAGGATGAGTTGTAGTCGTGGGATGGTGCAGTAATACCACCCACTGTTGCAGTTGTGTTGTTGTCTTCCACTTTCATGTGGTTGTGGGATGGGGCAGAAATACCACCCACTGTGGAGTTTGTGGGATGGTGCAGTAATACCACCCACTGTGGAGTATATGGGATGTGCTGTAATATCTCCCACTTTTGGATGTTACATTGGTGATGATTAGTGGTTGAAGACTAGAGGTGTTTTTAAAATTTGATTCCATCCTCACTACGGGTTTGGGTGAAGGGCAGGGTAGATGCCGAATGACTGGTGTTTGGAGTGTGGAATTTTTCCACCCTTCCTACAGGGTAAGGGTGAAGGGCAGAGAGGAAGCCAAATTTTAAAGTTTGAGTGATGCCATATTACTTGCGATTGCAGTTTCCACCCTTACTACGGGTCTGGGTGAAGGGCAGTGAGAGGCAAGGTAAAGCCACGGTACGTGTGATTGCAGTATGTTTCCACCCTACTATGGGTTTGGGTGAAGGGCAGGGCAGATGCCAAATTGTTTTTGTGGAGTGGTGTTGCTACAGGGTAAGGGTGAAGGGCAGAGTTGAAGCCACACTTGACGTGTTATTGGAGGGTTTTTTTCCCCATCCCTTCTAAGGGTTAGGGAGAGGGACAATGGTATGCCAAGGTGTTTCATCTTTTCCATTTATTTTTGCAGTTGTTTGGAAGATTCATTATCGCGCCTTGTGGTTGGCACTCTTCGTACTGCTTTTTAGGTCTCGCGCTTAGCGTTGCAGTGCGTAGCTCTGCTCGCGCAGCGAGAGACCTCTTGTACGGGGTTTCAAAATCGAGCCAGCAATCGCACACGCTCGTGCGTGTGCTTTTCCTTTTGGGCCACGCTATTGGCCTTTGCGTGCGTAATTTCATTAAAGACAGCACGCAATTGGCCAAAAGCGGGGGCATTGCTCCGCCCATGGCCTATTGGTGTCTATTACGTGCATGTAGTGATAATTGAAAAAACATGTTTTGCTGTGGCGTGCGCGCGCACCACTCGCGGGCGTGTTTGTTTTTAGGTCTAGTTTTTTTTAATTTGCACTTACGTTACTTTTGCATTATTTTTATTTGCACTTGCATTACTTTAGCATTACGTTGCAACCCACTCTAAGAACAACCCACAAACGCAATGTCTCCACCAAAGTGCTAAGAGAGATAAGTAATTGGCAGGCGTGTGGGATATGAACATTTAGAAAAAAGTCATAGCATAACAAGGCATAGGTGTCACTCCCCCTACAGCTTCATTCTGACTAGTTCCTTCCCTAGCTTTCAAAACAAAATATGTTATGACGTTTCAAAGATGTCCGTGGTAAATAGCCCCTTTGCAGGAAAGCTGCTTGCAATACCATTTTCTGTGATTTTAAAGATGGCACTGTGAGTAAGGTGACGTTTCAATAGCAAGCATTCTAAGTTAGAAGAAACCACAACATGGCTGTTGACGCCGCGCGGAGCCAACCTTAAGATGTCCCATACATATTTAAAAAAAATCTCAATATGTTCTTTTCGCTTACCTCACCAAAATGGCCGCGCGCCTGAGCCTTCCTAGTTACGTAAGCAGGGAAGCCCCTGTCTGGAAGAGCCGTGTTTCTCAGAATGGATTGTAGCAAGTCCGAGTGCGCCTGCGCTGTTGCCGGTGGTGGCCTGGAGTGCGGCAAGTGGGGCTAAGGCGGTGTGAGGGGCCCGCGTAAGACTTACCACTTACTCTCTCTGAGCAGCATTGTCTGGGGCATGGGCAGCCCAGAGATTACACATGCGAAGCCCACCAGCTTTCCCTTTCCTGAGTGAAGCATGACCGAGCCTCTGTCAGCGCTGCTGCTGCAGAGGCAGTTGGCAGGTAAGGGGCGAGAATGAAAATGAGCAGTGACAGTCGTGGTGACGGCAAAGTGCCATGTATAAAAGTGAGGTCTACGACCTGACTCCTCCGGAACACTCTCTGTTTCACCTCCATAGAACACTTATAATACTTTAGCCTGTCATCCTGTGTCCTGACAAGTCGGGAAAGGGCGAAATATGTTTGTCTTCTATCCAGACCGGTACGTTGATGAATGTGGCCACCAGCATCTCCTTCCCTGGCAGGACTGTTACATATGGTTCCTGGTGTCTTCTTTCCCCACAGGGTTGTTGAATGCAGCACCCTGCGTCCTTCTATATGATACGACTGATAAATGATCTTGTACCTAAAAGGGGTGCTGTGTTTGACAGTTTCCTGTGCCTTCAAGACAGTATTAAATGTACCCTCCATTACCTTGAACACTACTAGCCGGCTAAATGTGACATCTGGCATTTCTGTACTGGCAGAGGGTTAATTGTGATGCATTGTGAGTGTCATATGTCCTAACTAGGGTTGCATGACTGTGTCTATTGTCACACGTTTCTCAAACATTGAGTATGTGCAGCTTCATGCTAGTGGCGACACAAGTTGAGCTTTCTTTTTCATGCACATATGAGGCAAAAACACCCCACAAACCACAGCCTGCGCATATAGGCTCTCTTTCTCACTAACTCTACCCATCAATAGTCCTGCTCAAATACATATCCCTACCCCAACTCCTCTTTGTTGCAGCTTTTCTCCTAGGTGCAGCAATAAACACGGTAAGTCCACAACTCTGGTCATCAAGCACGTCATTAAACACTAGCCACATAGATATGCGACAGCCAGTAAGTATCCTTTTCTCTGACATAAACACAATACCCAGTATTGACTGTCCTGGCCAAGTTTCAAATGTGAAGGATCCTTTGCAGTTACACGTTGTTAAATATGACACATACTCCACTGCCTTACTATTGGTCTCTGTAAACCTCGTATCCTATAGCCAAACAGGTGTGTTCCTTGAATGTGACACCCAATGTCTTTTACCCTGCCATGGGTGTATTTTTACATCTGGTACTCTGCGACATCTGTCCTGAAAACTCGGCAGTGTTTGTAAAATGGACTCAGTTTGATGTGAATACCATTATTCTCCTCCCGTTGTGTTGCCTTTCGATATTGGTCCCTACAGGAATCAGTGCAATTGTTTTTGTTCTCTTTATCTGCTGTCCTTGCTTGAATTGATTGGCTCTGGCACATTGTTGTACTTTTACACTAAAAGGATGTAATGTCTTTTTAAGCTGAAGCTATAGTCACTGAAGTAAAGACAAAATGTTCCCAACTGGAATAAAGGAATTGCCCAAAGGAAGGCAGCAAAGAAGCTCAAGCTCACTGGGACCAAACTGGTTACCCTGTCCGTGGGGAACAGCGTGTCTTGGCTTACAGAGGGGCTAGATCCATGTTCAAGCCTTTTACATTTAGTCAAGAGTCTAGTAGTTTAAGTAGATCCCCAAGTTTTTGATGCCACTTGAATCAATAATAAAGCTGAAATTGGCTTCATTTTAAAATTGTTTCAAATGAGTTGCTTCCCTTCCATAAAGTTTTTGCATTTCGTGACCTCATGGTTAGATTATGTAGTGTTTACCTGGGTATCACAGACCACCTTCTGGATACAATATACTGCTGCTCTTTCCATTTTTGACCTATGGCTTAGGGACCATGTCTCCGCTGCCATTAAAGGAATCAACCCTACTTGTTTTCAACCTAAATTGAAGCTATATACTCCACACCATATTTTATAGCCTGTCTTTGTTGTGTTTGTTCCCCATAAGTAGTGTTTTATCACTCTGTTAACTAGTAACCACAAACCCTTTACACCTAGTGTTCAATGCCCCATGGACTCCCAGTATCTAATCCCTCCCCATGGCAGACCTAAGTTGACTCCTCTCTGCCCTTGCATGTTACTGTCTTTCTTTGATTACAAGCAAAAGGTTAATTACATGAAAATTCATTTTCCAATACCATAACATTCCGTCTTGTTCTTAAGTTAGTTAAGGTTGTTGCTCTTAGACGTTTTTATGGTTTGCAGCACTTTAATACTCTTATGGCTGCCAAACAAATTTCTTAGTGTTCTGAGCAGAGATGTTAGTAAAAAAGGCGCTCAAGACTTATTAAAACATAAGTCTGTAAGGTTTTGGATTCCTTAGTGTCCTTGTTGTCATTGCGGACAGAAGGAGCACGGCAACAGGCATGCAGACCGCAACACAGACCTGGAAAGTCAGGTGTTGCTATTATACTGCTAGTAGACTCATGCTGCCCCGCCCCAGCCATCTTGATAGTTGGCCAGAGAGAGGCAACAGTACGTAAACAAGCATTTGCAATGCAATAGGTCTCGCATAATTAAAGTTTGAGCTATTGGCATTGCTAACTAATGCAACACCAATAGCTCAAACTTTAATAATGCGAGACCTATTGCATTGCAAATGCTTGTTATGTTAGCCTGGCCACCTGGCATGTTTTGTGGTATCAGGGTTTGGATTGAGATTTTGTGGTGTGGTGGAGTGTGTGTTGAGGGCATGGAGAAGGGGTCAGAGGCAGCACGTTAACTATGCTGGACAGGCGGGAGGGGCAACTCAACAGACCATGGAGGGCAGGAGCGAGAGGCAGTGGTAGTACAGGCATACCTTCCAATAGACCTGATTCCACCTAAAATATCCTCTTTTTCAATGTAAGTCAATGGGGAAAATCATTTCCCAGACTTTTTTTTTCTTTCGAAATCTCGCTCTTACTAAGTTCAAAATGTTGGCACGTATAGTACAACGGATCATGAAGGGCAGAAGGAATGGGATAAGGACATGAACTCTGACAAGCAGGAGGGAGGTGGCCGGGATCTTCCCCCCTGTTCTGGCTCTGTGGATGCGGAGGGTTTCGGCCAATACGAGGTTGGAAGAAACGAGGTTCCTTTTGGGCACGTGGAAGTTGATTCTGTCATTAAGGTATTCGGGTCTGGTGATATGTAGGCATTTGTAGGCGTGGGTGAGCATTTTGAAGGTGACTCTTTTCTCCACGGGGAGCCAGTAGAGCCTTCGTAGGTGTTGGCTGATGTGTTTGTGCCGGGGGATACAGAGGACGAGTCTGGTGGCGGTATTCTGTATCATCTGGAGTTTGCGGAGTAGGGACTTGTTTATGCCGCGTAGAGCGCGTTTCCATAGTTAAGTCTGCTGGTGATGAGTGCGTGGGTGACTGTCTTCTTTGACTCAGGGTGGGATCCACTTGAAAGTCTTGCGGAGGATGCGGAGGGTGTTGAAGCAGCTGAGGTGACGGCGTTGACCTGTCAGTTCATGGTGAGGGATGAGTCGAGTAAGATGCCGAGGTTTTTGGCGTGGTCCAAGGGGGTTGGTGGGCTTCTGAGGGTGGTCGGCCACCAGGTGTTGTCCCATGATGAGGGGGTGGTTCCAATGACAAGGACTTCTGTCTTCTCAGCATTGAGCTTTAGGCAGCTGTTGGTCATCCAGACTGCGACTTCCTGCATCCCTTTTTGGAAGTTGAGTCTGGCGGTGACGGGGTCTTTGGTGAGGGAGAGGATGAGCTGGGTGTTGTCAGCTTAGGATACGATGTGGATGCCATGTTGTTGGACGATGGCGGCGAGGGGGTCCATGTAGACATTGACCACCCCTATGGGACTCCGCAGGTGATTCTCGTGGGATCGGGGAGGAAGAGTGGCAGTCTGATTCTTTGGCTTCTTCTGGTGAGGAATGATCGGATCCAGTCTAGGGCTGTTCCTTGTATGCCTGCATTGCATTGTGTAGTCTGGCGATGAGTGTGCGGTGGGAGACAGTGTCGAAGGCTGCTGAAAGGTCGAGTAGGATGAGGGCTGCGGAGTGGCCTTGGTTGCGGAGGGTGTGGATGTCATCTGTGGCAGCGAGTAGGGTGGTCTCGGTGCTGTGGTTGTTCCGGAATCCAGATTGGGACGGGTCGAGGACGGCGTTGTCTTCGATGAATCGTGTCAGTTCCCTGTTGACTGTTTTCTCTGCAACTTTGGCTGCGAAGGGGAGGAGCGAGATGGGCCGGTAATTCCTGAGGTCGGTGGGGTCAGCTGTGGGCTTCTTGAGCAGGAGCCTGACTTCTGCTCATTTCCAGTCATCTGGGAAAGTGCCTGTTTCGAAGGTGGTGTTGATGGTGTGTTGTAGTTTGGGTGCGATGCTGGTGACGGCTCTGTGGTAGATGTGTGGGGGTCAGGGGTCAGTGGGGCCCCTGAGTGGATGCCTTTCATTGCCGAGGCAGCGTCTTCGGCCGTGATCGGTGTCCAGGTGGAGATGGTGGGCTGGTGGGTGTGTGCGGGGGGCGGGCTGGCTGTGGCATCTGGTGGATAGTCGATGAAGTTGTCCTAGAGATTTTTGGTCTTGAGGTGGAAGAAGGTTCGAAGCTTGCCGCAGAGGTCTTGGGACGGGGTGATGTCTGTGGCGTCGCTGCGGGGGTTGGTGAATTCCTGAATGACGGTGAAGAGTTTCTTGGAGTTGTAATTGTAACTCGTGCCTTCGCCTTGTAATGCTTATAACCTCACATATGTCATGATCTATGACATCATTGATATCTTGATTGATGACATCCCTGATCACTGCAAGGCCCGTGGTGCTGCACTTCTAGTTTACCGTCCTTTTAAGCATTCATACTCGAGGTGAAAGCCAGCTGCTGTCTACAGTAGGGAGGATAGTTGTTTCCTCTGTGGGTCAATCTATCGCTAGCATCCTGCACCATCTAACAATGTTCTAAAATTAGCATTTATTTCTCATACTCTAGTAAGTTGGCCCATTTGAGATACATTCTTGCCAATAACGAGTATGACTTTTACTAAATAAGTAACTTTTATAACACAAAAAATATTTTGTTCATATTTTAAGTTGATGCTAGCTTACCTTTATGCATAACTGAGATATTTTGCGAACGTGTGGCTTTTCATTATACTCCGAACAACCTGCCATTTTCAACTGCCTTCTTACAACATGAATAACATTGCCTTAATAGAGTTGACTAATATATTTGGCAGCTTAAAATTCATATGTTGTTTTTCAATGAGTTCAGTTCATTTATGCTTGCGAAAGAGGGGCTTTTTCCTTACAAAATAGTGGACTGCAAATATGGGATTTTATTTCATTTGTACTTTCTATCACTTTATTCATGATTAAATATGGTTTTCTTTTAAGGAGGAGTAAGTTTCAGAAATAGTAGAAAGGAGATTCCATTTCTCACATATAATATACATGGTCACACTATTCATTAATGTATTTTTATGGTGGTTACCTTTATTTATCTAGCTTGAGTATACCCATACATGCATGTCAGAAATTTCTGAACTCGTTTAGATGCACCACACTGGACTGCCGCGATATATGATGATTTTATCTGTAAAAAGCAGATGTTTACCTTCGAGGCATGTGCCTCTGTCTTGTTTTTATTTCTTTTCCCTGAACTTTGTCTGAAGTGTCTCTGTACACTGAACAAGGATTAGAAAGTGGGGTCTTCTGGGTTGTCCGACAGCAGCTTTGAGCCTTCTTTGGAAGCTGGATGTTGAATATTAGCACTTCTCCAACATCCTGATATAATGCAATAACCCAAAATTCTAATGTGTATCCTAAATCCATATTCTTTATTACTGTCCATGAAAAGGTCCGGTTAATATAGTTAAAACAATTTCATCTTCTGTTGTACTGGTTAACATTGGCCTTTGTTGAGTCTTTTAGGGCAGAAAAGTCCTAAAAATCATGTTCTTCTCCAAGGCCAATCACTTCAATGACATTTGTCCAATTACAACTTTTTGTGACCATAAAACTTCAAGGATATCCCCCTGGTGGTTCTCTCTGGAGTTGCCCATTATTTGTGCCCATAATAACGCACCTGCAGCACCCTTTCAAACATTATCCCAGCACTGTGGACTCTGTACGAATACCATGAAAAGATAATAAAGATGCTCCAATAAACCCATAGACAGAGTATCAACACTCGCATCTGGCTCAATATGAAAACAAGCATTGGAAATGCAATAGGTCTCGCATTTGTTGGAGCTGGAGCTATTGGTATTGTAAATGGCAATATTTTGTACTTTGAAAAAGGTCTTGTGTTTGTTGGAGCTATTCACATTGTCAATGGCAATGTTTTTTATTTATCCTTAGGGTTTTATATAGCACAAACGTAACAGCCTCAGTTGTGAATTTCGATTCATTAAAGTTTTGTGAGCCCTGAAATTTGCACAAGTAAAGTGCTAACAGTATAAATATGGGCACTGTTTAATAAACAAAGCCACTGCAATACAAGAGCAAAGGTGACCGATTGACTGCTTCTGGGTTGACGGAGTTGCTTACACTCACTGGCCGTTAAAGCTAGCTAGCCCGCTACTATGAGTTTATCAAACTTAATGCTATGTTTTCTTATGTTATGTTATGCTATGCAATGCTATGTTTTGTTATGCTATACTATGTTTTGCGTATGCTATGCTATGTTTTGTTATGCTATGTTTTGTTTTGTTATGCTATGCTATGTTTTGTTATGCTATGCTATGTTTTGTTGTGTTTTGCTATGCTGTTTTGTTTTGTTATGCTATGCTATGTTTTGTTATGCTATGCTATGCTTTGTTCTGTTGTGTTTTGTTATGCTATGCTATGTTTTGTTGTGTGTTGCTATGCTATGTTTCGTTATGTTATGCTATGATATGTTTTGTTATGCTATGTTTTCTTGTGTTTTGTTATGCTATGCTTTGTTATGCTATGTTTGTTTTGTTATGCTATGCTATATTTTGTTTAGTTATGCTATGCTATGTTTTGTTGTGTTTTGTTATGTTATGCTATGTTTTGTTATGCTATGCTACGTTGTGTTTTGTTATGCTATGCTATGTTTTGTTTTGTTATGCTATGTTTTGTTGTGTTTTGTTATGCTATGCTATGTTTTGTTATGCTATGTTTTGTTTTGTTATGCTATGCTATGTTTTGTGTTTTGTCATGTTATGCTACGTTTTGTTATGCTATGCTATGTTTTGCTATGCTATGCTTTGTTTTGTTATGCTATGTTTTGTTATGCTATGCTATGTTTTGTTGTGTTTTGTTATGCTATGCTATGTTTTGTTATGCTCTGCTATGTTTTGTTGTGTTTTGCTATGCTATGTTTTGTTATGTTATGCTATGATGTTTTGTTTTGTTGTGTTTTGTTATGCTATGCTATGTTTCGTTGTGTTTTGTTATGCTATGCTATGTTTTGTTATGCTATGCTATGTTGTGTTTTGTTATGCTATGCTATGTTTTCTTATGCTATGCTGTTTTGTTGTGTTTTGCTATGCTGTGCTTTGTTTTGTTATGCTATGTTTTGTTGTTTTTTGTTATGCTATGCTATGTTTTGTTTTGTTATGCTATGCTATGTTTTGTTGTGTTTTGGTATGCTATGTTTTGTTATGCTATGTTTTGTTTTGCTATGCTATGGTATGTTTTGTTGTGTTTTGTTATGCTATACTATGTTTTGTTATGCTATGTTTTGTGTTTTCTTATGCTATGCTATGTTTTATTTTGTTATGCTATGCTATGTTATGCTTTGTTTTGATATGCTATGCTTTGTTTTGTTAGGCTATGTTTTGTTATGCTATGTGTTGAGTTTTGTTATGCTATTGTTTGTTATGCTATGCTATGTTTTGTTATGCTATGCTATGCTATGTTTTGTTATGCTTTGTTATGCTATGCTATGTTTTGTTTTGATATTTTTTGTTGCTATGCTATTTTTTGTTGTGTTTTGTTATGCTATACTATGTTCTGTTATGCTATGCTTTGTTGTGTTTTGCTATGCTATGCTTTGTTTTGTTATGCTATGCTATGTTTTGTGATGCTATGCTATGTTTTGTTGTGTTTTGTTCTGCTATGCTTTGTTTTAATATGCTATGCTTTGTTTTGTTATGCTATACTATGTTATGTTATGCTATACTATGTTATGTTTTGTTATGCTGTGTTATGATTTGTTATGTTATGTTAGGCTAGGCTATGTTTTGTTATGTTATGTTAAGTTATGGTATGCTATGCAATGGTATGCAATGCTAGGCTATGTTTTATTATGTTATGTAATGGTATGTTTTGTTATGTTAGGCTATGTTCTGTTATGTTATGCTGTTATTTTATGTTAGGCTAGGCTATGTTTTGTTATGTTATGCTATGTTATGGTGTATTAAACTACTGTGGATTTTAACATATCCAAAAACTGATGAATGGAGCGGGCTTGCACGTCTTTGGGCTTGTGCGCGCTCCCCTCCCTCCCCCACCACAGTACTTTGTATTTTGCCCTGTGTTTGTAAGTGTGTTTTCATGTGGAATTAAGGTGCCTTGTGACGGGGCACTATCCGGCGCAGCAGTGGGATTAGTGTCTTAATACTGAAAAGTAGCTGTGAATTGTGGAAACCCCAGATTTTTGTGCGTGAAGTAAATAGCTTGCAGGAAGCACTCCAATACATTCGGGGACACAAATGAGGGCGCAGGAGGTGGCTGAAGAAGTGGGGTGGGTTAATCAACAGAGAGCGGGAGGAGGAGGTGGTGGTTTAAAAGCAGGATGAGTTGTTAAAAACAATGGCGGGGGCTGGGAGGGTGAGTTAACACAACCAATGCATGTCAAAGGCAAAGCTGGCTGACGGCAAGTTGTGTATCCTCTTGAGTGCATACGTGAATGAGAACGAGTCAGGAGAGAAAACAGAGGAAAAAAGATGCAGTTTTCAGAGAATGAGATTTGAGAGGAACAGGGAGGCATTCGGCGTCGAGGGAACGGGATCAGAACGCTGTGCAAAAGTGCCATGTGTAAGGATTAGGCTATGCTATGTAATATGTAACTTCGGGCACTAGAGTGTTGCTGCAACTGAAAGAGAAAGGAGTGACGGGAGAGGAACAGAGCAGCAAGCGACGAACATAGGGGGTGACAGATCATAGGGGAAAGGTAAAAGAATAGAGACTAGAAGGGACTAGGCAATCGTCAGGAAACTGTACAGAAGACACTACACAGGAGAGTATGAAAGCGTAGACAGTAGGACAGCGGGGAAGGAGAAACAGCAGGAAAGGGAGGAGAGAAGGACCAAAGGACATACAAGAGGGAGAACGAGCAGGAAAGGGAGGAGAGAATGGCTAGAGGACATAGGGGGGGGGGAGAAATGCAGTTGTGTAAACACGGAAGTATTCCACACATTAATGTCGGTATGTTTAACGCATATCAAAGAACTCGGCTGGTAGAGGGCCCGGTGCTGACAGACCTGTTACCCGCTTTTACATAACACAAAATTAGAACATTTCCTGCAAGTGAAGTAAACTAAAGTAATTAAAAACAAGCGGAAGTGATCGCATTGGCGATCAAACATCAAAGCGGCGAAAGTGAAAGTAATGGAGCAGCGCATCAAAGGGCTGGGTGAGAAGGGAGGGGGGAATGCAAGGGTCAAAGCGGCTAAAGTGAAAGTAATCGAGCAGAGCATCAAAGGGCTGGGTGAGAAGGGAGGGGGGAATGCAATGAGCAGAGGAGCAGCTGTGCACGTGCATGTCATCGTGCACTCAAGGTTTAGGCCAGCCAAAAGACTGTGGGTAGCACTTTGAAAATCCCACATATAAAATGTTTCTTCGAGCCTTTGGCTCCCGAGACCTAAAAAGGGGTGATTATATTTTAAGAGTGGTGTCTGCAGCTCCTGCCAGATAAAAAGGTACGCTGAGACGTTTCTCCTAAATAAAAAATATTTTGTAGCCTGGTATTTAATATATTCTTATGTCTATCCGTCTGTGTCCATCCTGTGACCTCTATAATATCGCAATGCTGTATCTACATTTCTATGCATGTGCCATTATTCATTTGCACTTTTCAAATTTGAATAGATTTTTTATTTCTGAAAAAGGTTACTCCTCTTATAAACTGCTTGTCACCTATTGAAATAATTGAAATAATTTCCAAGTTTTCAAAGATGCATAGACACATCCAGCTGCGGCCCGTCCATAGGGGCTGAGGAGCCACGCCCTCTCATCTTTGGCCCATCAAGAAGAGTGTCTGTCAGGCGGAGCAAAAGTCAGCCTGACAGACACTCTTTACTTTCAGGTCATTCAGTAGTGAGACAAGTGCTAAATGAGCCAGCTCCTGGCTGCCTGAGCTGAACTTTGCCAGGCTGAAGAGGTCACAGTTCCTGTGGGTGTGACCTCTTCACGTGCCACAGCACCTTGAGGACCTTCCCCTTCATGATGATGGGGAGTGTCACTGATTGCTTTGGACCTGGGGGATTCAGTTTTATGCCCTGAAGTGCTCAGGGCTGTGTGCCAATCACTGACACCTTGGCACAGAGCGAGGTCATAATGTCTCACTGACCCTATCCCACTATGTGATGAGGGAGGGACTGCTGTCTTCCTTCAAGGTCTGTCTATGAGGGAAGGCAGCAATACCAACCCTCCTGGGGCCTCCGAAGCAGAGCTGCAGGAAAGTATGATTTTTTAAAAATTAATGTTTGTTGTGTAAATGTATGCATGTATTAATGAATATGTGGTAGTGAGTGTTGTGAATAAGTGTGTGTGTGCGTGTGTGAATGCATGAATGTGAGTGACTGTGCATGTGTGCGTATGTGTCCTGTTTGCCCTCTCCCTGCTAAAATTACTGTCCGCCACTGTCCACATCAGAAGCCTTCACTAAAGAGAGCTCTTGATAAATAGTAATAATGAGCTCTGATTTTATTGTGCATTCGTTAGGAAAAGTTTGCTTTCTCAATTGCATATTTTACTGATTATATTTATGGCCGTAGTTTGGCAGCTACCACAACTCATCAAATTGTTAATGCTATCATTATTTTTATATTTTCAACTCTGCCATGCTGCTTCAGATTGTTGAGGGGGTGTTTAATAAGTTCCCATTTATTGCTTGATTGCCTGCTGCAAACATATGCCATATCTTCACCAGCTGCTATGGTCTAGTACTGCTTTTACTAGCACACCTGTTCTACTTTCACACTGTTAATACTTTTAAATTGCATCATGCTTCTTCTATAAAAATTCGGAACTGACCTTTTGCATAGAAAGCTTCAGTAGGCCCCACAATACTCGTGAAACTGGTACTCTTTTAAAATTCTCATATTTTTCACAAATTATTTACATTAGATTAGAGGTCTGAAATTAGAGCTCTATCTATTATCCATCTTCACGCCTCCATAGGACATTTCGGGACATCCTGGATTCATCAAATTAGTGAGCACTCATTGAAGTTTTATGCCGTAACATAAAATTGTTGGCAAATTAGGTCCAAAATAAAAAAAATCCACATATATGTTCGCGAAGAAGATGTCGGTTATAGAGTTCATGAAATAGTTCAGAATTTCAAGACTCACCACTATGTCAGAAGCACTCGGTGGCAGAATCATAAATAAGCAGGTGCCAATCAGACAGTTCTGTGAAGATAATAATCAGAGGATATGCTGTAGAACATTTTTCATGCTCCAGAAAAAATCAAATCAAACTTATCTCATAAAACCCACGCTGCCACAATATTGCCTTTCACAACTCAAATCACTGAAAAACATTGAATATTCTTATTGCAGGCTTCTTTCAATATGCTTCCAAACAAGATGCAAGCTCTAGTTTTACACAGATAAATACAAGAAAATTCAGAAGCTGTTTGGGTTTCCGGCTACTCCAAGTCAGCCGTCGAATGCCTGAGTGTGCTGTAAAGATCGAATACAATTCAAAGTAATCAATAGAGTTTCTGAAACCAGCTAAAATGCTCTGATTGAACTGTTTGAAGGTATAACTCCCTTTTCTCATCGTCTTCTTATTTCTGTTACCTTCATTTTCCGACAATCTTACCTGAGCACAATCTCAGTTCCTCAGGTAGAAGTTACATCAACCTATTGAAATACATTATGTAAAAAATTGTAAACACTGGTGGCTCCTCCGCTAAGGCAGAAGAGCGTTGCCCCACAAGACGTTATTAACATTTTATATTTCTGTGCGTTACTAGGAGCTAGGTCGGGGAGGGGCAGGGCTGAGCTGGCTAGAGCAGAGGGTGGAGTGCTTTGCACTCTCAAACTGCGCATGACGGTTTGCCCGGTCCTCTTGTGCCAGCCAAACAGTCATGCGCACTTAGCATGTTCTCCATCCGGCTGTGTTGCACAGCCAGGTAGAGAATGTGCCCAGGCTCCCAGGCACTGCCTGAGCAGCCAAACAGACCCACCATGACGTTGCTCATGCAGGGTCATGATTGGCTGGGAGAGCATGGGTGCTTCCGGTGCTGCCAGTGCCGATTGAGAATGGAGGAGAGGCAGTGGCCGCAGCGATGTTCGAAGGTAAGTTTATTTATTTATTTATTTTTTCATTTCCCCTGCCCTACTACCCCCATTCTGTGACAGCCGCCACTGGGGAAAGGCGGCAGTTGCTAGCTTTGTCACCGGTAAAGATGAATGCTGACTAGGCAGGGAGACAGCAGGGGCAGTTGGGGGTAGGCTCCCTGTGCTGCCCACAGAGTGGAAGCCCGTCGAGGTGCCTGAGTAGGTCCAGGCACCCACAAAGAAAAACAAAACACAGATGCTGCATGCTCCGAGGCAGTGTGGCAGCCAAGGAATGGGGATATAGCTGCCATATTGAAATTCACTTCTCCTTGACGGAGTGCCCCACAATACCCTATGGGACTTCTTCAGTTTGCATTTTTTTCTTTCCTGTGGTGGCCCCAAAATGGGCAGATGCACCACCAACGATGTTGTGGGGGGCTGCAGGAAGCACAGTAGCCTCTTCCCCCACTAACTTTTGAAAAGTAACCCTATGTTTGTGCCATCCAGAAATGTATGACTTCCAGACTGTTTGCTCAATATGTAAAGCACTCCTAAGCCTGGAGCTTTTGTTCTGTAGCTGGGAGTGTTCTTCCCCCTAGGAGAGGCTTCTTTGTTTCCATATTGTGTAGCCTGAAAGTGTATGAAAAAAGACACTGATACATGTTGTGTTAACCCCAAATGTTGCATTGATGGTATAATGCTGCTGAAAGTGATTTTTGATCAATGTTGAAATGCTTTTATGGCAATTACTGATTGTATATACATAAGATATGCTGTCTCGTCCTCAAAGCTTACTAGGAAGCTCTCCACAGTATCTGAAGGACAAAGTATGGTACTATCATCCCATACACACACTGAGGTCTTGTGATAAGGCTCTTTTAGCTAGTACTCCGATTCGTGCCTCAAGCTATTGTAGGCAGAGCTTTCTCTTACACTGCTCCTAGCGTATGGAATCAACTACCTGACAATCTGCGCAGCTATGAGGATTTCACCCAATTTAAGGGACTAGTAAAACGTAGTTATTTTAATGACTGGATGCGTTACTTGATGAGGCCTAGCATCGATTTGTTGTGCTTTACAAATAGATATAACATAACATATGGTTATTGATTCCAGTGAAATGATGGTGCTTTTAACATGTGGATTACTTGTCTTTTAATATGGTGAACCTTTGACAAAACCAATTGTTAAAAATGCTGTTGTGGTGAACCTTTGATAAAGACAATAGGCTGTTTTATTTATGGTTACACCCCCTGTAAAATGATGTTCTATCTGATAGAGGTGGGGGCTACTGTGATTTTTGGGGGTCATGACACTTTAGGGGCCAAATATGATTTCAGAATGTCATCAAATGTATTTTTCATCTGCCTGATCAATACATTTGTAAATGAATGCATAGCATGTAGTAGCGTATGTGTAATAAATGTACTTTTCTTTTTCTTAAGTAAAAGTACGGACGGGTCAATCATTTATTGAGTGTTATTATTATGTGCTAGTGAATGGTGATTACAAGTCCACACCACTTCCCCTGAGTAGGCCTTGGACTGCTCTGCTTTGCTTCCCTAAGAGAGCCAAGCACTACAATGGGTTCTGGGCTCCCAGTAAGGGAAACTTGTGAAACTATTACTTGTGCATGCCTCACATCCTGTACAGCTAATTATCCAATGTCTTAGAGTATTGTTCTCACCTTTGTCGCTTCCTAAATGAAATGGCCATCTTTTCTATGACATCCTTCTAGATTTGTGCCCCATCTGTGTTGCTGGCTTTAGAGAACTGTGCCCTTTACCCATGCTAACTAGGAGTAAGGTGCCTGTGGTCCCCTTTAAACATGGTTAAATTAATTTATTCCTGATTGGGACATGTAAGAAATTGGGGTATTAGTTGAGGGGGATCAGTACCGACCCCAGACCCCTTTTTTTAGAGCACCTTGTGATCGATAGAGCATATATAAGTTTTATTTCTCACTGTCAACAATCAAAGAAAAAGTTGCTAAAATAAAATAAAAAGATAAATATGTAATGCTAAGTTATTTGTGTTAGAGGTGTTTGTATCCTCTTCTTGACACTTTGTCGTGGAAGTCAAGGGCTACACTTCCCCGATAGGGACACCTTTTTATTAAAAATAATTCGGCCCAGGTCACTGGGTTACTGGGTTGCCCCTTTTGTTTCAGAGGTCTAGCACCAATGCAGGCACCCTCGCACCATGATGCAAGGGTGCCTGCATTACAGCCAGGATTGTTTTTGTGCAGGAAGGGGAACCTTCCTGCACAAAAACAATCCTTGGAGGCATTTCTTTCTTTCTATGTGTGCCCAGAGCCTGTACATTGATTGCCAGTAGTGCGCCTGCACCACTGATTGTGCCAAACACTTGAGTAGCACTTTAAACATGACTCAGGTCTGCCATTGCAGCCTGTGTTTGTGCAATTTCAAATTCCACCTGGCAGAGTAAACCTTTTGCCATGCCCAAACATTACTTTTTAATACATATAAGTCTCTCCTAAGGTTGGCCCTGGTCATCCCAGAGTGCAGGGTGTAATATATTTTAAAAGTAGGACATGTACTTTTAAGTTATACACTTCCTGGTAGTGAAAAACTCTGAAATGTGTTTTTCACTGTGGCAAGGCCTACCTCTCCTATAGGATAGGAGTTTCCTTGTCACATTTTATAAGTGTAATTTCCAAGTGAGAACAGGTAAGCCGTTCCTGTTTGGTGCCTCTGAAATTGTAATGAAATATTCAAACTCATGACAAAGTCAGATTTTAAATTAAAATTTTGAAAACGACACTTTTAGAAAGTATGTTTTTATGTGCCTTGGCCATTTTTGTGCCCGCAGCCTGTCTCTGGGTAACACAACTGTGTGTATTGACAGTAGGGCTTTGTGTATTCCTCCTAGACAGCCAAAATCAATGGGAAGTTTAGGTGTGACGGATGGGCTATCACTGATAGGATGGGAGTGAGGACCTCAGCCCAGACCCACTTACACTTGAATAGGTTGGGTCCTGCCTCCAAACAAAGGGCTGCATACCCTCTGTAGTTAGTCTGCAGCCAGGGCCAGGAAGGCCGGTCACCTGTACACCTCAAAGGCATGCCTCTAGAAGATTACCCCCATGTCAAAGACACAATTGGATATAATTACTGGACCTCAGACCCCAGCTCTTCAGCACACTTCTGGACGTGTGGATACTCTGCCAGGGAGAAGAACTGATATACTTCTGTAAAGTCTGCCACTCTGCTGGACTGCTGCTCTGTAGGACTGTTACCCTACTATGCAGACCTGCTGCCTGCTGCCCTCTTTCCTGGGTGAGAAGGTCTGGACCAGCACCACCCAGAGTGACTCCAAGGACTAGTTGGCTGGCTTCTTGATCTAAAGCCTCAGGGACAGAACATACTTCCAACAACCTTGCACCTGGACTCTGCCATCTGTGACTTTAGCCTGCCAAGTAGTGCCACGCCAGTCCTGGACCCTTGGAAGTGGGCTTAAGGTGCTCTGTCAGCCTCTGTGGATCCAGCAGATCTGATGCATCTCCTCTGCTGCCTGGCGCAAACCCGAGCAGAATGCTGCTGCGTGGATTGGACCTGTCGCAAAGACCCAAACTGCTGCATCCTCGGTGCAGGCCCTCACATCCCTGGTTGACGGCAGTTTCAAGAAATACTCTGCATCGCAGCCTCACAACTCCTCAGAATCAACACACTGCCCCGAATGTGCGACGCTTCACCCACCCTTCACCGACGCTGGACTTCACATTATAAGCCCCGTTGATTTGATCCTTGATGACGATGCAGGCCCTCGCATCGCAGCTCCAACGCATCATGGAACTGACGCATCACTTCGGCTCCACGATGCATAGTTGATGTGGATCCTCCCAGCGCTCCGCAAACCTGGATTTAAGGTACTCTGTTTAGTGGGCGTAACAGGGTCCCTGCAGCCTGCCCACTCTTCATCGTGGTTGGCCTGAACTTGTGACTTTGTCCCGGTCTGGTGCAACCGGATATCCACAGTTTGCACTTTGTGCTTTTTGGTGGTCTTTTCACTAGCATTTTAAAAAAAAAATATTTTTGGTTCTACTGATTGGATTATTGTCGTTTTGGTCTTGATTTTATATATTAAAGAAAGCTCTGTTTTTCTAACTTGGTGTGTGGTCCCTTTTGTGTGATGTTTTCACGTTATCACTGTTTGAAATGTTGCACAAATACTTTGCACATTGCCTCTAAGTTAAGCCTGACTGCTCTGAGCAAAGCTACCAGAGGGTTGAGCCCCGGGTTGAATTGTGCCTCACTCTCACAAGGATTGTGGTAACTGCTTGACCGGGACTCACACCCCAGTGAACAAACAACCCAATTTCTTACAGGTCCCAAACAATTCTATTAGGTTGATGGCATAGAAATTACTATCTCTTAATGTCTAACATTGCTTATAAACATACTATTGTTGAAAGCAAAATTGTTCAAAGCATGTTCTGTGAAGCAAGCACAAAAATCCAAAATGGTCTCATATTGCCAAACACAGTTTGTGATAATGTGTTCACGTACAGCTGGAAATTTCTATCCACAATTGGAATAGCCTGCTTTACCTCATTTGGAGAAATTGAGGTGGTGAAGTCCTACCAAGTTAAGGGCATCCATACAAGATCCCTTAATTCATTTGTTTTGTAAGAGCGCATCGAGTTGTTTTCTTGCTAAGATCTTCTGCTTATTTGAGTTAAAGTTGAAGAGGTATCACTTTGAAGTTGTTTAAGTGTTGATTGTATACTTAGCTGAGCGAAAATGTTGGTGTTAGTAAAGGAGAAATACAGACTTAGGAGGCAGAATAAGAAAACGGATATGAAATAGATCATGGAGAGAAGGTTGGAAGGAGAGAATATAGTGTGTATGAGAAGTCAATGAGCTAGAACAGGACGGAAGGATACTATGTAAACAGATAGGGACACAGAAACAGAGGAACATGTCAAAGAGGGAGAGAGGAAGAACATCTTTCCAAGAATTAGATAACACTTTAGAATGAGAGGCAAATGCAAAGCTAGGGTTTATTAGTGGAAAGACAGACAGGCAGGAGAGAGCGGAAGTGTGATAAAGTGGATTAATATTTGGGGTGGACGACTGCTCACCTTAAGAAATAATCACATCTCTTATCATGGTGAACTCTTAAAGTCATTAAATTAAACTGAGCTCAACTCCCTGGCAGATATGCCACAGAGCAGACAGGCTTAAATTAGACAATGTGTAACCTATTTATTCAGTACCAACACAGTGATAAAGTCAAAATACCATGCAATAAAAATCTCAAACAGGATTAGAAAATTAGAGAAAAGAATTAACAAACAAAATGATGCCAAAGCAACAAAAATCCAATAAGGGGAACTAGAGATACACATTTTTTCAGATATAGCGAAAAAAGTGCCAAAGTGCACAAAGCACCAATTGTAGTCAATGGTCGCATTAGACCGCAACTGAGCCCATTCCAGCTTTAACCTCATACAGAGGCTGACTGCAATGGAGCCCTGGTTAGATAAACCAAATAGATTGATCCTGGTGAAAGTCTAATCTGGAAGTCTAAAAGTTGGGAAAAGTTTTAGACTCTAAACCCAAAAAGGGACTTGAATTTTTTGAAAGAAGAAGTTGTCTCTCTGCCTGAAAATGTTACATTTGTGTAGTCTTCGTGGAACTGGCAAATGGATACCTGCCACAGGTTGGTTCTGCTAAGGCTCTGGAGCTTTGAGGTTTTTACTTGAAAAAGTTTTGAAATCTCTAAACAGAAAGGGACTGGAGCCTTTCAGGGAAAGAAATCTGAAATTCAGTCTGAGGCGTGTAACTGTTGGTTATGTACTTTTCATGGTAGGTCCCCTTGACTCTGGAGCAAAAGTTTTCAAAAGTAAAAAAAAATAATCCGGGTGACAAAGCAACCAAAAGAGTACACTTCTAAGCCCCTCGTGACCTTAAGGGGGCACCTAGAGAATATCAGGGTACCAAGCAGAGGCCATCAGCAAAGTCGATTCCAAGTTCCAGTTGCCACTGGTCAGCTTGGAATTGTAGGGAAAAGGCCTTTTGCAGCTCATGTCCTTGTAGCCACACATGAGGCCAGGTAACTGACTCTTGGGGTTCATTTATTTGCCCTGTATACAAAGGAGAATTACTCCAGTTCTTCAGAGCTTCTCACACAAGCCTACAGAGCCCTACATGAAGCGGGACCTCCATACCTGAACCACTGCCTCACATTCCACGCACCCACCAGAGACCTCTGCTCTGCCTAACTGGCCCAGGCCACTGTCCCATGTATCCGCAAGACCACAGCCAGAGGAAGATTCCTCTCCTACCTCGCAGCAAAGACCTAGAACACCCTGCATCTCCACCTCAAGCAATTACCGTCACTGTATCAATTCAGAAAGGACCTCACAACCTAGCTCTTCGACTGAACCACAGTGCCTGTGATGGATCAGCAGCCCCACGTGCCTTGAGACCCTTACCGGTGAGTAGTTGTGCTTTGCAAGACACCTGATTGATTGATTGTTCACAAACAGCAGGTCATGAAAGTGTTCTCATGGGGTGCCTTGGCGTGCCACATTTGTGCTTGCCATTAGCTGGTAGGTGGGAGTAATCCCTGGGCACTCCCTAACAAATGGAGTAAAAGTTCCCTGGGGCAAACCTACTCACTTTTTTTTTTTAGCATTTCTTGTGTGCCCTACAGTCCTCCTCCCTACCTAAAACCAAGATGGCATCACCTTTCTTCCCCTTTGTAGAATTTCTGTGCCCTCTCCAGAATTGTGACCAGGGAAATAAGCAACCTCTTCCCTATGATCACTGTGGACGGTTCTTCGGGTTCCGACTGGGATTGGTGCATGCCTTACTGGGGAACAAAGGATGGGCCTGACCATTTGTCGGCTAACATTTACCTCCAAGTGACTCCAGGTCAGAAGGTTGAAATCTTCACCTGGCAAAGGTATTAAAAGTCTCAGAACAGTGAAGAACCTTCTCAGTGAATTTAATTAGAATTTCTCCTTCTTGGAGCTTTTTCGCAAACATTTAACAGCTTCACCGAGACCTCGTCTTTACTAGGGACGTACAGGTAAATTAAACATGCCAATTGGCTGTAAGCCAATCTAACATGTTTTCAGGAGAGAGCACAAGCACATGGTAAAGTGCGCAGAGTCCTACGACCAGCAAAAATGAAGTCTGCAAAAACAGGAGGTCTGAAAGTAAAATGTTAGGGGGTAAACCACGCCTAGGATGCCAGGTCTTACAGGGCTCAATAGAAAAGTATTCTCCTCATCTACCAGATTTTTGATAATTCTTCTCCATACACAAATGTAGACTCAAGGGTACGGTGCATGAACAGGGAAGCATATAATTCTGTAGATGTCTGAGCGTAGCCCACTGACGTTGTTTTTCAATTGGCAAACTAGGGTTTTTCTTTTGAACTGGAAAGTTTGCTAAAAAGTGATGCATGTGCCCCACAACCCGTTTTCACCTGCCTTATTTGAGATGTGTGAAGTGATGTATTTCCAATTACAGGGCCTCAGCTGGCTCTGCTGCTGGGTTGGAAAGACCCTCACTGACATTGGACGTCCGTCTGACCTCCAGACGGAATGCCTGCCCTGTTTAGGGCAGGTAATCAGTCCTAGGACAGCTATTTTCTTTTCCTTTCCCTGATGCCTTAGTGGTTTGAACATCATTCTGCAGGGAATGACAGACATGTCTCCACCAGACTTTCAGGTTGCCCCTCTCATACTTCTGAGGTTGTCTTTCAGGGGGTTCTTAATATTTCTTAATTCCCTTGTCGTAGATGGCATCATGTGGGTGTCTCATGCCCGGTCTCTCTGCACAAACCTGACAGGGACACTACCCTGCTGGCCTCCCATTGGTCGATAGCTATTCTCAGCACTGAATATAAAATACTGGGCAAAGTCCTAGCGGGCAGGTATGCGCAGGTCCTCCCTACACTTATACCCTGACCAGAACGGCTTTGTGCTTGGTCGAAGTACCTCCACAAATCAGAGGCGTCTTTTCTATTTGCAGGAACAGGTTCCAGCTCATTTCCCACAAGTGGCATGCCTGATCCTGGACCTCGAAAAAGCATTTGACATGCTGACGTGGGAACACCTGTTACAAGTACTGACCCTCATGGGAGTAGTCAGCCATTTTCTACAGTATACGAAATTGCTCTATACTATGCCCACTTCCAGGTTGTGACTTCGGCGGCTCATTCAACTGGCCTTTTTGATGGGCAGGGGGACCAGACAGGATTGCTCTTTGTCCCTTCTCCTTTTCACAACAGCGATCAAGCTGCTCACTGTTCGCCTCTGTCAGGAGGGGTGAGAATGTGGTATCCCTCTAGCTGCCAGCTTGCATGCGGTGTCCCTAGATGCGGACAACTTGCTGCTCTACCTCTGCCTTGGCACTCAGAGCTCTTCTCCCCTACTACCACGTTAAACGAGTTCACCGGTGTGGTGGGTGGGCCTCTGTGTTAACTGGGCCAAATCTAGTGTTTACCCATTATGTCCAGACGCCCCTGCCCCTATGAAAGGTGTCATAAGGTGGGGCCACACCATTGGCGGCTGCCATTTACCGAGGGTGGTGAGCTGGGGGTAATGAAAAGAAATAAAAATTGAAAAATCACTTAACTTCGTACGCAACGTTCTCTTCGCTCCAGTCTCATCCAGCAGGCAGGCAGGCTCCAACATGGGACCAGGAAATTCTCTAGCCATTCTTGACTCAGCTCTCACAGCATGAGAGCAGCACCAGGATTGGTTGGAGCGGCCTTTTCTCAGTGCTCCTAAGAGCATTTGAGGCCTGCACATTCTCTACCCTACCTGTCTATGACAGCTAGGTAAAAGAACTTTAAAATGTGCATGCCTGGTTGGCCGTCCCAAGACGTCCGGCCAATGACACATGCGCATTTTAAAGCGCACTCTCACAGTTCCCTGCTGCTGCCACTCGGCAGCGCTGGCCCCGCCCCATCCTGACACTTCATTCAGGACGGATCTGTTACTGAAAAATAAAATGGTAATAAATGAATTAACTTTATTACTGATTTATTTTTCAGCTCTGGGGCGACGCTCCTGATCGCAAATGGAGGAGCCACTCATGGGCCACACTTAGTTTGTGAGGCACCATGATCTGGTACCTCAGATTAAACCTGACCACTGATCTCCTCAATGAAAACCTGGGATGGGTTTTGCCATCATTGCAGCCCTGGGAGCGCTTCTGGAAGCAGCTTCCGTTGGCAGTAACGGGGCGAATAGCCCTATCAAAGAGGGTTATCCTTCCCCAATTTCTGTATTATTTTAATCAATCAATCAATTAATCAATCATAGCATTTTTAAAGTGCACTACATACCCGTGAGGGTCTCAAGGCGCTGGGGGGGATGCTGCTACTGTTCAAAGAGCCAGGTCTTGAGGAGTCTCCTGAAGGATAAAGGGTCTTCGGTCTGCCGTAGGCGGATGGGGAGGGTGTTCCACGTCTTGGTGGCGAGGTGGGAGAATGATCTGCCCCCCCCGTACACCCCACTCCTTTTTCTGAAATCTGTACATCCTATTGAGAGACCTATTATGGGGGATTCGTGCACCAGCATAGCATTGGCGAAGTTGCAGCTGCCAATGGGTATAGGCGGACTTGGTGCCCCTTTTTATAAGGCTTATAATCTAGTGGCTCATTTGCACTGGCAGTTCCACTGGGCATTGGGAAGAAACCTAGGCGACACGAGCCAGAAGTTGCACACCCTCATGACTGCTGCAGCCCAGAGCCTTCTGTTCCCAAAACACGCACCCCCATCCCCGGGGTCCCTACACACAACAATAGTCTGACACTGCATAGTCAGGGTACATTTCCTTACATGTCATGTCACACCATATGCCCCCACGCTCCCACTACAAGGCCTTCCATGCCCGCCTGGGACATGCACTGCACTGGACCTACACCAGTGTCAAGAGCATTTCCGCTCCGTTCCTCGTGCATGATACACGCCATGCCAACCCCATGGCTCAAAGAAGCCTCCATTAGCGCTCTGGGAGAGACTACTGTGCTAGAAGTTGGGGAGGAGTGGACTATACCAATTAAGTGTGAGATCCATCTGTATGTTATAAACTGAAAGAGGCGAATCAGTGCAACTGCAACAATGAAACTTTGCACCTGTGGGCATTTAATCTTGTTATGCATATCATTTTATCCAGAATTTCATTTTCACTCCTGTATTTTGTGAGTCTTTGATGTACCACTAACATGAAACCTGCATAACTTCATATTTGCATTTATTTGGATTTTGGACTTTCCTTGTTCACCTGCTTCCTTGACAATAATATTCAGGCTGTGGACTTAGCAGCCATCTTCGGCAAAACGTTTGCCTGCAGAAATATATTTTTTTAGAAGATACCCGAGGATTTCCATATCCCTTTATTAAAAGCCCGAGTTTGCACACATAATGGCAAATGGTGCTTGCAATTTTACTGCAGAACTGGCAATTAGAAAAGTGCCCCTTTTACTTCAAGAGGCCGGCAATTTATCCGCAGAAACAGCTGTGTTGAACTAATGAGCCTGGAGCGGGGTGACATATCCAGTCTGCCTTGGGCTGGCTCTAGACATTGGCAATCCAATCTAAGGGAAGTGGCTCTTAGCTGGCATTTGCAGGCATTGATTGGGCATTTCCCACTACCTCGTGCTCGCACAACATTGATTAACACAATGCATTGTGGGTTTCTGCTTTGAAATTGTTACCTTGGAGAAGGCACTCGGGTGTAATTATGCAGCAGTGACACTGCGCTGTCGTTCATTATCATAATTATTAGCCGACGCTACAATTTCACGAAGAATACAAAAATAATGTCAGAGACCGGTCTGTGAAATTAGCAACCGCGCCACTTGTCGAAAATACGCAGTTAGTCTGCGGAGCACTGAGCAGGTGCCTGACAATTTTGTCCAGGTTGAAAAAGCTTTTCACCTCGAGGGGCCAGCTAAAATGCGACTGAAAATCATTAAAATCCAGTCTGTGCCCGTTCTCTGGTCCGCCTGAAATGACTTCATGAGATGAATCCGTTCCAAGTTAGCAGCCGTGTCCACCGTGACGCCCCGCGATAATTGCTGCTAATTGGCACGCTGTTTGGCTTTGGTAATCAAGTGTTCGATGACTGCGCGAATACTGAATCCGAGCTGCCCTTTTCATTTATTTATTTAATGCGATTTTATATAGCGCGAACATTACCCGAAGGTGTCAGAGCGCTTTACAAAAGAACCAGTTGCGTTACATCAGGATTTTGGATTACATGAGTTACATAAGAGATACAAACAGAAACAAATTGCAAATGTACAGGGTGTAAAGTCACTCAAGATAGAGACACAAACAGATAAACTCTAAAATCACATAGGAATGGTAGTAAGTACAAAGGACAACTACACATACTAGTGGTTAGAGTTCTATATACACAAATAGTATATTCACAAAGGATTACATTTTAACAGCGATTAGACTTGAATAATTATATAATACATATATACATATATATATATATATTTAAGGCAGTCCAGCAAAAAGAGAAAAAGGATTGAGGGTCATTAGGTGGAGTGGGGAGGGAAGAAGGAACGGAACAAGGTCAAACAAAATGGCGGGTCCGGGTCGTGGGTATAGACGGAGACCATCTCCAAAAATGGCAGGATGCACAAAAGTCACCAAAGTCAAGAATCCAGAAGAGGAACCCAGAGAGCAGGATTCCATTGTGTAGAGTCAGAGGGGGGATGCAGCCACAAAACCAAAGGCGAACGGAAGGCTGTAAGATGCGTGCACAGGCTCTGGACCACGGGGGCATCGCCCAAAGCCGCAACACATAAACTTTATACTGTTGTCACAAAAGAGCAAATGCTCTGTTGCACCGTTTTTCTGCTTTTAGTTTTCAGAAAGGGATTTCAGAGTACATTGCTTTGTGGCACGGTAAAAATATTGAGCAAACTGCCTTTGTTCTTTGTTCATTATGGCTACATATTAAGGAATGGGCTGGTTGCCTAATGATAATGTTCATTATCCCGAGCCCTGGTCTTCCTCGTCCCAGTCCTTACATAAATGAAGTGAGCCTCACCCTCTTGACAATTAAGCCTATATAATTCCATTTGGAAGAAGAGGGAGCTGAAGAAAACAGATTGAGAGGTTTTCTTCTCTTTTCGTTTGTAAGACCCGCCTCTCGCCCGTAAATTACTCTCCCCTGGGAATTTTCTGACTATACCAAGCAACAAGTATACTAACACGCGTGTCCTGGCTGGGTGCCCTGAGTAGGATAATGAAGCGAGGGAGGGTGCAAAGGGAGTTGAGACAAAGAAGGTTAGGACTCAAAGTAATACAGTTTACCAGTATGCGATCAGGACATTACCTCCTCGTCTGTCTTCCTCATTCACATCCGTACATCAAAGAGTTTTACAAATATGCATCAATGCAAAACCGGGAGTAGGGAGAAATGCAAACGGATGTTAGTAGCCCTTTCACTGACCTTTTGAAGTATGTATGTCACACAACGTAAAGGAATTTGGCAATGGAAGGGTTGCACATTTAAAAAAAAAAACATAAAGTAGAGCAGCACTCCAAAACGGAGATCCCAAAGAGCTGACCTGATAACCTGTGTACATCCAAATGAAAATGGGGTACAAAAATATTAGTGGTAGACCAAAAGGCAGCCCTGCAGATTTCCTGCAAAGGCATTCCTCCAGCTTCCATCCACGAAACTGTGGATAGCTGCCTATTGAGTACTCAAGGAAGAAAGAGGCAAACCCTCGAGAAACCGTGCTTCAAGAAATCCAAGATCCAGCAAGAATTGCAAGACCGAGGAGGAAGACCACTTCTCTTAAACTGGGCATGGAACCATGAATGGAAAGGCCTCTTTCCTTAGAACAGTCCTCTCTGCATAACCTGAGCCTTAGAAACCTCCAGGCCATGAGATGAAGGCGGTGGAGTGATTGAAGGAAAAGGACAAGAAACCTCAGAGAAGAAGAAAGGGAATGGAATGCCCTCAAGCAGACATCCCGTGTCAACTTGACTAACACGGTCCATCTTGAGCCTTCCTTATGGTTTACATCAGCTTTGACACCTGATTGTTCATGTTCACTAGGGAAGCTTTGCTCTGTAAATGGGAAGCAAAGCTCTTCAGGTCCTGGAAGACGGATGAAAGTACCCTTCACTTCAAGAAATGAAGAACGCGTGTCACTGACCAGCAACATTGCAGCGTCTGACCTTCCAAGGTGACTCCCCAACCCAGGAGATTGGCATCCCTGGTGCACAATGGAGAAGCATCAGGAGCGAGGATGGGAGTGGAGAGAAAGGCTAAAGAGAACACCCAGGGCATCTCCAAAGTTGCCATCTGCCGTGTCGCTGAGGAGCATCGGGAGGGAGAGATGGCTTGAGTCTGGGGGATATCACTGTAAAGAATGCAAGCACACTTTAAAAACGAAGACATGCACCATTGTGAACAGGAAAGCTGCAGGAACCTCTTTAGCAGCAGCAACTCAGAGCCATTTCTGGATGGGCACATACCTCTATGCTGTGTCTTCTCTGCTCTGCATTCTGCTGCAATGCACATGAAGAAGACAGACCATTTTTTAGGAAACAATTATGCAACTCTCCCCTTTGCGACTCCTAAAGTCTATATTTTCCATAAAAACTGACCTGCGTTAACGTTGAAGAAAATGCGCCCTGACATTAGAAAATGTGTTTAACTTTGTCATAACCATAAAGAAAGCCATAGAAAATGTTTCTTTAAAATATGATAAATAAGTTATGCATCTTTAAACCGTAGGAGAAGATGCTTTCTTGAATGTGTAAATTAAACATACAGCTTACATAAAGTAGTAGGCCCCCAATCCTAAATGACTAGGCCTAAAAATGTATTTCGACTTCTGTTTGAAATCAAAATAAAATGCCTTTTAGAACTACTGACCTAATCATTTGACTGCAAAATTGTTCATCACTTTAAAATGTGCTGCTCTAAGAGAAATGTATTTCTTTGCTTCCTCACACCATATGATTTCTTATTTATTTACGCAATGTATTTCACTATATTTTATAATGAACAGAGTATTAGTAATGTTAAGCTTACTGAAGGTATTGTTTTGCATGGTTTCATCAAGACTTACTGATAGAAATGTTTCATTGCTTCAGATTCGCCACTTTTCCACACAATGGAATACTGACAACAACTTACAGAATAGGCCTGCAAATGTTCTCATGAGAACCTTCCCTCGTATGTCTAGTGCAAGACTTTTAGAAACATTTAGATAACTGCTCACCGGTGTGGATGCTTACTGTGGGAAATGGGAGGAGAGACTACAGACCATTGGAAGAACCATTTCCATTGAACAAGGATGTCTTAACCATGCTGAATGTTGAAAATGTTTTGTGTTTTCATATATACGTGTTCCTAGTTAGAGAGTTTGCTAATCTATTCCAATCCATTCCTTTCCATACTGCTTTGCCTTGGATGCCATATGCATTATTTTCCCTTATTCCTGCCCGGATTGCTCTGTGCTACTGATAACGGCGATTCCATTTTTCT
The DNA here is from genome assembly GCF_964204655.1 of Triturus cristatus. Lineage (NCBI taxonomy): Eukaryota > Metazoa > Chordata > Amphibia > Caudata > Salamandridae > Triturus > Triturus cristatus. The sequence goes on from NC_140583.1 coordinate 955,230,174, forward strand.
CTGCCCATCTTGTGGGGAGACTTTCTCCTCACGTTGATCATGCCTGCTGCTGTGATTAATTTCTTTTGATAAATTAACAGTTGCTACTGCAACTTGTTGGGGAACTCGGCTGAGTTTTGCAAAACTTTTCATTATGGGAAGTTAATTCTTTGACTAACAAGAAGCTCCAGAATCTTGCTCTTTTCCAAGAGAACTCTTTACGGGTTCTTATTTAGGTTAGGATTCTTAGATTAAGATAGGGACAATGGGGCATATTTACAAGGGCATTGCGCCACCTGAGCGTCACTTTATCCGACGCTCCAGTGGCGCAATGCCCTGCTCCATGTTCACAAAGTGGAGCTAAGCCACTTTGCATTGTTTAACAACGCTTTGTAAATATCATACCCTTTGACGCAGGTATCTGCATGAAAGGAGTGTGCAATGGATATTGCTGTGGGCTTTCCACCACAACACCCATTACTTTTTTATGCTGCGTCAGATTTATAAGGATCTGTGAATTTGAGACTGCGCCAAAAATAAACGCCAATGTAAAGCAGGCATTAGAGATACGTGACGAGGAGAAATACTTTTAATTCTCCTTGTTTTTTGCTCTTTCATTTCTTTGTAAATATGCCTCTATTTCCTTTATGGAACACGCTGTCTATTTTATGCTGGCTCTAACAAAACCTTTTCTCAAAATTTCTGAATAAAAATGACAAAACAATGCTAATCTCCTTTATGGAACACACTGTCTATTTTATGCTGTCTCTAACTAAACCTTTTCTCAATACTTCTGTAATTTAACTAATCTGAATAAAAATGACAAAACAATGCTAATCTCCTTTATGGAACATGCTGTCTATTTTATGCTGGCTCTAACTAAACCTTTTCTCAATATTTCTGTAATTTACCTAATCTGGATAAAACTGACAAAACAATGCTAATCTCTTAGTGAGAAATTAATCTTTAAAACAATCTCAAATCTTTCATCATTGACGAACATTAAAATACTGAAAGTTGATGATTCTATTTGAAATGTAATTTATTACAGCTCCATTCAATCACAGTGGCATAGATCCATTTGCATGAAGAAGGAGGAACGCCAACAATAGGAGGCTGTTGTTGTAAGTGCTTTAGGTTTGCACTGGTCATCAATTGCTCCCCCCCATCCCCAAATTTTGGCTACTGACACAATTGTCTGCAGTTTTGCATGACATTGTAATAAAGGCCCTAAGGCACCAAATCATGTGTGGCTCCAAGGATATATGAGCAGCTCCAACTGTCTCGAGCGGCCCGTTTGAATGCCATGACCTGTGCAATATTCACCTCTACGAAATGACGTGGAAGTAACCTTATGCCGCCAGGCACGTGGACCAAATGTCTTCAGGTGTAACTAGATCAAAAGTTTTTTCACCATGCTGTGTCTGTTATTTCATGTCTGAAATTGCTATTTAAAAAATGATAGGTATAGGGTCACTTTTAATAGACCTTCCATTTCAACATTATGTACAACACTCCATTACTTATACATCTGCATGTCAGGCTTGGTATTTAAATGACAATCAGTCATTATTTCCAAAGTTCAAACAGAGGGTGGTAATGTCATCATCTCATATGCCAGCTTTTCGATGTTCAATAGCGCCTTGATTTTCTGTAACCACATACAGGTAAATCCATTTCCCCCAAACGCGAGAGGACACAGATGGCATGTAGCAAGCGCTACCCCTGTAATCAGTTGTACAGCTTCCTTACTTCTGTACATCTGTTGGCGTGTACAGGACCACAGAACCATGGGAAATGTGTGAGTGTGCTCCAACGGGTATCCATACGGGCAATATCAAAGCTGCGCACTTGGGCTGCGGAATATTCCCGGATGTACAATAACTTACAGAAGTTCTGTTCCACCTTAAGGTGTTGGGCAAAGTTACTGCTCAACTGTAGTACGCATGAAACAGATAATCCTTCAGCGTAATAACCAGTTTAATTTAAATGCTCTGATGGTTTCGTCATTGTAAAATATTTTTCTGACTTCAAACACTTCAAATGTTTAGATCTAGTGAAATGGTATTTTTACCTGTGTGGAGTGAAATTGCATTGAGGGACCTACAGCTTGGAAGCCCGTCAGCTTATCTCTAAACTAGTAGACAGACTGGCGTCAAACCTGCCTTCAAAACTCTTTTAAGTGGCTTCGCTGCAGATTGCACCAGCCAGTGGTGCTTGAACAATTTTCAATGTGGGGGGGGGGTGCTGGCAATAATGTTACATTTACTTCTGGCTCATTTTCCTTTGAAACGACCACAAAATCTGCACTTAAGTGCATTTTTACTGCTAAAACTATGCAGTACACAAATACAGCGATGGCCGGCACAGACCGGAGTTGCGGGTGCGGGAGTGGTTGAGGATGCGGGGGGAGCAGGTATTAAAAAAGAAAAAAACGTACCTTCTCACCATTTCCTTGCTGAGTCTCTCCTCCGTAGTCCCTCGCTGGCCTGAACGGGAAGCATACCCAGGCTCCCAGTCAGCCAATCACAACGCTGCCTTAGCAGCATTGTGATTGGTCTGAGCACCGTTGTTCGGCACGCAGACACTGACTGGGAGCCACATAGGCTGTAATGAAGCCTGCATGGAGAACATGCAAAGTGCACATGAATGTTTGCACTGCCCGAGAGGGCCAACCAAACAGTCATTGCGTACTTAGGAGGGTGCTACCACTCCTCCCCAGCCCTGTTCTGTGAGCAGAGCAGTATCAACCGCCTTGTCACGGAAAGCTGCCGGAAGTAGGGCAAAATAAAATTATAATAACGCAAGTTACTATCATTTTATTTTCCCTTTGCAGTCAGAGAAAGACAAGTAAAGAGCAAGCTCCATGTTAAAATATTAAGCAACAATTTGTCAAAAGACATAGCCTGACATTTGATCTCTGGTTTTAAATTCAAACCAGTGTGGCAAGATAAAAACAAAACTTAAAGGCTTTTCTAGTGCTCATTCATCTTTTGAATTCCAGCATGGTTATTCTGGGAGTTGTGGCAGCATGACTTCCCCACACCCGTACTTCCATCACCAGTGTCTCCAGCTGTTTGTCACAGACAGCATTCTATACAATACTACACAGAGTCTCCCTTTTCTCATGGTTAGATGGCTTTCGTGTCAGCGTCAAATCCATGCTTTTTATTGATGCAATCCTCCCTATTCTGTGCTTGTCCCTCGCCTGGATATGCTCCAGGGGAGGGACGAACACAGAATAGGAAGGATTGTTTAACCTTCATTTTGACTGGCTAGGGTGTAGCTGTCCACCGCTGGTGGCAAGAAACTAGTTTGCCTGCTTGTTTTAAAAACAATACTTGTTTAGCACTCCATGAGAGTGCATATTTTGATTTTCAGAGTGAACTTGCCCTCTTTACTGTGACACTCCAGGCTGACTCCCCCAATCTCTCCCCCAATGTCCTCCCTTCCGATGCCCCTCGGCGGCATGCCAGATGGCAATCTTGGTGATGCCCTGGATGTTCTCCTTCCACTTTCTCTCTCCCCCTATCCTCACTCCTGATGTTTGTCCAGGGCGTGCCAGATGCCAGATGGTGGACTTGGTGATTCTTGGATGTTCTTCCATTTCACTGAGCCAGCCCTTCCAAGGTTTTATTGTTGTTTTAAATGCTGAGGCTTTCAATATCAATTACCAGCCATGTTAGAAGTATGACAAACAAGGAGAGCATTGTTTTTATATATGTCACATCACTCAATACATCTTAAAAGTATTGGAAGCAAGTTCTTATTACTTTCTACACTGCTAACATGGCTAGTTGGGTATTGGCAAAGCCAATTGCATCACTAGACCAACATTGGCAAAGCAAGGGTGACTGGATTTGCCAGTGCTTGTTGCCTTGCGGTGTTTCACAATGGTAAGGCCAGATTTTACAAATTGAAACAAGTCTATTTTGTCCTTCCATTACATATGCTACACATGGAATAGTAGAGGGGCTATTGCCCCCTACGGGGCCCTGCATAATGTTAAGTGTCTGTTAGACAGATAATGTCTGCTGAGAATAAAACCTTCATCGAAAATGTCCAGCGGTGACCGGAAAATACCTAAATGCCATGATCAACTTTAGAAGTTCTATTTCTATTATTTACTTCAAAATGTGCATATGATTATAAGAAATTCCACACCTTCCCCTCCCCATTCAAGGGAGCCAAACTCCCTCCATCTATCCGTCTGTACATCCATCCACTCATCCATCCATCCATCCATCCATCCATCCATCCATCCATCCATCCATCCATCCATCCATCCATCTATCCATCCATCCATCCATCCAACCATTCATCCATCCTTCAATCAAAGTTGATACACCTAACTTTCAACAACCTTCACTTAGATGGTCTTATCTAAATTTCCAAGATAAAAAAAACCTCTGGTTTACTGCTGTGAAATTCCAATGCAATGATTTAAACAACATTTGTAACCTTAATCTGTGTGTCGCAAACACAACAAGATGATGGACGGAGTGCTGAAACTTTTCTACCACTCACCCCCAGTCAAGAAATATGGTTTTAATCCATTGTTCTGTTGCTCACTATGCCATCCCACTTTGGACCCAGCCATATGGAAATCAGTCTTGACCCAGCTCCTCATGGGAACAGTCCAGCCTGAACTGCCAGGCACAGTCCTCTCTGGACTGGAAACAAGCATCCTCTAACCCGTTTCAGGGTAAGACCCTCTTCAGCCAGGCTAGTATGAATCCAGTGGCTCAGCGAGCAAGAAACCCATGTCTTAGGGTGAACATTGCAAACACAACAAGATGATGGACTGGTGTGGCATTGTGGGCAAAAGAACAATGGATTTAACCCAGATCTCTTGACTGGGGGTAAATGTTTGATTTATTCAGCATTCCATCCATAATTTGTTGCTGCAGAATTAATCTGTGTGCCAGCTAACATAGTACATGTTTAGGCGAAGGGGCAATTGTGCTGGTGAAGGGAATTGACAAATTGTTTGGAGAATGAATTGGGACTGGCAAGTCTACCATAGTTTGTTGTGGGAAGCAGGGAAAGAGATACATCAGTAGGGTATAAATGAAGTGCTGGAATTGGAACACATTTCTCCTGGAATCCATAAATTAGTGTGGCAGAGGAAAGGGGGTGGATTCACAAGGGGCAGAGCTTGCGAAGCAGAGTCAGATAGTCAACTTATACATTTATTAACACCAATCTGCTGCAATGAAATTAGGAACAAGGACATATGTGACAGTAGATCTGCTCTAGATTACTTAATTGGTCACAAGAGGCTGCATTTTAAAATATCTTACAGACACCTGCTGCAGAGATCATTGTGTGCCCAGCAATTTTGAGAGGAATATAATACTGGTATAATAACACTAGTAGTTAACAGAGTTATGTAATTTTATGTGATTTACATTTATAAAGCACAAACAAATCAGCCTCAAGAGGGTCTCTCTGCGCTATTGCTTGTTAACAGGTCAGAAAAGATGAAAGAGTTAGAAGAGTTAGGTTTTGAGAACTTTTGTGAATGGGGCTAGGTCAGGAGAGGATCGTGCATGTAAGGGTAGCCTGTTCCAATGATGGGGGGCAAGATTTGAAAAAGTTCTAACCCCATATCTGGCTGTACGTATGTGGCGAGGGCATAGTAAAGCTTGCCCACTGGACCTAAGGTTGAGCATTGGCACGTAAAGCTCCAGCTTGTTATGCAGGTGAAGGGGGCTGTTTCCAAATAAGGACTTGTGTAGTAGGCAGGTGCGTTGAATGAGGAATGCTTTTTTACAGGAAGCCAATGCCGAGATTTGATTGTGGGCACTGAGGGGAAGTGGGAGGCAGGTTGCAAACAAGGCGGACAGCAATGTTTTGTTATACCTGAAGTTTAGCTAGGAGAACTTAATTAGCTGCTACCATAAGGGTGTTGCCATAGTCCATGTGACATACAATAAGTGCCTGAGTGAGGAATTTTCTGGTATGTTGGGACAGCCACTGGAAAGCTTTGCTAAGAAAGGCATATAATCTCGAAACAGGAACCATAGATTAAGTTTAGCGGTTCTTTCAAAGAGAGGTTATTGTCTGTTAGGAAGCTCATATTTCTTACTACCTTTTAGGGGTAGGGGCCAACCCCAGTTCTAGAGGCCACCAGTCTTTGGACCAAAAGGTGTGAGCTTTGCCGAAAAGCAAGATATCAGTCTTTCCACCGTTCAATTGAAGGTAGGTGGATGACATCAAATTTTCTCCATGCATTCACTTAATCTGATTTTAGTAGATTCAGGATTATGCCCCATAGAGATGATAAGTTGTGTGTCGCCTGCATATGAGATAACATTGATCCCGCATGATCTTATCACTTGAGCCAGGGGGTCCACGTAGATGTTAGAAAGGGTGGGGGGCAAGGATGAGCCCTGCAACACCCCCTTGTCAAAGGCCATGGTTCGAGAGTTGAAGAGTTCTTGCTGCACCGTTTGGGTCCGATCCCTCCCAAAAAATTTTACCCAGCCAAAGGCTTTTCCGCCAACACCAATCTCTACCAGGCTTTAGATCAGGGTAGAGTGTGCAATGGTGTCGAATGCTGCAGATGGGTCTAGTAGTACCAATATGGGTAGGTGCCCTTTGTCCAGGGAGAGTCTGATGGCATCTAGAACAGCCAAGGCCCATGCAGGTAAGAGCGGTGGGGACGGGTGTGGGGGGATTTCGACAGATGACGCAAAGGGAAATTAAATAAATAATTAATTTTCCCTCATCGTCGTTTGTCGAAATCCCCCTCACCCTGCCCCACTGCCCCACCGCAACACCGCTCTTACCTGCACGAGCCGCGGCTGACCTAGAACATTCACCAATGGTGTTTCTGTGCTATGAGAAGCCTGACTGAGAGGGGTCTAGCAGTGACTTTCCAGGAAAGACGCAAGCCATTAGTTGACTAAAGTCTCCATCATTTTACCCAGAAAAGGAAGCAACAAGATTGGCCCATAGTTAGCAAGCTCTAGAGCATGGGTAATCACCAACATTTTCCCAGGGGCCAAAAAGTTCTCTGTGGTGTGACCGAGGGCCGCATTAATGCCAACATGGTGGCGGCCGGGGGTGTGGGAGGTGTAAGGTGAGCATGGGAAAGCGACACATGTCCATCTGGTGGATGAATTTCACCTGGGATCAATTCCAGCTACCACACTTGACCTAAATGTGTGATCCTAGGCAATTATTTTATTTCACTTTGCCTATTGGCAATGTTGTCAGGGTAGAGGGGGGAAGCATGAAATGTTTCCAAATTCATGTTTGAAAACTGTCACTTAAAAAAAAAAACGCACTTTTATAATCTGATGTACTAAGGTAAAACACTTCTGTAGGTTAATGAAATACACTTTGTGAATTTCTGAAAGGACTTTACCTTATTCTTATACGTTTGTTGCAAGATTTCTTTAAAATTAAAGCGTTCTTAAAGTTAAGTGGTGCTGGACAGCTTCTGTACTTCTTTTGTCTTACTTCAGTTTGAATGTAAATAAATGCTTCCCATTTATTGTATATTGTTACAAGTATTAGTACTTTGTAAAGTAAACAGCAGTCTAGTGCTGCTTTTCAACCAGAGGCCACATGTAAAGATCAGGAGGGCCACATGCGGCCTCCGGGCTGTACTTTGAGTATCACTGCCGTGGGTTTCCTTAAAATGGGTCTGACCTGGGATGCTTTCCAATTTATAGGAAGAGTTTCGGTGCTCAGAGGATGGTTGTTCAGATCCGTGGTTGTAGGGAGAAGTGCTGGGCTCAGAACCGCCATGATGTAGGGAGGTGAGCCTGATTTGATCTTATTTATCAAGAGCAAAACCTGCTCAGAGGTGACTGAATCCAAAAGGGTGAGGTGATTAGTGACTGACCGGGCACGTGAGGCTGGCCCTTTCTTTGTGGGATCATTTATAAGGGAGTGGTAGATTTTGGAGATTATTTTCTTTCAAGGTCTGCAAGGTCATTGCAGAGAGACTGGGATACTGCAATGTGAAAGCACAAGCTAAGGGTTTAGTGAATTCCTTTAGAATCTTATATAATTACTTTGTTGCATTTCCTACATAAATGATTATATCCACTCTGTGGGTCTTTCTTGCTTCCTTGATGTTTTTATGGTCGGTGCCCAGAGCTGCTTTATTAGTAAGTTTGCCAGCAAGAGTTTTAGTTGTTCTCATTTCCGTTCCAACTTTCTACAGGCTGCTTTTCCCGCTTCAAGGTAGTACGCCAAAAACCAGGGATAAATAGATTTCTTTGTTTTGGGGCAGCAAAGCTTTTCAGTAACAATGGTATCTCCCATATGGAGCTGAAAATTAATGGAGAATTGGTCTGTCCAGACCAGCGGAGCGGAGGAATCTACCTGTAGATTTGGTGATTTGGTGAATTTGTAAATATAAGGTCCAGAGTGTGACCTGCTACATGTGTGGGACCTAAGAACTTTTGATACAGTCCTAGGGATTCCAAGTGTGACAGCAGACATGTAGTTTCTGGATCAGAATCCAGCTCTGTATGGTAGTTGAAATCCCTAACCAACATTATGTTGTCTGATGCCAGGATGTGTGGTGCCAAACATTCAATTATTTTGTTACTGAAACCTTTTTTTAGCTATGGAGGGTGTAGACTAAAGCACCCTTCCAATTTGAAAACACAAAGCTCCACCCAGTCTGTAAGAAGTAAGTCCAATAGAGTAATTTTCACCGGGTTGCGCTAGGCAATGGCAACTCTCCCACCAGTTTTGGACTCTCTGTCTGTTCTAATCAGACTGTATTCAGAGGGGAATGCTATCGGGATACAGGGAAGTGCTGCAGGATGAAGCCATGTTTTGAGATAAACAGATATACGGTTTGTCAGTAGCAAGAAGATCCCATACTTTGAAGGCATGGTTAAGAATAGAGCGGGCGTTACAGTAGAGACCACGTAGCAGGGTTTTCTCGAGGTTCTGTGGTGGTGGTGGTTCTACTGCTGCGTCCTGAAGGGAAGTGACTATTTTGTGCTCTGGCTGACCAGAAATATTGTTGCTAAAAGGCAAATCTTCCAAGGGTGGGGAGAGAACACACAAAATTGCAATATCTGCATGTATGAGTGCCATCTTGTTCCTAAGATAGTGCTGAGGTGCATAGTAGACTTAGGATACGCAAAGGATAGACCTTTCCTGAATACTTTCAATACTTTCAAGATTCATGCTAGCGTCTGGTATGGGAGGCAATTTCTTACCCTTTTTAGGTCTCGCCTGGCATAGGCTGCGCAGACATGCGCAGTCTCGCTGGCGAGATTGAATGAGTTAGAGTAGATTTCACTAGCGGGGTTTAAGCCCCGCCCCTCTTTTCCATTGGCTGGCGTCACCGTTTATGCTAAACGGTGGCCAGCCATTGGAAAAGAGCTTCCAGTGACGTACAGTTTTCTCTTTTAGAGCCGTCCCAGTTGGACTGGCTCACTTGGTTTACGTTTGTGGTAAAAGCTTTCTTATCTTTATGGGGCCATGTGTTTCAAACACATGGCCCCATAAAGACAAGAAACCTTTCATGGCAGAAGGAAAGCAGGCCGCATGTTTATTTTTGCATCGCGCTTAAAGTGACAGCGCAATGCAAAAATAAACAGTGGCTGACTAGCGAGCGCTTTTTTTTGCGTGCGTTTTTTCCTTGTTTGAAATATCTGTAATGGAGAATAAGTTCCAACGGCCTACGGGGGGTGACGTCACTGCACGCGTTAGCTAGCAGAGCGGAGTGCGCAAACTCAATTCAAAGGGCAACGGAAAGGCTGAAGCGAGGAGCAGTCAACTTGATCAGTGAGCGGGTTTGTAAATTCGTTGTTTGCGGTGTTCTGTATTAACTATGGTGCCTGAGCATGCAATTCCACCGGGAGCTAATGCAGGGAGCTGTGCTGTGTTTAAGGCAGGGTATGATTGTGAATGTACTGGCTGGGATGGAAGTCGGAGAGGCAAAATGGTTGGGATAGAGCAACTATTCAGGCATTTAGAATTGGAATCTATTATTGGTATTTTAATGACGCAGATTGCTCGAATAGGGGGGTACTGGTTCATACATTTTCTTAACGTTAGCACAAAATAAATTGGCAATTTAGTATAAAATTCCTTTAGCGATCTTAAGTCTTGAAGGTCACGAGTTCTAGTCCTGATGAAATTGATCAGTTGGTTATTCATCTGTTGCAAGGACTTGCATGTAACCTGCAAAGCAAATGTGGAAGGTCTTGTGTTCTTGAGAGTATGTCAAAATGAGTTTGGTTTAATATTTAACGCTTGATGTAGGTGAGTATGTAAATGGTAATTGTTGGATTAAATTGCACACACTGACGGACGTGGCTTATTTTCTTTAAGTGCGGGGATAGTAAAACACTACAAATTTGCATTGTCTCTTGGTTAAATTTTGAAGCTAACCACAGACTGTACTTGAAATTAATTCCCATAATGGACGGTTGAGTCTGATGGTAATGCTTTACATTTACAATGCAGCCCTGGTTTGTGACTGATGACAGGCAGCTAGGGTAGAACTGTGGCAAAAGGAACCCATGAAAGAGGCATTTGCAGCTTGGCACAAATCCTCCTCTGCGCTGTTATACTCCATGGACCGAATATGTGTAGGAGCCGTTTTTATGTCGAAGCCTATCCGGCTTGAGGGAAGGCCATGTGATGTGTTTTCTAGCACACAACAAAATGTAAATGTTGTAAATGAACTGTTAAGTTATTTCACAATGTCAGAATTAGAAAATCACAAATGAAACACATTTTTGGGTAATTCAGAAATGTGGTGAAAATAAATATTTTAATACAATCAAATTAATACACTAGGTGATGGCAGTTTTAATTGTTCTGCGTTGTACATTTTTATCAGTAGAATAGTATGTGTGCACAAAGGTCATGGTCATTTCAGTTGAAGATGTGTTGTCTGTAACGGCAGTGTTCTTTCTACCACACCATGCATATTCCACTCTACTCCACTGCTCACTATGCCGCTGAACTACTCGGGGCACAGACAAAGGCACCCTGCTGGAACATGTCTCCGCTTCCCAAGGCTGGCTCCCGACGGGGCCTGGCCAGTCCGGTGCAGAGGACCCTGCTCACCGCTTTCTCCCTGGCTCTGCCCACCACCCTCCACCCTCACTCTGCTGCTTCCCATAAAGTTTTCAGTTTGTGACTAAAAGGCCCTGTGCCCTTCTCATACTCTCTGCGCTTCCCTCCCTCCTGACCCCCAGTCCTTCACGTCGCTGCTTTCTGTGAAGTTTTCAGCTCACTACTCGAAGTGTGTGTAAAGTAGAGATGTCTTCCATTCCCCTCTGCCTGCAGTCCTGCCCCTTCCCTCCACCCTCTCTCCATTTTATCTATTTATTCACCATTGCAGGCTACCTCACTGCTCCCTGTTTACAGCTCATAACAAAAGGAGAACTTGCCCAGCTCCCCAGCCCCTCTGCTCCACTCTACCCACCACACACCCTACCGTCACCCCGCCAGCAGCAGTGTTAAATACTTGCAAACAAAACAAGCATTAAAAATGCAATAGGTCTCGTCTTTTATTAAGTTAAAGCCATTTGCTTTGCTATACAATACCATTAGAAAAGCAAATGGCTTTAACTTAATCAAAGGCGAGACCTATTGCATTTTCAATGCTTGTTCTTAAAAAAGAGCAGGGTTTCTGATGGCTGGTGGCATTTGGTTACGAACAGACGCGGAGGGACACAGACGGGCTTGCCTTTGGTGCTCCTTCGGTGCGCCCGCAGCATATCCGTGCCAGGATGCCTATTAAATAGCTCTCAGGCTTCTAGAGAAACGAGGGAAAACTTCTGAAGACTAAACTGCCAACCGCACTCTAAAATGGCGATCGCAGTTATCTTTCCAAGCCTTAAATATTTCCCTCCGCTCAAGAGGCACCCAGTGAGGTACAGGCAGGGAAGCTTTATGCGCAGCAATCGTAGCTTAAAGGTTAATAAAGTGCCTTTGTGGTAGGCAATCTCAAAAACATACACAGCAGACATATGATCCATTTTAAAATCTATTTAAAATACAATCAGCGAAAATAGAGAGGGACGTCTTCTTTGGTGCTGTGCGTCTGTGGCAGGACTCCTCTTAAGTAGCTCTAAGGCTTCAAGGGCAACAAGGGAAGACTTTGGAAGACTAGACTGCTGACCGCACTATAAAATGGCATTTGCAGTCGTGTTTCCGAGCCTCAAATGTAATTGCACTGTTTCCGTCCGCTCAAGCAGAACAAGCTGTGGCGGACCAGGGAAACAGATCAAATGAAAATCAACAAATTAGTGCAGGCAGGGAAACTTTATGAGCAGTAATCGTAGCGGAGAAGTTAATAAAATGCCATTGTGCTGTGCAATCTCAAAAACATACAGAGCAGAACTATAGCACATTTTAAAATCAATTTAAAATACAATCAGTGAATACTGAAAGTGATCTGTTTAGTGTAAAGTTCTGAGTTTTGTCCAGTCACAGTTTTACCTCATAAAGTAGCATAGAGGGTTAATGTGCATGCTGCAAAGCAAATCTTGTAACATGCAAATTACAGATGTTTTTTTATTTAGTTAGGCAAGTTGGCTACTGCTTTTGGCACTGAGATCATTTTGTTACCTCTAGTTCATAGTTCTAGTTTTGCCATCGTGCGCGTTGCTGACAGCTTTTTACTTGCATTTTGTATACCTGTGGATATACCTTTTTGAATTGCGCCGTATGTAATTGCGCTGCTGTTATTCCTTATTCACCTAGCGTTTGTTTGGGGCAGCAAGCAGGGGCATAGTTCAGGCTTACCTGCACCATAATCTGTGTCCTCACTCGCATTTTGCGGGATTGTAGTCAGTGGGGTCGGGGTGTTCCGTCGGCCATCTTGGGTGGGTGCTGACGCTGGGCCACTTGTAAGCGCCATCTTGGTAGGGGATAGAGGCTCTAGTAGCCGGAAGTTCGGGCATTAGAGGGCTTATTTAAACGGCTCTGTAACCGCACTCAGCAGATCTTTTGCCATCGTGCGCGTTGCTGACAGCTTTTTACTTGCATTTTGTATACCTGTGGATATACCTTTTTAAATTGCGCCGTATGTAATTGCGCTGCTGTTATTCCTTATTCACCTAGCGTTTGTTTGGGGCAGCAAGCAGGGGCATAGTTCAGGCTTACCTGCACCATAATCTGTGTCCTCACTCGCATTTTGCGGGATTGTAGTCAGTGGGGTCGGGGTGTTCCGTCGGCCATCTTGGGTGGGTGCTGACGCTGGGCCACTTGTAAGCGCCATCTTGGTAGGGGATAGAGGCTCTAGTAGCCGGAAGTTCGGGCATTAGAGGGCTTATTTAAACGGCTCTGTAACCGCACTCAGCAGATCTTTTGCCATCGTGCGCGTTGCTGACAGCTTTTTACTTGCATTTTGTATACCTGTGGATATACCTTTTTGAATTGCGCCGTATGTAATTGCGCTGCTGTTATTCCTTATTCACCTAGCGTTTGTTTGGGGCAGCAAGCAGGGGCATAGTTCAGGCTTACCTGCACCATAATCTGTGTCCTCACTCGCATTTTGCGGGATTGTAGTCAGTGGGGTTGGGGTGTTCCGTCGGCCATCTTGGGTGGGTGCTGACGCTGGGCCACTTGTAAGCGCCATCTTGGTAGGGGATAGAGGCTCTAGTAGACGGAAGTTCGGGCATTAGAGGGCTTATTTAAACGGCTCTGTAACCGCACTCAGCAGATCTTTTGCCATCGTGCGCGTTGCTGACAGCTTTTTACTTGCATTTTGTATACCTGTGGATATACCTTTTTAAATTGCGCTGTATGTAATTGCGCTGCTGTTATTCCTTATTCACCTAGCGTTTGTTTGGGGCAGCAAGCAGGGGCATAGTTCAGGCTTACCTGCACCATAATCTGTGTCCTCACTCGCATTTTGCGGGATTGTAGTCAGTGGGGTCGGGGTGTTCCGTCGGCCATCTTGGGTGGGTGCTGACGCTGGGCCACTTGTAAGCGCCATCTTGGTAGGGGATAGAGGCTCTAGTAGCCGGAAGTCCGTGCGGTGCTACACCTTAAATAGGGATGGGTGAACAGACGCGCAGCGGATGCGCGCAGCGGTCGCGCCGTAGACGCGCCGGAGGTGCGCCAGAGGTAAGCCCGTTTGCGCCCGTTCGCGTCCCGGGCGCTCCCGGCGCGCACGTCGCCACTCACTTGGTAGCTAATTACGAGGACGGTAATAAGGAATCGTATTGTAGGGGGGATGCTGCTCTACATCGACCACGGCTATCATCTCGCAGGAGCTTGTCCTGTGGCCTATTAAACGTTCGTTCCCTCGTTAAGCACCACGCCGAGATAGCACTTTTAATAGAATCCCTACATTTGGACATATTATTTGTCACGGAAACATGGACCACGGTGGACTGTGGCTTGGAACTTGGTTGGGCTTGCCCACCAGGTTATCTTATAAGACACATTCCTCGAGCCTCCGGCAGGGGGGGTGGTATAGGCTTTATTTTCAAAGAATCTATCTCCCTTGTGGAATTGGCAGTAAAAGAAGTGCCAGGGTTTGAGCTCATGGGCTTTTCTATCATGATCCAGGGCGGTACTCTGGCTGCAGGGCTGCTATGTTATAGACCCCCCTCCTCGACCATATCTTCCCTTCAGTCACTGGTTGATTTGATTTATGATCTTTCAAACTCCCATGCTAAGTTTTTAGTATTGGGAGATTTCAACCTCTGGCCTTCTGGCCCTCAAGATCTGGCATATAGAGAACTTTGTCAAGCGTGTAGTAACATTCAACTTACACAGTTGGTTTCACTACCCACTCACGTTAAGGGGCACACGCTAGACCTGGTCTTCGCAGAGAGGGAACTGGTCGTAGTGAGGGAGGTCTTGGAACAGTGTTGGACTGATCATTCTTTGATTACTTTGTCCATTGCTCTGCCCGCCCCGTTAAAACCAAACAATCCAAGTGTCCTCAAATTTAATCGTCAATGGGCTCGCCTTATAAGGGAGCCGGTTCGCCCTACTCTTCTGCCTAAGGGTTTTGTGGTGGAGGACAGTGTGAGCAAGAGCTATTCTGCCCTCTGTCAGCAGATTCTGACATCTCTTGACGAGCTGGCCCCTCTACGGAGGGTGAGGGATAGACCTAGAGGTGCTAATGCCTGGTATAATGAGGATTTGAGACAGCATAAGATCTGCTGTAAACAGGCTGAGCGTACTTGGAGGAGGGGATATAAGGAAGTGGATAGGGTAGCTTACAAAGGAGCCTTACAGGTATATAAGACCCAGCTAAGAAGTGCGAAAGCAAAGTTCTTAGAAGATACCTTGGGGAAGGCCACTAATAAATCACAGACCCTATTCAAACTGGTTAACACCTTATCCAATCCATCTTGCACAGTCCCTACCATTCCGGCTTCTCAGGATCTGTGTGATTCTTTGGCCCTTGCATTTGAGGAGAAAATTAGAAACATCCTGAAAGGACTCTCAGTGCCTGGACAGTTGGCATCGTCGCTACCTTTCTCCTTGGAATCCTCTGGATCCTCGGCGTTGGTATGGGATAATAACAAGACGGATTCTCCTTGCATGCCTTGTTTTCCTATCTTTTCGCTAGAGGAATTTGGCGTCTTGGCCAATGGAGTATCCTCAGGGTCACCTCTTGACCCAATGCCTCATAAGATCTGGAAGGCATTTCAAGACGAGCTGTTTCCTCCACTCCATTCTATCTGCTGTCAGTCATTGATGACAGGGACAGTCCCAGACAGTTGGAAGTTGGCAATAGTTTCTCCATTACTAAAAAAGGCCTCCTTAGATCCCTCATGCTCAGCAAACTATAGACCCATCTCGCTTTTACCGTTTGCGATAAAAATCCTTGAGAGATGGGTCACGAGAGCCTTGTCCAACTTCCTGGAAACTAACTCCTGCCTGGATGCAGCCCAATTTGGCTTTAGACCGGCCCACGGTACTGAAACTGCATTAGTTACAGTATTAGACGATTTGCGTACGCGTGTCGACAGGGGCAAGTCAGCTTTTCTGGTGTTGCTCGACATGTCGGCCGCGTTCGACACCGTTGACCATGAGGTTCTCTTGAATCGTCTCCGAAACGTGGGAGTGACCGATCTGGCTTTACAATGGCTAATGTCCTATCTCAGCAACAGACAGCAAGCAGTGGCGCTACCTCCATTTCGCTCAGCTACGCGTCAGGTAAACCAGGGTGTCCCTCAAGGGTCGGCGGTTAGTCCGATCCTGTTCAATCTATATCTCCAACCCCTGATAAAATTAATCAAGTCATTCGGCATATCAGTCATCAATTATGCCGATGACACTCAGCTGATTTTCTCATTTGAGGGTAGTGAGACTGTCTCGAAGGACACTTTCCATCGTTGCATGTCGGCCACTGCTGAGTGGCTGCGAGCTAATGCCCTTCAGTTTAATGGATCGAAAACGGAAGTTCTTTACTGCTCCTCTGATCACTCTCCTCGTGTTCTACCGGATGACTTTTGGCCAAATTCTATCCCAGGCTCCGTGGAAGCCGCTAAATCGGCTCGCAACCTGGGAGTGCTGTTCGAACCTGGCCTGCAGCTGGATGCTTCAGTAAATAAGATCACAGCGACCTGTATGGGCCTGCTTCGGGCTTTGCGCAAAATTTTGCCATTGCTTCCACCAGGTGCAAGAGCAGAGGTAGTGCGTAGTACCATTCTCAGTAGGTTAGACTACTGCAACGCACTACTGCTAGGAGCTCCAAAAATTCTGATCCTTAAACTACAGAGGATTCAGAACATGGCTGCGAAACTGGCTTTGTCGCGACCACGCTCTGCTTCCTCTTCAGCAGCCTTGGCCGATCTGCATTGGCTGCCAGTGCAGCAGAGGATTGCTTTTAAGGCACTTTGCCTGGTATTTAGAGCGCTGCATGGATTGGGGCCTATCCCTCTTCAGCATCTCTTCTCATGGTATCAAACGGCTCGACCATTGAGATCGTCGTCGGCGTTTTTGGTGAGGATTCCTAGGATTACTAGAGTAAGGATGGGTGGCCGTGCTTTTAGCTATATGGCCGCCACATTGTGGAATTCTTTACCTTTGATACTGAGGAGTAGTCAACATCTGCCTTCCTTTAAAAAGGAGCTTAAGACCTTCCTGTTTCCAAGCGCAAGATAAACATCTGTGATGGCCCGATAGGATCTCAGCGCCAGGATACCCTTTGGGTGACAGCCGCGCTTAACAAGTAATAAATACAAATACAAATACATAATTTGCAGGTTTTCCAATATAGCACAGTGATCTATTTACCTACATTTAGGAGCTTCATGAAAACTGTAAGTCATGGGTTTAGATCCTTATTGTTGTTTTCTAAATCTGTTGTTCTTCTGAATTGCAAAGAAGGGTTCCTTTGGGAAGTTATGCATTCTTATTACTACAGACAAACACATTGACTGCATTAGATTATATATCCTGACTTTGTGTTTCTCATGATCATCCACTTTTAACATATAGGGGTCGATTCCGATCCTGGAAAAACCGGGTACGAACCGTCGGTCGGAGCGTTTTCTCCGTCCGACTCGTACCCGGTAAGAACACCATACAAACTTGCAAGTACGATTCGCACGGAAACACCATTTCCGTACGAGTCGGAAAAAACACCGACCGACAGCAAAATCCATACGAATGTGATCCGGGACACCGCGGACGTGACGTCCGGACGGAGTTAGGCATGTTTTTACGTCCCAGCAAGTACGATTCGTACCGACAGCAGTCCGGACGGCAATATTTTTACGGCACCCAAAAAGTGCCGGAAAAGCGAAGGACGCCGCGATGCGAGCGGAATAGGGGGCCCGGTACGCGCCGTTCCCCCCCCAGCCCCGCGGATGTACGCGCCGTCCCCCCCAGCCCTGCGGATGTACGCGCCGTCCCCCCCCCAGCCCCGCGGACGTACGCGCCATCCCCCCCCAGCCCCGCGGATGTACGCGCCGTCCCCCCCAGCCCGCGGATGTACGCACCGTCCCCCCCAGCCCCCCGTATGTACGCGCCATACCCCCACCCCCGTAGGTACGGTGCGGACCCCCACCCCTGTAGGTACGGTGCGAGCCCCCACCCCTGTAGGTACGGCACGTACCCCCACCCGTGTATGTACGGCATGTACCCCCACCCCCGTAGGTACGGCACGTACCCCCACCTGTGTATGTACGGCATGTAGCCCCACCCGTGTATGTACGGCACGTACCCCCACCCCCGTAGGTATGGCGCGGACCCCCACCCGTGTATGTACGGCACGTATCCCCACCCGTGTATGTACGGCACGTACCCCCACCCGTGGATGTGCGGCACGTACCCCCACCCCCGTACCTATTTAAAGTGTAGAAGCTTGTGTCTACTGTTTACTGAAATGTCTTTCGTGGCCGAGCAGCATTTGGCCCACTGTTCATCAGTGATTGGTCGTCCTACGTCGGTCTCCCATGCGGCGCGGACTCTGTCATCATTAATCAGTTTCAGAGCAGCATATGCCTTGTAAAGTTTGGAAATTAAGTGAACGCTATCCTTGTTTTCTATAATCATCGTTAGGGGGAGGAACGAGGTTGGCTCGATTGGAAAAGACAGCAAGATGGAACGCAGGGCTGATCTGATGCAGCCCAGAACAAACCTGTCCATGGTGCTTCCAGATTGGAAACAAGCATCTTCTGATAAGGAAAAAATATGTCCCCCAGGGTATAAATCACCCAAACGTGAGAGTTCATATGTTGTCAAAGTGCTCTGTTTTAAGCGTTCCCCCGTGATTGGGATCCATCTGGGGTTGATGATGGGTGGCGCTGAAGAGTATAACATATCTACTCCCAAGAGCCTACACAGTTTACTCCATGCCCAACTCATGGTGGATACGGTTTGGATGTCGCTGGGATCTCTGGGGAAGCCGGTTGGTAAGACTGTGGAAAGCTTAAACGGAAGAACCATATCTGCTTCCGGTCGTAAATATGGAATACGGGCGTCAGGGTGGAACCAGGAGTGGGCGTAACTACATTGGACCACTACATAATATAACTGTAAATCTGGAACGCTGTTTCCCCCCTGTCATATGGCAACGTGAGGACTGACCACTTGACTTGCGCCTGCTTCCCGCCCCAGACTAGTTGGATCAGAAGTGAATGAAGCGTTTTAAAAAAAGCTGTCGGTGAGCAGAATTGATATGTTGTTAAAGAAATATAGAAATTTGGGTAGAACAATCATTTTCAAAACCGCGACAGGGGAAGCCTCAGCCATTTCTCAATTTGGGTTTCGAGCGTGTCAATGGCTCGGCCGTAAATCAGTCTTAGTATTTGGACAGTGTCCAAATGTACATGGACGCCTAAATATTTAACAGAGTCAGTGAACGACTTCAAGGGGAATTCACATTCCCAAGGTTTCATGCCGGTTGTCAGGGGGAAGATGACTGATTTATGCCAATTGAGGCCTAGGCCTGAGAAACAGCTGAATCTGATAATTTCCCTAATCAACAGGTCCAAATTATCTTGGGGGTGTCTAGCATATAAAATCGTGTCATCCGCATATAGCGAGACCAGGAGTGGACCCGTGTTGAATTGAAGGCCTCTATGTAGGTGACGTTCTTGAAAATGGCGTATCAATGGGTCCATGGCCAGGATAAAAAATAAAGGGGAGAGGGGGCAACCTTGGCGGTTGCCGCAGGAGAGTTGGAAGTGTCGCGAGAGTGTGCCATTTAAACGAAGTCTAGCTGTCGGCTTATTGTATAATAAAGCTGTCGTGGCGATAAAACCCATGGGCATGCCCATGCGTCGCATGACAGAGAGAAAGAAGGGCCATTCTAATGAATCGAATGCTTTCTCCGTGTCTACGAGAATAGCCGCTGCAGGAGTGTCGGGATTTATCCTATGTATAACTGAGAAAAGTGCTCAAAGGTTTAACGCAGTGGAATGGTGGGGTACAAAACCAGACTGAGCTGGGGATATGATAAATTCCATTAATTGGGACAGTCTGTTAGAGAGGACTTTGGCTAGAATTTTATGGTCAAGGTTCAGGAGAGATAGGGGTCTGTATGAAGTCGCAGTATTTAGGGTCCTTACCGGGTTTAGGAAGTAAGATTATTACCGCTTCTCGGAGCGTATGGGGAAGGAGTTGCGTCTCTAAGGCTTCGGCGTAAACCTCAATCAGTTTAGGGGCTAGGAGATCCTTGTACTCTTTGTAGAAATCTCCTGTGAAATCGTCCAACCCGGGGGTCGATGAGCCGCGAATAGTGTCTATGGCGCCAAGTACATCCGCCACAGAGATGGGTTCTGCCAAAAATTCCTGCATGTGTTTTTCAAGAAAGACGAGAGCTATCTCGTCCAAATATGTCTCTTGTGCCTCATGAGTGCTTCCTAATCTGGTGGAGTATAGTGTCGAAAAATGGTCCAAGAGCGTGTCCCGAATGTCCGCTGTGGAGATGCACGTTTGGATGTCGGAGGCCTGTAACTCTGTGATGTATGTCTTGTGGTAGGGTGGTCTCAGCAGCTGGGCCAAGACACTGCCCGGCCTCTCGCCCTCGCCATACATCCTGGCCGTGTGGTATTTCCCTAGATATCGAATGTCCCGGTCTGCTGTTTGACTGTACTCGTCCAGAAGAGCCAAACGTCGGTTCATGTGCGTGGGTGATGTGGGTTGCGTGGAGGCGCAGTCTAGTGATGTGATTTCGCGTTCAAGACGGGCTATTGTGTTACGAAGGTCCCTAAGTACCCCTGCGTGTTTGGCAATGCATGCACCTCTAAGGACCGCATTAAAGCCCTCCCACAGAGTTGCCCATGAGTCCACCGAGCCCGTATTGATGGTAAAATAGTCCTCAATGGTCTCGCGTATCTCTGCCTTAAATACTTCATCCAGCAGAGCGCGGCTGGGGAAGTGCCACTGTCTCTCAAAGCCCTCAGGACGGGGGACTTCCAAGTGCAGTTTGACAGGGGAGTGGTCAGAATAAGTCCTGGGGAGGGTTTCGATCGAGGAGCACCAACCATAAATGTCTGGGGACAGCAGCCAAAAATCTATCCTCGTTCATGAGATGTGTTGACCTGAGTGAACCAGTCGCAAAGTTCCAAAAGGGCCCGCCGAGCACGTGGCTTGAAGTCCGGGGCTTTCGAGGTACTATCTATTCCAGGATTGAGTAATAGATTAAAATCCCCCCCAGTAATCAAAGTTTGCGATAGGGTGTGGAAGAACTCGGGAGCATCTGAGTTTGGAGCATATACGCACACAAGTGTAACCTGTTTGCCCATTAGGGACCCAGAGACTGCCAGATACCTCCCCTCATCATCCCGCTGCACAAGGCCAAGACTAAATGGGACCCTCTTGTGTATTAAAATAGCTGTATCCTGTGCGTAATTGCTATAATTTGCAAACTATCTATGTGTCCCCCAGCTGGCCCCAAAGTGGGACGTGTCCGTTTTGGAGATGTGTGCCTCTTGTAAGTAAGCAATGTCCACCTTGTGACGTATGAGATATTGGATGACATGTCTCCTCTTATGGGTGTTATTTAATCCCCGTACATTCCAAGACATTAGGGAGAGGTCTGAGGGACCTGCTATGTTACCAAACCTGACCATGTACATAATGAAACTTGTGTGACCTGGTATTGCAACGACAAGGAACAGTGATGAGCAATGATGAACAATTCAATACAATTCAATAACCTTGTAGAACGAATGTGAGCTTCCTCCCCCCCCCCCCCCAAAGCCAAACCCCAATTGGGGAAGGGCCATTCCCAAATCGAAGAACTAGAGTGAAGTACCAATTAGCTTTACGCTGGTATGATGTTCCCAAAAAGCAGTACTCCAAAATAAACCAAACCAATCTCAAAGGATACACCATGGGGGGCGGCAACGCCCAGCTAAGTTACCAGCTATGCAAAGTGATGAATGTATTCCCAATATAATTTGAACAATGAGACGGGAGTTAGGGAGCTGTGTCAGCCCGTGCCAGAGCTAGCAAAAAGATTAGCACTTGTGTCAGACCCACTGTGTGGAGGGAAGGGACCCGCTCCAATCCTGGCGGACTGGTTGTTATCTGTTTTGTATATACGACAGAATTCTTGTGCCTCCGTAGGATTCTCAAAAATGCGAGATCTGCCATCCACGTCGACCTTCAGTCTGGCAGGGTAGAGCATACCGTACCGTAGTCCCAGGTTTTGAATTTGCATCTAGCATCCTGAACCATGGACCTGTAGTCTGGATAAAAAGAAAGTTTAGAGCCTTGCTAGTCCACCTCACCTCGCTCCCTGGCCAGTCTGAGCGCCGTGTCCCCTAAGTTCATTATGCGAGCTACAATGGGCCTGTGGGGGAGACTGGGGTTCGGGCGAGGTCCCAGCGATCTATGAGCTCTTTCAATCACAAGACCTGGAGTGAATGAGTCTTTGCCGAACAGCCCAGTTAGTAAAGTCTCGACAAAAAGGTCCATACAGCCAGTGGAGGTCGTCTCTGGAATGCCCAGAATGCGTAAATTATTGCGGCGGCTGCGTGTTACGAGGTCTCTGCCATGGTGGGTCCTTGTTGCGGGGCTGTGTCGACTATCTTCTCGAATGGAAGTGTCTTCTGCTTGGGGTCCTTACGGCCCATGCCGCGGCAGGGCAGTGCCGCCGTGGTCCGCTGGCGCAGGCCGGCTCTGCAGTGGTGCCAGGTGCTTGTGGTGAGACGTGCACACTATCGTCCGTGGGGCGCTTAGCTGCACGGTCCGGCCTCACTAGGGGGAGGTGGGGCGTGCAACCAGTGGTGTGATAGTTGGCGCCGTTGAGAGCGGGAGCCAAATCGGCAGGCCACATAGAATGTAGAGATGACGCGTCTCGTGGGCACGCCGCAGTCCCAGATCCACCAAATCGGCTTTAGTGCCTGTGTGCTACCAGGGGGGGCACTTGCATACCTTCTGGGGGTTAGGGGCAGCAAGTTTGTGATGGCGACGTACAAATGATGCGGGCCCCGCAGAGATGGCCAAGCTGGGTGTTTGCCGGGTTGCAGCTTTGTCAGGCGAGGGAGGGGACCACAGCGGGGGCACAATAGGCCGGAATCAGAGCTCGCAATGCGCTGCTGGCAATGGGAGTGACCAGGAGATCCTCAAATGATGGCGGCGGTGCTTGCATAGGCCAAGGAGAAGTCAGTCACTGTGCGCGCGCAGCAAGAGTCATTGCAGGCCTCCTTTCCCCAGAAAAGGCACCGAGAGGGGGCAGCGTGACCGCCCGATGTAGCTGTCTGGTGTCGGAGACCGTGTTTCTTCACCGCACGTTTCCTGAATGCCCGTGGCGGGGCCGAAGCAGAGGCCATTGCCGCAGTCTCTCCCAGGCTACGCCACCACCGCGGCGCGTGTGCCGTATCTCAGAGTGTTTTCGTGGCTTCAGTGCTGCTGATTGAGGGGGGATGGCTTGGCGTGGAGCCACCTCACTAGGAATGCAGAGCGGGGGCCAACGCCTGATCCAGCCATGTGAACTGATCTGCCCCGCCTGGGCCCCGCGGCCCGGGAGTCGGATAGTCTCGGAGCTCCACCTCTGCTAAGCTACGTTGCATCTCCTGCTCCGCACCGCAGGTGACGTTTCCAAGCAGCATTCGGCTTCGTTCTTGGACCTACGGGGTCTCAATCGCTTCCGCCGTCTGCTCCGCCATGCCGATCAGTGTTACTGCAGCTGTAGGTTACGGGAATACAACGATTAGCTGGCTGCTCGGCGGAGCTTCACAGCCAGGCCGCCATTACAGTCGCCGGCTTGGCCACGCCCCCCGGATTCTGGACTTCATCCGAACAGGTTGAATAATAGACAAAGCGGCCCAGGTTAAGTAGGTAGTCAAAGGAAGCCATAAAAGGTTTCTTTTAATAGAAAGAGATATGGGGGTGACATAAGTAGTATCAAATCTGTGATGGAAACATACAGCATTCCACCAGGCTCTAAAGGTGACTTTGTCTGCTTGTTTCCAATTTGAGGTTATTAAATGTAAGGCTACTGCTAGCAATAGATCTATTAATTTAAAGTTAGAAGGTGATTGTGGTTATTGAAGGGACAAGGAGCCTAAGAAAATGTTAGAAAGAGAGAAAGATATATTAGTTTTAAAGATTTTATTAATTTGATACCAAACTAATTGCCGAAATTGAGAAATAGTAGGACAATCAAAAAGCATGTGTTTTAAATCAGCAGTCATGCATTGGCAGGACCAACAGCTAGATGGAGTGTTCAAAGATGCAGGAGTGAATAAGAGACGCTGATAAGCAAAATAAAGGGTTTGAGAAGTATTGGCAGCTCTAGATGTTTTATGAATCCTAAACCACAATTTATCTCAGATCGGGGTTGGCCAGCATTGTGATAAGTCTTTTTCCCATGCCAATTTAGCCTTTGTTTTATTCCTGTCAGAAGATAAAAATAAGAGCTTATAAATAGAGGATGCAGAAGGAGAAGAAGTTAGTATGGGAAAAAGAGTAGAACATGTCATAGATGGTTTAGGGGCAGATGATAGTGAAAGAAGATAATGATTAAGAGAAGGGAGTAAAAGATTATATTGTGATCTGAGAGAAGGCGGCAATGACAATTTTGTTTGAAGGTCAGCAAAGGATAGGGGAGAGTCATTGGCTAATAGTTGTGAAATCCAAAACAACCCTTTGGATCTCCAAGATTTCCAGTAAATGGTACGATTTTTTAAACGCAATAAGTTATTATGCCAAATGGGCTGTTGATCAAGAGAAGTAGTAGAGGGATAAGAGGATGGTAGAAGAGGGATGAGAATGTTGCGAGTGTGGTAAATAACGTGAGGACGAAAGGAGGATATGTTATTAGTGAAGGCAAGAGTTTCCTTGAAATCAAAGGGGGAAACAAAAGACTTCCCTATAGAAATCCATAAAGGGGGATGAATACAAGATTCAAGGGAGAGCCAATGGGAAGATTGCTTTAAAGAGAAAGCATAGTGATAAGATTTGAAATCAGGAAATTTAATGCCAACACTAGATTTGTCTTTCTTTAAGGAAGATAAATCTATCCGAGGGGGTTTACTTTTCCATAAAAATTTTGTTAAAAGGGAGTCAATTTTCCTAAAATAAATTCTGGGAATGTGTACAGGGACCATTGAGAGAATATATAGAATCAAAGGAGAAAGCATCTTCTTGATCGAGTCTAGTTGTCCCCACCAAGAGAGAAAAAGAGGATGCCAACGTGCAATATTATCATTTAAAGTTGTAATGAAATGGTCAAAGTTTAGTTTTAGTGTTTCTGAAATATTTGAAGAAAACCATAGGCCCAAGTTTTTTTTTTTAGAGGGTTGCCAAGAAAAACCAATATGTATAAAATAATGTTTAAGGCATAGCACATTAAGTGGTAAGACCTCGCATTTATCAGGATTAAGGCGCTAACCTGATAGTTGCGAAAAAATCTCAACCTGACTGAGAAAGGAGGGGAGAGACGTTTCAGGGTTAGAGTCAAGTTGAAAGCCAGTAATCTGAGTGTCATGTCTGATCTTAGTTCAAAATGGCTCTAAAGCTACCACAATTAGTAAAGGTGACAAAGGACATCCTTGTCTCACTCCCCTGAAGGGAGGAAAATAATCCAAAATCTTACCGTTAACGAAGATAGATGCTTTGGGACCTTAATATAATAAGGAAACAAAAGAGATCAATTTTGGTGGAAAACCTCTCCATTTTAAAGCCTGAAACATGAAATCCCATCCAATCCTGTCAAAAGCTTTTTCAGCATCTAAAGCTACAGCAGCCATAGGGTAATCAAGAGAGGAAGCCTTGCTGAGAATGTTGAAAAAGACTCTAGAGTTGTCGGATGATAGTCGATCTTTTACAAAACCAGATTGTTCATGTAGAATCGTATCAATGCGGAGAGCAAGAACTTTTGTAAATATCTTATAATCTGTCTTGACTAAAGAAATGGGTCGATAATTCTTGCAAAGAGAAAGGTCTTTATTGTCCTTAGGAATTAAACATATCATGGCTTCCTGAAAAGTTCAGTGAGAAGAACCAGCTGTAATAATGGAGTTAAATAAAAATAAAAGATGTGGAAGAAGAAGGCTAGCAAAGTGTGCAAAAAACTAAATAGTAAATCCATCGGGTCCAGGGGCTTTCCCTCTTCTTAATACAGAAACTGCGTAAGTAATTTCTGTTAATGTAATATCAGATTCCAGAGAATTAAAATCAATATGATGAGAAGGAGGGGGATCAATAGAAGAAAGATCTAATTGAATCAGTTGCTTCTCCGGGGTATATACATTTTCATAAAAAGGAAACAAACTCATTTAAGATATCATTGTCTTTAAATAATGAAATACCAGCAGCGTTATGTAAAGACTCTATTTTAGTACTTTCTCGTCTTATCTTCAAATAGTTAGCCAATAATTTCCCCATTTTATTTTGGCCTCCATAATAATGAGAACTGCTTTTTAAAAGATAGGAGGAAGCAGCTTCTGTGGACATCTTTTTAAAAGTGAGTTTTGCATCGATAAGATTTTTTAAAGAAGATTCGGTATTAGAATGATAATAAGTATATTCCAGATGTTTATTCCAGTGGAAGGATCTCTGAGTCTAAATTTTGGATTACAAATCAGCAGGGTCATCCGTTAATGTATTTCTGGCAAATTATGCATTGTAAGTACATTTTTCTGAATATATTGGTTAAACAGTCATGCAGTGGAAAGTCCTTAAGAATGCTGGAAGTTGTATGAAACTGTAATGCAACTTTTTTATAATTTGTTTATGATTTCTCAGGGAGTCAAGCTTGAACCATCTGTTGAAATGTTGCCCCCCTTCTTTCTAAGTGAAATGAAATGGAATGTTAACAGGGCCGGCTTTAGGGCAGTGCGACTGGTGCGGCCGCACTGGGCGCTGACCTGTGGAGGGGGCGCTGTGACCTCAGTGGGGCTCTGTGTTTAGCAATATTTTATGATAGGAGAGATGAGGGGCACTTTTGCAGCCGGTAGTGAGAGAATCTGAGGAGGTGTTCATGGGACGTGGGGGCGCCAAAAGTAATTGTCGCACCGGGCGTCACAAGCGCTAAAGCCGGCCCTGAATGTGAATTTATTAATGCAGTACCATTGAGTTATGTAGGGACCGTATTCTCTGCGTATTTTGATATTATTGGAATGTTAATCCTTTTTTAATATTTGTTTTTATTTATATTAAAATGTCGGTACTAGCAGAAAATGATTGATTTTAATGTGGTTAACGATCTTATTTGGTCATTAAGGATTACATTCACAAGACATCGACAATGGTTCATCGCCCCTCCTGAGGTCTATGCACACTGTAAAACCAAACCATCCTCAAGGGTGGTGATCCGAGTTCACGGATGTTTTTGGTATATGCTTTTTGCTTTTGGGTTTTAAACAGGCATTGACCGTTTAAAATACATACAGCACTACATACACAGTAGTACAAAATACAAACGTTATGTTTTTACATTCAGAATCTCAACATTTCACAACTGCGTAGTAGAACTTTCTGGTCTTCACTTGCAAAAAATGTGTTTTTCTTTACCTTGAAATATTAAGCATTAAAGTAATTTGCTTTAGATGCATCCTAACAATAAGACCATCCTGACAGTGTAAGGAAATGTGTTTAGGCAAGCAACTGGCATATTGCAGAATCGCCATCTCTGTAGATTGTAAGTGATCGAGTGCTACTGAGTATATGGGCTAATAGATCATACGAAACCTATAAACATGTGACAGTGTCAAGATAAAAAAAGTTACAACGATAACACAGAACTGTGCCTATTATTAAATATTGCAAGACCAGACTGCAAAACCTGTTTTTAGTGCATTATTATCCTCTTTTAGAATGTGCTCCAAGCTAATTGTTTTGAGCAGTATTTTCAGTTGCGCTTTAGACAAGTTACTATGTTGGATATCACCATCCAGATAATACCCAGAACTTCTGTTTTGGGCCTCAAAAATCATTCAGAGCAGAGTTATTAGGTATTTTTTCTTGTGAACTATACAATAATGTATACACTTCAGCAGACAGAGAGCCTACCAGGTCCTCAAACGAAACACATTTATTCTAAATAGAAGCCCTACTAGCCCCCAATTAAGATGCAAGACAAAGTGTCTGATTAGGAAGTCCGCAGAGGGAATACTCTGTCACAAACATGACAGATATCCTGCCCGCCATATTACGTTCTCCATAGGGTAGAATGTGAGCATAATACAGCTTGCGGGTTTCCGTCACATTTGTGATGGAGTGGTCCCCTCCACTGACTTCTAAATCAGGCCCAGATTCTGGGGAGGGAAATTACTACCCTGAAAAATTGCTGTAGGCCTCAATTTTCTATCTCTAAAATAGAATTGTGGATACTCAATTAACAAGCTACCTCACCATGAATTGAAATAGGTATTATTTTAGTCTAGAATAAAGAAAACAGCAGGACAAATTGAAAACGTCTTTATTTGCATCATAACTATAAAACTCCCATTTAGACAACTTATGCATTTAGACACCATTAAAAATGTAATTATGGAAGTTGCAGTTATTACACGAGTCATAGCAGAGGAACAAGTGAGATGGAACCAGGTCTCTATCATTGGAATGACGTTGCTGGAAATTGCCCATACTTCTAAATTGGGTAGCAAAACTTTGCAAACATATTCAATGACACATCCTAAAGGGCCAGCATTCTATAAGGACTTTGATCCTTCTATTTTCTAACATCTGGCTACATAAAGTCTTAACTGTCTGTTTCCATATGCCAATTAGACAGCTACAGTGAAAGACTAGGCATAACACAGAAAGCTATATATTCATGTTGTCAGTGATATGGCTTGTTAATTTTCAGCTTCATAATTTTACATGGATGGCATTCTGCTACTACCATGTGTTTACTTTGGTTGTATGTTTGAACCACACATGCATTTACAACATATTGCTTTACCACGCAAGTTGAAAAAACAAAATGTATTCGTAAAGTTTTGTATTGCGCGAACAAGACCCTGAAGGGTATCCGAGCGCTTCACATTATGGGGTAGGTAGGATACAGTTGTAAGAAAATACATTTTTTGCATATATGAGAGTAGCAAGGTAAACCTGGAGTTCATGGTTGCACATCAATGTAGTGGTCATTCACGGCATCAGTTATGGGCAGGTAAGTAAACAATAGAATCTAAAGTAACTTAGGGTAGAAACTTGTTCATTAGTATTATTTTCACTTCTTGTTTGATCAGATTCAGTGGACATCCGGTGGCAGAGAGTTCCATATCTTCGGGCCGATGCCCGAGAAGGCTGTGTAACTCGTTCTCTTTTTGCGGACAGTCTGTCGTCTCAGTAGCAGTGAACTTGCACTTTGTGAGGATCTACATCCCCCTGATAACTCTAGCTTTTGAGCCAGATATATGAGGATCTTGAGATGTAGGGCTTTATGAGTCATGCAAGCAATCTTTAGCTGTGTTCTTGCTTTGTTCGGCAACCAGTTTAAGGCTTTTAGTGCTGGGGATATGTGATAATTTCTTTTTGTAGCGGTTATCAGTCTGGCTGCAGCATCAAGGGAGACCCTTAGGGGGCCAAATTGTATTTAGGTAGACCACAAAGAGTAGAACTTCCGTAATATAGCCTTGGCAATACAAGAGCTTGGACTGCCATCTTGAAGTCATCCTGTTGTAGGAAAGGTTTGAGTTTCCTTAGTATACTCATCTGGAAATTTTTCTCCCTTGGTGGCATTGCTTATATGATTCCGCATATTCAAGTGTTTTTCTAGTGTGATTCCAAGGGATTTAGCAAATTCAATATTGTGAGGAGAACAGTTGAAGGCTGTTAGCTGTTTAATCCAGAGGTCTTGGGAGTGTGAATAGGAGGAGCGATGAGGCGGAATTCCGTTTTGATTGAGCATGAGGTGGTTATCAGTGAGCCAATTTTGAGTGTTCAGCAAGGTAAAGGAGGAGTTAACGAACTTGAAGAAATGATGATTTTGGATGAAGGAAACATCGTATTGGTATTGGCGGATGATAGAAGAGTTGGAGGGGGAGTTTACCACAAGATCCAGAACCCAATTGTCCACGGACTCGATAATTCTCGCTTCGGTGCCCACTCTAAGCATGAGTTCACACTATGCAGCTCTGGGCAACAAGCCTGCTTAATCTCCACAACGGCCCCCCGTGGCGGGATGCCTGGCTTTCACCTTGGGGATACCCAGTATGGGTTATCTTACAGGGAAAAACCAGGACGGGTTCCCAATGCAAGCGCCAAGATGCCCGTAGGGTGATAGTTGCGCTCTATAAGTACCCCAATCAATCAATCATATATGGCGGGCTGACTTGCCAGGAGCAACGCTGGAAAAACTATGGCACGTATCCTTTACTACTCTTCATAAAGTGATCAAACTTGCATATTTAAAGAGAAACCACTTTTTTTTATATCTATAGAGTATACTGGACTCCAGATAGATTGTCGAAGGTTGGGAACAGAGGAGAGATGGCGTTCACCAAATGCGGCCTGAAGTTGGCGAATGACATGCATATGTTCTGGGGTGTCCAAAGATTCAGGTATTTTGGGGAGAGGTGTGCAGTGCCTTGGCTGAAATTTTGAAGAAACAGATTCAGGTAACCCCTCTCCTAGTATTTTTCGGGGTGGACAACAAGCTGGTTAGAGATGATCAAAAACTAATTTTTTATGTCATGTTGCTGGCTCGAAGAGAGTTGTGTAAAAAATGGACTAGCCCAAACCCTCCTACTTATATAGAGTGGAAATCAGCTTTGAGATATGTGTTAAGTCTGGATGCAATCTCCCTAGATAGGAGAATGTATGCTTTTTGGCATCCACTAACAGAATGGTTGGAGAGGTAGGAAAGGTGGTCCAATGATTATGCCTAAAAAGCAGACCTCGGTACAATGCACAAGCCACTCCAAATATCTTTTGTATCTCTCCTGGAGGTTCGGGACCGGAACAATGGCTTTTGGTTGGGAGAGTTGAAGGATAGGGAGAATGGCTATTGGTAGTGCAATCGGTAGGTCTTTGATAAGTACGGCAACGATCAGAACCTTTATCTCTTGGCACGAAAAAAATGGCAGACTCGGATGGAGGTGTCCTGGAGGGTAATCTGAGGCTAAATTGTTTTTTTAATATCACACTTTTATTTCACGGCTTTAAATGGGAGTGATTTTAACTATTTCTTTTAAATGCGCCTGAGTGTTGGATTTTATATTGTACTACCAGATTTTAGGAGTTTAATGAACGTGATTTTAATTGGTTTTATTTATACTTTGTGATGAATTGTTTTTAGTGGCTATTTTCTGTGTGTGAAAGGCGATTTTGTTTACAGTAAAGCTGAAAGCACTGTACAATAAGTCTAAATCTGAACTTTTAGAGGCAGGGGAGTATGTGTAGTTGCTTCTCTCAGGCAGTGCACAATTGAGCGACATTTGTCTGCAGTGGTAACTGGACTCTGCTTCAGCGGGGCTATACTGTGCCAACTTCCAGCATTTCAAAGCCCCTTGAACTGCAGTACAGTGTTCTGTGCATTTAATGATCCCAGTACCCCTGTACGGTTTCCTTTGTCTCTTGAACGGCTGCTGGTAACCAGTTGTGCATGTATCTGCTGATCACTTGCTAGGTTTCATTTTGTTTTCCTGTCCTTTACTTGATTACTCACTCCCTCCCTTCCTGAACATGTGATTGAGTGCAGCACCACCTCAGAAGCAGCACAGCACAACCTCAGAACCAGCACAGTACCAGCTCTGCATCAGTGTACCACCTCCACATCAGTGCACCACCACCAGTGCAGCACCACCTCAGCACGAGTGCAGCATTACCTCCGCACCAGCGCAGTCCACCTCTGTACTAGCGCAGCACCACCTCAGCAGCATGCTCAGCATCAATGCGATATTACTTCAGCATCAGCGCAGCACAACCTGAGCACCAGCGCAGCACCACCACCTCAGCATGACTCAGAATCAGTCAGCACTGGCACAGCATCACTCAGCGCCACCACAGCATCACCTCAGAATCAGCACAGCACCACTCTGCATCAGTGCACCACCACGCTGCACCAATTCAGCACCAGCACAGCACCACCTTAGCGCCATCTCAGCAGTGCCTCAGCACCAACGCAGCACCACTTCAGCACAAGCGCCGTGCCACCTCAACATCAGCACAGCACCATCTCAGCATCAGAGCAGCCCCACCTCAACACCAGCACAACCTCACCTCAGCAGCTATTCAGCACCAACACAGCACAACTTCAGCTCAGCATCACTTCTGCACAGCACCAACTCAGCTTCACTCAGCACCACCTGAGCACCAACGCAGACCTACCACCTCAGCATAACTCAGCACCACCTCAGCATCACTTAGCACCACCTCAGCATCACTCAGCACCACCTCCGCATCACCTGAAGACCACCACAGCACCACTTCCACATCAGCACAGCATCATCTCAACATCAGCACAGCACCACCTCAGTGCACCAACACCGGTGCAGCACCACCTCAACATCAGCACAGCACCATCTTTGCACCAGCGCACCCCCACCTCGGCAGGAATTCAGCTCCAACACAGAACCACTTTAACATCAGCTCAGCACCACCTCATCATCAGTACAGCATCACCTCAGCACAGCACCAACTCAGCATGATGCAGCACCACCTGGGCACCAGCTCAGCACCACCATCTCATCATGACTCAGTACCACCTCAGTATCACTCAGCACCGCCCCAGTATAGTTCAGCACCACCTCAGTATAGCTGAGTACCACCTCGATATCACGCACCATCACCTTCGCATCACCTTCGCACAGCACACCACCATCTCAGCATCACTCAGCACCACCTGAGTATCATTCACCATCATCTCAGCACCAGCACACCACCACCTCGCACCTCCCGAGCATCACTCACCACCATCTGTCTGCCCTCCGTCAGCTGCTCGTATTGTAATTCAGGTACTATTTTCCAACCTCCTGTGCCACTACTGCATAGACAAAAAAACGAGAAGACATTTTTCGTGTTCATTTTTTTTAACAGGTTCGCTCAGTTGTACATAATGCCTTCTTGGCTACATATATGGTGACAAAAATGTTTATAAAACTTTTCAACATGCTTCACAGCAACCACACTGCCCTACAACATTGCTGAAAGACATTGGCAAAGCATTAGCTCTGGCTAAACAGTTACAGGTCCCAAAGGCGAGACCTAGTGGCTATGCCAATACTAGTTTATTTTTGCCGGTGCCCACAGCTACTAGGAGCCAGAAGGATTTGGTATCTTTATGTTCAATTGACTTGGACATAGCGCTTGAGGCAGTAATAGTTCAATGAAGTTTCAAGTACGTAAAAAGTCTTTAGAACTTCGCCTTTCTTTGCTTATATCAATATTTCATTCTTTCAGTGAGGGATTGGGCATTTAAAATTGCTCAGACTAGCTTTGTACAGGCTCATTTCTAATCCCCAGAGGATTCGTTTTGCCCTTGTTTTTTCCCTTGATTTTTAGTTTGGAATTTCAGCTGTGGTTTAGCTTTGATTAGATTGAAAAAGTGAAATGATTTCAAGAAACATCATCCTTCCAAATATTGCTGATATGATCATTCTCCAAATGCAAATATTGCACACAAATACCTTTCTGAAGCGGATGTAGGATTGTATTTCCCCCAGACTCTTTTAGAGGGACTTCTAAAGTCTAGAATAGAACCAGGAGAGCATTTTTCTGGTATTTCAGGTGAGCAATAAAAGGTGCGAAATTGAGGACAATTATCAATTTCACTTTGATTTATAACTTATTAAGATTCATGTAAGCAGGAGTGAGCAGTCATTATTCAAAATAAAGTAAAATTTGAAAATACACTGATAGCAGTTGAAGTTGTGTCCTCTCTTATATTACCTTTTAATGCCTGTAAAGGAAAATTCACAAATATTGTTAAAAATGTCAGACCCCTGTTTGGCTTATGATTCTGGTTATATTGGTTGATCATTGGTGTTTAGAAATGAAAGAGAATGGGTTACAAGGGTAATGTGGCTACTACAGAATGCCAGAATGGCCAAATTAATGTGGCTCTTATGGGAAACTGGGGTAGTGGTTGATACAGATGAGAATGCAGTCCTGTAGAATAACAACATCTGATCAAGTCCAGACCCAATATACCCTCCAGAGCTCC
Source organism: Triturus cristatus (assembly GCF_964204655.1). Taxonomy (NCBI): domain Eukaryota; kingdom Metazoa; phylum Chordata; class Amphibia; order Caudata; family Salamandridae; genus Triturus; species Triturus cristatus. Next base: position 955,264,138 of record NC_140583.1, read on the forward strand.
ACACTTTCTTACTGTTGCTCAGACTGGAGTGAAAATAGTAAATCGAACCCCTCCAAATCGCAAAGCGTTCCCTACTATGGCTTATATTGTAGCTGGAATATTAAATCTAACCCCTACAAAGTCAAACACTTTCCTTACTTGTGCTTATGTTGGTTTGGGAATATTAAATTAAACCCCCCTAAAGTTCAACATTTTCCCTGGTGTGACTAGATTGGATTAGGAATAGTAAATCTAACCCATCCAAAATCCAACACTTTTCCTGCTTTTCTCACATTGGAGTGTGGGTAGTAAACCTAACCCCTCTAAAGTCCAACACTTTTCCTACTGTGCTTAGATTGGAGTGGGAATGATAAACCTAACCCCTTCGAAATGCAGTACTTTTCCTTATTTTGCTTACATTTGTGTTAAAATAGTAAATCAGAGTCCTTCAAAGTCCAACAAATTCTCTACTGTTGTTTATTTTGGATTGTTATTTTGTATTTAATTTTTGAATTCTTTGACAAAAATATATCTATATATATATATTTGGTTTTGTTTTAATTTTATTTTTTAAATTACATGTGATATATACTTGTGTGTGTATGTGGCAATTTTAATTCTCATAAATTATTTAAATTGTTTAAATATTGTTTATATATATTCATATAAATATATTATTGTACATTAATAATTAAAACCATTTTAATTATATTATTTTGTAGGATAAAATTTAAATAAATTGCATATAATAATTTATATATATATACACACATATATATATATATATATGTGTATATATATATATATATATATATATATATATATATATATATATATATATATATATATATATATATATATATATATATATATATATATATATATGTAGTGCTACATATACTTAACTTTTGTTGATGATATTCCATCCCATTTTTTCATTATTTTATCAGTTTACATATAAAACCCATAAACCAGATATTTTTGCTGACAATATTTTTTGACACAATATTCTTGTGTCACAATATTCTTGTGGCCTATATTTTGTCAGTGAGCAGGGGATTTCGATTTAAGTCAAAATATCTTGAATCACACTCAGTGCGCCAAAGCCAATGGGCACATTGATCAACCCTTGCCTGGCTCCTGGTGTCGCCTTAAGTGATGCCACTCATGCTGGGGAATAGCAATAGGCATATGGATAACTGCTGTAAGTATTCATTCCCCTGCTCTCACTAATGTCAAAACAAATGCGTCTCAACATCACTCAACTAAACTGCCCCAATCCTGTTAAGGCTGAAAGCAAGACAGTGGACTCAAGAAGTCAAAGAGCTGCCACAGCACCATTCCGTGCCCCGCCCGCTTCTGCAGGCATGTATGATGACTCATTAAACTACTCCTCAGGTCCAACTCCAGGTCACTCTATGTCAATATTACTTGAGAGCACACATTTCCTTGTCAGATCTAAGTAGATGGTGGCCTCTGCACTGCTATTCCATGCCATGTCCGCTACAGCAGGGTAGCAGGCAAAGAGTCCCCACCCTATAACACAGTTAACACTGCAGTCGATACAAGTGGAGACACCAGGATGAAGCCCGCTATCAGTCCATATGGGCAGCATGGTGAAATGCTGTAATCCACAAAACACACAAAAATCAAATATCATACAGTCTTACGTGCTCCATCCGGAAGAGCAACAGACGGACCAAAGAGGTGTTGCCCTGATGCAGTAAAATGGTGATACAGGGAGGGACCATAGCCATGCATAAGGTCAAAAGGGAAAGGTGCAGTTAGGTTATGCAACTAAAAAACCTTCTTTCCATCTATGAGTCATAGAGTAAACTGATTCTGGTAGTCTCACCGCCTCAAGGATGTATTACCTCTGTTGATAAAGTAAATGCTATGCTGAACGTTCCACAATTGTCAATTGAAAGGTCCTTTTTTGCATGCATTTTAGTACAGACTCTTGACACTTCAGATCCTAATGTGGTGAAGAGTAGGACTACATAGTATGGGTGTAGGCGGGGTCCCCAGCTATGCTCTTTATCCCTGTGATCACTACGCACCTATTATCGGAAATCTATTGTGAAATCAATAGAATCGATGGATTGAGCATCCCCAATAAAGTACCCATTGCTTTGCCATTGGCTTGATTTGAAATAAAGCCTTGTTGGTATTTATAACTACTGTGCATTCTGTCATACTTCTGCAAGGTTCTGTGGTCTTTTCGACATTCACAATCTGGGGACTTACAACTAAATCGTTTATGATTTTCATAATTCTCTCTAGGGTCTGCCTCTATTTTTTACAGCTATGTTTGCATATTTTCAATAGTGGTAAAACACCTGTAAGGTTATGAAGTTTGTGAAATTTCCCAAGTATGTTTCTTTAACTTTATTTCACATTCTTTCTATTTGTGTGAATTTTTCAGTTGTCTGAAACACACTTGAAGAAACAGAGGGGTTCGGTGTCGTTCCCTCAGTTTTCGCATTGATTATGCTTGGTTCATTCAGCCAAAAGCTCACACCTGTAGACAGGTCCGTGAAAAGCATAAGAAGTACTTGAGGACAAATACAACCTTAGGGCTCTTTTGGTCCTTACATAATTTGTTTTAGATGTTGTAGATTCTCAGATGCCTGGTAATTGATAGTGAAATTACCAGGGTTAACGATTCAGAGCTGGTATCTCCACGTCAATGACAGACCATTTTGCGTTTTCAGGCCCAGGATGTGGAATAAGATGCTGGACTGGCAATTACTGTGTCCAATATCGCATGAGTTCCCTGATTCTGGATTCATTTCTGGGAATTTGTTCTCCTACTTTGAAACACCTTTGGTTTTACTGGGTGCCGTCCCTAAAAGGAGCATCAGTCCCGAGCTGTAACTTACAAATAAGATTTATATCCATACTTTGCAGAACTTTTGCTCTGTTAATCAGGAGCATGGCAAAGTCCCCTGCAGCCCATGCAGTGCAGGGGGGCCTCAAAACTTCAGAGTGCCACAACCTTGCAGGGGGACCCTTACAGCGCAAGGCCAATGAATATATGTGAGATATAGGAGACTCAGAGGACCCTCTTAATATCCTGCAGGGGAGGGCGCGGGTGCGGGGGGGGGGGGGAGATGCATCATTTTGCAATACCCCACTGCTGTTAACCAGTATGCTGTACCTCCCTTTTTGAATCACTAAATACTTTTGCGTGCAGAGTATGAAAGTTTGCACGTTAGTTTGATATACTAACCAAGCCCTGTGTCTCTAGTGCATGGCTTCTAAATAAGGCGATACCAAAGGGGATGACGGAGCGTTTGAGTAAATCAAACACTCACCCCCAGTCAACTGATCTGGGTTTAATCCATCATCATTCTTTAGCTCACTCCACCACCCCAGTTCAGACATGGCCATATGCAAATCAGTCTGACCCTGTGCCTCATGGGAACAGTCCAGCCCGAACTGCCAAACCATGTCTTCCCTGGACCGGAAACAAGCATCTTGGGACCGGTTTCGGGTTCATAACCCTCAACAGCCAGGCTATTTTGAATCCAGTGGCAAAGTGAGCAAGGGACCCACATCTGGGCATACCCTGCCAACTTGGGGCAAACAAAGCAATAGCAAAGGGGATGATGGACGGAGCGTTTGAGCAAATCAAACACTCACCCCCCAGTCAACTGATCTGGGTTTAATCCATCATCATTCTTTAGCTCACTCCACCACCCCAGTTCAGGCATGGCCATATGCAAATCAGTCTGACCCTGTGCCTCATGGGAACAGTCCAGCACGAACTGCCAAGCCATGTCTTCCCTGGACCGGAAGCAAGCATCCTGGGACTGGTCCTAGGATGCTTGTTTCCAGTCCAGGGAGGACCTGGCTTGGCAGTTGGGCTTGACTGTTCCCATGAGGCACAGGGTCAAGACTGACTTGCATGTGGCTGAGTCCAAGTTGGAATGACATGATGGGCAAATATACGATGGATTTAGGCCCAGATCTCTGTACTGGGGTGAATGTATGACATTGTTCTGCATTCTGTCCATCAACTGTTGTTTTTGCATTTGTAACTCCGAGTGGGACAGGTATGCTCAGACGTGAGTCCCATGCTCTCCATATAAGTATTGGGATAACCTGCACACCTGAATCAAATGATTTTTACACAAGTGATCTGCTAATTCATAAGTAATCAAAAGTGAAACAATAATAAACAATGGTGCTGTCCCTGACGTAACCTGGCTAACCCCCAGCCAGGAACTCTATTTCTCATGACGTTTATCGTCACGCGTACGCGGGAAGTTAACACTGGGAGGTATATTCGCTGAGATTCACTCATCACGGAGGGGAGAGCAGTTATTCTTTGACTGGCGTTTTCTCGTTAGAGGTAAGCACAGGGCTTATAGATACCGACAGGACGTAAGTTCTCTTCGTTAAACTTTTTTTGGAACATGTGGGTGACACAGTCATTTTCTGGTTGCAGTTACACGAAGATTTGAAGCACGTATATGAGTTGTGAAGGAGAGGGAGATAATCATTGCGACTTGGGAAATTAAAAGTAGGTGCTTTGTGAGTAATGCTACTGATATTGTCATGGTGACAACTGATTTCCGGTCATATACATTGTTTTCATGATCCGTTTTTCAGCACATCACGGTTCACAGCCCGTGCAGGGCAGGATTCGCATTCGCATATTGTTTTGGCATCTGCGTAGGTGAGTTTCCCTACGCATGGTTGTAACACATCTAGTACACTTTTGCTGGGTGCTCAGGTGTTGGTTCAACATCTTTTCATTTGAACTTGTAGTTTGAGTTTGTGACACAGGGTGTTTCCGACATAGCTTACTCTGCGCGCTGCTAGGGTATGTTTGGGCTTTATCTTAAATTCGATCACATCTACATGATTACGTATGCATGCCATTTTTTATGGGGACCGGTGTAATGGTCTAATTTTGCTCTGATTTCACTTTATTGTAAAGACATTATTTGTTATGTAAACGAGAATGTTTTTTCCAAACAAATGGATTGTATATATATTCTTTTTAGTATTCCCCTGAAGAAGGTGCCAGCTCCGAAATGCATTGGGAATTGGTCTGATGTCATTTGGAACAATCAAGATGTGAAAAGATGAGAAAGAAAATAAAGCAGTATAAAGCATTATGAACTGTTTTTACGTGCCAAGCACTTATTATTGAACAGCATTGCACATGTCTGATATCACCAGTGTTGGATGAAATTTCCTCCATGTGGTTATATGAAATTATGTAACTGTTATTATTGAAATGCAATAATTATCCTTGATTTTTTGTGAAGTATTGCATAATCATATCATTTACGACTTGTCTTTTTAAGACAAAGTAGCTAGCACCATTCTTGGGCATGTGAACAGTGCGTCCCGACAGCCAAACAGGTTCTGTTTGTCTTTTTGAATCCCATGCTCTGCATGCCACTGGAATCAAGCTATCCTAGCTGAAGAGGGGTGAAACCCCGAAACCGGACCTAGGATGCTTGTTTCCAGTCCAGGGAGGACCTGGCCTGGAAGTTCGGGCTGGACTGTTCCCATGAGGCACAGGGTCAAGACTGATTTGCATATGGCTGGGTCCAAGCTGGAATGGCATGGTGAGTAAAAAAACGATGGATTTAGGCCCAGATCTCTGTTCTGGGGTGAATGTATGACATTGTTCTGCATTCTGTCCATCAACTGTTGTTTTGGCTTCTAAATAAAACATTTATTTATTCAACGACTGTTACCGTTTTCCGAGGAGATGACACTGTGCAGCGCACTGGTTCACCTTGAATGGCCCTCCAAGCTTCATAATGCCACATTAAGATCCCTGCTGCTATAATCAAGTGACATTTTGTCCCTTCCAATGAAAACATAATGGGAGACATTAGGGCTGAAGAGAAAGAAAGCTATTTAAGCCGAACTGAATAGTTTCTTTTGGCGGCGGTAGTCGCATCTCTCAGCTTGAAAAGGTCATTCGGGCACCTCCTGTTGTGAACACTCCAGAAAATAGAACTAAAGCCACTTTTTACGTAAGTGATGTGAATATGTACTGGGCGATTCTGGAAAAGATTAAAACTCTTGAAAGAATGGTCATACGTGTTGCTGTAAACGGCCCATTTTACACAGAAACAAACTCTGTACGTGCCAGTGCATTTTAATCCTGGCCAGAATGAGGAACCAGAGGCAGACCTGGCAAAAATGCTCAGATAAACATCACGTTCTTGCCATCTACCCCATGCTCTCTCTCTCTCTCTCTCTCTCTCTTTCTCTCTCTCTCTCTCCCCCCACTCCTCTCTTGAAAACCCCTGTGCCTGCTGCATTTAAGCTCGGGGAGCTAGGAAAGGCTCTAGCGGCCCTTGGCTTTCAAAACCAGCCTCCAAGGACTCCAGCCCACCATGGAATTCACCATTGGAATTAAAGGCAGTCCGGCCTGATTTTAATCATGTTTTTTGTCTCTAATGGCTTAATTTACTAATCTGATATGGCAAGGACTCTCTTAGAAGGATTTCCTTTTCAGAGGAATGTCACATGAGGTCAACAGGCCTATGGCTTGTGCAGGGATTTGTGACATTTTACTGTCACCTCCCTGGCAAAAGGCCCATATTTGGTGGTTCAAAGGGCAATCCTGCATCATTCACCATAGCAACCTAGGCGCTCGCCAACAAACACCTTAAAACTGCACCAAACCTGAACAGAGCAGGCTGAATACAAATGCACTATACATTCATGATATAGTACTAGATTAACACCTATCAACAAATAGCTTAGTTTCATAATTATTATTGATATAAGACACAAGACCAGAGGCGCAACTAGAGCCAAACTTCGGGGGGGGGGCTAAGAAAAAATTTCGGGGGGGTGGGGGTGCTGAATCTTTAAGTCAGAGTGGATCTGATTTCGGGGGGGGGGCTGAATTTTTAAGCAATAGGCAGAGTGGAGCTGCAGGGGTTCTTAGAAGGGGTGAAACAACAACAAGGCCTCATTAACATGCAAATGGTCTTTTAAAGACCTGTGAAGTACTCGGGTGCGGCTGTGTGTGTGCCCGGGAAGCTTCTCATCCCAGGCAGCCACACACGACGGGGGGGTGGGGGGGGCTGAAGCCCTTTGAGTCCAATGGGTGTTGCGCGCCTGCAGAAGACCCACTGAAAGTAATATTCGATAGGTAAATGACAGGTACACAGTTGTGGAACCGTAGACAACTTTTTAGTCCACACGAAGTACACTGATCATTCTTGACTCTTGATCCTAAATACCGATCTCAACCATTCATGGATCATCTTTTTTGATTTTCAGAGAAAGTTTTAAACCATTTGAATTGTATCATCTGCTGCTCATACTAGTAGGTTATTTAAAAACTATGGGACTAGTTAGCTGTTTCTGAAAAAATCCATGCCCATACAACAAATCATCTAAAGCACTCAATGTGGCTTCCAAAGGCTGGATCCTATGGATCCTATTCCAGTGATGTGTCACATTACTGGTACATGACTGAGTTGGTCCACGTATGGTAGTTGTAGGAGTGTGGGAACTGAACTGGTGCAAGTTTTTTTTGTCAGAATGCTTTGTAGCCTTTCATGTGATGAACATTGAATCGGCACCTGTTTTAAACACCCAAAACATTTGGGTTCATAGACAATAGACATGGACAATCAATTATAAATTATATTATTAAATAATTACAAACCTTCTGAAGGCCTTTCATTAGTTCATTGCATTAAATACAAAGGCCGTCTAGCTCAAGCCAATACTAAGCTCTACCTTATCTCTGAGCTCTAGCCCGATGACCTCTAATCAGAGCAAAACATGTGTCAGGATTTTCTATTCTCATTTCAAGTAAACTGGGAATGTGTTTAACTAATCCACATGCTTTATCGCCATGCTGGAACTACAAATCTGTCCAGCTCATCTTGGATGATAATTACTAATCTATTTTATCAAAACTTTGCCAGACAACAAATATTGGAGCTGGAAAATATCCAGTTATAATGGTGAATTCATGCATTTCTGGATTGTTCTTGCCTAATATGTAGGCATCCAACATGTCTGAAAGAGCTTGATGCCGTAATATACTTACCGTTATTGGGCTAATACATATATTTGGTCTCTAGATTTCAAGACCACAAATGGGCCTTTTCACTAAATTATAGCACAACAAACATATTTTTCGTCATAGGGAACGTCCAGAACAGGCTAATTGCAGTTTACACTGTTTGGAGGGTATGCAAGTTTGTGAAAACAGGGATGGAGGGAACGTGTTCAGTTCTGAGGGTTGCCCTCAAATGTCAATCAGAAGACATACCTTTAGGTGAGAGTATGCAATATATTTCTCTGAAGTGTTGGGCTCTCCATGAATCTGCCCTTTTCCCAACTTTGCTAATTTGCTGTGGTCAAGACCTTCTCATGGGCGGTGACAGGGGGTTGATACAGAAATACAAATAGTCATCTTTCATCTCCAGTGGCTGCTTAAGGCACCGTCTTTCCGCAATCCAGGCTTGCACTATGGAAGGATTTCTAAAACTCAACGGGGCTAAAGGAGATGTCTTAGTCATAGGTCATAACCCGCTAATTAGTCTGCTACCTACTTGTCAGAGTGTCCAGGGCCGTTGCCTATACCATCCGCTTCTGTTAAAAACTTTGTAATTTGGTTTGACAAGCATGTGTACACCCATGTAGAAAAAAGTCTGAGCTGCACTTTACCTGCAACTTAAATTTTTCCCAAGATCTTTCTCTTTTTGTCGTATGATATACACTTCCCAGTAGTAGCGGCAAGTGTGCTTTCACGCTTTAATTGTCACAGTTCAGGTACTGCAAACCTTGCAGTACCTGTGGATAAGGATGATACGTAACCTCAGAACAAAACAAAGAGATCCACCTCGAAGGAGGTTCAAAAAAGTGTGTTACCTATCTTGGTAGGGCGCACACAGTGTTTGCTTAAATACCTCTCACACACCAAAAGGCCCCTTGGTGTCATGCTTCATCATAGGGGTCTTCCCGCCCGCTGCGGGACGGGCGTGCTTCAACCTGCGACTACGCGGGAGCACTGATATTATAGTACTATGTGTCGTGTAGCCCTACACGACACATAGTACTGTAATATCAGTGCTCCCGTGTAGTCACAGGTATTGCAGGTTGAAGCACGCCCCTTCCCGCAGCGGGGTGGGAAGACCCCTATGATGAAGCATGACACCAAGGGCCCTTTTGGTGTGTGAGGGGTATTTAAGCAAACACTGTGTGCGCCCTACCAAGATCGGTAACACACTTTTCTGAACCTCCTTCAAGGTGGATCTCTTTGTTTTGTTCAGATTTCTAGAGGAGGACGTATCCACCTCCAGTGTCCACGCTAGACACTACCTCTTCACTCCCCACTCTTGTTTTTTGTATATACGTGACCTCCTCAGGTTTCAGTAGCATGGAGAGCCCTTCTTTGGCACCCAAGATGAGGAGAGGATGCAAGTAATTTGGCTGACCACAATTGGGACTTAAGTCTGCTTTAAAGGTAGAATACAAATATATGTGTTAAATCAACAAAGGTGGGACCATTTCAAGGTTGTTCCATCTGCAATTTTGCATTCAAAGAGTGCTCCGGTATGGAAACATGTGAGACTGATATATAATCTATAAAGGACCCTAAAGTAAATAGTAATAATCTCACTTTTTCAATTGGTTACCTTTAAGAGTGTTTCCTTGATATGATGTGAGTGTGTGTATCAAATATCAAATACACCCTGTATCAGCACAAAACCAACTGGTAAAGCCCTAGCCATTTTTTGATGGCCTGCATAGTGAGACACAGGTAGTCAGATGCAACTGTTAAGCGGACAAATGTAAGCACTAATAGGTGGCAGAATTATAAGTGGAAAATAAGAACAGGCCCATATGCGTCTTTCATTAGTTATGGTATGACAACCCTTACCTAGCTCAGTTGTCCAAGCACTGTAAATCATATAGAACACTCACAGGATATTAGATAGAATGATAGACTGAGATGTTGGTCATCTTAAAAGTGGTGAAAAATATTATGACCAGTCAAATATGTGGTGACATCTGTATGCCAAATTTCAGAATGTACTAGCTTGCATATTTGGTCCTATATTTTGTTTGATGCTTTTACTTGCAGAAGGGAGGTCTACATGAAGCTGGTTTAAAGTTGAGAAAGAGTTACTACTTCCTTGGGATATGAACATGACAACCACAGCTAAACCAAACAAGTGTTTCAGGGGTACTGCAATGTTTAAAGACTCACAGAGTTGTATTCAGTGCCCGAGACTGGAAAGAGGCGTCTTTATCATAAATATGGCTTTAACAGTGAAGAGGAAAACACTAGGGTCTATAGCAAAGTGTGGCTTTCTTAGCGTGCTGCTCTCATGTCTGCCTTTCTTATTCCTGCAGCCACTGAGAGCTGATGTGAGGATGCACCTGCTGGGCCTGCAAAGGCAGAGGCGGAGTGCTGTGCGAGCCTGACTTTTAGGGTGTATGTCTTGGGGCTCTGGGATGGCTGGGTTGAAGCAACTTGGCTAGTTGGGCACTCTCTTGTGCTGGAGTAATGTTTTCTTCTGGTGATGTCTCTGTGTGGTACCTGTTAAGAAGAAATCCCGTTGACACACACTGTTGTTCAAGCTTTTAATCTACTGACTCCAACCCCTGGCATCAGCAGGGACACAGCAAACGTCTCTCACCAACTGTCTTCTTCTCCACCCCAACATTCTCCTATGACCTCATACATTCCCTAGTACATTCCACAACCTACCTGAAGAACCAAGACCTTAGGGGTCTGGCGGCGCAGGGTACACCTTAATCTCCGAAGTTAACCTGCTTTGTCAAACAGAGACACGGGACACTCCGTTAGGCGTAGAAGATAGGGTTTATTAGCTGCAGCTAAGTACAGTTGTCCCAGAAGTACACTCGGTATGTTCTTAGGAGACTGCCACTTTACTTCGTGGCGCACAATCTTTTATAACACACATATTCACAAAGAACACTCCCAATGCATACAGGGTTAACCAATGAGAAGAATGTGAAAACAAGATATTAAGTAACTCAAATAAGCCTCTCTCCCAACTGTGTTTGTCACCCTTCCCCACAAGTTAATCAGTTGTAGTGTTTATAAGTCGACTTGCAGGTGGCAGGACACATTTGTATGCCCCAGAGGACAGTTGTGAAATGAGAGAATACGAGTAAAGAATAGCGAAGGCCAGAGGATAAGATAAAATCAGGGAAGAATGGTGCGAACCAACAGATAGTTGAAACAGGGATCAGTCAGACCAGACGAGGATTAGTGGAGTCGGCCGGACCCTGACACCAGCTATAAACAGAGGCAGGAGGTTATTTGACACGTTGCAGTAGGATGAGGGAAAACAACACTTCGCTCACCGTGCCGCCTGAATGAGGGCAACACGAAATGGCAGAAAGACACAAAATGGTGGCTAAATACGAACGGGATCGGAAACTGAATTACCTCATACCCCACAACATTCTACATGTGGGCAGAGGATAACCCAACACATCCTCCCCCAAAAATATTAATAATAAAAAACAGCATACCGATACAATATTTGATAAAGCAAATGGTGAATAAATCAATACAAAGAATACCGCTTTTATACATGCAAATGGCAAATAAATCAAAACATGTAACAGTAAAATGCATTCCTACATAAATTCATTCTAAAATAAAAAATTTAAACAGTTACTCAAATAATGGTTCAAAGGTAACCAACATTCTAAACAGTTAAACAACAGCTTTTACAGCTGTCACATAGTCATTGTAACAGTTGGGTCTCACACTTACTCTTCCGGACCTGGTTGTACTAGTTGCTCCTTTCTTGCCCCTACATCTCCCCGCATTAGTATCCCTGCAAGCAATATCATCGATCACTCCCCTTACTCCAGGATGGAATCACTGTGTTAGCGTGGCCTCATTTGACCTACAAGGCAACATTCCACAACTGGAAGGGTATACAACCTTTACAACGCAACTTTTACAACGCACTACACTTACAACGCATTTTTTACAACGCAACATCCACTACAACGCATTCCATTACATCGCAGGACACTACAACGCATTTTTAAAAACTACCTTTACAACGCATTCCATTACATCGCATACTACCTTTACAACACATACCATTACAACGCATAATATTACATTAAAACCCCTACACTATCCAACACTTACCCTACTGTTGCACCCCCTGGAGTTAGAATAGTAATTTTTACCCCTATACTATCCAACACTTACCCTACTGTTGCAACCCCTGGAGTTAGAATAGTAATTTTTACCCCTATACTATCCAACACTTACCCTACTGTTGCACCCCCTGGAGTTAGAATAGTAATTTTTACCCCTATACTATCCAACACTTACCCTACTGTTGCAACCCCTGGAGTTAGAATAGTAATTTTTACCCCTATACTATCCAACACTTACCCTACTGTTGCACCCCCTGGAGTTAGAATAGTAATTTTTACCCCTATACTATCCAACACTTACCCTACTGTTGCACCCCCTGGAGTTAGAATAGTAATTTATACCCCTATACTATCCAACACTTACCCTACTGTTGCACCCCCTGGAGTTAGAATAGTAATTTTTACCCCTATACTATCCAACACTTACCCTACTGTTGCACCCCCTGGAGTTAGAATAGTAATTTTTACCCCTATACTGTCCAACACTTACCCTACTGTTGCACCCCCTGGAGTTAGAATAGTAATTTTTACCCCTATACTATCCAACACTTGCCCTACTGTTGCACCCCCTGGAGTTAGAATAGTAATTTTTACCCCTATACTATCCAACACTTAGCCTACTGTTGCACCCCCTGGAGTAAGAATAGTAATTTTTACCCCTATACTATCCAACACTTACCCTACTGTTGCACCCCCTGGAGTAAGAATAGTAATTTTTACCCCTATATTATCCAACAATTACTCTACTGTTGCACCCCCTGGAGTAAGATTAGTAATTTTTACCCCTATACTATCCAATACTTACCTTAAATGCAATGCAATATTATGCGTTGTAATGGTATGCGTTGTAAAGGTAGTATGCGATGTAATGGAATGCGTTGTAAAGGTAGTTTTTAAAAATGCGTTGTAGTGTCCTGCGATGTAATGGAATGCGTTGTAGTGGATGTTGCGTTGTAAAAAATGCGTTGTAAGTGCATGCGTTGTAAAAGTGTGCGTTGTAACGACATACATCCTCTGGAAGGCATGTCATCCACCCAATCATACCTCCCTTTCTCTCCCCTAGTTTTTGAAACTAGGCGAGGCATAGGTACACAAGCCACCCCCTTGAACATCGCTAATCTCTTGGCATGCCACACTTTACCATCGGTCAACAGAGCAGAGTTGCACAGGTTTTCAACAACTTTCAAAGGTTCATAGTACTTGCTCTCACCTTTACAAACTAACCTGCCTTTGTTTTACCTTCACCAGATCCCCAACCTTTAGGTTCACCTCTTTAACCCCATGCAACTCACCATACCTTTGTTTGTACTTCTCCTGCCCAGATTCCATTCTCCCTCTGACTTTATTGGGGGGACCAAACAATCCTCCTAGTGTTTCTTAACCAGCCCATTTTAACCTTCGTGCGAGGAAAGCTCCATCTCATCAGTTCAAAGGGGCTATGATCCGTCGCTTCACTCCTGGACACCTTGTAAACATTTATGATTTTCCTCAGTTTATCCTCCCAATCCAGACCATTACTATCAGATAATTCAATTATATCCTTAACTACCCTGTTAAAGAGCTCAACAATTCTGTTTCCTTCAGGATGATCTAAGGCTGTGGTTCTGTGCACTATCCCTCTTTCCTTCATGAAAGACTTGAACACATCGGAAATTAACTCTCCCCAATTGTCGCTGACCACAATTGTGAGTAAGCCCCCCCCCGGCCAAATATCTCTTCCATAAACTTCACTACTGCCCAATAATCTGCTTTATTCACAACCTTGATCTCTGGGCATTTAGATAAATGGTCAACCATAACCAAGATGAGTTTAGGTACTTCATTAACATCCAGTAACTGGACCAAACATGTCAACGCTAATTCTTCCCACGGCATGCGTGATACCACAATGGGGTGTAACAGTGGTTTAAAAGTTACCACAGTCTTGTGTGAATTCTTACACTTGACACAATCTCTTACTAGCCTTTCAATTTCTTTGTGAACGCCTGACCGCCAGTGATACTACTTGATTCTGCTCTTAGTCTTCACAATGCCAGGGTGTCCCTCATGAACCAGGTTTACAGTTCTCTCCTTGACACTTAGGAGGAACTAGCCTGCTACCTTTTAACACGACCCCATCCTCAATAGATAAATTATCTTTTATCTCCCAAAATGGTACCATCTCCCGTTCAAATATTTTCCTGGCCAACGTTCCCTAGTATTTTTTATGACAGATGACAAAACTTCATCCAGTGCCAAGCAAGTAGACCACACCTCAGGTTCAATACTCTGTAGTTCTGCGAAAACCATGGCCACATGATACTCATCCCACTCACTCTTGGAATCCTCACATATGGGCAATAGCAACCTGCTCAGAAAATCTGCTTTTTTATTACTGGCACCAGAAACATACCGTACCTCATACACAAATTCCAAAAGCTGCATGGACAATCTAGTTATCCTGGATGATACATTACTCAGTCCTTTGAAGTGAGAACCTTGTTAAGAGGCTTGTGATCACTTCTCATAATCACCTTGGTACCCCACACAAATTGTGGGAAGTGTTTTAGTCCTCACAGACACCCCAGGGTCTCCCTCTCAAAGACGGAGTACTTCTCTAATGCCTGGGTTAAAGCTCAAAGGGCAAAAGCCACAGCTTGCTCTGTACCATCCTCCTGTACCTGGGACAAGACTGCTCCCAAACCCTTCCCACAAGCATACGTGGTGATAAAGCTTTCACTTTTTGGGTCAAATCCTTGAAGGGCAGGGGCTGAGCAAATATCCTCCTTCACTCTCTCAAAATTCCTCTGGCATTCTTCTGACCACACAAATTTGCACCCTTTCTTCAGCAATTGTCTGATGTGGAACATTTTGCTTGAGAAAGTTTGCACAAATTTAGAGTAAAACCCTGCCAACCTTAGAAAAGTTTGCACATCATTTCTGCTCTGGGGAGTGGGAGCCTCCCTAATGTTTTCCACCAACTACATTTCAGGGCTGATACCTCTGTAACTAATCTCGTGCCCCAAATACGTCACAATACTTTTAGCAAAACTGCACATGGATTCCTCAGCAGTCAACCTATACTGTTCCAACGTCTCCAGAACCTCACACAATTGCACATCATGCTCACGTTTGTCTTTCCCCAGAACCAAGATGTAATTTTGGAAAAAGATTGCATTCTTCCTCTCCTGGAACACTTTGTACATGAGGCTTTGGAACATGTCCACGGCTGAGGCCAACTCGAAAGGTACTCATTTGAACTGAAAACACCCTACGGGGGTAATGAAAGCTGTGAAGCATTTACTGCTATGGTGAAGAGGTACCTGGTGATAAGTGAGGTAAATGGAGGAAAACCACTTCATCGCCTTAGTTACTGCTAACAACTCCCTAAAAATGGGTATGGGAACATATCCACAAAGATTATTTTGTTTAAATCTCTCAAATCCACACACAGGCAGATGCAGCCATTAGCCTTCCTAGCCACCACATGGGAGCCACCCAGTATGATGACTCCATCACCCTACACTCCACCAATTTGTTCAATTCTTTGACAGCATCACCCTTCACGCTCACTGGAAGATTCCTTAACTTGTGTAAGCAGGGGCATTCGACCTCCTTCAAAATAATTTTGTGGAGAAACCCCTTCAGTTCACCCACCGTTCCTGAAAAACTTTGGAAAATATGTTGACCACATCTGAGTGAATCCTCTTATCACTCACAATTAAGACAGGATCCAAGCTGTTCGGATCAAGAAGAATGCCCAACTCTCCTTAATCCCACAATGCAAGGGCACAGGATCTAGCCACAGCAACATACAGTTTACCTTCAGCTTTTCTGCCTTTGAACTTAAACATTATTTACGGAACCCTGACAGATTTATAGACTCCCCAGTGAAACTCTGTGGATGAACGTCTGGTTCTTCTAAGTTTGGTCATATGTTTTTGGTGAATGAGTTAAACCACAAATCTTTATACATAATGGTATATGATGACCCAGAATTGGCCACCAAAGATACCTGAATCTGTCGACCTATTAATGTGCAAATTGTTTTCTTCCTGTATTGACATTTTATCCTCCAAATTCCGTCCTGTATACACAGAACCTGTGGATTTTCAGAATTTGAAATGGAGTGATCTTCCTCCTGCCCCTATTCTTCCACAACACACTGTACCCATTTGGATTTGCAGCAAACCTGAAGAAAATGCCCATTGACTCAAAATGTAGCGCACTTTGAGTCAGTGCTGGGCACATTTTGTCATTAGCTAGATGGAAAATACTACCACACCAATAAGACCTTTCTTCCAATTTTTCCACTCTTCTGGTTTCTTACTAGATTTAGCAGACTTCCCTACAACCTTTGTCTCCTTCTTATTATCACCCTGTTCAATTTTAGTGCCCACCTGTTTCTGTAAAATGTTTATCACCTCTTCGCTTCAATCTTTCTACTAAAAAATACAACAGCTCTAGCACACTTAGAAGTGGGCTCTGACTTTATATTAATAGAAATGACCTCCTGCAAAGTGGATTCCCCATGCACCCACAATTTGTCTTGTAAGTTGGGATTATTGCAGTGCATAGTTACTTGGCCACTCACCAACTCATCTTCTACCTCCCCAAACCTACAGGACAATGCTAACTTCCTTAGTACAGACATATAGTCTTTTATTTTCTCATTAACCCCTTGCTTCCTGTTATAAAAATTGAAATTTTCAATAGCCTTACAAACAGTAGGGGCAAAGTATGCATCAAGGTCTGCCAAAGCTTGAGTAATCACCCGAGCATGACTTCTTCTCCATTCAGGTGTATACTTTAAGACCTCCTGGCACCAGGCAATGTTGCAGTATATTCGCACTCGAAGGTATCTATGTAACTGATGAAATAATCCTTCCACTCCTCCCAGTTCAAGTTATTCACTTCATCTTCCGTAATCATGACGGGCTAAGGGGAAGAAAGATTCATTGCAGCCATATTTTTACCACACTAAACCTATGATGCAGCAGAAGTATTGGACTTAGAAACTAAATTGCTGGAACCCCACCAAAGGATAAACAAAGTCAAGCTGGAAAATACTAAGGAGTTCTCCTTGGCAAGGCTCAACAACAGTTGAGTATGTGCCACAAGTGCATTACAGTGTGCATCCCCTTAAATGGGAACAGGTGTGCATGTCACCGCACTACCACTAGAGTCCAGCACTGAAACAAATGCAGCTACAAAAGAAGATAAAGATGTAGGCTACCTGGGTCCATATGGTGTGCACACCATTGTGTTGAAAAGACATTCAAACTTCCAAAGACAATGTGGTGTGTGCATCACCAAAAGCTACTGATGTGCCACCAGGGCAAAATGGTCTGCGCATCACTGAAAACTTCCAGTGCACCGATGAGGGTTACGAGGTGTGTGCATCACTGCAATTTCGACCCCCAATGCATTGATGCCCAGGTGCACTGCAAGTCCTCCACACAGCTGGCCTTGCGATGGTACGACGTCCCCATGTTTCTTCAATGAAACAATGCTACCTCAATATGGCCCATTATAATATGGCCGGGTCGGCGTGAGCCGACATGCCCACGTTGCTGTCAGTAAAGTGCCTTGCCACGGAGCTTACTTGTAGTCCAGTGACGCGATGCTGAGAAGCTGGAGCTCGCAACCACTCCACTCACGCTCCAGGGAGCACACGCCAGACTCGGCCTTCCCTTAAAGGCCACAAGCATCAAAGTAAGGCTTCTGAAATAATACTAAAAATATGACCCGCACAGATGCTTGAAACACGCCACAGAGAAAAGAACTTAGCCAATGCCAATTACACATGACTCTTACTGCAAAGCAAGGAAACCGGGCTATAACATAAGCAGTCTTATTGTAACAAGGCTTTAGTTTGGCACTGAGTCAGAGTCACCTCATCGCCAAAATTGTTAAGAAGAAATCTAGCCAACATGCACTGTTGTTCAAGCTTTTGATCTTCTGACTCCAAACCCCAGGTATCAGCAGTCTTCTCCTCCACACTGGCATTCTCCTCTGACCTCATACATTCCCTAGTACATTCCACAACCTGCCTCACAACATTCCACATGTGGGAAGAGGATAACCCAACAGGGCTTTTCTTGGTTGTGTCCTTCTGAGCTCCTGGTCAGGTGGTAGTGGCATACTGGGCAACTGTCAAGCCTCCAGAGGAAAAGAGAACAGGGCAGAAAGTGATAAGAGTGCTAGTGGGGCCACGATGAATTGGAAGGAACCATCCACTGGGATTTTGACCCTGGAGAATTATTTTTCAAATGTCCACAAGTTCTACTTTGAAGAAATCATCATGCTTTCCTTTGCTGCCTAGCTCTTTCTATGATGGCAGCGAATTAATCCTTGCCATTTTCTGCAGTTTCAGGTTACATTCTATAAAGAAATGACTGCTCAGTTTTTGTTCCAGGCCTGGTGCTCACTCTGGCAGTTGCCTCATCCTTAGATTCCTTTTTTGAATTTGAATTCTCTTGGTGTTGCTTTTCCTGTTGTCTTCCTCACTCCTCTCTCCTTAGAAGGGATTTCTGGACTGGAGAGAGAAAATATAGTGCCAGGCCATTCATAAGAACAAAGAAGGTAGGTACTGCCCTACCTTAAAATCCAATTTCTGACGTAAAAATATGATGACCATTTCCAGCATGATAGTTTTGTCTTCCACCTTCTGTATTGTCAACCCTAACTTGAGTAATGCTTAATGAGGATACTACAAGATTTAGTGAACCTGTAGTCCCTCATCCTATTGAGATTAAAGAAGAAGTCCCTTATTCTGAACAACTCACCTACACAGCAAAAAGGTGCTATATGGGACATATCTTCCTCTACTTTAGGTGATGCTAACAGTCAGCCATTGTTGGAAACAGAATTGCATGCTGCGGCTCTTCTTTTTTGGGGTGCTGAGGCACAGCTGCCTAGGTTAAGGGATGTTTATAAATATCAGTTGGGTTGTTCGGGAGGCTTTTGGGCGACAGGAGCATTTTCCCTTGAGAATAAATTTGTATTTACTATTAAAACCTATGCATGTGTGAAGTACCAATGAAATGTAGAGTACTTTGGCCAACAATGGTTTCTATTGAGTTTTGATTTTTTTCAGTATTTGTGCCTTATCATGCACAGTAATTTACCAATTTTACCACACAGGTTTCTACTGAGATTAATTTATATGGAACACAAATGTATTTGGAGTGGAGAGAATCATTTATTTGCAGAAATGATATGAGTCAAAATAGAGCATAGATTCAGGGTTCAATCTTCAGCTGGCTCCTCCTCTCCATCTGGCTATCCTATGTTGCCGGCAGTCTTGGGTAGAACAGAAAGAAAATTGCCACAGTTAAAAAATATTGTGATGCCCTAACAGAAGGAAGAAACTGTAACTTTGACAGACTATTCAATGAGGCTGACTGAAAGCTATCAGAACCATGCCTCCAATAACTGATGTGGATTACAAAAATGATCATAATTGAGAACAAGGTTTTAGCAGCCACAACCACATAGTTGTGCAATGCCAATAGAAAGAACCTAATTAGAGTCTAAGGGCTCCTGATAAGAATCAAAAGGAAGCTCCTACTTCGTTCATTGTATATTAGATTTTGGAGCAATTAGAACTAGCTAAAGAGGACAGTCACTATATGTAGCCAAATGCTACAGAACTAAATACAGCAGAGGAACCAGAGTCACAGAGGAAAGAGGCATGATATATCTTTATATATTTTGGATGTTAGAACTACAGGATAAGTGTAGTGTCTGACAGCAGCAAAATCAAATAGGAGCCAGTAAAACAATTTCCTAAGGTCTTTATGATCCTTTACTGGACACCTGATATAATGAAAGCAAGGAAACATCTCAACGAGATAAGAAAATGGTCTTGGACCAAGAGATTATTGGCAGCCCATTTTACACCCAGTGAATAATGAAGCATTTTATGAGAACATTTAATTTGTTTTTTGGGACAAAAGGAACTAATGAAATCAGTTGGCTTATGAGTCAAATAAGGGGATAAGGAAAAAAGGAATTAGGGGCGAAGGTGAGGAAGCCTTATAAGAAACAACACTGCTGGATAGCAAGAGAACTTATTAACATTAGAACAACGTTACTGATGTAGACTCTTCAAACAGTGGAATGATGAGGGTTGAATATAAATCTGGCTATATAAAGGCAGGAAGGTATACAATATTTAGGTTGTTGCTTATTAATGCATGCATTTTTTCTCCTACAACATTAAAGAAGACTCAGTCTGCTGACTCGGCTAGTTTCCACAGCCCTTTATGTAATGTATATTAAAAGACAATGTCACGGGCAAACTATTGTTTTAACCAAATCTGGAATGTAGCCCAAAACACCTGTAATTTACAGCATTTTGGAGCAGCAAAACGTGCAGTATAGAGCACTACATAAGTTGTTGTTCTTCTTCTAATTCTTCTCCAATGAGGCAGTGGCTAATAATGGTGACTATGTGCATAACATGTGCATGGCATAGTGGGGAGATAGCGGCTGATATACTAATAAGGCGTGTCATCCATGACCAATTTGGGACATTCTTCCTGACTTAGTGATTTTTTAAATTTTATTTTTATTTTATAGAGTTTTATATAGCACGAACTTGACCCGAATCGGGTATCAGAGCGCCTTACATAGCACCAGTTGCATTACATGAGGACACATTCATTTTTGTTAGGCACGGGAAGATTAAGTGATTTGCCCAGAATCACAGGATGTTCAGCGTCATTGCTGAGACTCGAACCCAGATCCCCAGATTTGAGGTCGACCGCCATAGCCGTTATGCCATCTCCTCTCCCCTGATGCTAGACATCCCTGCATTTGGCCCATCTATTAAATATTGTTGGTATGACGACATGCATTATGACCTGCATAATGGTGGTCCATTCATCGCATATCGGAGAATACTTGGTGATATGCTGACTGTCTCTACCTAATGGTCATTCAAGCATATTGGTAACCTTGTGACATGCTAGCGTCCCTGAATAATCTTGGCCCATCCATGACATATTGGGACACACTTGGTGACTCCCTAGCTATCCCATAAATGTGGTCCATTCTTGCCATGGCCATGTGCATTCTTGACATAATTCTGGCTATCCCTGGCATAATGTGGTGAGAATCATTGCCTCATGATGGGCATCTCTGGTATTTGAGGATGATGATGACACGGGCATGAAATGAAGAATCTGTTGATGTGCGACAGGGGTGTATGTCCATGCTCAGTGAAAATGATGAGGTTTAAGGCCAGATGTATGTAGGAACCATTTTGCGATTCCCTAATTGCGAATCCTTGCGATTCCCAATTAGGAAATTGCAAAACGGCATGTATGAAAGTGTGTTGAACACTTTCTGCGATTCCTAGGGTGTTGCAAATGACCTACCTCATGTATATTGATGAGGTAGGTCGCAATTTGCGACCCCCTAGGAATTGCAAAAATTACAGGGATGGTGGCCTCCTGGGGTCAGCAGACTTCCATGTCCGTGATCGCTTTTAAATAAGGCGAAACAATTTTTAAGTGTAGCCCGTTTTCCTTAAAGGAAAAGGGTTGCATTTAAAAAAGAAAAATGAAAAATTCTCTTTTCAGTTTTTTAAGAACAGGCAGTTGTCCCTGGGACCACCATCTGCTCTGAAAAAACGTTTTAACTGCCATTCCCAAAGGGGAAGGGGTCCCTTCGGGACTCCTTCCCATTTGTGAACGGGTTACCACCTACTTGAAGTAAGTGGTAAAATGTGAACGTTTTGCGACCACATTCATGGCCACAAAACATTCATACGTACCATTAGGATTGGCTATTTGGAAGGGACGCCCTAAACACGCTCCTTCCAAATAGCGAATCGCATGCCATTTTGTGATTGGATAACAGGTTACCAAATCGCCAAATAAGGTTTGATACATGTGAGAATCATTTTTTGCATTCGCCAACATGCCGATTCTGAGAATCGGCCCGTTTACGAACACAAAAATGCATGATACATGTGGCCGTGAGTACTAAGTGGCCACAATATTCATTTTTTTATGCAAATAACAAACAGTGTGGGAAAACTGAACTTATTTATGTAAATGAAAATTCCTTATTTCCTTGTGAATTTGCCTATATTATAAGAACCTAACAAATTGATGTTTTGGACAAAATTATTTTGTTTATGAAAGATCTTTTAAACTAATGTTTGAAAAATAATTCAAGTGTAGATTATGAGGTGTATCCATTGTGGAATTGCTAGCTCTGTACCACAGGGCACGTACTGCTATGGCTGTTATCTCATCACTTGTGCTTGAGACATTTAACCATTTGTAACAGTAAGGTTTTGCAGGACATAACTGACAATCTACACTGAAGAGGGAATGGAAAAATAAAGTGAAAAAGATTCTCTTTGCAATTTAATAATGTTGACCTATACATGTGTATAACAGATTGTTTTAACTATTTGTAATACATATAGGTCTTCAACCAGTTTTTAGTAAAGCTGTGCTAAATCTTACACTATTCTGCTTTTATTTTCAAAGATTGAGCCCCACCACACCTGGAGAAGGTGCACCACAAGAGTCCTGGAATAGTTAATACAGCACTACAGTACTTTCTTGGGAAGAAGAATCCCCCGAGCCCTTCTACATGGAATTGGCCTCTATATTCTTTGACGTATATAATTATGCCCCGCCTCTTTCAGAGTTCACCATCCACCAATGCCTTCTTAGGTAAATATGAAGAACTAACGTACAACACTGTTGCTGGCTGTGTGTGGTTGCATCATCTGTTTAAGGTGGGAGAGATTCCTGTGTAGCGGAAATAAACATTATTTTCCACTTACATGTTTTTTTCTGTGAATTTATCCATAAATAAATCCACAAATAAATCAATAACTTACTGTCAGTTGGAGCAAGAAAAACAGAAATCAAAATGTTTCAGATACTCACTCGTGGTTGCAAGAGGTGTTCACAAAGTGTACCTTTGTAAAGGAATGCATACAACTCCATGTAGCCCATGCCAGTTGCCAGTTGCCATTGAGACATATATTTTGTGATGTAAAAAAGTTAAAAGATTGCTTCTATGCTATCTAGTTTATTAAATACATTTATATTGACTAACCACACGGAATTGCTTGATAATTATGGGAGATTACACTTTATTACGTGAGAAGAGTAATTCTGCATTCACAGCTATTTTTAGCACACAAACTCCTCCTCGTGTCCGAAATGAGTGTGAGACTGCATTTTGTACTGAGAAATAACACTAAATGCTGTAGAACACGAACAGCAAGCACGAGCTGCTGCTCACTAAAGTACTCTTGCGGGAGGATTTTCCACAAAATACTCATAATTATGCAAGTAGGAGTAAGCACATAATTATCCATAATTCTGAGTCAAAGAGTTACACAAAATTATCAAGATTAGTCCAATTACTCCAGTATAATTGAAATTGTGCCAGGGCCTCGGTTTCGCACTAGTTTCTGATTGTTATTTCCATTTACTAGGCCATTTACCAGCAGATATTCCACCTCTTTTTGGCAGGTGGAACTTTTCCTAGGTTTTCCAATCCAGCAATTATAAGTGCAGTAAAACCTAACCATTTATAATTGTGTTCAGGCTGGAAATGGAATCACACGCCAAGAGTGTTATAAAATATGTTTACCTCCAAGATTTATATTAAAACATTCTATGCAACGCTTTGAAGTACATGCCATTTTCTTTTCTGAAGTTGTTTCCTTCTCTTTCCTTTGCAAAGTGAGAGAACCTGAGAGAAGACAATCTACAAAAACACATTCTAAGCTCAACTAAATTCGCAAATGTCTATTTGTTTTCAACATATGGTTTGTTCATCTTGGTCAAGAAAGTGCTCTATCCAGAAATAGCTATCATTTTTTTCAGTCGTCTGTGTCTTGGTCACATCAATTGACGTATACATTCTCACTCAGTTGTCATGGTTTCATGGGCTAACACGCCATGTATGTATCCGAACACAGCTTTGGGTTGTCTCCAGATAAATTCACTGCGTAGGCAGTAAGCGTTTCTAAGTGAAACACACACACACACTAAACATTTTTTGGCTATACGTACTTATATTTGTATTCATATTTCTAGCTTTATGTGAAACCTACAGATTTACACTTGATTCTTCAACACTGTGGGCATGCATTTAGAAACTGAAATTTGGCAATGCAGCCTGGACACACGCAATGCTTCATAACTCAAGTGTAAGAAGGACTTTGGGCCGTGGAATGGGCAGCATACGTCTCCTATAGAATAACAACGGGTTACCTTATACAGTTAAGTCTTTAGCTTGTATTTCTTTCCTCCTATTTGCACACATTTGTGGTTTAAGCATTGGAAATAATGCCATGTCAATGATTTGGAGACTTTTTGTATCTTTTTCTGCTCCTCATCGGCCATGTCTTGGCAGAAATCTAATAAAATTTGCTGTGGAAAAAGAAACTACAGATTTACTCCACGCAGACTATTGTACATCTTCAATTATAAGATCTTACAGTGTAATCAGAAACAGTTGAAAAGAACTTGCCGGACGTGTATTTATAAATGCAGCGATTTACTAGCCAGAACTATTTTACAAAGTACAATTTAAAACACTAGGAAGTCAAATACACCATATCATAGAAAAAATAAGTTAAGGCATCAGCAATGTTTGGTTTGGAGAAAAGTCCTAGCAATCAACAATGACTGTGGAGGAACAGTACATTTGCCCTACACAAGTCGACTGCCTTGAGTTTGTGGGTATCGGACGTGCACTGGGGTAGATAGCTGTTGAGCTGTCGCAGTAATCTCACCTGGTTTTACCAGAAGGCAGAAATAATCCACACAAATTTGGCTAAATACCATTTGTTCATGTTCGTCCCTATGACTTATGGAGTCTTCAAATTGGGTGGAAAACTCGAGGGATGTTCGGCTCTAAAGCAATTTGTGCCAGGTAGATTTTGCATTCGAATTGTGCCCAAAATTCTAAGGACTCGATTCATCTGTCAATGGGGCTCGAAGTCAAAATGACAGTCTACAACAATTATATCATTGATCAAACTGTGAAATCTGCCAGACAAGCATAGGCATGTGCATATATACTGGTGCAGTTAGATTACATCACATACTTTTTGTGAGTGTGGCTGGAAAACTGCGCATTTGATATTTGTGGAGCAAGTGCGGGGCCCAAGAAATTGCATGAATGGATCCTTGAGGTACCTCAAGAAGGGCAGGGCCACCAGAAACGTTGGTTAGTTAGTGGAGTGGTGTGGCTCACTGATTAGAGGCAGCAGACCCAGAAGCAGAGGACGGCCCGGGACCAGGGTTCAATTCCCAACGCGGCAGGGTCGTGGACCAGGGCCAGCGGACTCGATAATTCTCGCTTCGGTGCCTAATCTAACCAGGGATCACACTCGGCAACTCTGGGCATTAGCTTGCCTCATCTCTACAACGGCCCCCCACATTCGCCGGGGATACCTGGTTTCACCTTGGAGATACCCTGGAGGGACCATCTCACAGGGATAACCAGGACGGGTTCCCCAGCGGTCTACAGCGCCACGACGCCTCAGGGCAGCAGTGCGCTTTACAACACACATACATTTACATACGTGGGGCTGCAGATATTACTGCACCCCGCCCCCCACTAGAAATGTTTCAGAAAGTCACCATGATTCTCCTGGGACCCCATTATCATGGGAGGGTGTCAATGGATACAGGCCTTCCTAGAACTGAAGCTTTTGCTCTTGGGCTGGGATTCCTCGTGGTGAGTCCTACGGCTGTAGTTGCATTCTGTTAAATGTGAAATTAATACTTGGATGTACATGTTTTGAATTTCAATGCCTTATTGAAAATGCTGATGTTCAAAATGCAGCCTTTTCCAGTGTACTGAATGTTTTTGATTATGGGTATGGTTCCCATTGTGGGGTGCAATGTTAAATTATAATATGTGGCTGGTTTGGTGACATCCAGACAAAGCCAGAAGGCCGGGCTTATTGATCATGACACCCCTTATATTGTGATGTTGCATCTAGTATAGGTGGAGTATTGCAGTTATATGGTACCAGACGCACTAACGGTGTCACATTTTATGAGGGTGACACCAAAGGTAGATCCAAGTACCTGATGTATAGAGTTGTAATTTAATACATAGTATTTAGTTGTGTGTCTGTAATAAAAGTGCTTTAAAAAACACACTGGAAAATAATTTGTTCAGTGTTGTTGTTGCATACCAGCGCATTGGGATCACTAGCTCACTCCACCTCCCCTAAGTAGCCCTTGGACTGCTCTGCTTCTCTACACTGAGAGAGTCAAGTTTAACAATGGGCTACTTTGTGAGTTTTATATCGTGCAAGCTTGACCCAAAGGTATCGGGTATCAGAGCGCTTTACATAGCACCAGTTGCGTAACATGAGGTCGCATTCATTTTTGTTAGGCACGGGTAGATTTAGTGATTTGCCCAGAATCACAGGATGTTCAGCGTCATTGCCGAGACTCAAACCCAGTTCCCCAGATTCGTGGTTGACCACCCTAGCCGTTAGGCCAACTCCTCTACCCAAAGGAATCAAATCCTTTACAATTAATAACCCAATTTATTACAGTTACCATAAATCCAACTGCAAAGTGATTTGATGTCCTTATTGGATGATAGTAAGGTACATATTAATGGTTTAAGAAAGACATCAATAAATGTTCAATCAGTTATGATTGGTCTCCATGACGGCTGTCTGATATCCTTATCAATCTTTGAAAGAATGTATATTACAGGTAGAACGGGGTGATCAATTGTGAGCTATTTATAATCATCTAATATATCTGCATGAAACATTTTTTAGCATTTCAAACATTTGTGTTTCATCTTTAAATATTTTATCTCTACTTGCTATCTCAAATCAATCTTTATCAGTCAACTTTTTCATAGGTTCATCTAACTATTCGTCAATAATACATAATCTCAACATTCCTTCCTTTGATTGTTTTTCTTATTCTGGTGGTTGTGATTTTCTCCAATGCTTTCAAGGTTGTTTTTTACTGCAAATTACTGATAATTATTCTATATCCTGCATCACACATTTTTTAAATTTATCAATACTGTCTTCACCTGGTAGAATTAGGATAAAGACAGATTTCAGCTATTAAGCTGAATCTATAGTGTGTTACATTTATCTCTATATCAGAAGCTATCTGTTCAATATCTAATGCTTTGTCCTCATTAACTGTCAATAAATTATGAATGTCTAATAATTTTCTCTCTGATTTATCAATTTTACCAAACCGCTTCATCTCTTAGGTTGCAAAGGTGTAATTCGAAACAAAATAATGATTCATCAGTTTTTCCAAACAAACTACTTCATCTCTTAGGTTTCAAAGGTGTAATTTAAAACAAAAAAATTATTTTAACTTCCTTATAAATCCAAACAAGTCAAAAATCCAAATGGTATATGTGATGATTTACAAACCGATAATATGTCCGTATTACTTTCTTTCATTTCTGATGAAACTTAATGAAAGTTAAACTTCTAACAAATAAATTCAGTGCAATATCTACTAGGGTCTCTTTTCCTTCCTTTCTTCTGGTGTCATCACCAATCCTCTTTTTCCAGTTCTCTCTGATGTTGATCACCCTTCTCTTCGGCTTATTTTTCTTCCTATATCCATTTCTCTTGCATTTAAATTCTATTGAACCAGTCTAATGTTCTTAACTTTGTTGGAAAACTACATTTTGGTTCAAGATACCCGTGTTCTGTCATCTTCCTCTATGTTCATATTACTTCCATTTCTCACTTAGATTGTTTCTGAAGTAGGTGGTACTTTAACAGAATCCTGTTTCTTTGCATATGTAGATTTACTTCTGATTTAGTAGAATTTCTGATTTTTGAACAATTTTGACCTATTTCTTTTTCTGTGTACTTCTTGAATTTGGTCACTTCTTCCAAAAATGTATATCTGTTTCTTAGCATCACCAATTCTTATCACTCGTTTATCCAAGTGCTCCATGGCTTAATCTATCAGCAGCCTCATTAGAGAAAATGAAGTATTCTTTAATGTATTTTCCCATCTCAAGGCCTTATTTTCACTTGTGTCTTCAGCCGTAGGAAATAGATTAATTAGCAGGAATTTTGTCTTATTTTCAAGTCAAGGTGGCTTTACTATCTTTATAAATAAATCTTTGAGTGCTTTCAGTCTAATTAACTGTGTTCCAAGTCAGCATCACAGGGGAATTGTTATACAAAGTTCCTTTCAATTCCTCTCTTTTTTAACATGTTTAGACATAGTACTATTTGAGTATTCAATAATTCATACAAGTCCGCTCACTATACTAAATCACGTCAATTCCAATTGGGAATTCAAAATTATGGACTGGTGTGTTACTCTCTCTATATTATATTTGGACGCACAAGCTAGTATATTTCAAACATGCTTTACCATCACACAATCAGACGAGGGTCATAAAGTGACAATAATACTTATTAGGTCTGGCGTTAGCCAAGACCTTTTGAAATAACCAAAATTATATGTATAATAAAGTTAGTTATAGGGGCTTTTAGTCAGTTCTCTTCAACCATTGGTCTGTTTTTGTGTCATTCACATTTTGCTTATGGGCACTACAGCATACTGCAAGGAGCAGTGGGTCAGCCTACCTCATTTACTGGTTAATTCCACTTTGAGTGACTGCATTTTACTCTGTCACAAGGAGCACAACCACACACAAGGTAGTTCTCTTCTGTGCCAATGTTTTTGTTTTAGTGTTGCCTTTGTGTTTAGAGCCGGATGTTATAGCAGGACACTGTTAACCTTGATCTTCACATCACATGTCACATTTCAGCTTTATCAGTCCCTGTCTCCTGCTAATGATGTTGTAAATTCCTTTTGGATCTATTCTTTATCAAATAATTCTCTTTTTAGAATGCACACAATGAAAAGCATTTATATCGCCACTCCTGTATGTATTTTAATTGGCGACCACAGCTATCCTTACCATTATGTACCAATTTAGCCTGTATTTCCTGCTTGTATCACTTTTAATTTTTCTTTAGGAGCTCTTGTATGTTGTGCTTACAAAGATATTTAATTATTATATTGCTACTTATATTACTAATTGAATCTGTCCTTTGCCGTCTGTTTCTCTCGCTATCTATCTATCTATCTATCTATCTATCTATCTATCTATCTATCTATCTATCTATCTATCTATCTATCTATCTATCTATCTATCTATCTATCTATCTATCTATCTATCTATCTATCTATCTATCTATCTATCTATCTATCTATCTATCTATCTATCTATCTATCTATCTCTATGTTAGACCTGTCAGCCTTACAATGGTCCTCCCCTAAATGTTTTGCCTTCACACCTCGAACATTTTTATTGGCTGCAAACCAGAGCTAGATTGCTTGTTCTCCCTCCCCAAAACATAGTAAAATTGGCTTACACCTGATTGACATATTTACTTTACTTATAAGTTCTTAGTAAAGTGGTATACCATATATTCATGACCTGTGAATTAAATGCTACTAGTGGCCTGTAGCACTCATTATAAGGCCCACCTAAGTAGCCCCTTAAAACCTGTCCCGGCCTGCCATCGGAGCCTGAAAGCAGTCAGTTTTAAACTGCCAGTTTGACTTGGCAACATAACCTCCTTGCCAAGCCTTAACATCCCTTTTTATTGTATATAAATCACTCCTAAGTTAGGCCCTAGGCAGCCCATAAGCTAGGGTGCATTATAATTAAAAGGTTGGACATATAGTTTTGAGTCTCACATGTCCTTGTAGGGATAAACTCCCAAATTCGCTTTTCACTACTGTGAGGCAAACATCTCCTATAGGATAACATTGGGTTGCCTTATCACATTTGATAACTGATAACCTTTGAATGGGAACAGGTAAGCATTTCATGTTTGGTGTCTGACAAATTGTACTTAAAAATCCTCTTTCATGGTAATGTTGGATTTTAAGTTACAATTTTGAAAATGGCACTTTAGAAAGTTGGCGTTTTATTGCCCTAAACTATTTGGTGCCATGGGTTATATGACTGGGTGTGGTTGGTAGTTGATCTAAGTTTATTCCCCCCAGACTTCCACACGATAGAGGAATTAGGTGTACCTGGATGGGCCATCAACTGGAAAGATGGGGCAGAGCTGGGCACAACCCAACTTGCTACTGAATAGGCTGTGCTCTGCCTTCACACAAAGGACTTGTCATTAACATTGTTCATACAGACAGCTTGGAGTCAGGGCAAGGGAGTCAGGAAAGTTCAGCACGTCAAAGGGAATTCTCTAGAAACTTATCCTATTTCAAAGAAGGAACCATGTATAATATGGGACCCTCAGACCCACTCTTTAGTACACATCTGAACCTGTGGAAGACTCAGAAGAACCACTGCAAGAAGGACTGCTACTTTGTTGCCCTGCTGGGAGGCTGCCTGCAGCCCTCCTGCCTGAGTGAAGGACAAGACCTCTATCATGAACCCAGGACCACCAGAGTGACTCCAAGGGCCAGATCAGAACCCTCAATGACAGAAAAGATACCAACCACTTTGAACAAAGTACGTGGACTCTGTCTGCTGTGAGTCCAACCCGCCAAGTGGTACCACCCCAGTCATGGACCCTTCAAAGTGGGCCTGAACAGCCCAGTTGTGGTCTCAGCAGATCAGACGCAGCGTGACGCTCCAGTGAACACTGCATTAATGCTGCTGCGTGATGTATTTCCGACTGAGGGCTCCGCATTGCAGCCCAGTAGCTCCTCAGAGTCACCGCCATGCAACGATTTTCCATGCAGGACAATACATCTGCATGATGAATCTCCGACGCAAGGCCTCACATTGCCACTGCTGCATGATACATCCTCGACGTGGGACTTCGAATCTCTCCGGGAGCAGGATTTAAGGTACTTTGTTCAGTGGGCCTAACTTGGCGAGCCCACGCTCCATCACAGCCATCCAGAACTGGACTGGTGACTTTGTCCCAGCCTGGCGCAACCATATAACCACAGTTGGCACTTTGTGCTTTCGCCACTATTTTCACATAAATCTTTGGAATTGCATATTTCCGGTACCGCTAATTGAATCGTTGTCATTTTAGTGTCAAGCAATTTATTAAAATTGACTTTATTTTTCAAAACTGGTGTGGGAATTTTCTTATGTTGTGTTTTCACCTTATTACTGTTTGAAAAAACTTTACACATTGCCTCTAAGTTAGGGTGACCACTATCTATCTATCTATCTATCTATCTATCTATCTATCTATCTATCTATCTATCTATCTATCTATCTATCTATCTATCTATCTATCTATCTATCTATCTATCTATCTATCTATCTATCTATCTATCTATCTATCTATCTATCTATCTATCTATCTATCTATCTATCTATCTATCTATCTATCTATCTATAGGCTTTTAACCCCTTGGATGCTCATGACGGAGCGGTTCCGTCATGAGCATCAGTTGGGCTGTGCTCATGACGGAACCGCTCCGTCATGAGGACAGCCCCTGGGGGAAGCGCTTGCGCTCCCCCCCTGGGGCACCGATCGTGCCCCCACAGACGGGAATGGCAGCGGAAGAGTTTCCGCTGCCACCCCCGAGCCCCCCCACGCTTCCTGGTGACGTCAGCGCGCACAGCGCGCGCTGGCGTCATCAGGAAGTGCTCGGACGCCTGGAAGCCATTTGCTTCCAGGCGTCCATAGAGGAAGGTGAGTGGTGTTTGCTCCGGTGGGGTGGCGGGGGCCTTGTAGAGTGTATTGAGGCATCGGGGGAGAGGAAAGAGTATTTCCTCTCCCCTGATGTCTCAATACAGGGCATTCCTGCTCCACGATCGCGCACAGCGTCGCGATCGTGGAGCAGGGATGCCCCACTAGACACCAGGGATGTGTTTTTTTTTATTTTGGAAGCGACCCCTTGGGTAAGGGTCGCTTCCTGGTGACATTTGTAATGCGTAGACTTTTCTGCCCCCTCTGGGGGCAGATCGGTGTTTTTTTTTCGACGTTTCTGCTCCCAGGGGGGGGCAGAAAAGCCCACTAGACACCAGGGATATTAGTATTTATGTTGGAAGCGACCCCTTGGGTAAGGGTCGCTTCCTTGGGGCCAATTATTATCTGAAGACTTTTCTGCCCCCTCTGGGGGCAGATCGGTGTTTTTTTTCACCGTTTCTGCTCCCAGGGGGGGCAGAAAAGCCCACTAGACACCAGGGATATTAGTATTTATGTAGGAAGCGACCCCTTGGGTAAGGGTCGCTTCCTTGGGGCCATTTATTATTTGAAGACTTTTCTGCCCCCTCTGGGGGCAGATCGGTGTTTGTTTTTCGCCGTTTCTGCTCCCAGGGGGGGCAGAAAAGCCCACTAGACACCAGGGATATTAGTATTTATGTAGGAAGCGACCCCTTGGGTAAGGGTCGCTTCCTTGGGGCCATTTATTATTTGAAGACTTTTCTGCCCCCTCTGGGGGCAGATCGGTGTTATTTTTTTGCCATTTCTGCTCCTGGGGGGGGGGGGGGCAGAAAAGCCCACTAGACACCAGGGATATAAAAATTATTGTAGGAAGCGACCCCTTGGGCAAGGGTCACTTCCTTGGGCCCCTACATTTTTTGAAGACTTTTCTGCCCCCTCTGGGGGCAGATCGGTTTTATTTTTTCGCCGTTTCTGCTCCCACGGGGGGCAGAAAAGCCCACTAGACCCCAGGGAATTAGTTCAAATAAAAATAGAAGTGACCCCTCGCTTCCAGGGTGCAATTTGTTTTCTGCCCCACCTGGCACACAACCCGATTGTCCATTTGGGTAGTGACATAGCATGTTATAATGTTTATTGTTATATTTTTTGTGATTTCCAATTGTAATGTTTTTTTTTTGTTTACTTTTTTGTTCTAGGTGAAGGCTTTTCTTCTTTTCACGTTGCCGTTTTGTGGCTGGTGGTTCTGCTGTTTGTGTAGTTTGGTAAGAGACTTATTTTTGTACAATGTAAATGTGTTTGATTTCTCTGCCTGTTTTTTTTTGCAAATGGTGTAATAATAGCAGTATGTTTGGTTTTTGAGTGTCAAAAACTTTTTGCATTGGTGCTCGATGTGTATTTTGTTGTCTTGTGAGTAATTTTTTTTTTTTTCTTCTTTCTAGTTTGATATCGTTGGTCTTTGCTGTGTCACTGCAGAGTTTGTTTCTGGTGAGTGCAGCTGTCTCTTGTAATTGGATTGTATAGTTTTTGAGTACATTGATCTTTGTGATAAAGGTACACATTTCTTTACTTACTTGGTGTGCACATTGTTGGTTGTTGTTGACTTGTTTGTGCAGTCTTCTATCTTAGTAAGTATAATGGCTAGCCGCAGGATTACTGCTCAGCAGGTTGTTGGTTTGCTGTTTGAGTCTTCCTCTGATATTGGTTCAGAGACTGACTCTGCTTCTGAGGGAGAGGAGGCAGGGGACGATTCTGGCAGTGAGTTTTCTCTCCGTATGGGGTCATCGGATGATGAAGATACTCTTAGTGCGGATGAAGTGCCTGTGTTAGAGGAGGAGACTGATGTGCCGATAGTGCGGCAAGAGGCATCTGGGCTGCAGCCTGCGGCTGCAAGGCTTCCCGTTGGTGTAGTGCGGCAAGAGACATCTGGGCTGCAGGCTGGGGCTGCAAGCCTTCCCGTTGGTGTAGTGCGGCAAGAGGCATCTGGGCTGCAGGCTGGGGCTGCAAGGCTTCCCGTTGGTGTAGTGCGGCAAGAGGCATCTGGGCTGCAGGCTGGGGCTGCAAGGCTTCCCGTTGAAAGTGATGACCTCTGGGTTGCCCCTGGCATGGTGCAGCCCGAATTTCCAGAGTTTACTGGTGTTCCAGGGTCTAGAGTGAATACTGAGAACTTTTTGCCTGTAAATGTTTTTCATTTGTTTATGGACGATGTGTTTTTGGCAGAGATTGTTGAGCAGACTAATTTGTATGCCGAACAGTTTTTGAGGGACAACAGTGCCAGTCTTAAGCCACACTCTAGAGCTACCCGGTGGACTCCCACAAATGTTGCAGAGATGAAGAAGTTCTTGGGTTTAACTTTTTTGATGGGCTTGCTAAGGAAGCCCTCATTGGCTTCATATTGGTCTAGCAGTCCCTTGATGGCAACGTCTATTTTTTCGGCAGTCATGAGTCGTGACAGGTATTTGCTTCTGCTTCGGATGATGCACTTTGTTGATAATGGTTTAGCGTTGCCACGAGATCACCCTGATTGTGACCGTCTTTTTAACATTAGGCCTGTCCTTGATCACTTTGTTGATCGATTTTCTGAGATTTATGCCCCTGGTAGAGAAATTGCAGTGGATGAGTCTTTGGTGTTGTTCAAGGGCCGCTTGGTTTTTAGGCAATACATTCCTAGTAAGAGGGCACGCTATGGAATAAAGCTGTATATGCTGTGTGACAGTAGGACTGGATATGTCTCTAATTTCAGGGTGTACACCGGTAAGGAATCTAGGTTTAACCTCCCTGGTTGTCCGTCCACTTTTGGAGTGACTGAGAAAATTGTTTGGGAACTTGGTAGAGGATTTTTTAACAAAGGCCACCATTTATATGTAGATAACTTCTACACTGGTGTGCGGTTGTTCAGGGAATTGGCCAAAGTGGACACTTTTGCTTGTGGCACAATCCGCTGTAACCGTAAAGGTTTTCCGAAAGAACTTGTTTGTCAAAAGCTTGTGCGGGGACAGTGCAGTGCGTTGCGTTGCCAGGAGCTTCTTGCTGTGAAGTTTACAGACAGAAGAGATGTCTACATGCTGACTTCCATCCATGATGAAAGCACTGCACCTGTGACTGTTTGGGGTCAGGTCGCTGAAGTGCGCAAACCTGTGTGCATTTTAGACTATAATAGGCACATGGGTGGTGTTGACAGAGTAGATCAGAGGTTGGAACCTTACACTGCTCTTCGTAAGGCTTACATTTGGTACAAGAAGTTGGCTATCCATCTTTTCCACTTGGCAATGCTTAATGCTTTTGTTGTGTTCCAGGATTCTTGCCCTGAGTCAAAGATGACTTTTGCTAAGTTTCAGGAGTCTGTAATAGGCAGCCTTGTTGTAGTGGAACAGGCAAGTGTTCCTAGAGTTGGACTGGTGGAGGATGTTGCTAGATTGAAAGAACGCCACTTTCCAGATCACATTCCTCCCACACCCGCAAAAGATTTTCCCAGTAGGAGATGTAGAGTCTGTTGGCGAAGAGGTTTGCGGAAGGAGAGTCGTATGTACTGCCCCGATTGTCCCTCTCATCCTGCACTGTGTCTCCCTGCTTGTTTCAGAGCGTACCACACGCGTAAAAATTTCTGGGAACATTCATGAGTGGTAAAGTGAACTGCCTGGTCTGTATTCTGTGGAAAATATGATTCTGTTTCAAGGTTGGTGTTAGTGCAATGTATTTAGTTGCTGATTTTCTGTTAGAAGATTTGTATCTATTTGCAATTTGTTTGTGTTTTTATTTTTTTCTAAAAAAATCCAAAATGTGATGGCGGTGTGTGTAGGCTTGCGCTTGGCTGTTGGTGTGTGTGGACTGGCACTTGGTTGGTGGTGTGCGTGGAATGGTGCTTGGCTGACGGTGTGCGTGGACTGGCGGTGTGCATGGACTGGCGGTGTGCGTGGACTGGTGCGTGGCTGGTGGTGTGCGTGGAATGGTGCTTGGCTGGCGGTGTGCGTGGAATGGTGCTTGGCTGGCGGTGTGCGTGGAATGGTGCTTGGCTGGCGGTGTGCGTGGACTGGTACTTGGCTGGCGGTGTGTGTGGACTGGTGGTGTGTGCGGACTGGTGTTTGGCTGGTGGTGTCCGTGGACTGGAGCTTGGCTGGTGGTGTCCTGGGACTGGAGCTTGTCTGGTGGTGTGCGTGGACTGGAGCTTGGCTGGCGGTGTGCGTGGAATGGTGCTTGGCTGGCGGTGTGCGTGGACTGGTACTTGGCTGGCGGTGTGCGTGGACTGGTGGTGTGTGCGGACTGGTGCTTGGCTGGTGGTGTCCGTGGACTGGAGCTTGGCTGGCGGTGTAGGTGGATTGGCGATTGGCTGCCGGTGTGCCTGGACTGGCGATTGGATGGCGGTGTGCCTGGACTGGCGCTTGGCTAGCGGTGTGCGTGGACTGGCGTTTGGCTAGCGGTGTGTGTCGACTGGTGCTTGGCTGGCTGTGTGTGAGTAGTGACTTTCTGCTGGTCACTACACACACTGCTAGCTGAGTGCCACTCCACGCAATCCTTCAGCCTGTGTAGTTGCTGTGTCTGGATTGTGGGCGTGTGAAAGTGATGGGCCCTTGAATGGCGCTGTGTGCTGGTGTGAGTTTTGTTATGTGATGGGCCCGCGGCTGGCGGTGTGAATGGTTTTGTATGTCTCACACGTATGAAAGGTGTATGAATGGCCTGTAAAGAGGTTGGTGCCTTGTCGTGGCTTTACAGTACACGAGCTGTGAGTCAATGGTTCAGTTTCTCGCCCTTTCAATTATTACCATTGCATTTCATGTTTTGTGAAATCACTTGCTAATACAATTTTATCTACTGAACCATCACTCACCCTCGTGCCAAATCCAACCAGTATGTGTGTGTGCTTGCGGGTTAGATGGCTGTGCAGTAATATTTGTCTTTCTGAAGCAGGGTGTACCTTGTCCCTTTTTGGTGATTTTTGTACTGTGTTGCTTTTGTACCTGGTGGTGCGAATGGTCTTGTTTGTATCACGTATGAAAGGTGTGTGAATGGCCTGTAAAGTGGTTGGTGCCTTGACGTGGCTTTACAGCTCACGAGCTGCGAGTCATTGGTTTGGTTTTTTGTGAATTTAATTATTGACAGTGCATTTCATTTTTGTGAAATCTCTTGTTAATAAAATTTAATACACTGAACCATGACTCGCCCTCGTGCCAAATCCAACCAGTATGTGTGTGTGTTTGAGGAATAGATGGTTGTGCAGGAATCTTTGTCTTTAGTTTCTCTGCCAAGGTACACTTTCCATGTAAGAATAACCCACCAACTGTAGATATTGTCGAAAACCCTTGGGAGTTCATGGTGATGTCTCTCTAGTGATTTGAAAAATATTTTTTATTCCCATTGTCCTGTAAACCTCAAACTGTCTGCCACATTTTCTTTGCAGTATTATTCCAAAATTCTCACGCTGTAGTAACAATAGTTAATCTGGTTTTGCAAGGGAGGTTACTTTGGTTTTTTGCCCGGTGCTCAGCGGCCATCTAGGGAAACCTTCCAAACCCACACATTTCTGAAAACTAGACACCCGGCGGCTTCCAGGGAGGTATGGCTTGCGTGGATCCCCCAACGTTTCCTTACCCAGAATCCCCTGCAAACCTCAATTTTTGCTCAAAAAATGACTTTTTTCACACATTTTGGGGTGGGAAAGTAGTGGCATCACAATGCTTACACAAATTTACCACCACCCAGCGTTCCCCCAGGTCTCCCGGTAAAAATGGTGCCTCACTTGTGTGGGAGGCCCAAGTACCCGCGGCAGGCAAGGGCCCAAAACGTAGTGAGGCGACATCAAAATGGCCTATCGCCAAACCACCTGGTTTTGCAAGGGGGGTCACTTTGGTTTTTGGCCCGGTGCGCAGCGGCCATCTAGGGAAACCTACCAAACCCACGCATTTCTGAAAACTAGACACCCGGCGGCTTCCAGGGAGGTATGGCTTGCGTGGATCCCCCAACGTTTCCTTACCCAGAATCCCCTGCAAACCTCAATTTTTGCTCAAAAAATCACTTTTTTCACACATTTTGGGGTGGGAAAGTAGTGCATCACCGGGCTCACACAAATTTACCACCACCCAGCGTTCCCCCAGGTCTCCCGGTAAAAATGGTGCCTCACTTGTGTGGGAGGCCCAAGTACCCGCGGCAGGCAAGGACAACAAACGTAGTGAGGCGACATTTGGGATAGGCAATGTTGATGTCGTCTCAATACGTTTGTTGTCCTTGCCTGCCGCGGGTACTTGGGCCTCCCACACAAGTGAGGCACCATTTTTACCGGGAGACCTGGGGGAACGCTGGGTGGTGGTAAATTTGTGTGAGCCCGGTGATGCCACTACTTTCCCACCCCAAAATGTGTGAAAAAAGTGATTTTTTGAGCAAAAATTGAGGTTTGCAGGGGATTCTGGGTAAGGAAACGTTGGGGGATCCACGCAAGCCATACCTCCCTGGAAGCCGCCGGGTGTCTAGTTGTCAGAAATGCGTGGGTTTGGTAGGTTTCCCTAGATGGCCGCCGCGCACCGGGCCAAAAACCAAAGTGACCCCCCTTGCAAAACCAGGTGGTTTGGCGATAGGCCATTTTGATGTCGCCTCACTACGTTTTGGGCCCTTGCCTGCCGCGGGTACTTGGGGCTCCCACACAAGTGAGGCACCATTTTTACCGGGAGACCTGGGGGAACGCTGGGTGGTGGTAAATTTGTGTGAGCCCGGTGATGCCACTACTTTCCCACCCCAAAATGTGTGAAAAAAGTGATTTTTTGAGCAAAAATTGAGGTTTGCAGGGGATTCTGGGTAAGGAAACGTTGGGGGATCCACGCAAGCCATACCTCCCTGGAAGCCGCCGGGTGTCTAGTTTTCAGAAATGCGTGGGTTTGCTAGGTTTCCCTAGATGGCCGCTGCGCACCGGGCCAAAAACCAAAGTGACCCCCCTTGCAAAACCAGGTGGTTTGGCGATAGGCCATTTTGATGTCGCCTCACTACGTTTGTTGTCCTTGCCTGCCGCGGGTACTTGGGCCTCCCACACAAGTGAGGCACCATTTTTACCGGGAGACCTGGGGGAACGCTGGGTGGTGGTAAATTTGTGTGAGCCCGGTGATGCCACTACTTTCCCACCCCAAAATGTGTGAAAAAAGTGATTTGTTGCGCAAAAATTGAGGTTTGCAGGGGATTCTGGGTAAGGAAACGTTGGGGGATCCACGCAAGCCATACCTCCCTGGAAGCCGCCGGGTGTCTAGTTTTCAGAAATGCGTGGGTTTGCTAGATTTCCCTAGATGGCCGCCGCGCACCGGGCCAAAAACCAAAGTGACCCCCCTTGCAAAACCAGGTGGTTTGGCGATAGGCCATTTTGATGTCGCCTCACTACGTTTGTTGTCCTTGCCTGCCGCGGGTACTTGGGCCTCCCACACAAGTGAGGCACCATTTTTACCAGGAGACCTGGGGGAACGCTGGGTGGTGGTAAATTTGTGTGAGCCCGGTGATGCCACTACTTTCCCACCCCAAAATGTGTGAAAAAAGTGATTTTTTGAGCAAAAATTGAGGTTTGCAGGGGATTCTGGGTAAGGAAACGTTGGGGGATCCACGCAAGCCATACCTCCCTGGAAGCCGCCGGGTGTCTAGTTTTCAGAAATGCATGGGTTTGCTAGGTTTCCCTAGATGGCCGCCGCGCACCGGTCCAAAAACCAAAGTGACCCCCCTTGCAAAACCAGGTGGTTTGGCGATAGGCCATTTTGATGTCGCCTCACTACGTTTGTTGTCCTTGCCTGCCGCGGGTACTTGGGCCTCCCACACAAGTGAGGCACCATTTTTACCGGGAGACCTGGGGGAACGCTGGGTGGTGGTAAATTTGTGTGAGCCCGGTGATGCCACTACTTTCCCACCCCAAAATGTGTGAAAAAAGTGATTTTTTGAGCAAAAATTGAGGTTTGCAGGGGATTCTGGGTAAGGAAACGTTGGGGGATCCACGCAAGCCATACCTCCCTGGAAGCCGCCGGGTGTCTAGTTTTCAGAAATGCGTGGGTTTGCTAGGTTTCCCTAGATGGCCGCCGCGCACCGGGCCAAAAACCAAAGTGACCCCCCTTGCAAAACCAGGTGGTTTGGCGATAGGCCATTTTGATGTCGCCTCACTACGTTTGTTGTCCTTGCCTGCCGCGGGTACTTGGGCCTCCCACACAAGTGAGGCACCATTTTTACCGGGAGACCTGGGGGAACGCTGGGTGGTGGTAAATTTGTGTGAGCCCGGTGATGCCACTACTTTCCCACCCCAAAATGTGTGAAAAAAGTGATTTTTTGAGCAAAAACTGAGGTTTGCAGGGGATTCTGGGTAAGGAAACGTTGGGGGATCCACGCAAGCCATACCTCCCTGGAAGCCGCCGGGTGTCTAGTTTTCAGAAATGCATGGGTTTGGTAGGTTTCCCTAGATGGCCGCCGCGCACCGGGCCAAAAACCAAAGTGACCCCCCTTGCAAAACCAGGTGGTTTGGCGATAGGCCATTTTGATGTCGCCTCACTACGTTTGTTGTCCTTGCCTGCCGCGGGTACTTGGGCCTCCCACACAAGTGAGGCACCATTTTTACCGGGAGACCTGGGGGAACGCTGGGTGGTGGTAAATTTGTGTGAGCCCGGTGATGCCACTACTTTCCCACCCCAAAATGTGTGAAAAAAGTGATTTTTTGAGCAAAAATTGAGGTTTGCAGGGGATTCTGGGTAAGGAAACGTTGGGGGATCCACGCAAGCCATACCTCCCTGGAAGCCGCCGCATGTCTAGTTTTCAGAAATGCGTGGGTTTGCTAGGTTTCCCTAGATGGCCACCGCGCACCGGGCCAAAAACCAAAGTGACCCCCCTTGCAAAACCAGGTGGTTTGGCGATAGGCCATTTT
This sequence comes from Triturus cristatus, assembly GCF_964204655.1. NCBI lineage: Eukaryota > Metazoa > Chordata > Amphibia > Caudata > Salamandridae > Triturus > Triturus cristatus. The sequence continues at coordinate 955,304,763 of NC_140583.1, forward strand.
GATGTCGCCTCACTACGTTTGTTGTCCTTGCCTGCCGCGGGTACTTGGGCCTCCCACACAAGTGAGGCACCATTTTTAACGGGAGACCTGGGGGAACGCTGGGTGGTGGTAAATTTGTGTGAGCCCGGTGATGCTCTACTTTCCCACCCCAAAATGTGTGAAAAAAGTGATTTTTTGAGCAAAAATTGAGGTTTGCAGAGGATTTTGGGTAAGGAAACGTTGGGGGATCCACGCAAGCCATACCTCCCTGGAAGCCGCCGGGTGTCTAGTTTTCAGAAATGCGTGGGTTTGGTAGGTTTCCCTTGGTGCCGGCAGGGCTAGGGTTCAAAATCTACAGCTAGTCACTTTGCCAAAAAAAGGGTCATTTTTCACTGCAAAACCACGTTGCGTTTTGCGCCGTTTCCTGTCGCGGGCACTAGGCCGACCCGCACAAGTGAGGTACCATTTTTCTCGTAGGACTTTGGGGAACACGGGGTGGGTGGAAATTTGTGGATCCATGCAGATTCTAGAACTTTCCATCACAGGAATGTGGGGAAAATGTGTTTTTTTTGTCAATTTTTTCCGTTTGCAAGGGATTCTGGGTAACAGACCATGGTGGGAGGCAGTCAAGTCACCCCATCCTGGATTCCCCTGGGTGTCTAGTTTTCAAAAATGTATAGGTTTGCTAGGTTTCCCTAGGTGCCGGCAGGGCTAGGGATCAAAATCTACAGCTAGTCACTTTGCCAAAAAAAGGGTCATTTTTCACTGCAAAACCACGTTGCGTTTAGCGCCGATTCCTGTCGCGAGCACTAGGCCGACCCGCACAAGTGAGGTACCATTTTGTGGATCCACGCAGATTCCAGAACTTTCCATCACAGAAATGTGGGGAAAATGTGTTTTTTTTGTCAATTTTTTACATTTGCAAGGGATTCTGGGTAACAGACCATGGAGGAAGGCAGTCAAGTCACCCCATCCTGGATTCCCCTGGGTGTCTGGTTTTCAAAAATGTATAGGTTTGCTAGGTTTCCCTAGGTGCCGGCAGGGCTAGGGTTCAAAATCTACAGCTAGTCACTTTGCCAAAAAAAGGGTCATTTTTCACTGCAAAACCACGTTGCGTTTTGCGCTGTTTCCTGTCGCGGGCACTAGGCCGACCCGCACAAGTGAGGTACCATTTTTCTCGTAGGACTTTGGGGAACGCGGGGTGGGTGGAAATTTGTGGATCCACACAGATTCCAGAACTTTCCATCATAGAAATGTGGGGAAAATGTGTTTTTTTTGTCAATTTTTTCCGTTTGCAAGGGATTCTGGGTAACAGACCATGGTGGGAGGCAGTCAAGTCACCCCATCCTGGATTCCCCTGGGTGTCTAGTTTTCAAAAATGTATAGGTTTGCTAGGTTTCCCTAGGTGCCGGCAGGGCTAGGGTTCAAAATCTACAGCTAGTCACTTTGCCAAAAAAAGGGTCATTTTTCACTGCAAAACCACGTTGGGATTTGCACCGATTCCTGTCGCGGGCACTAGGCCGACCCGCACAAGTGAGGTACCATTTTTCTCGTAGGACTTTGGGGAACGCGGGGTGGGTGGAAATTTGTGGATCCACGCAGATTCCAGAACTTTCCATCACAGAAATGTGGGGAAAATGTGTTTTTTTTGTCAATTTTTTCCGTTTGCAAGGGATTCTGGGTAACAGACCATGGTGGGAGGCAGTCAAGTCACCCCATCCTGGATTCCCCTGGGTGTCTAGTTTTCAAAAATGTATAGGTTTGCTAGGTGTCCCTAGGTGCCGGCAGGGCTAGGGTTCAAAATTACAGCTAGTCACTTTGCCAAAAAAAGGGTCCTTTTTCACTGCAAAACCACGTTGCATTTTGCGCCGATTCCTGTCGCGGGCACTAGGCCGACCCGCACAAGTGAGGTACCATTTTTCTCGTAGGACTTTGGGGAACGCGGGGTGGGTGGAAATTTGTGGATCCACGCAGATTCCAGAACTTTCCATCACAGAAATGTGGGGAAAATGTGTTTTTTTTGTCAATTTTTTCCGTTTGCAAGGGATTCTGGGTAACAGACCATGGTGGGAGGCAGTCAAGTCACCCCATCCTGGATTCCCCTGGGTGTCTAGTTTTCAAAAATGTATAGGTTTGCTAGGTTTCCCTAGGTGCCGGCAGGGCTAGGGTTCAAAATCTACAGCTAGTCACTTTGCCAAAAAAAGGGTCATTTTTCACTGCAAAACCACGTTGCGTTTTGCGCCGTTTCCTGTCGCGGGCACTAGGCCGACCCGCACAAGTGAGGTACCATTTTTCTCATAGGACTTTGGGGAATGCGGGGTGGGTGGAAATTTGTGGATCCACGCAAATTCCAGAACTTTCCATCACAGAAATGTGGGGAAAATGTGTTTTTTTTGTCAATTTTTTTCCGTTTGCAAGGGATTCTGGGTAACAGACCATGGTGGGAGGCAGTTATGTCACCCCATCCTGGATTCCCCTGGGTGTCTAGTTTTCAAAAATGTATAGGTTTGCTAGGTTTCCCTAGGTGCCGGCAGGGCTAGGGTTCAAAATCTACAGCTAGTCACTTTGCCAAAAAAAGGGTCATTTTTCACTGCAAAACCACGTTGCGTTTTGCGCCGATTCCTGTCGCGGGCACTAGGCCGACCCGCACAAGTGAGGTACCATTTTTCTCGTAGGACTTTGGGGAACGCGGGGTAGGTAGAAATTTGTGGATCCACGCAGATTCCAGAACTTTCCATCACAGAAATGTGGGGAAAATGTGTTTTTTTTGTCAATTTTTTCCGTTTGCAAGGGATTCTGGGTAACAGACCATGGTGGGAGGCAGTCAAGTCACCCCATCCTGGATTCCCCTGCGTGTCTAGTTTTCAAAAATGTATAGGTTTGCTAGGTTTCCCTAGGTGCCGGCAGGGCTAGGGTTCAAAATCTACAGCTAGTCACTTTGCCAAAAAAAGGGTCATTTTTCACTGCAAAACCACGTTGCGCTTTGCACCGTTTCATGTCGCGGGCACTAGGCCGACCCGCACAAGTGAGGTACCATTTTTCTCGTAGGACTTTGGGGAACGCGGGGTGGGTGGAAATTTGTGGATCCACGCAGATTCCAGAACTTTCCATCACAGAAATGTGGGGAAAATGTGTTTTTTTTGTCAATTTTTTACGTTTGCAAGGGATTCTGGGTAACAGACCATGGTGGGAGGCAGTCAAGTCACCCCATCCTGGATTCCCCTGGGTGTCTAGTTTTCAAAAATGTATAGGTTTGCTAGGTTTCCCTAGGTGCCGGCAGGGCTAGGGTTCAAAATCTACAGCTAGTCACTTTGCCAAAAAAAGGGTCATTTTTCACTGCAAAACCACGTTGCGTTTTGCACCGTTTCATGTCGCGGGCACTAGGCCGACCCGCACAAGTGAGGTACCATTTTTCTCGTAGGACTTTGGGGAACGCGGGGTGGGTGGAAATTTGTGGATCCACGCAGATTCCAGAACTTTCCATCACAGAAATGTGGGGAAAATGTGTTTTTTTTGTCAATTATTTCCGTTTGCAAGGGATTCTGGGTAACAGACCATGGTGGGAGGCAGTCAAGTCACCCCATCCTGGATTCCCCTGGGTGTCTAGTTTTCAAAAATGTATAGGTTTGCTAGGTTTCCCTAGGTGCCGGCAGGGCTAGGGTTCAAAAACTACAGCTAGACTCTTCGCAAATAAAGTGTAAATTTTCAGTGTGAAAATGTGGTGCGTTCAACCTAGGTTTTGAGCCACTTCCTGTCGTGGGCACTATGCCTACCCACACAAGTGAGGTACCATTTTTATCGGGAGACTTAGGGTAGTTCAGATTTGTAAAGCAACTGTTATTACCTATTGATTTTTGATGCATTTCTCCCTTCCAAATGAAAGACATTGTGTAAAAAAAAAATCATTTTGAAAAATGACCAATAATTGTCATGCAAATATGAGTATTCCCAATTTCGAAAATGTACAAATATGCACTGTTTCTAAACTCTGTAATTTGTTCCCATTTCAGAAATACATAGGTGTCTTTCATACCGATTTTTCCATGTATACATTTTCCCACAATAATTGCTATATACCCGGAACAAAAAAAAAAAACATTACAAAATGCTGCGCAGTTTTCTACTCTGGGTTCGTTGGGCTCTTGGTGAACCTACAAGTCCTATATGTCCCCACAACCAGGAAGGTCCACCGGATGTAACGGTACATTGCTTTCAAAGAGATGTCATAATTCGAAGAAGTTACAGGTGAAAACGTTGACTCAAAATGCTGCTTTTTTCAACAAATTTTTAATTTGTCCTATATTTACCTGTAAGTTTCTATAAAGAAACCTTGATGGATCTACACAAATGACCCCTTGCTGAATTCAGAATTTTGTCTACTTTTCAAAAATGTATAGCTTTCCAGGATCCATTATTGTTTTTGTACCCATTTCTACCGTTAACTGGAAGGAGGTTGAAAGCACAAAAAATAGCAAAAATAGGGTATGTCCCAGAAAAATGCCAAAACTGTGTACAAAATGTTGGTTTTCTAACAAAATTCTGTCATTCCCTAAAAGCTGGAGAAATGGTGATTTCAGCCCCACAAACCCTTTTTTGATACCATTTGCAGAGAAAAACCCAGAAGCTTTCATTTGCAGTCCGTTTTTCCAATTTTTCACAAAAAAAACAAAATTTTGCTGTATTTTGACTAATTTCTGGAAACCCTGTAGGAGAATCCACAAACCCTGGGTACCTTTAGAATCCCCAAGATGTTGGAAGAAAAGGACGCAAATTTGGCATGGATACCTAATGTGGTCAAAAAGTTACAGGGGCCTAAGCGCACACTACCCCAAATAGCCCAAAAAAGGCTTAGCACAGGAGGGGAAAAGGCCTAATAGCGAAGGGGTTAATCTTTTTGTTTTGTTGTTGTTTTGCTTTAGGTGAATGAGGGTTGCTTGCCGCACTTGATATGGCCAGCACTGAAGAAGAATGAAAAAAGCTAAGAACCACAAAGCCAGTGCACTTTATGCCTATGGCCATTTAACCCTGAAAGCACCTGATCTTGGCTGATCTCAGAATTAAGCAGGGTCGGGCCTGGTTAGTACCTGGATGGGAGACTCTGTCTGTTGGTCTGTCTATCTTTAAATCCTTTCATTCTATCTAGCTATCTGTCTGTCTGTCTTGACACCTTTGCAAGTCAATCTACCTTTCCTTTAAAAATATGATGAGAGATGTTGGTAAGAGATTTTTTATTGAAACAAAGACAGCAATAGACAATTACATAGTTGATGTTGCAACCTTAATGCCTAACATTTCCACCCTCCTTCAATGCGCCTCTTACACATTGCAATTATGAATACGTAAGTTGTGTCTGTCGCCAGCCACTCCCATCTACAAACCCCTGTGTATCGCCGGGTCAGGAGTCGCCGCATCTCTCGTGCCACCCTGGACACTTCTTACCTCCACGGTGTGCATCTGCGCCCCTCCCACCTGTGCATTCTGTCTCTCCCTCCTCATCTCTATCGCCGGTGAGACACATATCGTCCCCCTATATCGATTCCATTGTCCCCACTTGCGATCCCATTTACGTGGGCAGCCCCTACCCCTGAATACTGATTTCTCCGCGAGCATAGCGTGGTCCATGTCCTTGACCCAATCCTTTAGCTGCGGTATGCTGTCTACTCCCCACCTTTGGGCGATATTCCTCTTAGCCAGACACAACCCCAATGTGGCCCATTCCTGCTCAATCTGCGTAAGGTCCGTATCTACCCAGACATTAAGAAGGCACCTCGCGGGTGTCGGAAGTATAGGTTTGCCACATGCCCTAACCATTTGCCTAGTGACATTGGTCCAATACCTCTGTATACGGGGGCACTCCCACAAAATATGCAGGAATGACCCTGTCTGAGCACAGTGCCGAAGGCAGAGCGAGTTGGGTCGCCTATTCAGTTTGTGGGAAGGTATTCTTGGGGCTGAAGTTACACATCCTAAACAGCAACCATGTTCCTTCACCTAATAGCATGCCATGTACTGTTATAATGAGTAAAATGAATAATTCAGTATGTGGTACATGAGACTCGCGCCTTTATTGGGATGAAAAAGTGGGGGGGCTCTAAATGTGTGTGACCTAAGAAGTGTATTTAGAAAACCTTCACCAGCGATGCAGCCTATGTAACTAAGGAGGCAGTCTAATACATGTGAATTGGAAACTTATGCTAGATACATTAATAAGTAGTGCTTTAGTGATAAAAGAATGACCTAAATGAACAGGCAACATATATTTACGTCACAGTTTGTACAGCATCATTTTCCTGGGCCTTTAGCCTTCCCTGTGGGGTGCCTCAGGGCTCATCTTTAAGTCTCACCCTTTTCAATCTTTATATGTCTACTTTGGCAGATCTGGTGAGGTCTTTTGCTTTCAGGCGCTATCTTATGCTGAAGATACACAAATTAGGGTCTCCATTTCTAATGACCTGCGATGGGTATCTAAAAGGTTCAATCAGTGTATGTCCAGCATTATGTGCTGGATGAAGGACAACTCACTGAAGATCAACACAGATAAGACTGAAGTGTTGGTGTTTGTCTCGCAGAACTTCATCTGGTCAAATTCTTGGTGGCTGGCTGTCTGTGGTCCCCTCCCTGTCCCTGTTAGGACAGTTAACAATCTGAGGGTCATCTTTGATGATGGTCTGAACTTGAATGCCCAGGTCAGTAGCACGGTCAGCATGTTTTTACATTCGGAGGATTTTGAAAAAGGTCAAGCCTTTTATTCTGGCCGAGGTGCACCAGTCAATCATCATTGCCCTGGTCACATCTCGGCTGGACTATTGTAACGCTCTGTACCTAAACATCAATAATGTTTCCCTTAATAAACTCCAGGTGGTACAGAATGCGGTGGCCCAACTTATTCTGAAGACTCCCAAGCGCCTGTCATCCTGGGAAGCAAGTCATTACCTCCACTGGCTTCCTGTCAGGAAATGTATCTACTTTAAGGCTCTGAGCATGGTATTTAAGGGCATGTATAGTAAAGGCACCTCATACCTGAAGTCCCATTTTTAATGGTATGTTCCGAGGAGGCATTTGAGATCCTCCACACAGAAAAAACTCATGATTCCCAGATTTCGTAGGACCAAATGGGGTAGCCGCTCCTTTTCGGTAGCAGCCACCAAGTTTTGGAATTCCCTACCGACTTTCAACTCTAACGCGGATTCCTACTTGGATTTAAAAAAACATTTGAAAACCTGGCTTTTTTCATCTTAAGTTCGCTGCTTGTTCGTCTTTTGTCCTGTTTCCACTTGGTCTGCTAAAGCGCCTTGACACCCTTGTGTTTTAGTGCGCTTTAAAAATGATATCTTATCCTATCCTATCCTATCCTGGGCCAGATGCAGTAAAACACTTGACAAAGTAAATTTGAAAGTAAGCAATGCTTTGATTCCTTGCTATAACTACCCTGTAAAGTCGAAATTAAAAAGGGTATAACTTGGTCATTCAATTGAAATGAAATAGTATCTTAAGCTCAGAGACATCGAAGGCAATTGACAGTATACACTCTGTCATTTGATCTCTGCGTTACGAAAGATACCTTCTATGACTTTGTGTCAGGCCTGTGACAGGTTTATAAAGGGCAGGAACAGAGTGTTCCCAAGGGACCTGGTTCAATGTTATTTTTTTATTCTTAGGCCTTAGCTTTCGCTATCTGTTGGTTTCACCTATTGCTTCCATTATACAAACAGTGGGATTTGGGTATATCCCCTAGCTCTTCACTGTGGGTCTGTTGTCTCTCTTCCTAGACTGGGCTTGATTCAATGGCTTTCCTTCCTGGTCATGTATATGTCCTGACCGGGGACATTTCAGTCTCAATGACTCTCATTACGAGCAGCTCAGTAAATAGTGTGGTATTTATCGCAACTGGTAAAATATAACTCAGCCAAGTCAGAATTTATCAAGTTTGATAAATACTCCCCAATTATTGTCTTTTGGAGAATGACACCAAAATCCACCAGTCAAAACTCAGACTTTCCCCCTATAAATATCTGCAGGTTTGACCTGCCAATATTGATCATAAAACTGATAATTGCCATATGTTCAGCAGTTACCACATATATTGCAATGAACCGGGTCATTTTGTAATTTGGCCCAAAGTGTTCTGATTGGTTGGTTTGTATTTCTGTAAGCACTCCATGTCTTCCAGCTGCTCTTTGTGCTGCTCCCCTCTTCTACTTTCCCCATTTCCTCGCTCTCCTTGTTGCTTTCCCTTCCCCTCCACACCAAGCTCATATTTCTTTCATTAATATCCCCTCAATCCTTGTGTTCATGCTCTCTTTCTGTCCTCTCAGCCCCTTCTCCCTGATTGGTATATCACAAATTGATGCTGATGTCACAACACATATGCACTCATGTGTTATGACGAACCTGTCACGATGCATGCTTTCATGTGTCATAATCCCAGAGGACATTATGTATTTTCTAACAAAGAACACCCATTACAAAATTACCGTTGCCAGTATGCACTTGCAAAAGGAATTTGCAAAGTCAATAGTTTTCCATTTTAAAGTTGAAATCTATTGGTTTTGTATGATTTTTTTGTTTTTCTAGAGCTCAGGCCCGGCAGGGCAGAAATGTGAAACCTATTCACCAAAGGATTTCAAGAAGTTTTTTATATGATAAACGTTTAAATTATCATGATAGTAATGCATAATCACGCTATTGCTTTGTTTAGATTGACGATAGCTAATGTACGCCCGAATTTAAAATATTGTTTGCTATCTTATTTTCAGGCAAGCTGGCATTGTCAAATGCAATATTCTTTTCCCTTCTTTTCCATGTGAGGAAATGTTTTCTTTTCTTGGTGATCATTGTAGAGTGTTGTTTTAATGAATAGCGACTTCAGTGTGCAGCAGAGTCTGTGTAGCTTTCTAGTTAAAGATATTGTAAGTTTGACGAATGCAGAGAGAAACCTTGAGAAACTATCGTGTGAAATTTTTATCATTTCGCCTTTAACTCATTGAACAGTCTTATGAGTAGCGGTGGGTGGGGCATAACTGGTGTAATTCTCTCCAACATAATTACTCGTAATTACCTCAAAATTACTTGTAAGTATGTGTAAGTGTGTGATAAGCATGATCTAGCATTTAGCACTATTTTAATAGTGAAAAATACTCTCTGGCATCCAAAATGGGCTTGAGGATGAATCTTGCGCACGGAAAAAAGCACTAAATACTGCAGGACATGAACAGCAGTAGGCCACAGCCACTCACTCTCTCTTAGTTTGTTGTTCATGTGCTACTGCAGTGGGATTTGTGCCCCAAATTACTCTTAATTACTTAAGTTGGAGTAGTATCGTATTTTCTATAATTTCAGATCACCAGAGTAATGCATAATTGCTGAAATTACTCCAATTACTCCAGAGTAATTCACATTTTGCCCAGGCCTCCTCATGACAACTGCATGTGGATTTGTAAAATGTTAGAATTTTAGTTCAGATGAGATCAGAGATGAGTACAATTGAGCACAGTAGAGTAGCATATTATTGAATGCATATGTACTTTGATCATCAATTGATACCGGTCTGACTTTTTTATAGTGCATTACCTATTCTGAATGAAGTCATCAAATAAACGTGTAATAGTTTAATCAGCGCAATAGGTAGTAAGATAAACATACAGTAAAATGTCAAACAAGACCTAGGAGAACATTGAAAAGTCATTAATAACAACTAAGAATGAAGAATGGTGCAATCAATTATTTCATTGAACATCTACGATGGTACGGAGGGGACAATTGGAAAAATCCCCCAATGGAAGGATAATACGATTTAGAGATTTTGGGGCCACATGTATCGACATTTGGAATAGCGATTACCTAATTGCGATTTTTAGCGAATCACAATTCTGTAATCGCTATTCCAAATGTATGAAACTCATAGAGTTTCATATAGCGATTCCTAGGGGGTCGCAAATCGACCTACCTCAATCGTACTAATGAGGTAGATCGCAATTTGGGACCCCCTAGGAATCACTAAAATCATGGGGAAGGTGGCCTGCTGGGTTCCGCAGACATCATGTCTTTGATTGCTTTTAAATAAAGCAATCTTTTTTTTTTAAATGCAGCCTTTTTCTTTAAAGAAAAATGGGTTGCGTTTAAAAACAAAAGACATTTTTTCTTTTCATTTTTGAAGAGCAGGCAGTGATCCATGGGACCACTGCCTGCTCTTGAAAAACTTTCTTACAACCATTCCCAAAGGGGAAGGGGTCTTTTTGGGACCCCTCCCCATTTGCCAATGGGTTACCACGAACTTAAAGTTGGTGGCAAATTGCTAATGTTTTGCGACCGCATTCACGTTCACAAAAAATTCACACATACTGCTGCGATTTGCTATTTGGAAGGGACGCCCTAAACACGCCCCTTCCAAATATCGAATCGCAAACCCATTTTAGGATCCGGTACCAGGTTACCAAATTGTAAAATAGGGTTTGATACATGTAAAAAACCTTTTTAGGTCTCGCCTGACACAGCGCATGCGCTGGTCTGGCGAGACTTAGTGAGAGGGCCCCAAAAAGTGCTACCAGGCCAGCCTAGTACTACAGTGCATGTGCACGCGTGCCGCGCTTTACCGCGATTACTTTCACTTTCGCGGCCAATAGGTCTCGCTCTTAGGACCTTATCAGTATTTAGTTATGCAACTGTTGCATGGCTAAACACTTATAAGGTCCCAAAGGCGAGACCTATTGGCTATGCCAATGCTTGTTTGCGTTTGCAAACGGGCCGATTCTGGGAATCACCCCGTTTGCGAACACAAAATTGGTTGATACATGTAGCCTTTAGCTTAGTTTAAAATCGCAAGGTTAAAGTAATTAGATGAACCAAGATGAGCTGCCTATTAGAAGAACATTGCTGAGGGCCACTGAGATGCAGTGATTTAGACTCCTGCCGACAGAACCAGCAAGGACAAATTTAATAAGTTAGTTTACAAAGGGCCTGATTTGGAGGTTGGCACAGGGTTAATCTTTCAGAAACGTGATGCATATCCTGGCCGCCTTATTACAAGCGTCATAGAATATAATGGACATGTAAGAAAGGGGTCAAGATATCGGTCATTTTTGTGAAGGATTCATGTTTCCGCCAAACTCTTAAACAGGCCCATAGTTTGCAAGCAGGATACCTCTTGTCATGGTAAATACATCAATACATCAGAGGTACAAAGGATACAATGTTAATTGATATATTTTGCATTATGCTTCCACAAAGGTAACTGCAATTCAGCTAATGTAATCAATTTTCACGATGCAAAGGTACCACAAAAAAACTAGCTGTAGCAAAAAGCTCCCAAATGGTAATATATGTTATCACTTCTTTACAGTAAGACTCAAAACTATCTGTCTTGAAGAAGTAATTTGGTGAAACATGGGGGCATATTTACAAGCCCCTATCGCCACCACAATGTCACTTTTCACGGCGTTGTGGTGGTGACAAGGGCTTCACTTTATTTACAAGGCAGCGTTAAACCACTTAATGTGGCTTGATGCTGCTTTGTAAATAAGGCACCCTTTCACGCTAAATTTAGGGTGAAAGGGGAGGGCAATGGGTGTTGCTGTGGGCGTTACACAACAACATCCATTGATTTTGACAATGCCCCATATTTATAAGAGTGGCATAAATATGGGGCAACGCGAAAATTAAGACCAGGGAAAACCTGGTCCCACCCTGGCTCATCAAGAAGAAATGTTGTACACCACACAGAGAAACAGTAATACGCCATTGTTTGTTTATGTGCAGGAAGGTGTCCTTTCCTCCACATAAACAATCATTAAAAGAAAATAATGTTTTGCAACTACTATGTGTGCTGTATTAAGCAGCACATATAGAATTTACAAAACGCCATTTCAAGATGGCGTAAGGGTGCATGCCTTGGTGATAGGCAGCTACATTTAGTACCAGCGCAGCGCATTGTTGCAAATATGGTGCAGCCATGCGTTTCATAAGTGGCGAAGCACAGCGTTAAGCCAAGCAGGCTAACGTGTGCTTAGCACTTGTATTGTAAATATGCCCTATAATTTAAAGATGTGGACTAGCATATATACTGTACTGTAAACAAGAACGTGCCTTTATTTTGGTGCCTAAAGACTAATACATTCTTAATTATTGGATATACTGTCTTTCTGGAGCATGGAAAGCAGTAGAATCTATGCAATGCCTCACTAGCACACATATGGCATTTTTATTCACTGGTACATTATACAGATATATTCACAGGGGCCATGCATGCACACAAGGCTGTTTGTCAGCTTCGAGGCACTTGGCCTAAATGAATTCCTGCGGACTTTTAAGATACATTTGTTTTATCAGGGGAACCGAGTAAATACATTCGGAGCGGGAAAATGGCATACTTTAAAGATACCACATGTTGTGTAATTCATCAGCAGACCTTTCCCTGTGCCATAGCCTTTAACTGTTTAATGCACAAAATTGAAATGTTTACTTACTTAGTATAAACTAGAGAAATTTCTTCTTTTATGAAGCTCCTCAAAATAAATATTCTCTCTCATTCTTACGTGCATTTTCTCTCTTGATTTTTAATAAGCTTATTATTTATTGCGTGTTTAAATACTCATAATTAACTTGAGATATAGATTTGAAATGCAATCTGAAAACAATATAATCCGAGTTGTGCTCCAGGAGCCTGAGATGAATTACGCTATGTTATATGTGTGTGACACTGACGCTTGGCCTCTTAGCGCTTTGCTGTAAAGCTTGTTTGAGTTTATGAGTTTGCTGATGGTGCATGGAGCTCCTTGGGGGCATATCTGTGGACATTCCCTGACCTAATGATCACGAGTGGTGTGGTGAGAGTGCAGAGCTTTCCTTATAGGTGGGATGCATAGAGGTGGGTAAGCAGTCCAAAGACACGTGGAACTTGTGTGGGCCACCCGGCCGATACACTAAAGTGTATCAATGCATCACCTCTCCTGACTGGGCGCGGTCCGAGGGTATAAATAAATAAGCCTGAGGTTGCACATGACCTTTGGCTGGAACCACACACAGACTATTTCTAATATTGTAAATCATGTATTGATGTGTTTTTCCCTATGTGCTTTTATGATTGTCTTATGTAGCAATCGAATAAAGCTTTCTTGACTTGACTGTGTGTGCATCTGTAAAGTGCGCTGCGTAGGCCCCAGTGACATACCTGGTCGCCTACAGAACTGGTATATATTTAAATTGTCTCTGCAGGTGGTATCGGAGTGGGTGTGAGAGTCTTCTGGCCCTACGCCAAAATCCCCGATGCCCAGCAAGCTGTGTGGTTTTAGTGCATCACTAGGAATCTTGTTTGACGCCATGCAGCAAGGGCTGGTTGCTTGAGCCTTTGCTATACATGGTAGGTGGTTGAGAGTTAGTGCAAGTTGCTGTTCGTTTTTTTATTGTTTTCCTTCAGCTGGGCTGCTGGTCTAGAGTTAGCATATGAGTGAAGTGGCAGATATTTCCATAGAAAATAGGGGTAACTGCATTGTTTAGCTTGATTAGGGGATGTAATCAATTCTGCATCTCTGAGAAGTATGCTACTTGGCCCCTTGTCTAAGATTCCCAGGTGTTCATCTATTAGGATCCATCTGTTTTTCCAAGAGGTCTGGTTGTGATCATTCCCAACCGTTCTTCTACTGCAATCTGAGTTGGAAAGTAGTCTATATCTCGCAAACTGCGCTGTGTCCGTATGAATTAAAGCCAATAATTCAGTCAGACCCACTGCACAAGTACTACCATATAAACCGTGATTTATGTATTCATGTTTTGCCTTTGATACAGGACTAAGCATCAGGGCCAGATGTTCTTACATTTTTTACCCTTGCAAACTTACAATTTGTATTTGTGATCCTAAAAGTACTTTTTCAGATCTCCTAATCCCATTTTAGGAGATGGAAACGTGTTTCTGACTTTTAAAATGGGATTATCAATAGATACTGATTAATTCTCTGGATGTGATGTGTTTTAGGAATCCCTGCTATATACTGAATTGGTATGCTATGTGTCAGTGTTGGTGAACAGAATCCGAATGCAAAACATTGAAAAATTACTTAGACCTCAAAGACAGTCGTAACACATTTGCAAAAGGAAAGGGGTTTCAAAGGACACCTTCCTATTTGTGAATTATAAGAAAACTGTGTGGAGGAGGAAGCAAAGGTCCAGAGTACAATTATCAACCATTAAAAAAGCTTTCAAAAATTAGAAAAAGTTTGCTTTATTTAAAAGCAAACACAGACTTGGTGGTCTGATGACTCCAGCAGGCCTCCATGGCTGGAATGGGGTCCAAACCACTCAAGCCACAATTTGTGATTTATCTAATTAATATTTATGAGTAGGCCAGATTGTGACCCACTATCATTCAGATTTTTGAGAAACAACATATTAATGCATAGGCCGGTTGTTAAAAATCTTAACTAGTTGCAATTTGCGGCCATTATTTTGCAACCAGATAGTCATTCATTTGGCCTAGCGTCCGAAGAGGCATACAGGTTTCATGTTCTTTACTGTTAAATCCCATCCCCGGAAGAGTGTGATGGGAAACTGACTCTATTGACAACACCAAAGGGCTATCTATCTTTTTGAGGCTTACATGTACCTCCTTCTTCTAGTCCTCTTCGAGAGCATCAAACAAAGACCATATTCCATGATACATTGCAGCTGTACAGATATCTGGTGCTCGCCAATCATTTCTAGTACTCATGCCGCTTAATTTCAATGACTGATACTGCTGGCATGAAGGTGTCCCACAGTCTCTTTTGCCGCTGCATCTTCCTCATTGGTGAGGTCCACCAGAACCTGATAATTTTCACCCTGAGGGTTTTGCCCCCATGAGCCTCTTGAGGCCCTGAAACACAAACATGGTTGTTGGAACACAAACTGGGATATATTCATATTGCACCATCCCAACAGCCACTAACATATCAGAATATAGACTGACAACCATCTTGAAAGTCACTCTCCTCCTTCTACATACAGTAAAGAGCACCTGTACTTAATTTCATTCCCACCACTTCCTGTCAAGTGCACTTGCAACTAGATAGCCAACTAACTCCATCACAGATATAACCCTTCCATTTCCTGGCAAGAGGTGAATTTCAGGTGTTCTACCACCTGGTAATCAAAGTGCTGTGTTACACAGAATATCTCTATGAATCACCTGTCAAAAGAAAAGTGTAGCTGCTCTGTGGGCAAAACATAATCTGCAACCCACTTTATACATGCAAGAATATTGTTCCAATGCAATTCTGCCATATCTGTACACTGTCTATCTTCAAAACTGAACAATATAAAATAGTTTTTAAGAAATTGAGAACTATGCTATTATAGTAACAACTAGATAAAAAGTACTAGCACCTCAAGTGTATCACAGACAAAAGGAATTGTAAACCTACAAGTTGAAATGACATAAGCTCCATTAGTCAAGAAATAATCATGGCCTGCATGTATAACC
Source organism: Triturus cristatus (assembly GCF_964204655.1). Classification (NCBI taxonomy): domain Eukaryota; kingdom Metazoa; phylum Chordata; class Amphibia; order Caudata; family Salamandridae; genus Triturus; species Triturus cristatus. The sequence continues at coordinate 955,320,190 of NC_140583.1, forward strand.
ATTTATATGCAACAGTTTTGATCTCCACATTATGAAATGCGCCTCTCCAAGAGCCCTAATTCTCTTTTTTTGAGTTCAAACGCACCACTAGACATCATTTTGTACAAACAACAAGCAAAGTATTTCTCTAATTGCAGTCAACATCCACTGACCAAGACTGCAAACAGGCCTACCTCTACAATCTAAAAGACACACTAATGAAACAGCAGCTCAAGTGCATGCCTGTCAGATGCATGATATCAGATCTCACAACTCTAGATGTAGAGGCACAAATCATGCTAGAGACGTGGTTCTCTCCTGCTTCCCCCATTTCATTCATTACCAAGGTCCCATCATGTTAATCCATTCTTCACAAAGCAGATATAGTAGAAATTGTGGAGGCACTGCAGTCATCTACTGGAACCCCTGGAAATTCAACACTGACTTCTCCAACATTCTCTTTCTTTGATCAGCTATCATTCACCTGGCAGCTAACCACAAATTAGAAATGTAAGTTATACCATAACCTTATAATTTCTCCCGTTTGTATAGTTTGTTAGGATTGTACATAAAGAATAAATAACGTTTACCTAACAATAACTTAGCTGTAACCTTATTTTTCATTAAATTCAAATGTATTTTATTTTTTAATAATGTGTTTCATATCATAGTATCGAGTGTCACTTTTGAGTGTTGTTAAGTGCAGTGTCGTAGACTTTAGTAAAGGACAGTGTCATACAGTGTGGTGTCATAGACTTTAGTTTTGTGGAGTGGAATACAGTGCAGCGGAGTGGTGTTGTGTATTGTGGAGTAAAGTGTTATATAGTGGAGTGGCATGAGGTGGAGAGAAGTATTGTAGAGTGCAGTACCGTTTTGTACAGTGGAGTGGCGTGCTGTACAGTTCAGTTGAGTGTCCTACAGTCAAGTATCATCAGAACACATTGGCTGACTTGTGTGTTTATAAGAACATCCTCATTAAAGAAGATCAAGAGAATAAACTATCAGTGTCACTGCATGAGATTCTTTGTACTGTATACAGAGTGCTACCAGGTTAAACCTCTTAAACTCATGCACATTTTTATGGAAGCTCTTTGCTGCTGTGTCATTTGTATCCCCATCACTCCCTACCTTTCCTTCTACTCTGAGATTAGATTGACTGTAATCTTCACATTAAAATAGATGAATAAGTAGGGAAATATGCCACATATAATTTATCTAATTGTCCTCCAGGTGACAAGTTCAAAATATATACCACTAGAAAGTGTCAATGATTCCATTGCAGTTATTTATGCACCAGAATCCTTGCAAGCATATGGTCAGGCAGTCCCTGGAAGTAAAATAATTTCTTAACCCCCTCCCCTTTGCCTCTGTGTAGACTTACAAAGTCACCAGAATGCTGGTTATTTTCTTTTAGGATATGCTTCTTCTTGAAATATTTAGTAAAATAGGATGTAAACATTTTATTATAACATCTGTAACAAAACACTCCTTATGTAATTCATTTTTTACTCATCAACTGACCAAGGCTGCCAACCACAGACCTGGAGGGTCTGAAAACTCCACTGACCAGCAACTAAGACCTCAAGTGGCAACAAGCAGCAGCTGATGACAAAGTACAAAAATGGCATCAAACAGCAGAAACAGTAGGTCAGAAAATGTCTGTAGTAACATACAAGGTGGCTTCTATGCCTCTTGATATCCTCTCATCCTCCTCTCAAGCTCCAAAGTCCTGGCCCTATTGCCCATTTACCAAATGGACTGGAATGGCTGTGAGTGGGTGCAAGGGATGGGGAGGCTCACTGGGAAGTTGCTGGGAAACAGAAGGAGCATTGGAAACAGTTTGGCAGCTGTTAAACTTAAGAACAGTGTCAGGATTGGAGCTGAAAGGTCAAGTTTTCCCCAGTTGAGGCAACAATCTCATGGTCAGTCTAGGCTGGTCCGAGGAAGGCGTAGATGCGTTTCTGTGAGATCGCTCTCCGCCTTCCTGCGGTCATTTGTAGTGTAGTCACCTTTCTACCCCTTCCTTCCAAGATGGCCGCTGGTCGGTCCGATTCTTCCCTCCCACTGTTTCTCCGCTGCAGTGCAGTGTTTAAATTTTGAAGTTGTGCGCGCGCTTCCAATACGCGGCGCACTTCACCTGTCAAAATTTGTGGAGTGGCGGTGTTCTCTCGAGCTCCGTCCTCTCTCAGTTAATTCCAGTCAGAGTTTAGACCTTCTAATATTCATTAGTTGCCAATTTAGAGAACTTTCACTCAGTCCCTCAGTGGGACACTATTTCGAGAAATTCCGCAGTATCTTCGAAGGAGTTTGTGAGGAGAATCTGCAGAAAAGAGGTCTTCTCGTTCACGACGGAGGACAAGTTCTTCATGAGTAAGGAGGGTGAGAGGCTAGGCGCGAGAGCAGGGCATTTCGAGAAGTAAGTGCGCCTTTTTTCTCTCACATTCTTGGAGCGTCAACCTTCCAGTGAGCTTCATTTCAGAGACTAGAGACTCAGTGGGTCAGTAAGCAATTAAGTGTCCGCTTATGATTCACGTATTTACAGCAACAGTAATTCTTCAGTGAAGATTCGCCAGTCAGAATCAATTTTGAGTTCCAGTGGATAGTAAAGAAAAGAAAAGAGACTGAATTAAGAGACAGAAGGATGAGTAGTTGTGAGACAAAGAAAAACTTCCGCAGCTTGAACTTAACAAAGCAATAGTAAATATATATATATATATATTTAATTAAGAGCATTCACCTACCAGCATCTCTTCATTGTGCAGAGTTCAACTAGAAGATGAGCTAACCTTACTCAACCTCAAATTCCAGCTCATCCTTACCATATAGAATACCACTTGTTGGGAGACAGGTAAAGTTGGTGGGAGAGAGTCAGGGAGCAGGGGGCTTAGGAAGATATAGGGTTTTACATGTGAGTTTTCTTTACAGGGTTCGCTGCATGTCATCAGTACAGCCCCCTCATTCCCAACGAGAAACCCAGCCGAATGAGTATAGAGAGTAGCTACCCACTGTGTCAGGACAGGTATTGTGTGGAATATTACGTTTGGAATTCTTAGGGGTAGAGTTTGTGGAGCGGTTGTTTATTAACTCTCGTTACAGGAATCTAGAAGACGGAGGTTCGTGTCCAGTCAAGAAAGAAGACACAGTGCAGTCTCTCTTGTCTGTCCAATTCCCCTTTCCCCCTCCTCGCTGTTCGTGAGCCTTTGAGTTCGCGGCAGCGGAGTAGGGGAGTGGAGAACCAGCATCTGCTCCTGTGGAAACCGAAGTTCAGCTTGAGGTACTTGACAGATTGAAGTGCCAAAAGACTGATTTCCACCCGAGCACGATGGCTGAGGGGATTGATGTTAAGGCTCTAGCTACAGTATTAGATAGTATCCAGAAGCAGTTAAGTGATACTATGGAAGAGAACAAGTCCTTGAAAGAAGAGGTTAGAAAGTCAGTTTTAGATGCCAGTTATTTGCGCCAAAGGTTTGAAGAGTTTTCTGGGGGAACCCGTCCAGCCGTCCAAGAGGATAAGCCTCCCTCTTTTGCCCCAGCCCCTTCAGCTGCCGAACTCACTACTCAGGTGATCCACGCTATCTCGCCAACTATTCCATTGGCCGCTCCTGAAAGATATAGTGGGGATCCGAACAAGGCCCAAATTTTTCTTACTCAATGTTCCCTACACTATCTCTGTCGGCCAATTATTTTCAAAGAAGATCAGTCTAAGGTGGCGTTCATGCTGTCGTACCTGAGTGGAGATGCCGCCGCCTGGTCTATGCCGTTGGTGAACAACAACGATCCCATTTTATATGAATTTGAAGGCTTCAAGAAAGAATTTCTACGAATTTTTGACAGACGGTCCATCTCGCAATCCACTGATAATGAGTTGTTAGATCTGAAGCAAGGAAATCGAGAATTAGTTGCTTATTTGGCGCAATTTAATAAATTAATTGTAGAAACCAACTGGCCAGAGGCGAAACGTGCAGCAATTTTTTATCGTGGTCTCAAGGATGAGATTAAAGATGGTCTTTCGCAGATTCCAAAACGTCCCAAGGAGGTTTCAGAATTAATTGACTTAGTTCTTCAGATTGATCAGCGTCAAAATGAAAGGAGGAATGAGAGGCGGAAAGAAACCAGGTATATCCCTCCTCGTTTTGACAGAATGAAAACAGAAGGATCTAAGCAGAAAGAATCGTCGTCAGAAGAGGAACCAATGCAGATTGGTTCCGTTCGAGGTCCATTGTCTAAAGAAGAAAGAGAGAAGAGACGTTTGGGAAAGCTGTGTATGTATTGTGGGAACTCTGGCCATTTTGTGAAGGAATGTCCAAAGAGGCCAAAGAACAATTCTTGGGTAAAAGATCGGCTCCACCAGTAGAAGGGGTTGCCCTGGTGGAAGCTAAAGAACAGTCAACTCCAGAGGCGAAATTAGCGGCTAATACTTTGCAATCTTCGGCCCCACATTTAATTTTGTCAGTGCGGATTAAGTTTGGAGGACAGATCAAGGAAGGAATGTCGGTCATGATCGATTCAGGGGCCACCGGAAATTTTTGTGACATTGGATTTGCGAGAGCTCTTGGAATCGCCTTCTTGAGGAAGGAACGGCCGGAGCCTGTACGTGCTGTAGATGGAACAAGTTTGTCCTCCGGGCCTATAGTCTACGATTCTGAGGAGATTTTGTTGTATGGACCCGGCCAACACGTGAGCTCTTTACAATTCAACTTAATCGATGCTCCGCAGTTTCAATTTATTTTGGGCCTGCCCTGGCTCACTGAGCATAACCCTCAAATTGACTGGGCTCAGCGATCCATTCGCATGAATTCACATTTTTGCTTGCAACATTGTTTCCAATCCCATCCAGAACCATCTATAGCTTCACAAGCTTCACAGTCCCAAATCTTAGCTAGCATTCCGAAGACCATTTGTGCTTTAGATACTCAAGAAATTCCACAAGAATATGAAGATCTTGCTCCAGTTTTTGATGAAAGAGAAGCGGATCGTTTGCCTCCCCATCGTGAATACGACTGTCGCATTGAGCTGGAGCCGGGAGCCTCTCTGCCCTGTAGCCGAATTTACGCATTAACCGAAGCGGAAAATGTCCATTTAAAAGAATATTTGAATAATTATCTGGCTAATGGCTTCATTCGCCCCTCACAGTCTCCAGTTTCGTCTCCACTTTTCTTCATTCCGAAGAAGGATGGCCAGCTGAGAACTTGCATAGACTATCGCGCCCTCAATTTGGTGACCAAGAAAAATCGTTATCCATTACCCTTGATTTCTGAGCTCTTGGATCAGGTAAAGGGAGCGAAGGTGTATACTAAATTGGATCTGAGAGGCGCCTATCATCTGGTCCGCATGGCTGAAGGAGAGGAGTGGAAGACGGCCTTTCGCACTCGTTTTGGTTTGTTCGAATACCAAGTTATGCCCTTTGGCTTATGCAACGCTCCAGCCGCTTTTCAGCACTTCGTAAATGATGTGTGGCGAGAATTTTTGTATCGATGTGCAGTGGTTTACATTGACGACATCCTCATTTTTTCTGCCAGTTTAGAAGAACATATTCAGCATGTCAGGTCCATTCTGAAGAAGCTGCTTGAGAACCAACTTTTTGTCAAACTGGAGAAGTGTGTGTTTCACTCCATACAAGTGGAATTTTTGGGATTTGTCCTGTCACCCAATGGTGTTTCCATGGATGAATCAAAGGTTAGGGCCATCAAGGAGTGGCCCTCCCCGAGTTCAGTGAAGGAGGTACAGAGTTTCCTCGGCTTCGCCAATTTTTACAGGCGTTTTATAATAAACTTTTCGGAGAGAGTTTGTCCCCTCACAAAGTTGCTCAAGAAAAAGGCGAAGTTCGAGTGGAATGCAGAAACAGAAGCAGCCTTTAATGAACTCAAGAGCATTTTTGTATCATCTCCGGTGTTGCTTCATCCAGATCCTGAAGAACCGTTCTTTGTGGAAGCAGATGCCTCCAATTTGGCCATTGGAGGAATTTTGTCGCAGCGCCATAAGCAGACAGGCCAATTACATCCTGTAGCCTTTCGTTCCAGGAAGTTAACAGCGGCAGAGATAAATTATCCCATCGCGGATAAAGAACTGTTGGCAGTCAAGGATGCATTTTTGGAGTGGCGTCATTATTTATTGGGTGCCCGGCACGTGGTGACCGTCTTCACGGACCATCGAAATCTTCAGTTTTTAAAATCCGCCTGCACCCTCACCCCCCGTCAATTGAGATGGTCACTATTTTTTGCCGATTATGATTTTGTTCTCACTTACAAGCCTGGATCAGCTAATGGAAAGGCGGACGCCTTATCTCGTCTGAATGTGAACGAAGAGGGGAAGACTGGAGAAGAGGGAGTTATAATTCCTGTAGATCGAATAATCGGAACTCTCACTTACACAGACATAGAAAAGAAACTACAAGACACACAGTCTCCAGAAGAAGTGAGGAATTGGACAGCCAGGGGAAAAGAATTCCAAGTGAAAGAAGGAAGGCCCTATTTTCAAGACAAGTTGTTTGTATCAAGTGTGGAATTGCGAAGGCAGATCATCGAACACTTCCATGATGAGCCTCTAGCTGGACATAAAGGGGTGAAGAAAACATTGGAGTTGATCCGAAGAGAGTTTTGGTGGCCGGCAATGGAAGCTCAGGTGCGGCAGTATGTAGCCACTTGTGAGTTGTGTATCAAGGGAAAGACTCCCAGAAGGGCTCCCCAAGGTCTTTTACAGCCATTGCCTCCCGCCCCATATCCTTGGCATACCATTTCCATGGATTTCATTGTGGATCTTCCGTCTAGTGGAGGCCTCTCAGTCATTTGGGTGGTGGTGGACCATTTTTCTAAAATGAGTCATTTTGTCCCTTTGAAGGCTCTTCCCAACGCAACTCAGTTGTCCAAACTGTTCACACAACACATAGTAAGGGCACATGGGATTCCAAAGATAGTCATTTCCGATAGGGATCCTCAGTTTGTCTCTCGTTTTTGGAGATCTTTTTTAAGGAGGTTGGGTGTTGACTCTCGTCTGTCCACCAGTTTCCATCCAGAGACGGATGGACAGACGGAAAGAGTAAATTAAGAATTGGAGCAATACTTGCGCATGTACTTGTTGGATCAGGAAGGAGAGTGGCCTGACCTAATATGGACAGCCGAGTTTGCTTACAATAATGCCGTTCATGCATCTACGGGTTACTCCCCATTTTATTTGAATTCAGGAAGGCATCCTAACACACTGGTAGATAAAGAAATCAGCAATGTTCCAGCAGTGGAGACAGTAGTGCAGGAATTACATTTGGCTTACCAGTTAGCTTCCAGAAATTTGTCTAAGGCTAAGATTTCCTATAAGAAGCAGGCAGACAAGAAGAGGCGCCCAAATCCAGTCTATGAGAAGGGAGATTTGGTCTGGGTTTCCACCCGAAACTTACGTCTGAAGGGGAACCGGAAGTTTCAGCCTAGATTTGTGGGTCCTTTTCGAGTAGACCGGATGGTGAATCCTGTCAGTGTTAAGGTTCATCTTCCCCCAAGGTTAAAGATTCATCCAGTTTTCCATGTTTCCTTGCTCCAGCGTTGTCCTGAGGGTTTTAGAGTCAAGAGGTCCCCTTCTTCAGTTTTGGTGCAGGGAAGTGAAGAATTTGAGGTGAAGAGAATTCTAGATTCTAGGCTACAAAGAGGGAAGATTTTCTACTTGGTCGATTGGAAGGGTTATGGTCCTGAAGAGAGATCCTGGGAGCCATCTTCCAACATCCATGCTCCACGTTTGCTCAGGGAGTTTCATCGCACCCATCCCACTAAACCCAAGGAGGAGAGGAGAGGGGTTTTGGTGGGAGGTACTGTCAGGATTGGAGCTGAAAGGTCAAGTTTTCCCCAGTTGAGGCAACAATCTCATGGTCAGTCTAGGCTGGTCCGAGGAAGGCGTAGATGCGTTTCTGTGAGATCGCTCTCCGCCTTCCTGCGGTCATTTGTAGTGTAGTCACCTTTCTACCCCTTCCTTCCAAGATGGCCGCTGGTCGGTCCGATTCTTCCCTCCCACTGTTTCTCCGCTGCAGTGCAGTGTTTAAATTTTGAAGTTGTGCGCGCGCTTCCAATACGCGGCGCACTTCACCTGTCAAAATTTGTGGAGTGGCGGTGTTCTCTCGAGCTCCGTCCTCTCTCAGTTAATTCCAGTCAGAGTTTAGACCTTCTAATATTCATTAGTTGCCAATTTAGAGAACTTTCACTCAGTCCCTCAGTGGGACACTATTTCGAGAAATTCCGCAGTATCTTCGAAGGAGTTTGTGAGGAGAATCTGCAGAAAAGAGGTCTTCTCGTTCACAACGGAGGACAAGTTCTTCATGAGTAAGGAGGGTGAGAGGCTAGGCGCGAGAGCAGGGCATTTCGAGAAGTAAGTGCGCCTTTTTTCTCTCACATTCTTGGAGCGTCAACCTTCCAGTGAGCTTCATTTCAGAGACTAGAGACTCAGTGGGTCAGTAAGCAATTAAGTGTCCGCTTATGATTCACGTATTTACAGCAACAGTAATTCTTCAGTGAAGATTCGCCAGTCAGAATCAATTTTGAGTTCCAGTGGATAGTAAAGAAAAGAAAAGAGACTGAATTAAGAGACAGAAGGATGAGTAGTTGTGAGACAAAGAAAAACTTCCGCAGCTTGAACTTAACAAAGCAATAGTAAATATATATATATATATATTTAATTAAGAGCATTCACCTACCAGCATCTCTTCATTGTGCAGAGTTCAACTAGAAGATGAGCTAACCTTACTCAACCTCAAATTCCAGCTCATCCTTACCATATAGAATACCACTTGTTGGGAGACAGGTAAAGTTGGTGGGAGAGAGTCAGGGAGCAGGGGGCTTAGGAAGATATAGGGTTTTACATGTGAGTTTTCTTTACAGGGTTCGCTGCATGTCATCAGTACAGCCCCCTCATTCCCAACGAGAAACCCAGCCGAATGAGTATAGAGAGTAGCTACCCACTGTGTCAGGACAGGTATTGTGTGGAATATTACGTTTGGAATTCTTAGGGGTAGAGTTTGTGGAGCGGTTGTTTATTAACTCTCGTTACAGGAATCTAGAAGACGGAGGTTCGTGTCCAGTCAAGAAAGAAGACACAGTGCAGTCTCTCTTGTCTGTCCAATTCCCCTTTCCCCCTCCTCGCTGTTCGTGAGCCTTTGAGTTCGCGGCAGCGGAGTAGGGGAGTGGAGAACCAGCATCTGCTCCTGTGGAAACCGAAGTTCAGCTTGAGGTACTTGACAAACAGCTGCACAACCTCGGCTCCCTCATCTCCCGAAAAGCCGCAAGCCACAATAGCCCTACGCCGTCCGCTTCTGTGCACCATGGGAGCTGGAAATTCCTAATGCAGTTGGCCCCTTTTCCCCATTGCAATGGTGGTGACCTCTCCCCCCACCTTGACTACCTTGCGGTCTCACTCCTCTGTGGCCCGTATCTCACACAGTGAACAGGCTCAGGATGTTGTGGATCGTGTTTTTGTGGCTGGTGCCCACACATGGGCAAATTAATGCATGGAGCATTCATTTACTATCAGGGCTGGTTTGTGACTGTCGAGCTTGCACTTTTTTTGGCTCTGCGCACGTAGCACAGGGTTAAATCAAAGCTCCCACATATGAGGGTAACAACATTATAACCACCCTGCGATGTGCATTAAGGTGTTACATTGTATTGCAGGACAGATAGCAATCTGAGTAGGAGGGAGAGATCGTGTAAGGGAGTTATGTGGGTGCTAAGAATAAAATGTACTAGGATCTTTTGGATTGCTGGTAAGACAGTGCGGGTGCCTGGTTCATGGTTGGAGACAGGAGTTGGGGAGACATGTCCTTGTGTGTTTTAGAGCGGAGGTAAGATGTAGCTGTGCGTATGGAACTCAGGAAAGGTGTTGGGGACAGAAGAGAGGAGCTTCAAGGAAGCTGAAGATTTTGAGGACCAAAGTTTGAAGGGGTTTGGGAAAAAGGTGTGGACAAAAAAATGTGATAAAGCTGTGATGTGGTAGGTAGAGGTAGGAACTGAGTGGGAAGTTGGTCAAAAGGCAGCAGAATATTTTGTTTGTGAAAGAGGGGGTTTAATGGAAATTTTGGTATGGTTGGGGGCTTGCAAGAGTTAGGGGATTGAGAGGATGGGAGGGCAGTGTTGTTTCAATTGAGAAGGTTTGATATGGAAGATTATAGTGGAGGAAGCTGAGGATTGCCTTGTGCAATGGATGTGTTCAGTGGCGGGGCAAGTTTATAAAGGGGGGTGGGAGTGGTTAAGAAGGTGAATGAGTAGTTAGGAGTGATGGTTAGGTGCAAAATTGAAGACATTTTAATGGGCGGTAGGGAGGGAGTGAGTGTGATAGTTCAATCTAGATAAAGGGGAGTAGTGGGAGGAAGTGACACTAGTGACAAGGGTGGCTGCATACTGTAGGGAGAAAGAGAAATGGGGTGGGTTATCAAGAGGGGAGGGGAGAAGAGGGTGGTGGTTTGGCTCCAAAGATGGGTGTATTGATTTCCCTTCTGGACCCACTTTGGTTCTCCCTTAGTTTCATGTCTTAGACGTTTTAGGCTGCCTCTGCTCGCTCTGCATAGCCACATTTAATACATTTGTTTCTGCGATGTTGTTTGTTATTCAGGGACTCTTTATGGAATTTAATCAACGCATTTTGTACAAGGTTTCTTGAAATATATAACAACATAGTGTACTGTTTTCTTTCTGTTTATTATACTGTTTGTTTCTTGTTCAGTAAGAGCTCCTGACGTTTTATGCGTAACACAGCTGCACAGTGGCATCTCTAGCACAATAGTTTATTATATATAAACTGTGTTCCGTCCCCTGCATGAACCAAGTTTACACTCATGATGCAGACCACCTAACTATATACACCAGGTATGAGGTCCTAGGCCAATCCCAGAGATCGCAAATATTTTCCTGTGCTCGCATAGTAAGGGTAGATCTAGACAGATCTATATTTTGGCATGGTTGGGATGTTCGTCCTATATAGCCTGTTAATAATGCTACTTACTTTGTTTAGTTGCAGCTGCCTAATGATCGCAGCACATTTGCTTCATAATAGACTACAATAGTTTCAATAAATGTATTGTAAACTTTTTTCATGTGGATGTCCATCTCGGCCTTGAGAAAGCACGGCTCAGAGCATCTTAGAACAAGCTCTGTAGCTTTAAGCTACTCGATCAATATAATGTGAGTGTGCTTCTTAGGAAGTCTTCACCTTTCTAGGGCTTGCCTGGGAAATGCTAAGAAGGGATGCCATGTAGAGATGCTAAGTAGGGATGACACGATAGATGTAGTGTAGTGACAGATAGTGTCATATCCATTATCCATCAATGAAGAAGACCCTGGATGCAGTTTCTATAATCATTTGCGTCTTGATTTTGGAATTTGCTATTCTCCGCATTTTGCACCGCTTAAATATTATTTGCAGATTTGTATTTGTATTAGTACCCATATATTTCTACACTCTTGTATTGCGGTGTTTATATGTCCAACAAATTTTGGCTTTATAATAAAGTGATAGCATTTGGATTAGGAGTCTGTGATCCTTTTGGTTCATGGGAATTTGTAAAATAATTGGCTAATGATTTTTTCCCTCCTTCCACACCTGCAAGCAGGCAAAAGGTAATCAGCCCTTGGTTCCAGAGTAAGTCTAGAATGTGGAACCCAGCTCCTTCAACAGAGTATCCTGTCTGCCAGAATCTAAATAAGGCTCTCTTCCTGTTGTCGGCAGACAACTACCATGTAGTCAATGTCTCTGTTCTCTAAGTTTTAAACTCATCTTTGTAGCTCAGACATACATTGTGCGAGGTGGAGGCAGTGACCACGTGTTCTCCCCCTCAGGCACAATGAAAAATCCCAACTTGTCACGTAATGGTGGTACAGAAATAGAAAAGAAACATATAACATTGGATAGAACAATGAAAGCAGAAAAATCCTATTGGAAAAAGATGTTTAGAAATCTACATTTCAGTAATAGGAGTCAGAGGATTTTGGGGTTTGAAGCTGAAGAAATATGTAGCAAAAATGGATTGAGTGTTCACAAATGCCAGTAAAATATACTCAAGGAAGAAACCAAAGAGAAGAAGAAATGTCTTTAAAAATATTTTGGGAATTGTCACTGTCAAAAAAGATGATTTCGCCTCACCTACCTCATCAGTGATACCATTTCAAAATGCAAATGCCCCCGCAGACCTGCAGCAATACCAATACCCTAATAGGACGAGAGATAATTCTGTTTCTTCTACAGGAGAGTTCCTATTGAAAGAAGAACAAACATATCAAAGCCTTCAGTCACATTCTGATCTTTCTTTGACTTATGATCATGCGTTGTGGTTAAGGTGGGTTTTACCCATACAGGATATAGTCTGCATTAACCTAATTTGAAATTTACCCTGATTAGTAGCACAAATATTGCAAAGCAAATATGACTCACCTCTCTAAAGCAAATGTGCAGAGCTGTTGGCTTTGCTAATATTTGTCAGTAAAGTAGTGTGTTAAAAAACGTAAACGAAAAACATTTGAAAATACTGGAAGAAAAGCAAACAGATTGTATGAGATCTCAAAAATGTACATTGAATTCAGTGTTTTCAATCTTTATAGATGCATGGTTTATTTTTCAAATACTTTTTACTCACAAATCTGAACAGAAGTTAAAAAGAATAAGGTAGTGTCTGAATCTAAACGGAAGCATTTGTTAAGGTCTAACTTTCCACATGATTAAGCCATTTGGACGTCTGCAGTAGCCCATCAAAAATGTATAAACCTCAACGAGAAGTGTCATAATAAGTACTCCTTCTGTTTTTGATGCCAGCTTAACAGATGGCCATTTCTCTAGTGCCATAAAAGGCTTTGGGACATATTTACAAGCCCCTATCTCCACAGGAACATCACTTTTAACTAAGGTCCTGTGGCGATAGGGACTTCGCCTTATTTACAAGGTGGCTTGAAGCCACTTAACGTGGCTTAACGGCACCTTGTAAATAAGTCACCTTTTCACGCTATACCTAGTGTGAAAGGGGTGGGCGATGGGTGTTGTGGTTGGCGTTCCACCACAGCACCTGTTGATTTTGATGCTGTCCCCTATTTACAAGGGTGGCGTAAATATGGGGCAGCACAAAAAATAAATCCAGGGAATACCTGGTCTTAACATGGCGAATCTAGGAGAAATTATATATTTCTCCTTGGTTTTGCTGTTTCCATGTGCAACACACATAGAAACAGCAAAATGCCATGAATGATTGTTTATGTGCAGGAAGGTGTCCTTTCCTGCAATCTTCCTGCAATAAACAATCATTAAAAAATGACAATTTGCTACTTCTATGTGTGCTGCACAATGCAGCACACATAGAAGTTCCAAATTGCCATTTGTGATTGTTTATGTGCAGGAGGGGATACATTGCTGTTCATAAACAATCATTCCCTCAGCGCAGGTACTCTTGCACTATGGTTCAAGGTTGCCTGCGTTGGCGTTAGGTAGCTTAATTTAGCGGCAGCTCTCGAGAAAATGCAGGGATGTGCTGTATTTTTGGAGATACAGCTCATCCCTGCATTTTCGGAATGGCAGAGTTTCAATCCACTCTCCGCCATTTCCTTGTATACATGTCCCTTTGTATGTCTTAGTTTACACCTCTGCAAAATATCCATGTTTCTGTGCTTTTGCAGACAATCTGAGAGGAGTGATGACCAACACAGCTGTGGAGGGCAGTATTTGAGGGAGGAAAGCAGCATAAGAGATAGCTAGAAAACACAAGCACTGTCATGGAGTGCTGAATGAAAAAGAAAGAAGTAGTTCCCTAAATGTGAGCAGTGGACGGACACAAAGCAGCCAGTCGAACGAATCGTAAAGATGTTATGCTCCAGGGAAGGGACAAACACAAATAAAAAGCAAGAAAATGAGAGTGACAATAAAGACAACCAATGGTAAGCAATGGTTGCCCTTTAAGACCACTGAATGTTTACAGTAGGTCTTCCGAAACCAGATTATGTCTAGTAGTGAGACCTAATAAGTAAACGGAATGTGATGCTGACTTCTGATAAGCTGCTGCATTACTGACATTACAGCCGAAATTTTAGCAGCAGGAAGATAAATAAACAGTGGCTAATTTAGTCTAATAAACAGGATGCTGTGTTTTGTTTCTGCTGAATTTTGTTTTTCAAAAGCACCACTTGTTACAATTCCTCCTTGTGTACAAAAGACTTTCAAATATGTTAAAGACATTTTCATCCTTTGGGAGGTCGAGAGGTGGGAGAGGGGGTGGGGGCAGGTGGCCCTTACATCACATCAACATGTTTGCGGTCTGGCTGTATCTAAGCATGAGTCTGAAATAAAAATAAAACTGAAAACACATCTTAAAAGCAAGAGCCTGAATAAAACATAATGTGGCTGAGTCACAATAGATTGTATGAGAAAGAGAAGTATGACTACAGGAGTACTCTTTACACGCTTATGCATACCTTTGTTAATTGGCCCAAACTAGCTAAATTGTGACTAAATTTGGAACTGTCTTTGGAAGAAAGGAAGGTGCTCTGTTTGCACTTACATTACTATGGTTTTGGTCTTTCGGGACAATTCAGAAAGACATCTAAGATCCCATAAATGATTTTGTGAAACAGCCCAGTTATGTGGGGGAATTACTTACATAGGCTTGTATACAGCATTCTGAATCTTACTTTGTTGGGGTATCTTCCAACAAGACCAATAGAACTTTCCTGGAGCATTGTCAAATACTTCCGAAATACAATCCTGCCATGAAAGATCATATATCATGGGAAAAGAAAGCAACACATGTCCGGTACATGAGTCATTACAAAGCAAACTGCAGAATAATATTGCTGCACAGGTGTTAGATTGTGAAATATACAAAAAAATGAACATTTCTGTTTTTCTGTTATTCCTATCAGATTTGAATTTAAGCAATCGTTAATGTAGCGTGTTTCACCACAAATCACAATTGAAGCAGTATTGGCATTATACATTTTAGAGTGACTTTAATGAATTGGACTAAAGATTAACATCTAAACAGTTTAGAGCGAAGCTGATGCCAGTAATAAAGCACAAAAAAACAGTGTTCAGAAAATAATTCTTCTTCTGAACAACTGAGCGTTCTCTGTATCCTGGTTTTTATGTCTTGAAGTCCATGCAGGGGAGACATAAGGAGAACGGTGGGGTTTTGGAGTACTCCAAACATTATATAGTATTCTTTGTTTTTCTTCTAAAGGATGGGCTGTATAATGCCTTTACTATTCTATCAAAAGGCTCGCTGAGAGAATATGATGTGTTTTGTATGATACTGCTCATGCACTTTATAAAAATCAATGACATTGACACACTTCGCTCCAGTGGCTCAAACAAAACCCTGTAGCGGCTCACCTTTATGGGCATCATGGCTCTGACTACATGTTGGGAGCAAGGAGAACATGTTTTGATTAAGCAGAAGTGTGTACTTCCACAAAAAGCGACTTCCACAAAAAGTGCTACCCTCCTTGGTGCTGTGATCATTTTGTTCATTTATGCAGCTGCCTGAGCTTGAACTTTCAGGTGCACACATGACACTGGAATGCTATTAAAGTGTCATAGATAACTATATACTTTATGTTGTTTTTCTATGGAAGCACCACAGATGGGTGAAGGGAAGTCATTATCCTACATGGATTTTTAGGTCTGGCTTGAAAGTGCAACTGTCATCTGATCTTTCAACCTACACCAATATTATTCTACAGTTCTTTGCTTCCACATAAATACATATCTATTCCCGTGCTATTTATGAGTAGAAGCAGACTGGCACAGGCAGCTGAAGGTAGGTAAAACAATCTTTTAAATGAGTGCATGCTGATGAGTATCTGTGTATGTGTGAGTGAGAGAGATAGAACACTTGGATGTGTGTACATGTCTGTATGAGTGAGAGGGAGTGATGGGAGAGTGGGAATAAGAGTAAGTGATAATGGGTGTGAATGTGAGTAAAAATAAGTAAGTCAGAGGAGTGAGATCAATTAAGACTGAAAATGAGAGTGAGAATGAGACTGTGAGAGTAACAAAGTGCAACTGAGTGTGGTGAGTGAGAGTGAGTGGCAATGCGTTTTAGGCAGTGTGAGGCAATGTGAGATAGAGTGTGAGAGAGTATCAGTGAGTGAGAATGAGCATGGGTGAGCATGAGTATAAATAGGTGTGAGTGAGTAAATGTAAGTGAGCATAAGCGAGTGAGTGTGTATGTTAGCATTTGACCATGTATGTGTGAGTGAAAATGCCTGCATTAGAGTGACTGATGAAGAAGTAATAGTGAGCAATAGTGAGTGAGTGAAAATGAGTGACTGATAGTAAGTCAGAACAAGTGAGAGAGAGAGCAAGATTCTAAGAGTGAGGAAGAGTAAGTGTGGGATAAGTGTGAGTGACTAAGTGAGAATGAATGAGCATGAGTGTGAAGGAGTAAATGTTAGCGAGCCTGATTGAGTGTGTGTGTGTGGGTGTGACCTGAGAGCCTGCCTCAGACTCTGGAAATCTGAATGTAATTAGTGGCTTTAGGAGACACTCATTGTATTGTATTGTATTGTAGTGTATTCTGATATGTGCAAAGCACTTTCTAACCCTATGTGGGGTGCTGAAGCGCTTGTCGACGCTACTGGCAAAAGGCTTGCTTTACATATTGGAGGTCATTCTTGGAATAAGGGGCACCCAAAGTAAAAGGCTGGTAGTTGCACACTACAGATAATTCTTGACATATGTGACAGCCATGAGAAAAAAACCTGAAATTATTTTTAGGATAAGGGGCATCCATGCAAAATACTGGTACTGTCACGTTGGAATTCATTCTTGGCATAAGGGATACTTATTGTGAAATGCTGGTGCTGGCATACTAGAGGTAATGCCTAAAATATATTGCTGACGTACTGAAAGTAATGTTTGGCAGAAAGGACACCCTTAGCAAAATGGTGCCTTACTAGCGATAATTCTTGGCATATGGATCACACCAGACAAAATGTTGGTGCTGATGTAATGGATGTAATTTTTAGCATAAGGGGCACCCTTGGCAAAACTTTGGTGCTGGGATATTGGTGGTGATTCTTGGCATTAGGGGTATCCATGGCAAAATGCTGGTGCTGGCATATTGGTGGTCATTCTTGGAATAGGGTCACCCATAGTGAAATGCTGACGCTAGCACACTATAGGTAAATCTTGACATATGGGCACCCATGGCAAAATGCTAGTGCTGACATACCGGAGGTTGTGCTTGCCATTAGGGAGGGCAACCATGGCATATGGGGGGGAGGGGAATGATAGACAACCATGACACTCTTGGCCCTGACATATTAGAGGTAATTTGTGACATATGGGTTACCTTTGTTATATGTTGGGAATCAGATGCAAGTGTCTGGCACTGGCATATTTTATGTAATTCTTGTCATGAAGGAGCAACTCTGGCATATTGGGTGCACCCATGATAAAATGCTGGCCCTTGCACAATGGAGGTATTATTACTCGGAAACACCCGCTGCACAGTTCAGTTCCAGGTCCTATGGGCGAACTGCCATGGAAGTCAATGGAGTGGTCATGATGCAAGGGATGCAGGATGCTGAGGATAATGAGCCAGTGTCGAGGGTCTTCCTGTGGCCAGTCCTTGGTCCGTGAACACGCACAGGTGATTTTTGCCTTAGGGGTCGATGTCGCACGAAGTTCGGGGGAAGTCTAGGACAAAACCAGTTGCCACTGGTCTACTGGTCATGGTTTCAGTAAAACTAGCGGTTCCCTTTAACTTGCAGTAACTTCCATGCAGGGCAATCAAACTGTACTCTGGTGACTTTCCCGGGTCTGGCAGACTCGAGTGCAACTTTTGAACATTAGGACACGGTCTCCCAGGCTGCACTTTGGCGTCGCCAACAGGTAAGCTTCTTGGCACTGGGTTCTCAAAGGAGCAGGCTTGTCAGTTTCTATGGCCCTGTATTTGTAGCAGGGAGTCAGCCAACTGACTCTTGGAGTCACCTTCTCAGTCTAGGGCTCGATGACAACTTTTCCTCGAGTGGGACACCAGAAGCACAGGCCTTTCTTTGCTAGCCCAAGATGCAACAGGTGCAGTCCATCCTTTGGGGCATCCTCTCTTTTCTGGGTCCAGGGGGAAATTATTTTTTCGGTCAAAACATGATCTGAAGTCTGGGTGCCAGGTGTTCCACTTTAATGCCCACTACAAGCCTAGAGGATGTGTGATTTACTAGCAAATAGGCTACCAGGTCCCCTCTCACCTGATGATGACTTCCTCCAAAGTGTGCATATAGCTAGCCCAGAATGCACTATTCTGTTTACTTTCAACATGGCAGAACCCTACTCTTGGCATGTGAAGCTTTCTACCCCAACCAATATGTATGACTACCTGGTGGCTACACGTGTCCTGAAAAAACAGTTTGAAAATGGCTTCTCCCTTTCTGCTTAATATGCCAGCCTGTCTGCTTCAAAAAAAGAGCAGCCCCTCCCATGTGTGGCTACTACTTGACCTTTATGTTCCTGTTTTGAACCTCCCCTTTGGGCTCACACGCATACTGGCCATCCGCCAGGAGGAGGTCACACCCCTTCCAAAGAGTCATTCACACCTATCTCAATGTGGACCGAAGGATGTTTTGAGCACAGCAACTTGTGTGAAACTGTAAACAGCTACTGGAAACTTTGGGCATTCCCATTTCCTTATTTAACTGAGAGGTTGTGCTGGATTTGACCCTTTTTTTAGGATCACCCCCAGCATTTTTCCTTGTTTTGGTGAACCTTTTTTACTGGATATTTTTTCCTGTCCACCACTGGTAACATGTTTGTGCTGTCTTCCTAAAACATAGCACAATTGGCCTACACCAGATTGGTACATTCAATTTACCTGTAAGTCCCCAGTATCTGGTACTACCTGTAAATGCTACTAGTGAGCTACTGCACTCACTGTGACACCCACTAAACTCAAAACTCAGGCGTGCCACTGCAACCTGCAGTGCAGTATTAAACTGCCATTTCGACCTGTCAAAATAAACCTTTTCCAGAACGAAACCTTCCTTTTTAATTCTTATAAGTCACCACTAATATAGGCCCTAAAGGCTCATAGGGTATGGTGCATTTTATTTAAAAAGTAGGACATGTGCACTTAAGTTTACATGTCCTAACAGTGAAAACATTGTTTTTCACTGTTGTAAGGCCTATCTCTCCCAACTAACACTGGATTACCAAATGATTACATTTATCAAGTGCCAACTTTAGATTGGAAGCAGATAGGTATATGCTGTTTACACACCAATAAATTGTAATTGAAACTCCTCTTTAATGGTAAGGCCTGGTTTTAATCCGAATTCTGATAGTGCTACTTTTAGAAAGTTAGCATTTTCTTAACCCAAATATTTGTGCCTTCTGCCAGTGTCACATGATTATGAATACCTCTGATGTTAAGGTTTGTGTATTGCTTCCAGACAGGAAGACGTAGGGGGCTTAGGTGTGGACCGGATGGGCTGTCCTGGCAGGATGACTGGGGAGGGGCTGTACCTAGCCCCACTTAGACTTCAAAGGGCTCTGTCTCCTACACAAACAAAGAACCTGACACCAGTTTTGCCCTGCCTTTTGTCACCCCTATAAAGTCTTGAGCTTTTAGAAGGAGAAGTGGCAGAACTTTCCAGAGCTAGATGTGGTAGTAGGACAGGGAATCCACCACACAAAGGCTGGCACAAGGTAGAAAGATCCAGAGCCACTCACCAGAACACTCCTGGGCCTGTAGAAGTTACAAAAGAAAGACTGTCCTGCTGTCAGAGGACTGTCCTGCTGCTTGAAGGACTGAGAAGGAAGATTGGACCTTCTTGCCTTCCTCCAAGGCTACCCAGGGAGACTCCAAGGGTCAGTTGGCTGTCCTCCTGTGTGAACTGCAGGGGCACAGCAAACACTAGAGACCTCCTTGCAACTGCCCATCCGACCTCCTGCACTGGAACTGCAACTGGACCTACTGAACCCTACTGCTGGCCACTGCTGGAGTGAGTTCCTGATACCCAAGAGGTGCCCCCAGGTCCTGGAACCATGGCTTGCATTAGTGGGAGCTACTTCAAAGAGGAAAAGTTGAAAATCCTGAAGTTTGGGAGCATCGCGACCACAAACAGGCCTGTTCTCACCAATACTCTGCCACCCACGATGACTGTCAATGCAAGACCTGCACTTTTCGCTACAGCAACTACTGCCTGGGACAACCGCCAATGCATATCTACAGCAAGAACCATCCGCGATGCTTGACTAACTCTTCGCGCTACAGCGATGACCATCTGTGATGTTTGACCTGCTCTTCTTGCTACAGCAACAACTTTCCACCTTGTGGCCTCCTCCACCGTAAATGGAACTCTTTGCGTCAGACGTAAAAGGTAACTTTTCAGTGCAGCTAACCTGGTCCCTATATCTAACCCATGCTTTCTCGCGGCCGGCCTGAACTTGTGACGTACCCCTGGTCTAGCGGCAGCACATGACGTCAAGGGGAGCTTTGTGCTCTTGGGCACTATTGTTTGCCAACAAATATCTCTGGTTCTACTGATAGGATTTTTGTTATTCTGGTATCATTTAATTTAAAAAAATGTATTCTATGTTCCTAAATTGGTTTGGGATTTTTCTTGTGTAGTGCTTTCACTTTATTACTGTTTGTGTGCTGCAGAAATACTTTACACATTGCCTCCAAGTTAAGCCTGACTGCTTTTGTGCCAAACTGTGACATCTTTATTGGGTAATATCAAGGGAGAGCAATTGTACCAGGATGTTGTGCTTATATGAGGAAGTATATGGAAAGAACACAGTACTATGGCAATGTGTTCTTGAGAGGTTTTAGGAGTGTGGGCTAACATTAAGAGCAGTTTCCAATGAAAAATATCTACGTAGGCCACAAAATTACTGCATCTGTAGAGAGTCCCAAGAAAGATCTGATATGTGAGTTAAGGCTTGCATGGCTGTTGTATGAGTTATGTATTGCAGTGCTTATAATACGTGTTGAATTTTAGTTGATTGTCAGTTTTGTTTAGTTACTATACCTCCACTTTACCTATGTTTTTTTAAACTGAATTACAGAGGGTTTTTTAAAATGTAAAGATATAATAATTTAAATGGGCTCTAACTTTAACTTCTTTTTAACTGTGTTTGTCAATGTATATATACTGTATTGAAACTACATTGTTTGGATTGGTAATTACTTTGGCACCATTTGATGAATCCGCATGAAACTTAGCAGATCTCTGGTAAAACTGACTAAGGTTTAACTTGCCGAATTTCATGCTCATGTATGAAGGGAAAAACAAGTTAAAACTCAAAAGGGTCAAAACTATGCATTTCAAATGTTCACTCCTTCAGCACATTGTGCTCTATTACTGCATACATCTCTGAATAAAATTACATTAACTTGGCATGAATGCGATATTTACTTAGTGGAGTGCCTCTGTTTTGCTTGGTTTGGTGTGCATGGTGTGTGTCTGTACAATAGTTTTTAGAGAAATTAACTTTTGAAAAATGCATTGAGCAGATATCTTTACTGCTGAAAAGATGGGGCATATGTATAAGAAAGAGGCAGAGCAAAGGTTAGCTCCAAAATTGCTAACGCTGCGCCTGTCACTTGGGAAACTGAGGGATGCACTGCATTTACAACAATACAGTGCACCCCTGCGTTTCTCCCTGCGCTGGCACTAAATTCAGGTGCCTAATACCAAAGAAGGCACCGTTGCACCATAGTGCAAGGGTGCCTGCATTGAAGGAATGAGTATTCATGTGCAGGAAGGTAAACAAGCCAGAATGGCGATTTGTAACTTTTATGTATGCTGCATTGTGCAGCACACATAGAAGTTGGAAATCGTCATTTTTTAAATGATTGCTTATGAGCAGAAAGGGACACCTTCCTGCACATAAACAATCATTCATGGCATTTTCCTGTTTCTGTGTGCTGCACAATGCAGCACACGTAGAAACAGCAAAAACTGAGACAAATAAAGCATTTCTTCTCGTTTCGCCATGTTAAGACCAGGTTTTCCCCATCTTAATTTTGGTGCTGCCTCCTATTTATGCTTCCCTTATAAATAGGGGGCAACATCAAAATTAAGCACCCATTGCACACCCCTTTCACGCTAAGTGTAGCGTGAATGGGGGCCTTATTTACAAGGTGGAGTTAAGCCACGTTAAGTGGCTTAACCCGTCTTGTATAGGGCAAAGGAATTATCACCATAGGAACGCCACTAAAAGTGATGTTCCTGTGGCAATAGGGGCTTGCAAATGTGCCTTGAAGTGTTGTAATGTTTCCTTTTACTTTGGTGCCATTTGAAGAAAATCCATGAATTTGGCACATGTTTTGCTTAACTTACTATTTGTATTTTTTTATTTTAAATGTGTGCAGAAATGTGAAGGGGAGCTGGGGTCAGTTGGCATGTCATTTTTTGCAAATACATAATAGGGAGCAACGTTTCCGTGTGGAGCAAAAAACCTTTTTATGTGCTAATCACTTTGGCGCAGTTTAATGAACCTGACTGAAATATGGCATGGTTTTAGAAAATAATCTGGTGTAGGAACCTCAGGCTTCATGCAATTCCGATAAGAGAGGACAAAGGGACCTGGGTAAAGGGTTTAAAAATGATTTGGCAAGGATTCATGGATTTGCACAAATCCAAGTGTAACTTGCTCTTGATATCTTGAGATTCTTACAAGGGACGTCTGCTGCTTCCACTGCCAGCTGCCTCAGTAAAGAAGTATGAGGAAGTCAATGGGCCACTCCCACCCAATCCAGATGCTGCTCTCAGCATGACAGCAGCACCATAATTGGTCGAAGCGGCCTGGTTAGGCGCTCAGTAAGTGACCGGTGGCCGTTGCTGTTACTCCACCCGGCTGTACAATACAGCTGGGTTGGAGAAATCAAAGTGCTCATGGCAGTTTTGCCGGCCTACAACAGCAGGCCAAACCGTCATGCGCACTTCCACTGCCCAACAACTCCTTCTCTCCCTGCTGGCTGTCACTCAGAATGTGTGGCCCGCCCGCCCATGACTCTGCAGCATCGGCTGTCAGAGAAAAATAAATCAATAATAAAATAATTTTCTTATCTTTTTATTTTTCTCCTGCAGTGAGTGGGATGACGCTCCTCCGCCTGTCAAGAGGGGCATAGTTGAAACACGCTGAATAGAATTACACTCAACTTGGCAAGGAGCTAGAACTTTACACAGAGGACTGCCTTTGTTTGGTTTGGTGTAAATGTGCCCAGTGGTTTTGTACACATTAGCATTTTAAAATTGTGTCTGCAGTGCTTCGAAGAATTGAAACTTAAACATATCTTGACAGTTGAAAGGGTGGTTTTTGATATGCCTATAACCATAGCGTTATTTGATGAATTTACACAACAGTTGGCATAAGGGAACTATTCATTTTTTTTTCTAAATGCATCCCATTGTATTTAAAAAAGAAAAATTGCTTTATTTAAAAGCAATCACGAACATGGTGGTCTGCTGACCCCAGCAAGCCACCATCCGCGTGATTTTAGCGATTCCTAGGGGGTCGCAAATTGCGACCTACCTCATTAATATTAATGAGGTAGGGTGATGTGCGACCCCCCTACAAATTGCTATATGAAACTCTTGGAGTTTCATACATTTGTAATAGCGATTACCTAATTGCGATTCGCTGAAAATCATAATTAGGTAATCGCTATTACAAATGTTGATACATTTGGCCCCTAATCTTTGATGCTAAGATGCTAGTTGCATTTCACAATATTATTTTCAATAAAGGCCATAATAATTATTTAATTAATATTTTTGGCAAGTACAGCACATAGCACAAGTTGCCTCAGATCAGACTGCTGTACATGTTCAAGCATTACAATGTATATGTTTCTGTATGTTTAAACATTAGGATATGTGTCCATAAATTTAAAGATTGGAATATGTAAACATTAGATTATGTATACATAAGTTCAAAGATTAGAGTATGCATACATATGTTTAGACATTAGACTATGTATACATAAGTTTAAACATAAGAATATATATACATAAGTTTAAACATTAGACAATGTATACATAAGTTTAAACATTAGAATATGCATCTTGATGTTCACACATTAGAACATGTATACAAATGTTCAAACATTAGAATATGTATGTTGATGTTCACACATTAGAATATGTATGCATATCTTTAAACATTAGACCATGTATCTTGATGTTCAAACATTAGAATATGTATGTTGATGTTCACACATTAGAATATGTATGCATATCTTTAAACATTAGACTATGTATCTTGATGTTCACACGTTAGAACATGTATACATATGTTCAAACATTAGAATATGTATGTTGATGTTCACACATTAGAATATGTATGCATATCTTTAAACATTAGACCATGTATCTTGATGTTCACACATTAGAATATGTATACATATGTTTAAACATTAGGCTATGTACCTTGCTGTTCACACATTAGAATATGTAAGTATGTTTAAACATCAGAACACTGAATACAGTCTGTCCCTGTAAAGGGTAAAGGGAACCTGCCAAGTGAAACAAGTCCTTGTTATTGATGTGTCGCCGCAGGTGCTGAGAGCGGCTGCGCATAAATGAGCAGCACAGCGAGGCACCCTGTGTCCCAGCGTGAGGCTACCGAGGCATGAAACGACGGTCTGATGAGGCTGCAGAAGCAGATTGGCACCTGCAGGGAAACATCAAGCAAATGGCATGTTCTGACAGCACAGCTTGGGGAAGACTCGGCTATTTTTAAAGGACGCTAATACTCCATAAGCCCATGTGATGCCAACATGCAGTTCATATTTTATGTAATTTGCATAAGCACAGAACAACAGTATCTGCTTTAATGTTATACACAGCGCAGGCCCCTCCTCCATCTATAACGTTTGACAATAAAGCATCCTCTAGAAAGGCATTTTTTAGCATTATTGACAAGAAGAAAAGATGAATGCAATCTAAGAAAGAATATAATAGAATATCGCTAATGAATAATGAAAAACCAATGTCTCATAACACAGTAAAAAATTGAATTCACCATTTATGTAACCAATCACTCTTAAGGGCCTCATTTATGAGAAGTGTTGCATCGCTGCGTGAAAGCAGCGATACAACACTTCTCAGTGCGCCCTCCTTGCGACATGAATGATGTGTCATATTTACTGTATGACGCATCATGTCGCAAGGAATGACAGATTCGTCAGTATTACTGACGTATCTGTCGGCACAAAAGTGGGGCATTGCTGGAGTTGTGTTGGAAGCGTGACGCAGCTCCAGCAATGTTCCTTTCACATGGGGCAAGCCCCATGTGAAAGGGGCTGCATCACCCTTACGTCTGCCATGAGGCAGGTGTAAGGTTTTGACGCATTGGCGTCCTAGAATTGTTGCAGCAAAATCACATGAATTTCACTGCGCCACTCTTACGACCCTTTCTTGGGGGGGAACGTTAACCCTGCATACATTATGCCTGATGCAGGTATAATGTAGCACAGGGGCTCACGAAGTGACACATCTGCCTGCGCAGACCTTCAAAAATAAGGCCCTTAGAGTCCAGGAGACTTTACATCCAGAAGCAAAATACATGACGAAATTAACATTTATACTCAAAGCAGTTAAACATTTATGCCAAGCTGTTCTTAAATGACTGTACAAAGAAGGTGTTGCAAAAAACAACAATTCCCGTCATAATTTGATTACACCCACAGAAAATCCAAATAAAATTGATAATACATAAGCATGTGCTGAAAATAAAAAAATTAGGGACTTGTGTATTGTTTGACAGACAGTAACCTATCAGTTAGCGTGGCACGATATTACCACAGCACCCTGGTGAACTTCAGTTGATCAAATTTAGAGATGACTAAAGGCCTACTGGTCATCTCTGTATCTTGAGGGGAATTGCCAAACTGGCTGTTCAATTCAAGGTACTAAAACTTTGGTGGGAGCCACGATTGGTTATGATAGTGGGCCGGCAAACTTTTTCAAGCAGGACTTTGTTTTTTAAACTAAAAACAAATGACTCCCTAATCTTAGGGATTTTTTCACAGGGTGTGTGGGTAATAATTTGTTTCTGTCCTTCACAGGCAGGGGTTTCCGGGCAGTGATGGGCAGAAAAAGAGACATTACATCATCAAACCTAAATAGGGAGGACATGCAATGTCCTTCCTCCAACGGCCCCTACTCCTTTGGGCAACGGGAGGAAGTTTTCCTTCACAGAACCAACTGGGGCTCCATTGACGGACAACGAAAAGTCTGTCTTTTCTCTAAAAGAGATGGGTGGAACTGGGATTTGTCAGACAGGGCATTACGTCACCTTTGCGATAGAGTACCCTGTCTACCAAGCTCTAAATCAGGCCCTTAATCACTCAGATGAAATGACAAATGATAATAATGTGATTTTAATATAGCACTCTATGAAAAAATGTATTCTCTGAAGAGCACAAAAGACGTCAACAGGGAGGGTTTAACTCAACGAGCCATGATTCTGACTTGTTAAATGAACATTATGGTTGGATACTATGATTACAAAATACTTAGCTACACACACCAAAGCCACCATTCACTTTAAAGAACGTCATTTTAAGAGAGCTATAGTTATATACCAAAATGTAAAATAAAAGCTGCTGAAACTATCTAATCATGGATAGCAGCAGGACCATAAAAGCCTCTGTGCACTCCTTATGATATCATACATGACATAACTGATGACAATACAAATGACAATATCATTGATGACATCTGTGGACGCAACTCTGTAGTTCCACTCAATAGTCCGTGGGAATTTCTTTTCTGTTTACTAATACTTTTAGGGATGGTTTGATACATCTGCATGGAACATTAAAAAACTGTTTATGCATGTCTATTTTCATTGGTTACCACAAAAAAGACAGGCCCTTTGGCTTAGTTAATACTTATTTTGTTTTAAGCACATGAATTGTGTGCCATTGCGTGTGTGTGTGTGGTTGAATGTGTGTGTGTGTATGATGTGTGGGTGCATTTGCATGTGTGTGTGTTTGAACATATATGTGTCCATGTGTGTCTGTGAACCACCATGATTCCTGACTAAAACATTTTAGCAAGCACTACATAGAAAATGGAAAGGTACATTCATCAGTTAGTAGCATGGGTTGAGACAGAAATACTGCTCTGGGCACACCGAAAGCAAAGCGCTTTCTAAGCATATTTTAAAGGGTTGGTACAATAAGTCATACACACAGCTGAAATGACAAGCCAGACCTAAGGTCTCAAACTATGATGTTGTGCTTTTTAGATCTGTTCTTGGAGTCAACTTTTGGCATCACACCAGACTACTGTTTTTCAACAATAATCATACAGAGAGGGGCTTTAGTCAGAGGGCTTCATTGGTCTGCTAAACTGTCATTCACATTTTGCTTCCACCCACTTGCAGCATACTGTATGGGGCAATAGGTGAGCCCAGTATATCCATTGACTCTCTTCACTTTGAGTGACCGCACAAAACAAGTGCACATTGTTCACAGCTTCTTAAAATAATTTCTTTCTCTTCAGGGACAAAGTTGCTTCCAAGTGTCCTTTATCGACTTATTTACTTAAGTTAACTTTAATTGCTAGTTATTTATTATTTCTGGCCTTTCTGTATGCAATTACATGTTGATTTAATTTCCTTCTCCTTTTTAAGGCTGCAGTGGTAAGGTGTTTAAATGACACTGTAACATTGTAGTTGCCTGTAATTTGAGGGCTTTATTTGATGATTTATTGTTGTCTCCTTCACTTACAATAATAATAAAATGTATCCACAAATGCAAGGATTGTTTTTTAAAAAACACCACCAGTAAACCTGCGTGAATGTTAAATATGTTACTTCAAGCATGAGGCAACCATGTTGAGGTGATTGCATGTTTTTTATTTTTTCTGTTGCATTTGCCAGCAACCATTGCACCAGCGAAGGCGAGATGTATTGGCTTTGCCAATGCTTGTTGTAATATGGTGTCAATTTGTTAAAAAGTTGTTTTTATATATTCTCAAATGTAAAGGTTATAGAAATGTTTCTGTTGATTTTCAAGGTGATTGTGAAACAGAATTTGGCAACCAGAGCCACCAGGAAGTTCTGTAGTCCAAGGTGGTTGTCTCATTATTTGGATTTTTGGATTTGCTGACCTACAGTGCAAAAGCTCATCTGGAGGGTAAAAAATCCCCACATCGATATGGGGCGAGATGTCTTTAGATGAACTATAGTGAGGAATAGGGCACAATCCCAGAGGGGTAGACTATGCTTTTAAAATTAAAATGTCACGAAAATAGTCTGTTTATTTCAGTCAGTAGTGTCTATTCGTGGATTTCCATATCGGCAATCACTTACAAGCCAAAAAAAGCCCTTGAGGATGCAGAGCTGCTAAGCTCCCCAGCAATCCTCTCCAAAAATAGGTTTTCCCATATTCAGTTCTCTTGAGCTGTTTATGACAGCAACCTAACCTTGCATAGAGGCTGAGGAGTGGAAATGTTTGCTACGCATCCTTCACACTTCCTGTTAGCTCCCTTGTCTTTCTGATTGGCTGGAATGCAAATCTGCAACCTGATGTCCCATGGTCCTCTGAATCCTCCCCAGACTGCCAAAGGGCTGGGAAGCACAGCCCTCCATACTTCCCAGGTTAACCCAAGGGCAGGGACACAATATGAATGACCTCTCCCTTAAATGCCCTCCTGACACATATCTGAGATACATCTGAAGATAGCTTCTCTGCTCACTTCAAACATGTGCAAGTGGAGAGAACGGGGAGTCAGACATTTGTACTCGATGCAACACTTTCTGAGTGACGCATACTTGTCCATTAAATACTTGATGAGTAACTTAGTGACACACATCAAATGTTCACATGCCTGCATTCATCACTGTAAAACTGCTGTAGTACACCTTGCATAAGGCCTTACATTGATCAGGAGCTTACATTGTGCTAGTTTTGCTCATGGTTTACAGTTGGTGGTAAATTGATGTTGCCACTTGCAGTTTAAAATATAGATTTACATCAAAGATAAAATCCAGTTTATAGATTACATTCATATGAATAAGAATTTCGCTCATGGAGTCGAATAGGTGGGGGGATTAATAGAATATTTGCTTTTTCACTGTTCAAACTGAACCAGCTTCATTCATCCATCTAATTGGCAACTGCAACCAGAGTGGCTTCCTTTGTGTTGACATTAGTGGCCCAAAATATTTTTGGTCAGCATTAGCATACATATACTGATTATATGTCAGAGCATCATTGAGAATAAACTTAAATATTGTGTCCAAAATACCACATACAAAAATATTGTCACATTAGATATAGATTTTAGATTATATAAATGCCAATGGGGCAATGCTTTGCTCATGATATTTAGGACACAATATTTTTATCCTATGATATATGGTTCACAATAGTCTGGTTACATAACCATGATTGCCATAGAGTGCGCACTTCGCCTGGGGTCATTGGATCCCTTTACACGTGCACCATTATTTTCTTACCTTACCTTTAAGGAGGACCTAAGACCCAAAGGTACAAAAGCGTTTGAGTTTCCTAATTTGTGATTTCCTAAAAGTGATTGCGACGCCATAGGAATCGCTATTAGGAATGTGCAATTTTTCTACATTCCAATTTGTATTTCCTAAATAGCGATTTCTTAGGATTTGATATTCAGAAAGGGAATTTGGTACAAATGGCCCTTAGAGACTCACAGAGTGTCACGCAGAGGCCAACAGCAGGTTCCAGTAGAGGACGAGTTGCCGGAGGTCTGCTGGGCACTTTCAGGAAAAGGCACCTTGCAGCGTGTTGTGTCCCTGTAGCCACACCGGAGGTCATCCAGCTGTCCCTTGGATTCCACATCTTTGTACTGGGTTCAGAGGGGAGTATATCCAGTTTTTAAAGTTTTTAAGGCTTCTCTCATGTCAAAGGCAGCAGGTCCATCCCTTTTCTATGCTCCTGAAAGTTCAGAAAGTGTTCTGATAGCATGCCTTGGGTGACCCATTAATGCTTGGTACTAACTAGTGTGTTAGGGAGACCCCTAGGCACTCCATAGCAAATGTTTCAGAGGCATTCTTCCTCACTTCTTCAATAAATCCTGTTTTCCTTAGTACAAACAGGTCCAACATGGCACGTGAGGGCATTTTCAAAATGGCAAAAGTCTTTGGCCACACTAAACCTGGGCTCTGAAGATTGTGTAGGTGAGTGCACTATGATAATCACTAATATACTCCCACAAAGAACACTAAAATCCAGTTTGAAGCAGGCACTCTACCCATAGCAAACCTAGAGACTGAAGTCTCGTACGACAAAAGCAGGGTCCTTCAGCATCCAACAGGGAATACACAAGAATTATCCTGGCATCGTGTTCTGTGTTGCGTTACTTTGTATTTACTAAACCTCACAAAGCCAATCAAAGTGGGTTTGCATGTCTTAGTAAATGCCAAAAATGAATTTGCGTCAGGACTGTACCACAAACATGACACAATCTTGGTGTGAAATCATCGTAACTATATTTTAAAAAAGGGCTGTAAGCTTTAACCTAGAGTCCAGTAATACCCAATTCCAAGAAAGTGAGTCCAGTGGCTTGAGGTAGCACCTAACGAGTTCCTGAAGAGATAAATCTGTTTAGCCTGTGTGTTCTTTAATACATATTTATAATCACAGCATCATGATGGCCTCATCCATCTTTAGGATAACTATTTATCTCTTCCAGGCACGGAACTGAGGGCTACATATATCATTTTTTCAATTAGTGATTACCTAATTGTGATTTTCTACAAATTGCAATTACGTAATCGCTGCTCCTAATGTATGAAACTCTTTTGAGTTTCATTAGTGATTCCTAATGGGTCGCAAATAGACCTACGCCATGAATATTAATGAGGTAGGTCACAATTTGTGACCCATTAGGAATCTACTCCATCTCATGCATATTAATGAGGTAGGTCGCAATTTGTGACCCATTAGGAATCTACGCCATTAAAGGGATGGTGGCCTGCTGAGGTCAGCAGACCATCATACATGTGATTGCTTTTAAATAAAGCAGTCTTTTTTTTTTTTAAATGCAGCCCGATTTCCTTAAAGGAAAACGGAATGCATTTAATAGGAAAAAATGAAAGTAGGCAGTGATCCGTGGGACCACTGCCTGCTCTTAAAATATCTATTTTTTTCCATTCTCAAAGGAGTCCACTCCTTCCCATTTGCAAATGGGATACCACCTCCTTCTGGGAGTCAGTAAAATATGAATGTTTTGCGACCATAATACGGCCACAAAACATTCATACATCCTAGTCAGATTCGGTATTTGGAAGGGACGCCCTAAACACGCCCCTTCCAAATACCGAATCTCAAACACAAATTGCAATTCGGTAACGTGTTACCGAATTGCAATTTGTGTTATACATATGTAAAAACATTTTTGCGGTTGGAAACGGGCCAATTGGCCATTTCCGACCGTAAAAATGCTTCATACATGTGGCCCTGATATTTTTCTGGAACCCCATTTTTAATGCTTTCAGTGCGAACAAGCTAGATTGGACTAAGTGCCTTCAAAAAACCCTAGGCCTTTCGGCCACCATAAGGGGAAACACGTGTTAGCTGAATATTTGCTGTCTACCACTAGCAACTCTGCTGTTATACACCCATATTGTGTATATTGTGCACTGTAAAAAATCTGTGATGTTCACATATCAAAATGTTGCCTATAATTTGTATTTAAAAACGCTGTAAATATCAATTGAATATATGATAATCACCTTTGGATTATTTAAGCTGTGAACGTTAAAGCACTTATGTGATTATTATTGTCCAAATTGTTGAGATCGTGTACTTTACAAGTATTTCTTTTCTAAAAAATCTTTTATAATTATTGTGGCTAAATCACCTTCCTTACTTGTGCAAACTTATAGTAACTCTGGGCCAGCTAGTGAGGGCTGGCTCTGATGTTGTTTAAAACAACAAAAAATGATGAGTGGGGGGTTTCTAATGTTCTAGCTGCTTTACAACCACTGTGAGATAACCACTGATCCATAATAGTCAGTGTGTCTTTTGATTTCCTACTTTTAGCCGCTCGCTGTTCCTGTCTTTTATCAATCACCGCTTCTTATCAAGTTGCAGCATCGAGTTGTCAATAAAACATATTAAAAAAAATGTGAACAGTAATCAGTGAAGCCTAAACGATGTGATGTCATTGAATGGATAGTGGAGAAGTGTGGCTCAATGGTTAGAGCGGCAGACCCTAATGCAGAGATCTGGCCCGGGACCAGGGTTCAATTCCTTCCTCGGCGGGTCTTGGGCTCAATTTCCTCGGACCTGATAATTCTCGCCTCGGTGCCTACTCTAATCATGGGTCCCACTCTGCAACTCTGGGCAATAGCTTGCTTAATCTCCACAACGGCCCCAACAGCACTGGGGATGCCTGGCTTCACCTTGGGGGTGCCCAGGAGTGGACATTTCACCGGGAAAGCCAGGAAGGGTTCCAGTGCCAGGATGCCCCGTTGCTGGGGCAGCAGTGCGCTGTACAAAAAAAAATAATAATATGTTAAAAGGGTGTTTTTACGATCGCTGTCATTAATCCTATGACACCCTTGTGCAACGTTCAGCTTTCACAATATGTTCTGAAACCCGAAAAGAAAATAGAAATGCACATAAAATATTCATTCTGCTACCCTGCACCTAAAAGCGTGTACCAGTGTTCAATTACCATGTTGTCTTTGGATCCAAACGCATACACAACAATACAATGGATTTACTGTAAAACTCAGTCTCTTTCCTGTCAAGTTTTTGACCACTTCCCTGACGGTGTTGATTTTTATTTCATCCTCCTTTTCTATTTATAATTTCCGGAATGTTTAATTTGATTATCTTCCCTTGAGACCATGCTGTCTCATTTTGAAAGGTCTGGCAGTACAGTTCACTGAAAATCGCCACATTCCTGTTTTCTTTCTGCAGAATCGTTTATCCTTCAAGACAGCCTGGTCGTGGAATCTTGTTCTAAGTGTTGTGTATAGAAAAAAAGTAAAGGGCGTTTTAAGTTCACAACCAAAAAGTGCTCTAATAAGCATGCAAACTGCTCGCCATTTAGAAGCCTGTCTTTAGCTGAAACAATTGTCAACAGTTAGAAGTAATGCCAGGTTAACAATAAAGTAACTCTAAAAACTGGAAAAAGCATTTTATTAAATCCAAGATAATAAATGTCGAACAGATTTCTGGTGCAGTCTTGTCTACGTTCTACTTATGAAGAAGTGACGACGATCGGGTGGTGAAGAAAATACAATAAAGGATTTAAATCACAACAAAGGGGCATGGCAAGTCCAATAGAGCTGGCCTTTGGCATAGCTGCAGTAAGCCAAGCTATCTCTCTCATGTCAGAAGCAACTGCTTCAAAGTCTATCACAAAGCTTCAGTACTTCAGTTATTTTCAGTTATTACTAGATGTATCTCTGGAGCCAGATACAACTGCTTCAAATGACCATCACAAAACTGAGGCTTTAACATAACAATGTACATCCACACTTGTTCTATAATGATGTTTTCTGACTGTTTTCCATGAGATTAATAAATATGCCAATGTGGTGTATGATTATGAGTCAATATTGTAGATTTCAATACATTTCTTGATTTTAACTCACAGTGGCACCCTGCTACCAGTCACAGGTACATACACATGATTGCAAATGTCCAACCTTGGGGGCTAGTTTGAGGGAGATATATACATGTGGCTTTTGTACAAACAGAATGGAGATAGTGAAGATTTCAAGAATACAAGCTTGATCTCACTCCTAACTGCGGCTATCAAATCTTAGTGATGGTAATCGCCATCTTTAGGTAAAGGTAATTGCAATGATAGTCAACCCTGACCAGTCTAGTGTATGCCGGGTCGGTAAATCATGGACAGCTTGGAAATATTTCAGGGCACAATTGAGTATGTCAGAGACTGAAGGGTCCAGGTAGCCTTCGTCAGTCTAGACTATGAGACGGTATTCCAGAGCTATGAGTTCAAGGACTGGACACTCAAAGCACTGGAACTGGGGGACTTCTTCCGTGACATCGTGAGCCCAATCTATAGAGATACCTCTAGCACTGTATATGCGGGTAGAAAACAGACACCATTCTAGTCATGTCAGGTGTCAGATAAGGTTGCCCATTTTAACTGTGTTTATGTGTTTGTGTCATATTTTACCCAGCAGATTCCATGGTTTCTGTACAACTTGGATAGCTGTGGATGTTGGGCCATAGCTCAGGTTCCACACAGAAAAACCTACACATTTCT
This sequence comes from Triturus cristatus, assembly GCF_964204655.1. Taxonomy (NCBI): domain Eukaryota; kingdom Metazoa; phylum Chordata; class Amphibia; order Caudata; family Salamandridae; genus Triturus; species Triturus cristatus. Next base: position 955,354,362 of record NC_140583.1, read on the forward strand.
GAAAGCTAGACACCCGGGAGAGTTGAGGGTAATGTGACTTTAGTGGCTCTCACCAGGTAATTTTACCCAGAAGCCCTTGTAAACCCCAAACTGTGGCTAAAAGCACACATTTCCCTCACATTTCTGTAGGAGAACATTCTGGAATCTGCTGGGATCCACAACTTTCCTACCACCCAGCATTCCCCCAAGTCTCTCAGTAAACATGGTACCTTACTCATGTGGATGGGCTTAGCCCCCACAATAGGAAAGGGCCCAAAAAGCAACCTGGACATATTACCTTTTACCACTGAAAAAACTACCCTTTTTGTAAGTTGGGTAGCTGTGGATTCCTCATATTTCTGTGACAGGACAATCAAGAATTTGCGTGGAGCTACACATTTCATACCTCCCCATGTTTCCCCAGGTCTCCCAATAAACATGGTACCTCACTTGTGTAGGTGGGCCTGCCCATGCGACAAGATAGGGCCCAAAACTCAACATGGATCCGTCCCCTTTTTTCAGTGAAAACCAACCCTTTTTTTTGTAATTTACTTAGCTGTGGATTTGGGCTCAGCCACCACCTAGGAAAACCTACCAAACCTACACATTTCTGAAAACTAGCATCAGGGAGACTTGAGGGTGGCCTGACCTGCACGGCTCTCATCAGGTAATTTTACCCAGACGTCCTTGCAAACCTCAAACATTTGCTAAAAACACACATTTCCCTCACACTTCTGTGTCAGGAAGTTCTTGAATCTGATGGTAGCAATACATTTCTAATCACTCTGCATTCACCAAAGTCTCCCAATAAAAATGATACCTCACTTGTGTGGGTGGGCCTAGCCCCCGCAACAAGCTCAAAACGCAACATGGACAGGTCACTTTTTTCCACTGAAAACCAACCCTTTTTTGCAATTTGGGTAGCTGTGGATTTTGGGCACAGCTCAGCCAGCACCTAGGGAAACCTATAAACCTCCACATGTCTGAAAACCAGGCACCAGTGAAAGTCCAGGGCTGTGAGAATTGCATGGCTCTCACCAGGTAATTTTGCCAATAAGCCCCTGCAAACCTCAAATTGTGGCTAAACGCAAATGCTTTCCTCACATTTCTGTGGGAGAACCATCTGGAATCTGTTGGGAGCCACACATTTTCTACCACCCATCATCCCCAAGTCTATCAGTAAACATGGTACGTCCATCGTGTAGGTGGGCCAAAGGGCCACTCGTTGTGAAGTCCATCGTCATGCAGGTCAGTTTCCACGGTGGTGGAGTGCGGGCTAGACACAAGCCTGGGTTAATGCAAATGCCACGGTACACAGGGTATTAGTGAAAGGGGGCTTCCAGTGGGTCTAGCATATCAAACCTCAGCAGGGAAATGGGCCAGACCTCCTGAGATGCTGCTCTTTCAGTGAGCCTGATGACCAACAACACGGTGTACCTGACAAGTGTGGTCGGTGCCTGTGGATGCAGCGGGATGGCTCTTCCAACCCAAGGTAGATGCTAGATGGTTGGCGAAGTGCTGGACAGTCCTCCAGGTGTTGGGGAGGATGCACAGATTTTGGACGAGTTGGGTCTTTGCAATTGTCAAAGTCCCAGCCGCTAGGCAGAGTTTTGCCCAGGTTCGGTGTAGATCCTTAGTTCTCATGACGACAGCTCTCATTTGTCGTTCTTCTGTTCTAAGGTATAAGAATCTGAAACTCTGGTGTTGGACAAACAGCTAAATACTCAATTTAGGGGTGTTTAGGGGAGTATATGGTAGTAGCCAATGGGCTACCTAACACTAGGGTGACTACACCCCCGATATGACCATTTCCTTTTTTTTTTAAATTTTCTTTTTGGTTTATTAACATTAAGTGGTACAATTATACCATCGACGTACACAAATATCAGTATGCATTTATACAGTATAACACACTGCATTTTACATCATCGTTAGAGTATACAATACGTTCACGGTTCTTAAGTCCACATATGTACATACAGTGGGATCCAGATCCCGCTAATCGGTTTCTATTTCTCGATTTATTACTGGCAACGTGCATATATCCCCCTATAAGTGTTCCAACCGCCCCACAATTGCATCAATTTTTTGGGGCAACCTCTGCGTACATATACCGCTTTTTCCGCCACCATACCCATATCCATATCTTTACACAGTGGGGGTGGTGAGTGAGCCCCAGTGTTTAGCAATGTTTCTCTTGGCCAGCATCATTCCTAGAGTTGCCCAAGTCTGTGCCGTAGAATTAAGGTCCTTCGCCTCCCAGATATTGAGAAGGCAGCGTTTGGGCTCTGGTGGGACTGGGCTCCCTCTTACTCTCGTAATGATGGACATAACTGATTACTATTGCGGGACAGTCCCAAATTGTATGAAAAAAGTACAGTTGGTTGTCAGTTTTACCTATCTTGTAGAGAGTAGTTCTAGTGTAGTAGATTCTATTAAGGATCTTAAGCTGTACAAGGAGCAATTTGGATGTGATCGCAACTTCTCTAGGGGATGCTAAAGCCTCCTGCCAATCGGTATCATCTAGTACCACAACTCTTCCTGCCATTTATCTCTGAGCTTTTCCATGGGATCGGGTAGGTTATTGACGATTTTACGATATGTCATGGATATGGCCTTCATGCCCATGTAGTCTGTCAACAAACCATTCTCTAGTGGTGAAGCCTTGGGGAGACTAGTGTCAGGGGGGATTGCCGCCTCCAGGGCGTGTTTAATCTGATGATAGCAGAATCATTCCGTGGGTGCCATTTTATATTGGTCTTGGAGTAGCGCAAAGTGGATCACCTTTCCTTGTACCCAGAGATCTCCCACTGTTGATATCCCTATGTTGTCCCAATGCTTGAAACCTTTACTCTTACCCAGTCCACCTAGCCTCTCCGTGTCCCATATGGGCGTCACTTGTGTAATTTTGTTGTCCCATCCCAACCTTTTGAGTACTATGTTCCATACCCAGAGTGTGTTTTTCGTTAGGCCTATCAGGGCCTGTGTTTTATTATAGAGTGCCCGATATAGCCCTCCCTTTCCCAGCTCCAATCTGTTGAGGGTGTAGGCCGGATCTGTGTGGGGGACATGCAACCAGTGGTTAACCACAGTCAATTGGGACGCCCAGTAGTATGTCTGTATACTTGGGAGTGCAATGCCACCATCATACCAGGTTCTGGACAGTTTTGACATCGGTATGCGAGCTGGTTTGTTATTCCAGAGGAGTTTGGTGACTTCTGCCTCTATGGCTCGGAAGTAGGACTGGGGGACCAATAACGGTGTATTTTGGAGGGCGTAAAGGAACCTAGGGAGTGCCATCATTTTAAAAAGTGCAGCTTTTCCTAGTAGCGAGAGAGGCAGCGATTGCCAGTGTTTGGTGTCCCTTTGGAGCCGCTTCAGAGGAGCCTGAAGATTCAGAGTCATGAAGACCTCCGGGTCATGGGTGGCATGGATTCTCAGGTACTTAAAACTATTTTCAGCTATCGTTACGTCACAGCCGGCGGGTAGTACTGGCGACGGCCCTCTAAGAGTATACAAAACGGATGTAGTCCAATTGATCGTGTATCCTGAGTGTCTCCCTTAGGATCCACATATGTCTCCTGCAGGAGCCACATATGTCCAGTATGCTAGATAGGGAGCATTTACGGGAGGCCATATAGAGAAGAACATTGTCTGTGTATAGGGAAATACGTTCTTCACACCCCTCAGTCCAGCGGAGCCCGCGAATGACAGGATATTGTCGTGTCCAGGCCGCCAAGGGCTCTAGTACAAGGGCGAAAAGAAGCGATGACAGCGGACAGCCCTGTCTTGTACCTCGGTTCAGTGGAAAATCTTTGGACTTATGCCCATTGGCCACCACATGGGCCAGGGGATTGGTGTATAGTAATCTAACCCAAGAGCAGAATCTTAGTCCAAACCCCATCTTCGTGAGGATGATGAAAAGTAAGGGCCATTCGACCGTGTCGAAGGCTATTCATGCATCAAGGGATAATAGAATGGCTTCTTCTTGTATGGTGTGTTTGCGACCGTGACTGATCTGGGTGTATTAATGTGGACAAGTGTGGCGTGAGTGTGTTGGCCAAAGTCTAGGCCAGTATCTAGGCCTCTGCATTAATCAGGGATATAGGCCGATACGAAGCACACTCCCGAGCGGGTTTACTGGGTTTATAAATGGCTACTATTGTTGCCGTTCTTTGGTCTCGAGGGAGTTCCCCCTTTTCCAGAGTGGCCTTATACATGTCTAAAAAGTAGGGTGTAAGTGTAGTTGCCCTTCGTTTGTACCACTCTATAGGAATACCATTCGGGCCCAGGGCCTTCCCTGATTGGATTTTTCTGATCGCTAACGATATTTCTTCCGTGGAGAGCTCTGCCTCTAAGAGTTAAGACTCCTCCTCTGGGAGCTTAGGGAGTCGGATATTACGGAGGAACTCCTCTGCTTCCTCTTGTGTTATTTTAATCGCAGAGGTTTATACTTGCTCGTAGTGAAGCGCTAAGAGGTCTGTTATGGCTTGGGGGTTTGGCGTAACTTCACCTGTGGGGAGCTGGAGTTCCGCGATCCACCTATCTGCCTTGTCTCGCTTGTCAAGCCAGGCTAAAAACTTGCCATCTTTATCACCGACTTCAGATATCGTGTGTTGAGTCGTGGATAGTTGTATCTTCGCTTTCTCCCATAGGTGGTCTTTATACTCCTGTTTATTGAGGAGTAATAGGTGTGTGTTCGCGTCTGAGGGGTTCTGTCCATGGGACCTCTCGAGGTCACTCATCTCCCGTTCGAGTGTCACTACCGCCTGAGACTTTTCTTTTTTGTGGTTTGTTATGATTGAGATCGCCTGTCCACGAAGCACAGCTTTATATGCCTCCCATAAAATAAGAGGGGAGAAGACAGTGGGTGTGTTCTCATTGAAATAATGTTTGGTGGTGTCAGTCAGTCCCTTCCAGATCTTAGGGTTTTTGAGATACCCCGGGTATATAGGGAATATTCAATGCTGTGTTGTTGTATGCCACATGTAGCTAACAGAAATAGGGGAATGGTCCGAAATGCCCCTTGATAGATGTATTACGTCTGCGAACTTCCATATCTCGCCCGCCGGCGCCAGTATGTGATCCATTCTGGAAAGACATTAATGTGCGCCTGAATGATATGTGTATTGCCGAGTTTGTGGAAAGGGGAGTCGCCAGACATCCACCAAGCCTATGGTATCCAGGAAGTCTGTCAAGTTACAATGTGTCCGGTGTTGCTGCCGGGGAGGTGTTTGGTCTAGGGTGTCATCCAACATTGCGTTAAAGTCACCTCCTATGACTAAGTCCCCTTGTGGAAGTTGAAGTAGGAACGCACTGAGAACGCCAATGAGTGAAGGGCAGGGGGGATATAGACTGACACTATGTTGACCACCCGCCCCTCCCATTGACAGGACAGTGTAGCGAATTGCCTCCGGGTAGGTCGCTCCCCACGCCGCGACAGCGAGCGCCACCTCTGCCCCCGGCCCCCCTGGTTACTGCTGCCCCTGAGCGTGAGTGTTTTCCTTTTTGCCTTCTGTACCCCTGGTTGTCTGTGCGAGTGTTTTCCTTTTTTGCCTTCTGTACCCCTGGCTGTTGAGCGAGTGTTCTCCTTTTTTGCCTTTTGTACCCCTGTTTGCCTGTGTGTATCCCCCGTGCCCGTCGCCTTTTTTCTGCCTCGTTTTCTCGATCGCTTTTTCCTCGTTTTTTCCCGCCTTTTGCGGCCCTCGCCACTCCATTCCCTCTGCCGCTTTTCTCGCCGTTTTTGCCCGCATCCCATTGCCCCCTACCCTCCCGCCACCCGCCTCCCAGCTGACCCCTCCTCCCAGCTAGCCTTAAATGGCGGCCGCTGTGCGACCGCGCGCAGCGGGCGCGCCTCTGGCGCGCCGAAGGCGCGCCTAAGGCAAGCCCGTCTGCGCCCGTCCACGCCAGGACCGCGTCCAGCGCCCGAACCCCTGGCCCCCAGACCCCCGCCGAACCTGCGACCCCACCACCCTCACCACCCTCAACCCCGGCCGCACGCCGGGCTGCCACCGCGCCACCCCGAAACGAACCCATGGACCCTTCACCTGCAGCAGCTGCCGCTTCACACCGCTCCCGTCAAGAACGACTCCCCCGGAAGCAATCTCCACTGCATCCTGGTCAACACCCAATCCGTTCACTGACACGCCATCGAACTATGGAACCTCATCAACTCAACGAACCCGGACATCGCCTTCCTCACCGAGACCTGGATGAACCCCTCCTCAGCACCCGACATTGCCATAGCCATCCCCGACGGCTACAAAATCATCCGAAAAGACCGCACCAACCGCATCGGAGGAGGCGTCGCCATCGCACACAAAAGCTCCATCCGTATCTCGACCCACATCGACGACTCACTCCCCAACGCCGAACACCTCCACTTCGCGATCCACAGCGACCCCAAGACCACCCTTAGAGGCACCCTCATGTACAGACCACCAGGACCACGCACCAAGTTCAGCGAAGACATCGCAGACTTCATCAACCCTCACGCACTCTCGTCCACCGACTACATCCTCCTAGGGGACCTCAACTTTCACCTGGAGAACCACACTGACAACAACACCACAGCCTTACTGGACAACCTTGCCAACCTAGGACTGAAACAGCTAGTCAACACCCCCACCCACCACGCCGGACACACGCTCGACCCCATCTTCTCCTCCAGCAAACACATCTCCTTCAGCCACACCACCGAACTCACCTGGTCGGACCACAGCTGTGTCCACTTCAGTTTCAAGAAGACCACCATGCACCACCACACCCAGCAACCACCCAGAAGACATTGGAATCGAGTCACCACAGAACAGCTCGCATCGACCCTCTCCCAGAACCAACCCACCAGCACCACTAACCCCAACGAAGCCGCCAACAACCTCACGAGCTGGATCTCAGACTGCGCCAACCTCCTGGCCCCCCTGAAGACCCAAGCTAACACCAACAACCACAAGAAAAACTCCTGGTTCACCACCGACCTCAAGGACTCCAAAAAAGAATGCCGCACCCTCGAGAAGACTTGGCGCCTCAACCAGACCGAGGAGAACATGTCAGCCCTCAAGAACGCCACCCGCCAACACCACCAACGCCTCCGCGCCGCACGAAAATCAGCCTACCAAAACAGACTAGACAACAACGCCCACAACAGCAAGGAACTCTTTGGCATCGTCAAAGAGCTCTCCAACCCCGACGCAGAAAACAACTCCATCCCTCCCTCACAGGACCTCTGCGACTCCCTTGCAGCCTTCTTCCAACACAAAATCACCGACATATACAACAGCTTCACCACTACCAACACGAACCCACCCCCGGAACCCGCCACCGACATCACCACCATCCTCACTTGGAACCCAACCACCACCGAGGAAACCACCCGCGTAATGAACTCGCTCCACTCTGGATCTCCATCCGACCCCTGCCCACACCACATCTACAACAAAGCCGACAACATCATCGCACCCCACCTCCGAGACGTCATCAACGCATCTCTCACCTCCGCCACCTTCCCAGAGAGCTGGAAACACGCAGAGTTTAAGGCCCTCTTAAAGAAACCAACAGCAGACCCCACCGAACTCAAAAACTTCCGGCCCATCTCTCTCCTACCGTTCCCCGCCAAAGTGATTGAGAAAATCGTCAACGCTCAACTCACCACCGCCTTGGAAACCAACGACTCACTCGACCCCACACAGTTCGGGTTCAGAGCTAACCACAGCACCGAAACCGCCCTCATCGCAGCCACGGACGACATCAGATCCCTGACCGACAAGGGAGAAACCGTGGCCCTCATACTCCTGGACCTCTCTGCAGCCTTCGACACGGTCTGCCACGTACCCTGATACACCGCCTCAGCAACGCCGGCATCAGAGGCAAGGCCCTGGAATGGATCATCTCCTTCCTCTCCGGAAGAACTCAGAGAGTCCGCCTCCCCCCCTTCAGATCTACAGCCACGGAGATCATCTGCGGCGTCCCCCAAGGATCCTCCCTCAGCCCCACCCTCTTCAACATTTACATGACCCCCCTGGCGAACATCGCACGAAAACATGGACTCGACCTCATATCCTACGCCGACGACACCCAGCTCACCTTATCCCTCACCAACAACCCCACCTCAGCAAGGACCAGACTACACGAAGGCATGAAGGAAGTAGCGAACTGGATGACAGACAGCAGGCTGAAACTGAACACAGAGAAGACGGAGGTTCTCATCCTCGGCCCTACACCCTCCGCCTGGGACGACTCCTGGTGGCCTCCCATCCTAGGCAGCACTCCCCAACCCACCGACCACGCACGCAACCTCGGCTTCATCCTGGACTCATCCCTCTCCATGTCCAGACAGGTCAACTCGGTGACCTCGGCATGCTTCAACACCCTCCGCATGCTCCGCAAGATCTTCCGCTGGATCCCCACCGATACCAGAAAGACCGTCACCCACGCCCTCGTCACCAGTCGCTTGGACTACGGGAACACTCTGTACGCCGGCATCACCATCAAGCTGCAGAGGAAACTTCAACGGATCCAGAACGCTGCCGCACGACTCATCCTGAACGTACCCCGCCACCACCACATCTCCGGACACTTGAAGAAACTTCACTGGCTCCCAATCAACAAGAGGATCACCTTCAGACTCCTCACCCACGCACACAAAGCCCTTCACAACCTCGGACCAAAACTCATCAACCACCGCGTCTCCTTCTACACTCCTCCGCGCACCCTACGCTCGACCGGACATGCCCTGGCAGCCGTACCTCGCATACGCAAAGCCACCGCCGGAGGAAGATCCTTCTCTTTCCTGGCAGCAAAGACCTGGAACTCTCTGTCCAGCAACCTTCGCGCCATACCTGACCACCTCTCCTTCAGGAGGCAGCTCAAGACCTGGCTCTTTGAGCACTGACCCCCCCCTCCCCCCCAGCGACTTGAGACCCTCACGGGTGAGTAGCGCGCTTTATAAATATGATTGATTGATTGATTGATCTGTGTACGTGTGTTTGATAACAATCGGATATTGCTTTTTAATTAAAATCCCTACCTCTCTTGAGCCTTACATGATCTCCGAATGGACTGCTAGTCTGAAGCTCATCTATCAAGCGCTTTGCAAGTCGTCCCAGTCAGGTGAGTCTCTTGTAGCAGGGCTATTGCCGGTGCTTTGCGTTTTAGGTATTGTAGGACTAGCCCCCTCTTCAGATTATCCCGGAGACCGTTTACGTTCCAGGATATTATAGGCAGGTGTTGTATGCGTGTTGTCGCAGAAGCGGTTGGATCAGGGGGCAGTGCCATGGGTGGTGTAAAAGATGTATGCGATGAGATATGGACTTTAGTACGGAAATGTAGGATCAATATAAGTGGACCCTCGGTGTACCACAAAGCGTATCAAAACAAAGAAACCAATGAAACGAAAACTTACAAACTTAACCCTCTTTCCCTCCCCCACCCTGCCTCCCTGCATGACGATTTGAAAACTGCCCGCCACCCCAACTTTGCAGAGTGCCTATTTTCCATTATCCGGTACCTTCATAGGGGAAGAGAGCTCCTTCCCCGTCCCCCCAGGGCCACCTCGCAAACATATATACGATTGTAGAATTACACAGGTGGTTGTTACAGGAGGCCTGAATGCCCCCGGTTCATGCAGAGCAGTGTTTATAATCTATTGACGACCTTTTCCCGAATGTATCACCACTGCAGCGAGTGTTCGTGTGTGGTCCGTCGCAGGCTACCATGACCTCTGTGTTTGTAGGCTTAAACAGCGTAGCCTCGAGATTCGTTACCAGGTGATTCGTCAACACTGTGAAATGGGTCGCTGTTTGTTAGTCTTGATGGGGAAAAAAACATGGTTCTATTCAGTTCTCTTTCTCCTGGACCTCAGTTACAGCTGTGTTTTCCTCCTGTACTGAGGAAGTTGGCCCCGCCGCATTGCGGTTGGTGCTTCTTCCCGGTTTACTGCGATGCGAGACCTGACGCCATCCATCAAGCCAGACCTGTGCCTCCTCCGGAGTTGGGAAGAACAACGTCTTCCCGTCATCCTCTACTCTCAACTTCGCGGGGAACATCATTGAGTATTTAAGTTCATGATTTCTGAGTTTCTGCTTTATGGTGATGAAGGTCTGCCGTTGTTTGGCTACTGCAGCTGTATAGTCCAGAAAGGAGATCGCGCTTTGCTGGTAACGTAGCGGAAGGGCCGCCCTTGATGTCTGGAGAATAAGGTCTCGGTCACGAAAGTTAAAGATGTGTGCCAGTATGGGCCGAGGGGGCGCACCCGGCCTGTTTCTGCCCCCGGGGACGCGATGGGCCCGTTCGACCGAGAAATAGTTGGAGAGTCCTCTGGGCTGTAAGTGATTCGTAATCAGGTCTTCCATGACGAGGTCCATTGCAGGGCCACCTGTTCCCTCGGACACTCCCACGATTCGTACGTTATTGCGGCGGGAACTACCTTCATAAACTTCCAGTTTGGCTCCCATGAACTTATTTTCCATTTCTAGATGCTTCGTTTGTTTCTTCAGGGAGGTAGTGTCCACACATAGAGCGGTTGTTGTCGTTTCCACGTCCGTCACTCGTGAACTGAGTTTTCTGAAGTCCTCGCGGATTAACGAAAGTTCAGTCGCAATTGTGTCAATGCGGGATGCCAAGGATGTGTGCACTTTGTTAAGTGTAGCCATGATGTCCTGCAACGTGATTTCTTTTCCAGTTGTGGGCCCCTTATCCGCCGCTTCGGCAGTGGTGTGGTCCTGCGGGTCTTGAGCGGGTTTGGAAAAAGCGTATTTTTTGCGTTTGTTCTGATGAGTCATGTGTTGGCCACGGCCTCCCATTGTGCCTTCTTCTGTAGTGCTGAGATCCGGTAGTTAATCGCTAGTTGGTAGTACTCACCGCCGCCTGCCTGTGCAATCCCTCTGTGCACGCGGCCTGTCGGGTTTCCTACCCACCAGCTATTGTGTTGGCGTCTCCGCAAGTTAGGTTGCATGGTACGTGGTATGGGGCCTTTTCCCACTGTAACACCGTGGGCGGTGGATTCTCAATGTAACGGGTGGACCACCCCACTGGGTCCACAGGCACCATGGGGAGGGCAGACGGAGCCACCAGGCCCTTGCGAGGAGCAGTCGTATGGTGCACTTCCGGGCATTGTACCCCAGAGTTAGCAGCTCCACGTCGCCGGGCATATTGCCCCACAACGGAGCAATGGTGACTGCGGGCTGGTCCCAGCACCTCGTGTGCTGGCTTCGTGCTCACTATTCACTCTCTATATCAGCCCTACAGCCCGATTCTGGTGCTCGATAGGGGCTCTAAGTCCTTACCGTTGCCTCAGTCGCAGCGTCCACCGCAGTCAATCGGTAGCAGAATCCATCAGGTATCGGCTACTGTGTTCCGCCCATTCGCTCCCATCTGAGCGTGAGCGCCTCCAGAGTTGCCCTGCCCCCGTCTGCGGGAGTCACGATTGGTGGGTCACATCCAAGGTGCCCCCGGTGGGTCACCCCTCAGGGCCGAAGGCTGGATCGCCATCGCGGGGAGGCCTTGGATTTCAGGATTGGGCAGCTGCGCGCTCTGCCCACATGTACTGTGGAGCGCCCGATTCTGGCTACGCTAGCTGGGTGCCTGTGTCAATAGAGGCCCCGGTTGCCGCGCGGCTCCGAGGCCGCACCTCCTGTAGCCGGCCTAGTGTCGCCGGAATGTTGAATTGCGACATCGTGGGTAGTCCGGCTGGAGCCTTGGGGGCCACAACACTGCCCCTGTCATCTGTGTGTGGTTTTAGGTGCGGATAAATGCCCGGATATTCGTGGGAATCTCTGGAGGTCCGGATCTCTCTTAGGGGGCGGCCATCTTCATTGGCTGCCTGCCACGCCTCCAGATATGACCATTTTCAATGGGGAGTGGGCATAACCCTGACTCAGATTTCCCTACTTTCACCCAAAACAAGATGATGAAACCCTTCTCTTGCATGCTCTGGTGCCAAATGGCCTCAGGGCAGGGGGTGGCATTCTCTGAGTGTTGGGGAAGCCATGGTCGTATATCAAAGGCGGCAGAGGGTTTGAAGCCTCTGGCATTGATTTGCTAAATTGACTAGCTATCCTGTTGGAGAAAGTGTGATCACCCTCCACCGGGCATGCAATGTTCCTGGCCTCTGTGAGCACGGGCTCTCACCTGCAAGGGGTCAGAAACTCATCTGTGGTGGCAGGCTCGACGGTACAATGCAGCAAACACACTAAGTGACTAGTAAGGACACAGGGGGCCCCTCTAAGGTGCCCTCTGCGTGCATGTCTACATAAACTTGATATTGGCATCAGTGTGGATTTATTAAGACAAGATGTTTGATATGAAACATCAGTATTTTCAGTGAAGCCCTTATGTAGCTGGGTAACTCGTAATGACCAGTGCCCAACATATACCTTAAAATGGCTTCCTGATCACCTGCAATTTCCAGCAATGGAGCTAGACATCAGATGGGCCTATCTGCTCATGTAATTTAATGTACTTTGCCTTAGGGCTCTAAGGTCTGCTGTGTGGGTGACTTACATATAGTACATGCAGCGTATTTTGATATTGCACATTGGGAGTGGACAATATTGTTTTTTCGGAATGGCTTGCACCATTTCACGCATCCTGCAATAGCAGTCTGCCTGCAGTTTGTGTGTGGTCCCCTTAGGGTGGAATAATACATGCTGCCGCTCTTGGCACTTGAAGATCCTATTTAGTAGCGTTGCCCTTGGCACCAGGTTTACCATCTACCAGGGACTTACAAGAGTGCTAAAGTCCTTGCCAATCGGGTTGCAATTAAGAATTTAACTTGTTTTTAGGGAAAGAGCACTAGCACTGGCACTGGGGTCTGGTTAGCAGGGACTCAGTGTACTACTAATTAACAGCAACAGTACCGGTGAGCAAAAAGTGGGGGTGACCATGTCAAACAGTGGCACTTTCCTACACAACCCCCTAGCCCCAAATGAAAGAGAATGAGATTAACCTTTCCCAAGAGAGTCTTCACTGTCTAAGTGGAAGAACCTGAAAAGCCATCGGCATTGGCATGTCAGTCCCGGGTGTGTGTGCCACTGTAAAGTCCATTGCCTGTAGGGAGATGGACTACCTCAACAGTTTGTGGTTTTCATTTTTTATTTTTTACAAGACAGCTACGAGGTCTGTGGTGAGTTTGAACAAGGAAGTGAGAACCAAACTAGTATGGTCTCGCCTTCATTAGGGACCAAATCCCAGCAAAGGCTCCCCTCTCTTTGGCACTCCAGCGCTGTTCCTTTGGTAGTAAGCTTCTGCTAACAAAAGCAACAGGCTGGTCCTGACCATCATCATTGGTTTGGGATAGGACTGCTCCTATTCCAGGCTCAGCGGCATCAGCCTGCACAATGAACTGCTTTGAATAATCTGGACCTTTTAGAATGGGTGCTGAGCACTTTGCTTCCTTCAGAGTGTCAAAAGCTTTTTGACAACTCACTGTCCAGTTTACTTTCTCTGGCTGCTTTTTGGAGGTTCTGTGAGGGGTGCCACAATAATACTGTACTCCTTCACAAACCTCTTATAGTACCACGTCAAGCCAATGAATGCACTGAATTGAGTCTGTGTTGTTGGATCCTCCTAGTCCAGAATAGTCTTGATCTTGGGCTGTAAGGGTTGAGATTGGCCTCCACTTACAAGATGGCACAAGTGTACAACTGATCCCTGTTTTATTTGGTGCTTGCTGGTATTGATAGTAAGAACTGCCTTTTGCAGGACCTCAAGTACCTTTCCAAGGTGGATCTGGTGATCCTGCCAGATGGATCTATAAACAGCAAATATCATCAAGATATGCTGCACCAGAAGACTCCAGCCCAGCCAGGACTTCGTGCACCAGCCTCAGGAAAGCTTTCAGGGGCATTATTTAGACCAAATGGCATCACAGTAAACTAGTAATGCCCATCTGAATCGAGAATGCAGATTTGTCTTTGGCTCCTAGGTTGAGACCAATCTGCAAGTACTCTGATGTTAAGTCAAAGGTACTGAGAAACGTTGCTGCACCCAAACTGTCAATCGGTTCATCTGCTATTGGAATAGGGTGAGCATCAGTCTTGGTGACTGCATTGAAACCCATGTAGTCCACACAAAACCTCAGCTCTTCAAGGATAGGGTAGGGTCCACTGTATTTGTCATGAAGGGACCAAGGTGCCACAGGCTCTAATACTCATGCCTTTTGGCCTGGTTGAAAGCCAATCAGTGCAGCCTTTTGGTCAAACCATTACTTCTAGAGGTCTTTGCTTGCCTAAAGGTTGTGGCGTGCTTTCTCCATGTACTGAGCCATCCTTGAATGAAGGCTAAGTACATAGTCAACTATGTCCAACTTTGGCTCTTTGAGAGGCTTCCCCTAGCCTTCCCTCACCAGAATTGGAGGACCTCTAACAGGATGGCCAAACAGATGCTCAAAGGGACTTAAGCCCATTCTTTCCTGTTGTACCTCTCTGTAGGCGAAAAGCAGGCATGGCAACAGGATATTTCTTCTCCTTCTGAGTTTGTCAGGGAGTCACACAAATCATACCTCTCATGGTCTTGTTGAACCTTTCAACAAGGCCATTGATTTGTGGGTGATATGGGTTGGTCAACTTGTAAGTCACTCCTCACTCAGTCTCCATTGTTTTCAGATCAGGAGACATGAAATTACTACCCCTGTCAGATACCACATCCTTAGGGAAACCCATTCTAGTAAAGCTACTGAAAAGGGCCCTGGCAACTGCAGGAGCAGTGACAGTACTAAGGGGAATAGCCTCAGGATACCTAGTGGCATGATCCACTACCATCAGAATCACCCTTTTGCCTGAAGCATTTTGAGGATCAAGGGGACCAACAATGTCAATCTCTACCCTTTCAATGGGAATCGTAGCCACTGGTAGTGTAATTAAGGGGGCCTTTGGTTTGCTACCTGTCTTACTACTGGCTTGACAGTAACACAGGAGTTACAGAACTCCATTACTTTCTGGTACATGTTTGGCCAGTAGAAGTTAACAACCAACCTACTTCAAGTTCTAATCTTGCCAAGATGCCCAGCTAGGTTGATGTCAGGGGCTAAAGTGAGTAGAAACTCCCGGTACATCTGAGGCACTACCACTCTCCTAGTGGTACAAGGTTTGGTATCTCTGGCCTCAATGTATAGGAACCTTTCCTCCCAATAGGTTCTATGGGGTACATTGACATCACCCTTTTCCTGTGTAGCAGCTTGCTATCTTAGACCTTCAAGAGTGGGACATGTTTTTTGTCCCTGGCATACATCTTCCCTAGAGGGTCCCTCTGGACCATAGAGCTCTGCTTTGTAAGGCCTAGGTTCCTGAGGTTCAGTTCCCTCAAGGGCTGACAGGTATTCTCCCTGAGGTGACGGGACCTGAGCTTCTGTCTTTGTGGAAGTTGTTTTTTCAGTCTTCCTGCCTTTTCTCTTGGAGGTTTGGGGCAGTATTCCGGGCTCCAAGACTTCTTTTTCACCCTGGGCTTTGCTCTGTGTTCTTGGTTTTACACACACCCATTCAGGTATTTCCAGCATGGCTGCATGGGTTCTTATCTCTACCTCGACCCATGCTGAGTTCTTCAGATCATTCCCTAGCAGACATTCAACTGGGAAGGCAGTAAACTCTTTTTTTTGGTCACCCCCACACGGGGTCTTTCTGGACACCCTTGTTTTTATCTATTGGCCAACCTTCTTGCCCAACTCTTGAGGAGAGACTAACACTAAGTTCACTAGGTACTGATGCAGTTTTCAGTTGTACACTTACTTAATAGATGCTCTTTCATCATCAAATGATAGAGCCCACCATAACCTTATACCTTACTGCCTTTCAACAAGCCTCTCAGTGTTTTGACTGACAAATCAACAAAATCTACTAAGGACTGACTCAAACTTTTGTGCGTCTCTCTGAACTTGATCCTGTTATTTTCAGTGGTGAGTCGAAAGCCCTCTATTAGGGTACCCTTCATGAGTTCATAGGACAGAACTTCTTCCTCATCAAGTGTCAGGACTTTATTCATGCACTTTCTTGAGAATAACTTCCACTGTAGAGAGCCCCAGTGTCTCTGGTATAACTTACTCATTTTACAAGCCCTCCCGAAGGCTGTAAACCACTTTGTAATGGCATCTTCCTCAACGTATTTAAGGACAATGGCTTTGGGAATTTTAAAGGCAAAAATCACTACTCTCTCCCTATTTACTCTGTTGCTGCTACCACTCATGGGTTCTAAACCCATCTCTGCCCTCTCTTTTTCTATAGCCAGGATATAAATCTTCCTCATCTAGCTTTTCTATGTGCCTTGAGTAGCCTGACCAACCCCCAGAAGGGGAAGGCACTCTAGGTACATGTTTAGGATATGGGTTTCTGTTTTGTGTCTCATTCTCGCTAGTTAGGATGAGGAGCTTGCTTTTTTAGGATTTAAGCTAGTAGCATGTTTACTGGCTTTAGAGGGGTTCCTTAATTGCTATATACTAAGCTGCAGATAAGGCGTTTTGTTGAGTTCCTGCACGATTTCCTCTCAGAAAACTTCACAAAATTCTAAAAGACTTTTAAAGGCCTAACTGACAATTATAGTTCTTGAAATCTTTATGCAATGGAATGGAGGACTTAACACAAGGGCCTAACAGTCCCAATCAAAACATATTAAAAATTTGTTTGCACTAATGTCAATTATGGATTTTTTTGTGAAATCACCTATTGACCAAGTGCTCAATTTGTGGTCAAGCAGCTTAGACTTATCATAGAGGGGTGATGAGCATTTGTTGTACACACAGAGCCAATAAATGAGACACACACTCTAGAAGAAATCTAAGACCAATTCAGAAAATGAACACAGATTTTCATACAAATTTAAAAGGCACCAAAATCTTTGGAATCAGGTAAGTGCTTTCAGAGTTATCGATTTTACAAGAAAAACTGTGAAATGCTCAAATAACTTTTTTTGAGATATGAACCTCAAATGCGATAATATTATCCTATTGAAGGAAAAACATACACAGCAGACATATACCTGCAGTCGATGTACAGAGGTGCCCCTTAGGTACCTAGGGGCCATGATCCAAAGAACCACCTGCTAAGGCAGTACTTGTGTACAAGTACGGGTGAACCCAAAGGGCGCTTCAGGTCGTGAGGACCCATAGACCAAGGGGACACAGTCAGGAGTCATGATCCCGGGCTGTTGGGCTTCGGTACAAAGGTGTTTGGCTGCCTGGCCACTTGTGTTTGAGGCTCTCACTGTTCTCGGGACACCTACAGAAAGGAATAAAATCCAGAAAGCAGGGCCACTCATGTCATGGGTCTTATTAGTCATGAAGTCCCTCATCATGCAGGGTGATTTTCACAGCGGTGGTGTCTGGGAAGGAGACAAACAAGCCTGTGTGGATGCAAGTACTCAGGGTATTGATGCAGAGGGGGGACTCCTGGAGAGTCCAGCATTTTGAAACTCTGCAGGGAGGTTTGGTAGACCTCCTAGATCCCCTAAGACTTCCTCCGGATGTGCTGCTCTCTCATTGGGCCCGACGGCCAACAATACGGTGTAAGACTGTGTTGCAGCCACTCACCTGAAGTTAAGGTTGTCTGCAGGAGCAATGAACTTTCCTCTCTCCTCCTAGAACACCTCTTGGAACTACTGAACTCGCTACAGGAGTCCCGGCAGATGTCCCAAAAGGGAAGGGGAATGGGATGAGAAAGAGAGAGAACATTGCTGATCCACATAGCCTGGTCCAGCCCAGCACCCTCAAGGGGATCTGTTTGCAGAGTAGGGTCACTTTTTTGAGGACTTGCGTTTCTCTATAAAATAAGAAATGCAACAGATGAGTGCAGAGATTCTTCTGGGCACCCAGGCACACTCAACATAGAACATTCATAATAAGCATGTTATGTTAATCACCTGGTTCTTTAGAGGAGCTGAGATACTCTCTTAGCCTTTGTCTGTAGGTTGCAGGAGAATACAATCCAAATAATAACAATCCAAATAATAGTTCTCTAAGAACAATGCTGCCAAAAAGGAGTCACTGGCAATGATTATGTGTCATCTACAGCCAGGTAAACAAATGGTACCTAGATACGTCATTTTGTGTGCACAAAACACCCATAAACAAATATTCACATCTAGGAACAGGCCCAAAGGGCTACAGAAGCCAGGTTCCATACAATATGATGATCAGAGGGGTAACAGGATGCTTCCATGCTCAAGGCGCGGTCTCAAGTTCACAATATTCATCCTAATATTAAAGTTCTATGCAAATAGTGTAGAAACAAAACTCTCAGAAGTCGGTAAGAAGCTAAGACATAAAATGACTCCAAGTGCTAAGCGTTATACTAATATGAAATGAGTTCAAACATAAAATGACTCTAAACACTAAGCGTAATACAAATATAAAATGAGTTCAAACATAAAATGACCCCAAGCGCTAAGCGTAATACAAATATAAAATGATTTCAAACATTAAATGACTCAAGCGCTAAGCGTGCAACTAATATGTAAATCCCATAGTCTTGAATCAAAGTCACTTGTTCCAAATACCAGATGTCCAATTCACATTGCAAATATGCAAAGACGAGCCTTCTGAAATCCAACAGAAAATTTCAAAGTCACACAGCCTTTCACTTCACACGCAGCCATAAAGCGCGCTGCACTTAGCTGTCTGATGCATGGTGCTGTTCTGGACCTGCGCGTGCTTCTGTCCGATGGTGAAGGAGGAAATTCTGAAGCGTGACAGATGCAGTCTCCAGCTGAAGTGGGAACCAGGAAATTAAGGCCAGCACCAACAGGTGCGAGGCTTGGGATTTTATAGCCAATTCAGTGGCAGTTACTCAAACAAGGCTAGCCACACCCGTAAAGCATGCCAGGTGACTTAGCCACGCCCATAAGCATGCCAGGTGCTTAGCAACAGCGAATGTCCAATAATGTGACACTGTTGCTAGCACCCAAAAACAACAAGCATTGCCAAAACAAGCACTGGCACCAACAAATACAATAAAAAGAAACAAACATTAACAGTGTCAGAAAAAGGAAAAAACAAAACAACTTAGAGGACAAAAACATGAGCAAGCAGGGACCCCTGAGTGTGCCGACATGCCATACAGGACGGGGAGCTCCTGACAATGGTGTACCGAACAAGTGTGGTCGGTGCCTGAGGATGCAGGGGGATAGCTACTCCACCCCAAGGGAGTTGCTAAATGGTTGGAGAACTGCTGGACAATCCTCCAAGTGTTGAGGGGATGCACAACTTTTGGACGAGTCAGGTCTTTGCAATTGTCAAAATACCAGCAGCCAGGCAGGGTTTTGTGCCAAGTTCTGTGTGAGGGGATGCACAACTTTTGGACGAGTCAGGTCTTTGCAATTGTCAAAATACCAGCAGCCAGGCAGGGTTTTGTGCCAAGTTCTGTGTAGGTTCTCAGTTCTCACGGTGACTGCTCTCATTTGTCCTTCTTCTGTTCCCAGATAGACAAATAGGGGACCCCTGAATAGTTAATTTAGGGGAATTTAGGGGAGTATATGGTTGTATCCAATGGGCTACCTAACACTAGGGTGACTAAACCTCCTACATGACCCCATCCTGTGGGGAGTGGGCATAACCCTGACCCAGAATTCTCTAGTTTCACCAAAAAAAAGATGGTGAAACCCTTCTCTGGCTGTCCACTTCAGGTAGTCCACATTAGAGCTGTGAATAGCCTCATAAGTGAAACACAACTCCTGATTATCTCATTTCCCGCATGCTCTGGCGCCAAGTGGGCCTCAGGGCAGGAGGTGGCATTCCCTAGGTCTGGGGGGAAACTGTGGTCGCATATCAAAGGAAGCAGAGGCTTTGAAGCCTCTGGCTTTGACATTCTCAATTCACTAGCCACCCTTCTGCCATGCGGGCATTGTTCCCGGCCTCTGACATCACTGGCTCTCGCCTGCAGTGGGTCAGAAACTCGTCTGTGGAGGCAGGCTTGATGATGCCAATCAGCCAACACACTAAGTCACTAATAAGGATAGAGGGGGCACCTCTAAGGTGCCTTCTGGGTGCATGCCTTCATAAATCTGATATTGGCATCAGTATGGATTTTTTTTAAACAAAATGTTTGATACCAAACATCAGCATTTTCAGTGAAGCCATTATGTAGCTGGGTAACAATTAAAGACCAATGCCCAGTAGACACCTTGAAAATCACTTGCAATGTCCAGCAATGGAGCTAGACATCAAAGGGCCATATATGCTCACGCACATGTGCCCTCACATGTAATTTAATGCACCCTGCCTTTGGAATCTAAGGCCTGCTGTAGGGGTGACTTACATATAGACCATGAAGTGTACTTGGGCATTTCACACAGTGAGTGGGCAATGTCGTGTTTTCGGAATGAAGGGCGCTAACGTCATTGCCAATTGGGTTACAATTAAGCATTTGTCTTGTTTTTAGGGATAGGGCACTGGGGTCTGGTTAGCAGCAACCCAGTGCACTACCAAGCAACAACATCAGTACCAGTGATCAAAAAGGGTGGGGGGTGACCATGTTAAAAAAAAGCACTATCCTACAGCTCTCAAAAATGTAATTGTGCCTAAAAGCCACTGCAAACCTCAAGCTTTGGCTAAAAACACACACTTTCCTTACATTTCTATGATGGAAAGTTCTGGAATCTGCTGGGAGTTTCAAATTTCCTACTACCCAGTATTCCTCCAAGTGTCCCAATAAAACTAAAATCAAGAAATCCCAGGTATCCTAGTGGATTTCCTGCTGGGCGATCATAGTGCAACTACGATCCACAAGCAGGAAAGTGTTTCAGGTAAGCATGGTTAGAAAGGGTAGCCTCCCTGTGACGTGGGGAGGCCGTTTTCGGCTGGGTCAGTTGACATTTCTAAATTTGGCAGATGGCACCACCGTCAGGGCAACAGAGTAATTTACTCCATTACCCTGGCCACCCACCAAGAATTAAATCAGGCCCAAATGAAGCAAACTCCATCTCTTTTGCTGTCAGTCCCTCGTGATGGATTAGGGTATGATTTGTTTTCCTCTCTTATACCTCTGCCTCGACTGGAGTTTTTGCAGTGAAACCAAATGTCATAGTAGCTTCTTCAGCTTTACATACAATGTTTGCACTGAAGGGAGATATAAAGTTGACTTTTGTCATTTCTCTACCCACTTCACACACCTGAAAGCTAATATGAACAAGGTCTTCTGGTGATATTTCAGCGATTATTGGGATTTATTTAAAAAGGAAAAGCAATTTCTATCCGTTAAGTGAACACAATTTCGTAGCTTTTTGCTCGTTATGAATTACATTGTACAGTTTGACCCAAGACTTTTGGTAAAGATACAACAGTTGATAAATTCTCCTTTTCCTTGCACAGTGAGGTTATTGTAGTTTAAACTGGTCTCAGTGACTGCCTTTGCCCTGTCACATATGGAGCTAGCCTACAGTAATAAATAGTTAGATTTGTATGCAATGCTTCATACCCCACCACTGCGACTGTGAGTCAGTGTAAATAACAAATGTTATCATTACCCAGTGTAAGGAACCCAATCTGCTGACTTGTGAAGTTTAGAAGACTGAGTCTGCCTTCCCAGGAGTCCAACTCATGACCTGCTGAATGATACATTTATTACCCACCCTGCTGTTGAAGCAGTAACTCTGAATTGGAGAGAAAAGCATATCATTTGTGAAGAGCACATGGGTCTTTTGCCTGTTTTGCAGGCCACGGGTCACTGCAGAGGTAAAAATCCATTCTTCACAACTGAAGTAAAAGGGGAAATCATGCAGATGTAGCTGGAATTTCTCTCACATACTCACTGAAACATCAGTACAGTTTACCATCTGTTTCTGAGGCAAAGATGCTAGAGGATAAGTTGTCCCTGTCACTGATGTCACAACTATCAGTGGAGGCTTGGAAGTTCATAGTAAAGGCTTTCCTAGATGAAGACAAAATTTCTAAGCTAAGTAAGGTTAAACAAAAACCTTTTGCATTTAGTTGCAGTTACTAAAATGTCCACTGACAATAACAAATAGTTCTCTTCTGCGCCGAGATTTTTTGCAAAGCATATTGTGGGATCGTAGAGCAGTCAAATCATGTTCCAATATCCTATTACTCAGCTAATGGTAAAAAATGGATATTAGAAACATGGAACACAGATTTTGGGGGATGAAATTTCGTATGTGATGTATAATAAATACCTCCGCTGAATACAACGTCCCGATACACAAAGGTCAGCTTACACTTTTGTGTAACTGTACGTTTGTCGGGGCGGAGAACTCCGCACGTAAACAGATACAACATGCCTATCTTTTTACGCGAGGAGTTCTAGCCCTGACGACGGAGTCTCCGCACACATAAACTTAAGATTTAAATGCAGTTGGGTGAATTCCAAACAAACGTGAACTTAAACAAAAGTGCAAGTTTACCTTTGTGAATAAGGCCCAGCGACTATATACAGCACACAATTGAAAATATATTCTTACTTCATATTGAATAGATTATAATAGCAATGATGAGAAAACCTTTAAATGAAAAAACACAAAGTGCCACCTTTAGAGTTTGGTGAGAGGACAGCACCACCATTAATTTGACAGCTCTCCCACCCCAGCAAACTTGTGGTTAGCCTACCTTATCTAGAGTTGTGTGCAAACTGGGCTTCTGAAAGTGGAGCACCAGCTGTCAATATCGGATCTTTTGCTAGAAAGCCTTAGTCAAATCTGTTCACCATCAGTTCAGAGTAGTGGTTGCCTCCCTTATTCAGAGCAAGAAGACCGTTGGTGAATTTCCTTCCGGGAGCCATCATGCCAGGTATGGAGGTCACGGTTTGTGGCTGAAAAGTGGAAGCCAATGCCAGTTGAGTAATGGCAGCCAGCTCAGAATTCAAGTGTGGGGATGCCAGAGTGCACTAACCTTGCAGATCCAAGGTGAGTGATGTGTGCTTCCACAGTTCTCTGTACCCACTGCCAAACATACACTAAAAATATGTTGGTTATAAGTAAACCTGGGGGGAGGTAATGGGATAATAGAAGGAAACAGACACAGTATATCATCACTCTGCCAGGTATTGCAGCTGGGTTCAGGTTGCACACCAAAGGCGTTGATATTTATGGAAAAGATGACACCTTTAATGATGCTTATGGGTCTGTTGCCTCAAGTATTGTGTATGATATATCTTTGACAATTTCTGCAATTTCTGCTTGCTGTAAGAAATTGGGTTAAATGTTGATGATTTATGATATGGAATGAAAAAAGACGCTATTACAGTAAACATGGTTCAGTGCTTAGATAATTGAGTGGATGGTAATGAATGTGGGGTTTACCTGAGAAAATGATTGGACAAGAGAGACAATACGATTGTGTATCACAAGAGGGACCTTTTGTTGTTCGTTTGGATTGAAACCTTGTCCCTTTTGTGAGAAGGGTATCTTTCCATACATCTGGAGGAATTGGGTTATTACTTGAGGGGACTGGAAGCCCCACTAAAATAATAAGCATAATTCTTGTCAGAATGAACAACAAAAATCACTAAATAAACCTGTGCTTAGCCCTCTGGCAGCTTGCCACAAAACTGTCAGACTTAGCTTAGAAGCAGCGTGTAAATGATATATGCAGCACTCAAACAAGAATAAAGGGAAAATACAAGACAAAAAAATACCAAACCAATTTAGCAAAATAGAGTAAAACTTAATAAATGAAATGAAATTAAAAGGACAAAAATCTAATAGGTAGAACAGGAGTTATGACTTTTTAAAGTGTTTAGTAAAAATAGCACCAAAAGGCACAAACTGCCAGTTTTGATTTTCTTTTTGCGCTGGACCAGATCAAAGTCTCAAGTTCAGGCTGACCATGATGGAGTGTGGGTTAGATTCAGGGATGGGGTTTGTCCCAGTGTTAAGTATTGTGTCCTCTGAGTTCAAGTCCATGACGGGAGCTGCAGCGAAGCTGTGCAAGCGTGGTCAATGCAAGGAGATCATTATCGGTTCAAAGAGCAGGTTTTGCTTTGTGGATGGTCAATATTTGGTGTGAAGACCCGGTTGTCGCTGGAGCTTCACATTAACAGTCAACGCGGACTGTCGCTGTTTGTGCAGACCCAAGGCTCTTGGACTTGCAGGGGTGCCTCTTGGGGACCAGAACTCAATCTAGCAAAATACATCAGCAGGGTTCAGGCAGGTCCAGTTGGTGCTGGTCAGCTAGGCAGATGCAAGAGAGGCCTCTGGAAGCTTGTTGTGTTTCTGTCGCTCAAACAGAAGGCCAGCCAACCGGCCCTTGAAGTAACTACTGGAGAGCCTGGGTTCAAGGCAAGCAGCTCCAGTCTTCCTTCCGCAGAAAGCAGGGCAGTCCTTCTTTGGAATCTTCCATAGGTCCAGAAGTGTTCTGATGAGAGATTTATCTGCCAAAGGCAAGGGACTTTAACAAGGGAGCGGGCCTTTAATGGCTGGTATAGCTCTCTATGGAGGGCTTTAATGATATTAAAACATTCCACCCTTAGAGGGCAGTATGCTCTAAGTAGTAAAACAAAGACCTTGTGGAGCCCAAGGGGGTTTAAATACCCTTGGGTTCCGAGAGGCCTTTGTGCACAGCAACAGCTGTGAAATGAAAAACACATTGGAATGTTGCTCTCCGGGCTTTTACCATCAGACACCCAGAGCATTCTATTGTCTTCAATGGAGTGCTCAACATTTCAATGCTCTAATTAACTATATCTATCCTACACTATCCTTAAACCTACAATAAACACAAACTAACTGTAAACACTTAAAATACTATATAAGCAGGTAAAGAACACAGGTAAAGGGATGCTTTGAGTGATAGTCCTGGCTATATCTGCGTGGCAATGTTTTTTTTCATTTTTCTTTTGCCATATTGGCTAGTCGCCTGTCCATTCTCTGCATTGTCATTTCAAGTTTATGGATCATGTGGTAGGCAGCATGTCCTTTCCTCCTGTGGACTGTTGTTGTTGTCCGCTGTACATGTGAAGGTCCAGGGGTGGGCTGTGTTCTGATTGGCACCTGAGTGGACACTTGAGTGTAAGTACTTGCCAGGGGTGTCTGTTTGGGCTGTGACCTTAAGAGGCAGTCCGTGTGCCTGCTTCCCTTTCTCTGTCATATTTACGCTTTATCTTTCGTAAGCCATTGGGTATTTAGTTTATGTGCCCATATCTTACCCTTCACAAGGCTGCAGTGTTTGTTATATCTGTAGACATGTGAGCTAGGGAGACAGACCTGCATCATATTTAGCAAGGTTTTATATGGACATCTCTTATTTCCATATCTCACTCACAGTGTGAGGAAAAAAAGGGCCAGTTCATACATACACCTATTATTGGAATACCACACAGCCAATATTCTTTCATTACAATTCCATTTCCAATTATAATATTTCAATCTTTCAAAATGAAAGTCAGTGTAGGTTGAGCAAATTAATGTTATTCACAATATAAAAGCATGAATTTCCCTCATGCCAGTGGTCCACACTCATACTGATAGTTGAATGGAAGAAAAGCCCCAATTTCTGGATATTTAAATGTTTTTGTGCTGGCCTTGCGTCATGCAAGGGGGGGGCAAGGTCAAGCTAAAAGTTAAGTGAGATGTGTTAAGGTAAGCAAAGACAGCTTCTCTGTCTCTGCATGTCTTGAGTAAACTAAAGTTATGCAAGGCAGCGCAAAGCGCTGACTTGACTTACTCTGTAGGAGGGAGGCATTCCATGGGTGGAGGGTGGGTGTCTCCATGCATCAAGCCATGGATTTTGAGAGCTTCCCAGATTCAGCATTATTGGTAGATTTGGAAATGTCGAGTCAAAAAGAGGCGGGGGGGACCAGGAGCTAATTAATGGTCCAGTGCCCGTGCTCCAACACTGACCATGAAGTCATCAAAAGGGGGGTGCAATGTTCCAGAGTGAGTGTTGCAGAAAGTCAAACCCTCACTAGACATAAAAACACAAACTTCCTCTCGGTAACCCTTAGGCAGTTTTAAAACGCACTGCACACACAATATCACCCTTCACATAAGACTTTACCCATGCACCCACATGCACCCACCGGCAGTTCTCTAACAGATCTCCGCCATAGAGACCCTTCGGGGGACCCGTAGGGCATTGCACTGCCGGCGCAACGAGGAGCAACTGCCCAATGATGAAGCATGACATTCTTCGAGGTGTGTGAGGGCAACAAGAGACAATTTATGTATTTCCCCACCTTTTTCACATAGTCCTAGACCCAGTATCCCTTCCCTGGGAGGCGGAGCCTCCGGGCCAGAAGCTCCGCCTCCGGGCCGGAATGTGCGGACGTAAAGTTAGTAGTCGTAAATCAATTCTGTGAATAGCAAAAGTAGTACGTTTATTCTGTGAATCGCAAAAGTAGTAAGTTCATTCTGTGAATACCAAAAGTAGTAAGTGCATTCTGTGAATACCAAAATGGTACTAAGTTTAGGATTTTGTCTTAAGTTTGTTCTGTGAATCGGGCCCCAATTGTCTGATGTTTTTATCTCTTTCTACAAATAAGTGCGTTCATGCAGGCAGGTGTCCCTTCCTGCCCAAAAACTATTATGCCCACAATGCCGGCTCCCTTGCACCATGATGCAAGGGTTCCTGCATTGGCACTAGGCAGCCAAAAGTACACCACCACTAGAAAAGAACAGAAATGTTCTGTAAAATGCATTCCTGCCCTTCCCTTTTCACACAGCTCATCAAGGTGGCTTGCTGTATACTGCTGCATGAAAGTTTTAGGTATATGCTCCATAGGTTAGAAACGTCCCATGAGGTGGGCATGGAGTTATCAAAATATGGCAAATCTAGTGCTTATGTCTTGCTTGCCAAACTTCAAGCAATGATTTTTTATCCAAGCTGTGCGACCTACTGGAGCTGGATAAGTTAATCATAAATGATGTTGGCAATCTGTGCTCTATCAAGTACATTAACTTCTGAGATAAGCAGGCTGCCATCTATGGGACATATGCTAGGCCACAGCACAAGTTCTCTGCCATGAGGACATCACAGTGTGCATGAGACTGGCTGAGAGCTATTTTCTTATAGTGAACTTTCATTCAACACATTAGCTGCCCTACATCCACATCACCTCCAGGGCATCCGTCTTATGCAACCACTGTCCCTCCATTATATATAGGCTTGCTATGAACACCTCTGATGGAGGGTCAGACACCCCTGAGACAGGATATCAACAGCTATACCTCAGGAAAGTGGTAATAGTGATGGAATGGTTGTATGATAGAGAAATGTCTCACACACCTGTGCCACCACTTGTCAATTGTATTTGTTTAAGTTGTAACTAAGATACACCTAAAGATGGGATGCGACTGCCACATTTCCTGAATCAATCTGTTGTGGAATGATTGGAAAGGGATGGCTAACCTGGTGACACTGTGCCGAATGTCGAGGCAAAGTGTAGGTTGGCATGACACACAGGTTCTGTTACAGGTATACCATTCCCATATTTCAAGTGGTGTACAGCAGAAATACTTACCAAAATCTATATTGACAATTTATTCTCAGGGCTCCTTGTTTGTTACACATTACTCCTGAACATGTGATGTTGTATTTCTTATTAAATCAAGTCAAGTCAAGAGATACTTTATTTTGGCCTAATAAGGCCATAAAAGCACAGATAAAACAGTTAAAAAGGAAAAAGGGAATACAGTGCAATCAATATAGAATTTCTGAAATTAAAAATATTCGTACATATTAAAATATGTGTTCATTAAAAAATAGTAAACTGTAATAGATATCCTAAAAGGCACAAGTGTCTAAGTCATAATATACAAAGTCATCTATTGAAAAAAAGGCAATTCTCGGGTCATGATTAGTACGCAGGATGAGTTAGCAGGGCTTGCTCTTTTTTTAAAACTGCTCGACGTACATTCCACATTGAAAACAGATAGCGGGACACTGAATATGCAATAGGCATGCTGCGATCATATTTTAGAATCCTAAAAGCCTGTGAACAGTGGGAGGTTCCAAGATTCCTACATAGCTGTCGTAGCCAGCGATGACTTACTTCCTTATATGCTGGGCAAAAAAAAATGTAGGTCAGTCTCCGTACAGTTATTACAAGTCGGACAATCTTTTCAGGAACTACACCCCACTTACAAGTGACGGATCGTACGGGAAGTGTACCATGCCTAAACTGCAAATATAGTTTTTTAGCTAGTGACGGCAGTATGTCGTCTAAAATAAGTTTTAGACTATATTGCAATTTGACTTCTATAAAAGATGTTTTTAGTGTACCTATCCTGGGACCCCTCAGTAATAGGTTGAGATTATAATCCTTAAAATTCTTTGTCAAGACCTTCCTAGGGGTTAACAGACATCAGGCTTCAGCACTTATCCATAAATCTCCCATTCCAATGGATATCAGGAAACTCTTAATGTGAGCGAGCCAGGGTAGTTTACTTGCTCCACTAAGAGTTGCCACTTCCCTCAGTTCCTCTCTATACATAGATAGCTCTGGGGTGCTCCATAGGCGGCGCCAGTATAGCAAGGGTCTGAGGGCAACCTCCAATGCAATTGGGCTAACTCCAAGGTCCATTCACGGGTAAGTGGTGTGCTTTTGGGAAGTCCCAAAAGTTGTCTAAGAAACAAATTCTCGATCTTAGCAAGTTGATCAGATGGCTGATGCCCTCAAATTTCCACCCCATATAGTACGGCTCCTCTGGCTTGTGCCTTATATATTTCCAGGACTGGCCCCAACATCTTATGCACACACTTCGTTTGCTGTTTCGCTAGCCCCCCCCTTGTTTCGCTAGCCCAGACTTTCTTGATTTGGGCTCCCCACTCCATTTTCTCATTTAGTGACAGACCCAAGTATTCGCATACAGGTACTTTCACTAGAAATTCCACATCTAACTGGGGATTAGGTTGTTTTGAGTGTCCTGCATAGAACACCATGTATTTGGTTTTCTGGGTGTTAATTTCTAGGCCCCTGTTCTTGCAAAATCTGTGGAATATGTCCAAAGCCCTTTGTATGCCCGTTGGTGACCTCGACAGCAGGAGGGTATCATCTGCGAACATCAAGGCAGGTACCTATGTCCCCTCCTACTGTCAGGGCCCCCACTAGGCAATTGATAAAAATACAAAAAAGGGTTGGGCCCAGAACACACCCTTGCCGTACTCCTCTCTCTATGGATATACGATCGGTGAGCTCTCAATTCTTACCGTATCTGATTTGGGCAAAGTTGTATTCATGTAATCTTTTTTAAATGTGGCATAAGTACGGGGCGCGCCCATATCTAATAGAATAACCTAAAGTTTCTCCCTGGGAACTAGATTGAATGCCGATTTTAAGTCCACAAAGATCATTTAGAGGCTGCCACCCTCCAAAATCACTGTTTTCCAGTGCAATAATTGCAACCTGAAAACTTGGTCAATTGTGGACATTTTTGCTCTGAATCCGGCCTGGTAGGTCTAAGAATGGAAAATTCCTCCATCCAGGTCTGTAATCAGTCCAAGAGCACTCGAGCAAAGATTTTCTGTGCGATATCAATGAGGCTAATGGGCCGATAATTCGCAGGATGGAGGGGTGATCCCATTTTAAAAATCTGGATAATTTCCGCCCCTAACCATGTTGTGGGGATCTCCATTCCCTGGAGAATGGCATTAAATACAGTCCATAAGTACGGAGCCCAAATACTAGGTTCAGTACGATAGAGATCTCCAGGGATCTCATCTAAGCCCGGAGCCTTTGCGGGAATTACTCGGTCAATTGCAGCCATTATCTCTTTTAGGGAAATTTCGGGGGTGTCTGTGTGTGCCAGCTGTACCTGGGAACAATTAATTACTACTTGCCCTGGGTCGCCCTCCACCCTAGAATAAAGGGACTGAAAGTGAGCCTTCCATATCTCAGCCCCTAGATTCGGTTCGAATGCCGGTTTAGCCTCCTTGGAGTCTGTATCTATGAGTTTCTAGAAGGTCCTCATGTCCCATTTTTCTGTGTCCCAATTTTTTTTGGCTATCTTAATTGGGTTTTTGTAGGATACCCTTTTGGCCTTTATTGCCTGCTTATCATTTGATTTAATGGTTGAGACAAGGGTTTTCTTGGCCTTACGGCAGTTGCCATTGTACCAGGGATGCATGGGTGCGCTGACTTCCTTTGGTCATGCTACATGCCAAAAGCTATCAGCCAAGGCCGCCACTAAACCTTGGTGGTTTTCTGCAATTTCACAGAGTGGGTGAGCGGGATCTACATGCTCACTCAATTGATTTGCAGCCTCCAGATATGGCATGATGATTCGGTGGAGTAAAGCTAGTCTATCTTGAGATTGACATAGAGCTCCCCATTTTACTCTCCTCCTGCAGTTAGTTAGGGTGAGCCCTTTGGTATTCGAAGATTGGCCATTTGGGACAACCCCGGTATGTGGTGAGGCCAATTCTAAGATCAGGACATTGTGGTCGATGTCATGTCTGGGCACGATCTTAAAATCAATTATCGGGTGCCATGATTTAGTGTTCACCAGAATATAATCTATAATGGGAAAACAGCCTGGTCTATTGAAGGTACAGTTAGCACCCATTGCATGCCCTAAGCGACTGATTCAGAGCAAGGGTGTTCATCTGTATAACCAATGGTGTCCAAGCCTGAGTAAGCGGGGCATTGGTCATTGGAATACCCCAGTACAGGTCCTCCTCATTGGGGTCACCTGCATCCAGGTCCTTCAGTGGTTCAAAGTGGCAATTTAAGTCACCAGCCAGGATCACCAAATCATTATCGATGATAATATGCAGAAATGACGATAGTAAATCAAGGATGACAGACTCTTTGCCGTACCCTACTGGCCGTGAGTAAACATTGATGTGTATGTTCCTAGTCCTAGTGGTAAAACTCAAGATAGCGCAGAGAATGTCGCTAGAGGATGTCTCTACCAGTTTCACTGTGTAAGCTAAGTGTGTAGCAATCCAGATACTGAGACCCCCAGATGGTCTGCCCTTTCCCCCAGATGTGGCAGGAATATTAAAAGTTGCATAGCCAACTCTATGTATGTCCTCCCTGGCCCAAGTTTTCTGGAACATGCAAATGTCTTTATCTTGAATAAAGGTCCCCCACTCCGGGTTATCTACTTTGAAGCGGAGGCCTGCAATGTTCCAGGATAATATTTGGAGCATTGGTGAGTCATTTAACGGCTTGCTAAGGCTTCCAGTTTCCTTGATTATGGGCCTAGGGTTATCTTCTAGTGATGGCAATAATGAATTCGCCAACTCTTGGTCTTGGTATATCTGCGGCAGTGTCCCTAGGTTGTTAAAGAAAAAAGATACTCCCTGAAGATCCTCCCTTTCTCCACTTCCTACTCCCCCAGCCTCTGCTGGTCCTTGGACTTGGGGTATAGGGTTGCCGTCAGGGGGAAGTACCTGGGCCGTAATCAACAAGCTAGTTATGCCTCGTTGGCTAGTCGAGAGGTTATTCTCAGCATGTCTCTCAGGAAATACCCTTGAGTTAGGCAAGTGCGGAGACTTTGGGGCTCCAGACTCTTGTTCAGCCAATTGGGCGCTAGTTAGTA
The DNA here is from genome assembly GCF_964204655.1 of Triturus cristatus. NCBI lineage: Eukaryota > Metazoa > Chordata > Amphibia > Caudata > Salamandridae > Triturus > Triturus cristatus. Next base: position 955,385,751 of record NC_140583.1, read on the forward strand.
CAGGTTCCATAATGCCCCTTGTAACCGCCCTTCTATCTAAAAAGTCAACAATCCATGGCTCTAGTCAATCATTGTCCTCCAGGGAGCCCGGAACGGTATAGTAGTTATTCACTGGTATATTATATCTGGATTGATTCCACCCCCTCCTCTGTCCATACCTTGTAAATGCTACAATGGGCCAGGTGGCTTGTAAAAGTACCCCAGTGGCAAGATATGTATCCCTGTTTGCTCTATTGTCCAGTTTCCCACCCTCTCAAGTATTGTTTGGACAAGGTCAGGTGACCCAAAGGATAGAACTCCACAATCACCCCATAGCGATTTTTTGGATCTACCTACCCAACCAACCTGTCTAGCCATTTTAAATTCTGAGAGAGCGGGGTGTATAATCCCGACCTTGCACTTAACATAGATTGTGATTAAGAGATGATCAATGTTTCCTAGCTCCGTGAGGCAACATGGGAACGTTGGCCAACACTATTGTGTAGGGGGTTGCTTCTGGTGAAAGATTCAGAGTGTTTGTATCAAATGAACCTCTCAAAGGCTGATGTTCTTTGCGTTGGGCAATGGGGCTTCCCTTCTAATTTCGTGCCTTGATCTGCTAGGAGGGGGATCAGTTTGGATGTTCATTAGTCGTTCTTGGATGGTACTTGGGGCCTGTGTTTTATGGTGGCTATTGGACGTATCGGCCATGTTCTGACTCATAAACAGGGGATCCAAAGGTGGGATTTGAGATGCTATCACAGGGCCAGAGCCTGTGGTTCCAGGTTGCACAGCCTTGGAACCGTCGCCCCTCTTTGTTTGGGTGATCTTAGTTTTGCAGTGGCATTGGTTGGTCGTGTGGAGTTGAATGGTCTGAGGACCCAACAGACTCGACTGGGGCCGCTAGATCATGTGAGTATTCTCTGTTATCGTTTCAAGTTTCTCAATGCTAGTTTAAATACGGGTTAGCTTTAGCAGTAGTGGTTCTAATAGGGCTGAAACCACCTCACCCATTTTAGCCCAGAACTCCCCGCTTTCAATACCCTGAATGGGAATTGGAGGACTTCTAGAGAGCACTTTGTTAGCAGGACTGGTTGCAGACGAGAGCGCTTCTGCCTCCTCCACTAGCTCCTCCACCATATTTTTGCTTTTACATCCTCTCTTTGGTGCAGGGTGTGTTGGCTTAATGGGGCCCTGTCCCTTTCTTTTTCTGGACTGGATTGAAGGACTGCTCCCCAGATTGGTCTTACTTTTCTGGCCCCTGGTGTTTACTTTGGGTCTTGTAATTGTCTCCCTTGACTTGATAATATCATTTGCGTCAGGTAATCAATGACCTATTTGGAGTGGGACTCTGGTGTCTTTCAGTAGAATTTGGGGGGTCTAACAACTCGGGCTGTCCTTGGGTTCGTTTTGGTTCTAGGGACAGTCTTCGCTCTGTCGGGGCGATTTCATGGATGAGGGCTGACTCAGCGCGTAGCAAAAAAACATCCAATGTCCCGACCACTCCCTGACCTGTCAGTGATTTTCTTTTGTTCATTTCGTCTTTGCTCTTAGAGACAACTGTCTATAACCATGGTCAGCAATAATTTTTAACTTAGAGGATGTCCCTTAAGCCCTCATACAGTAACCCCCTATCAGAGTCAATAGTCATGTAAATAAAGGGCACAGACTGCTAATGAGGTGGCCCTGCCCGGCCTCTTACAGTCTCTGATGGGCCCGCCCTTGGCCTGGGCACACCCGCGCACGTCCTGTGCTGCGGGAGCCCTAGCCCCCTCTTGATCGCCTCCTGGTGCGTGTGCACTGTGCGCGGTGTGCGTGCCGCTAGCGCTGCTGGGGGATGTGGTTCCAGGCTCCCAGACTTGTGGATGCGGCAGCGGTGGCGGAGACAGCAAACCCCCCGCGTGTTGAGGCAGAGTAACAGGTACGTGTCAGGAAATCAGCAGCAGTCAGCAAACTATCTCAAGTACAGTAAACTTGCATTAAAAATAAAGCAACTACACACAGTTCTGAATCTAAACTAAGTACTATGATATACCAGTGCAATGGTACATTTAAACATCTTTGGGCACATGTATGCACTTTCAGTCCATGAAACACAGCTAGTCACCTTGCAGGGCAGAGCTGCCTGAAGGTGAAAAGCCAGATATTTCTAACATAACATGACAAAATCATGCTCCATGCGTGTGCTGATGTAAGAACTGCTGCCTAGCTTCAACACAGACACCCTTGAAAGATGGTGCAAGGGTAACTGCGTTGTAAGCATAACACATTTACGGGCAGGAAACAATTCCCTAACACAACAATGTGTTCTCTGAGATATCTTGATCTTCTACGTGTGCAGCAGATTGCCACACACTTACTAAGAGGAACCAATAAATGCCCAAAAAAGTATTTCATGGTGGATGGTGCAAGGGTGAGCCAAAACCATGGAAGCATCACACCCAATAGTATCTACTTATGCACTCATATTTACATACACAGGAATACATACTGCTTCTGGTATCTACATTGAGTAGTATATGTAGGTAAGTTGTGTCATGCACCAGTGCCATGCAAGGACACATAGTAACACATTTGGAGCATAAACAATAGCCTTGTCACACAAACATACCTTGTGCAGCGTGGGAAATGATATGTATTGTACATCTAGTCAAAGGGGCAGAGGTAGCACCATGTTTCACAGTGTTTGCGTCGCAAAAATGATGGAAAATAGCACAAAATGTTTTTCCCTATTTTACTTTCAGCACAATCTTCACTAGAGCTGGAAACTGCTTAAAAGTAACACAGATTTTTGCAAAATGCTGCATTGTATTACTTAGCATCAAGTGCACTCCCTCCCTGTAACCCAATGCAGAGCAGCATTTAGGCCTGCAGTGTTGCGTTAGGATACATCTGGCACCTGGTGTTACTCTGTCTTGCCTTGTGAGTCACAAAGCAACAACAGATCACAACTACATGTTGGGAATAAAATATACTTTAACTAAGTGATATACGTGACTGCACGCTGATGGTAAATGGATGCATATCTACAGGGCCTGCAACCTCCAACCCAAGTAGGTTCAGCACATCGGCCTCGCTAGCAACACTTTCTGCCCATCAATGTTTGAGTTGGATGACCAATTGCTCTTTCTATGACAGCTTTAACATGTGCCTTTGCACTCGCTCCCAGCAGTCTCTAAGCTCCTTAGGTGACCCTACCTCCAGCAGCAAACATTTGTGGGAGGTAGTACACTATGAGCCAGATCCGCTCAACATCCTTTCCCTCAGGGAAATGTCAGACATGGCCAACACAGCACAAGCCCTAGCCCAACTGATCCCTACTAATGACATTTTTTTTTTAACTACTATCTATACCTAACAACGCAAAATAGACAGACAGCCAACAATACTCAGGCACTAAAAAGTACAAAAGCACAACAAAAAAGACTTGATATGGACAGTAGGACGAAGACTCCACAAGAAAAGCCGCAAAACACTCTCCAATTTTACATCACCAGCACCAACCAACAGCCACTAGCAGAAAGTGAATTAACAATTGCACTTCATGGAATGCAGCCACACCCATTGAATCATTTTCTGGGTGTGACAGGCAGGCTGTCATATTTTGCGTCAATTTTTCTGATGCATTTCTACACAAATTGACATTGTGATGCACTACTCTCTAACAATGTAAGGGCCAATGCTATACCTACGAAGTGAGCTATATAACACAACACAAATAGCCATGCAACTCATGTTTCCTACGCAGTGGCCAATATAGCGCAACGCAAATAGCCATTCAACTTTTATGTTTCCTACACTGTAGCCTATATATAAAGCAATGCAAATGGCCATGCAACTCACATGTTTCCTACGCAGCGGCCTATACGGCACATTGCAAATGGCCATGCAACTTATATGTCTCTCATGCAGTGGCCTATATAGAGCGATGCAAATGGCCATGCAACTCATATATTTCCTATGCAGTGGCCTATATAGCACAACACAAATGGCCATGCAGTAGCACATATGTCGCACCACAAAGGTCTATGCAGTAGCCCTACTACAGCAATGCAAAGGTACATGCAATGGCCCTACTACAGCAATACAAAGGGCCATGCAGTGGCCCTGCTACAGCAATGGAATGGGCCATACAGTGGCCAACCATATTACGGTAACACAAAGGGCCATGCTGTGGCCCAACTACAGCAACACAAAGGCCAAGCAGTGGTCCTATTACAGCAACGCAAAGTGCCATGCGGAGACCCGACTACAGCATTGGGAAGGGCCATGCAGTGGCAATATTACAGTAATGCAAAGGGCCATGCAGTGGCCAGATTACAGCAACACAAAGGGCCATACAGTGGTCCTATAACAGCAATGCGAAGAGCCATGCAACTCATATGTTATTGTTGTGCTATTGACCATCACATGGAATAAGGCAATATGCTGTGGAGTTTTTTCTGCAATATAGTTCAGCAGAAATGTTACTAATGACTACAATATATCTGTACACATGCATATTGCTATGTTTGAGGGGGTCCAGGGAGTCGGTGCAGACGGTGATCCAATTTGTTGAAATTCTGGATGACTGTTGGGAGGCGGATTCTGTGTTTGGGTGAATGGGTGTTCAGATCGGTGGTCCAGTCAGTGATGCTGTTCCAGTTTTGGTGGACTTGTCTGGCGGTGGTGTGTGTGTGTGTTGAACCAGGACGGGAATGCTGAACTTGATGAGGGTGTGGTATGTCCAGGGGACTGGTGTGGGTTCATCGACTCGGATGCTGTTGAGGTTGGTGAAAATAGGTGTTTGGCAATGTGGGTAGGTCCCCTTACTCGTTGGGTGAGACATTCCAAGGTCTTCGAACAGTGCACCTGAGTTGGTTTCAGAGTGGTCTTCCAGATGAAAGTTCAAGTCTCCGACTAGGATGCAATAGCAAACATCGAGGGTGATGGTGTCAGTGGATTTGGTGTGGGTCAGTTGGTCTGTAGATGAAAGAGTCGCTTAGGATGAAGTTGGCTGTGATGTGGATCTTGAACAACAGATATTCCAAGTTAGAGGATGGCGTGTCTGCAAATGTTGTGCAGCTGAATGATGAGGGCAATTCCCCCTCCAGGCTTGTAGTATGTCTTGCCTGGCCCTCTCCTTGCCGGGGTGGGAGGGTGGCTGTTGTGATGTCAGGGGCTGATGCAGGGTTCAGCCAGGTTTCTGTGAGGAAAAGTAGGTCAGGGGCATTGTCATGCACCAGGTCTCAGATCTCTGTGGTATGTTTGGTGAGTGACAGGCTACTGAAGAGTATGCATGCTAGTGTGGAGAGTTGTGTGGGTGTTTGTGTGGGTGTTTGTGTGGTTGTTTGTAGGACTGTGGGAGTGTGAGAGTTAATGTGAGAGAGTGGTGTTTTAAGTGCTGTTGGTGTGGTGAGTGTTAGGTGTAGGTAAGTGCATGAAAATTTCAGGAAGCTCATGAGAATGCCCTTCGGTGCTGTGTGATGCAGCAAGGCAGGTACGTCTGGAGCAGTGGCCGGGATTGAGGGTGTGGAGGGTCGCAGCATGGAAATCCAGTGATGTCACTTCCTGTTCATATGGATGACGTAAATGAGCCCTCTTGTTTGGCTTCTTCTTTTAACAATGGTTTTGGTGGGGTACCAGTGATGTCACTTCCTGTGCAAATGGGATGATGTGAAATGCAGTGGTGTCCCTTCCTGTGCTGATGGGTGATGGGAAATCCAGTTATGTCACTTCCTGAGCATATGGTTGATGGGAGATCTTGTTATGTTACTTCCTGTACAGATGGATAATGGGAAATCAAGTGATGTCACTTTCCATGCAGATGGATGTTGGGAAGTCCAGTGATGGCACTTACTGTTCTTATGGATGATGGAAATAAGCCCTTTAGTTTGGTTTCTTCTTCTGTTCTGATGGATGATGAAAATCTTGGGCTGGTCCACCTATGACAAGGAGGTAAGTTCTTGCACCACGCAACTGCTGCATTGCTTTTCAATGTAATAGCCCCCAGTATGGAGAGAAGTTATTGTTGTACTGGAGGGCCATTGAGGGTTCAGGAACATACCCCTACTGCTTGGCTTGCTACTGCAAAACTATAAATAATGCTCATGCTAAGAGGGAACATTGTTGCCTTTCTCCTATTCCCAATCACCATGACAATTGTGACCAGGAAAAAAATGTATCCAAAAGTCCACCCTAAATAGGTAAGCCTTCCAACACCATGGCAATGGATCCCTGCTGTGACTGGTCCTCTGCAAATTGTTTTTTTTACATCATAGTCTGTTATTGCTCCACAAGGCAGTTCTCTCGACTTTACATGAGGATTAGGAACAATAAGAAGAGCAGAGGTGGCATTCGACAAAACATGGCAGACATCCTGATGCCTTACCCATCTACATAACTCCAACAGCCTGAAAAATGTCAGTGATATTTTGAAAATGATTTTATTATAATTATCCCACGGAAGTTAACAGAAATTAAAGCAGAACGTATGCATGTTTAAATTGAGATTTTGTGCCGTATGGTGTTAGTTAATATAAACTTTACTTCGCCCCCTCTGTTTGTCATGTAGTAAATAAACATAACTTGAAAAATAAAACTGCACCACCAAACATCAATTCACAGAAAACATAAACCTTCTGTTCACAGAGACAACACATATGTTTATATTCCTCTGTGTAGATGATCCAAAACAAACAGTGATGCACTGTGTCTGATTGATGTGCATATTAATATTTGAGCCGAGCCATGTTTGGAGGAATATATTTAGTCTAACAAATTCAACACATGGAGAGGGCGTCCAGCATATTTCATTTTAAGGATATAGTCTACATTTAGTGGCACCCAAAAAATCTAATTGATGATTTCTTTGAATGGATCATGGGCCTATTGTTATGTGACAGCTGAAACATTATTTTAGCCACTCTTATCTGCCGACAGACCGAACGAATGTATGGTGGTCTTCAAAATACAATTATGAATGTAGTACCATTTAACAGTAAGTTAAACTTGTTGAGAATAAAAAACATTACAGTGCTAATGTGATCAGGCCTTGTTCCAGCAGAGGCATTGCGAGTGAAATCTCCTAGTTTGGCTGACGCACCAATAAACATTTTAAAATGTACTCTACATCCACCGAATTGTACCCAGAAAATATAGGGATTTGCAAAGAATTTTTTTCATCAGTATAGCTTTGTAAAGTTCCAGAATTTCACCTATGAGCGAAGCTTGTAAGCGTTTTTCTTTTTTCTTAGCCCTACATATTTTAGATTCACATTTAGCATGTAATCAAGGTATGTTGTGTGATTCACACTCCTTTTGCATTTAGAACATAATTGCACGAAATGTTTGAACATTTTTTCCTTTTCAAATTTTCATTTTGTTCATCCTTTCAATGCACAATGACATTGAGGAGAAATAGAACACTAATGCGTCATTTAGAGGTGGGTGATAAGATGGCACCTGTCAAAAAATGTCAGAAGTCCTTTCCACCCACCTTTGCATATAACTGTCTCATAGAAAGGCCGTGGAAGGAGTTTTTCGAGAGGCCGCTGCCTCTGTCATTTTAAACCTTTTCGATGGGTCTGGTATCAATGAAAATGACAGAGGAGCAGGCGAAAAGTTGCACTCGTGAAAATAATCTAACAAGCCACTCTCCTTTTGTCTCCTCGCACTACCTCTCTCTTTCCACATATCCATTCTCTCTCCTCTCTCTTCTCCTTTTTGGATCAGTTGTATAATCTTACAATGAATGCCTTTACCGCGCATGCCTTTACCACGCATCCTTTAACACGCAATGGCTTTACCATGCATTGCCTTTACCACGCATAAGCCTGTACCACACAGGCCTTTTCAACAAAATGGTAAATATATATCAGATTACCTACTGGCGGTCGCCAGTAGGTAGTTATAGTTAGAACCTAGTTTCCATAGGACAAGCATTTTTTGATTTGCTAATAACTTTTTGGGCGTTTGACGATTGTTCGCAAAATTCTCCAAAAAAAGATCTATCCAGGTCAGCTCCTATCCTGAAAGTTTGGGGGTGATTCGTCAAGCGGGGGCTGAGAAAAAAGGGGGTCCCAAAAAGTGTTTTCTCCATGTTAATTTCCATAGGCAATTTTATTACAGGCTACAGTTCGAATTGCTGAACGGAATTACACCAAATTTGTCAAAAAGGTACAGCTTTGTCCAGAAAGCGACCTTTTTGTCAATGGTGTAAATCAGTTCAGTAATTGCTGAGAAATTAAAAAAAAAAAGTAAAAAAATCAATTTCCCATAGGAAACTCTAGCCAAGGCTACAGCCCGAACTGCTAAACGGAATTACACCAAATTTGGCAAAAAGGTAGTGCTTGATTCAGAAAGCGACTTTTTTTTCAAATGGTGTAAATCCGTTCGGTAGTTGCTGAGATATTAAAAAAATAAAAGCTTCGATATCTGGGGCAGCGGTGGGTTCGCGCACCCTCCCAACCACGCGCTTCACTGTGATTGGCTGCCATGAGCACGAGCTTCACTGGGATTGGCTGCCAACACTCCAAACCAGGAAGTGTTGGCAGCCATCTTGGGAGAACCGAGTCACAAGAAAACAGTCGAAAAAAGATTTTAAAAAAAGAAAAGGGGGCACGGTAGAAACACCCTGACCCCCTACTCCTGCTCAGGGGGTCCCACAAGGATGCCCAAGCCCCAAAATATTATTTGTTTTTTTAAAAAGGTCCGAATACGCACTGGGTGCGCAAATCCGGACAAAAAAAAAATTAAGCGGGGGGCTCCCCCATTTCATTTAAATGAGCCCCCGGATGGGCCAGGTTCCGAGGGCAATCCGAAAATTATATTGCGGAGGCCTGCGGGCCCCCCAAAGCCCCGGGGACCACCACCTCCCCGGGGCTTTGAAAATAGAGGGAGGGGCTGCACTCTTGGAGCCCTTGATGGCCCCGGGGACCACCACCACCCAGGGCTGGCTCCTGCAATGTCCCGTGGAGCCTACCCCCCGGGACATTGTTGTTTGCTATGACAGGGTGGAAGCATGCCTCGCACACTGTCATACCAAACCCCGGTTTGCTTTGTTGAAGCGAGAGGAGGAAAACCTGCTCTCGCTTCAATGAAGCAAAGCAGAATTGCTTTTGGGCAAGGGAAGCTGTATGTTAGCAGCTCCCCTTGCCCAAAAGCAATGCCGGTTCCAGCAGGAGGCGGGGAGCCAGCAGGAGCCTGGGGGCATTGGAGCTCCCTCCATGATCCCCAACGAAGAGGCAAGGCCCCGGGGGATGGGGTCCCTGGGGCCAGAAGTGGACAAGGGAAGGGGACCAAGTGGCCCCCCTTCCTAATGATTAATAAAAACATTCAATAATTGGGCATGCCCCTGGGGATGGGGTCCTCGGGCGATTATAAATTAATGGAAGTGGACTGTTTTTTTTGTAGAAAAGTTTGGAGTGGCGATCCTAAGATGGCGCTCAGCACGGCCTCCTTGTGTGAATGTGCTGGGTGCGTGGCTCTAAGCACGACCCCCTAGTGTGAACGTGCTGGGTGCATGGCTTTCAGTGCGGCCCACTAGTGTGAACGCGCTGGGTGTGCAGCTGTCTGCATGGCACCCGAGTAATTCACAGGTCTTTAAAAGACCATTCACCTGTATATGAGGCTTTGTTGTGATTTTACCTCTGCTTAGAGCTTCTGCATCTCCACTCTGCCTATGACTGGAAGAATTAGCCCTCCCCCGGAATTTAGCTCTAGTTGCACCCCTGACTGGCGTACGCCGGCTCAGCCCACTCCGCTTACGCTTACAGAGTTCCGTAGATTCTATCCGCCGTATGTCAATGATCCAGCTGTGGGGCTGGGAATATCTTGCAGACAGGATTCTGGTCCTTTCCCAAGGCTTGGTTTGCAATCCTGATGCTCCACCGGGGTTGCCACTGGTTGGCAGCCAATTAGAGCCAAGCTAGTGCTCGGGTGTTAGGCTCTGCCAACATATGTACTTATCCAATCACTCCGCCAATCCCCAAGCACTTATAAATTCACTATACACTCTCCTTGCAGTACTCTAATCATCCAGGCTCTACCCATGTACTCATAGAATGACCCAGACAAAGTTACTTAACCAAGGTCTTCCCCACTGCCAGAGGTAACATGGTTGCGTGTGCAGTCAACAGCACAATGTAATGTTGTAGGGACCAGGGCCATGATGCATACATAATGAACACACGGACACAGTTAGATAGATAGTGGAACTGGCTACGGGCACATGCGCTTTGCCCCCTTTTTATTACCAGGGTCACATGTCCAGAGATGTCTGTGCTGGATGCATATGGGGTGAGTGTAAGCCAGCCCTCAGGGAATGGTTGGTGCTGGCAACAACTACAACAGTGATAATCGGATCACACACAGAGATTCAATCATAAAGGGTCCATGACTTGTGGTGCACTAAGGTAGGGGTGCCAGATCTTAAATCACGCACAAAAAGATTGTTTCGTAAAGGGTCCATGACTTGTGGTGCACTGAGGTAGGGGCACCAGAGATGAGTGTGCTGATGTGAAGAAATTGTTAATGTCCCTTTGGGAGATTCCTGCTGCATGAGGTGACATTGTTGCGTCCGGTGTCTACATCACGAAACTCAATCATAAAGGGTCCATAAGTTGTGATGCACAGAGTTAGTGGCACCTGAAGAGCTCTACGTGTGCACAGCCAGCAATGATGGCGTGTCCTTGCAGGACAGGATTGGATTGGATATGTGTGAGACCTGCTGACCGCAGTGTAGGCCGGAGGCAGCGGCCAGCAAGGGCCTACCACTACGTTGTGTTGACTTGTTGTGCACTGAGTTAGAGGCAACAGTGGCGCTCAGCATGTGCGCAGCCAGCGATGATACATAGTTCGGGCGGACCGCACTGGGAGCAATGTCTTTTGCCTAATGAATTCTGCAACAATAAGGCCACGTGGCGGTGACTTGTGGTGCACTGAGTTAGTGGCATCAGAAGCATTCAGCGTGTGCGCAACCAGCGATGATGCGTGGTGCGGGCGGGCAGCACTGGGAACAATGTCCGTTGCCGACTGGACTGCATCATCTGCAATCGTGACTCGATCTGGATTGTAAGCCCTGCTAACCGCAGTGTAGGCCAGAGGCAGCAGTCAGCAAGGGCCCACAGCCACATGGCGTTGACTTGAGCTGCACAGAGTTAGTGGCACCTGAAGCACTCACCGTGTGCACAGCCAGCGATGATGCGTCATGCGGGCAGGCCGCAGTGGATGCAATGTCTGTTGCCTACTGGGTTCTGCAATTAATAAATCAAGATTGAATTTGAATTTTGAGCTCTGCTGACCACAGTGTAGGCGCATGGAACAAAAGATGAAATATGTATGGAATACATTGTCGAAATATATAGGTTTTAGTGATGTTATAGTGAGTTGCCTATTGGACTCTGAAATTAATGAATCAAGACTGACTTTGAATTGTGAGCCCTGCTGACCACAGTGTAGGCTGGAGGCAGCGGTCAGCAAGGGCCCATAGCTACATGGCGTTGACTTGAGCTACACAGAGTTGGTGGTACCTGAAGCACTCAGCGTGTGCGCAGTCATCGAGGATGCATGGCCTGGGCGGCCGCACTGGATGCGATGTCTATTGCCTACTGGACTGCGTCATCTGCAATCGCGACTCTATCTGAATTGTCAGCCCTGCTAACCGCAGTGTAGGCCGGAGGCAGTGGACAGGAAGGGCCAACAGCCACGTGGCGTTCACTTGAGCTGCACAGAGTTAGTGGTACCTGAAGCACTCAGCGTGTGCGCAGCCAGAGATGATGTATGGTCCGGGCGGGCTGCACTGGGAGCAATGTCTTTTGCCTAATGAATTCTGCATCAATAAGGTCACGTGGCGGTGACTTGCAGTGCACTGAGTTAGTGGCACCTGAAGCACTCAGCATGTGCGCAGCCAGCGATGATGCGTGGTGCGGACGGGCTGCACTGGGAGCAATGTCTGTTGCATACTGGACTGCGTCATCTGCAATTGCGACTTGATCTGAATTGTGAGCCCTGCTGTCGCAGTGCAGATGGAAGGCAGTAGTCAGCACAGACATCGAGGAATGCTTTTTGTCACTTCTTCTTGACAAAATCCGAGGACATAGAGTACAATTCTCTTTGCAATTAATAAATCAAACCGTAATTCAAATTGTGAGCCCTGCTGACCGCAGTGTGGGCGTATGGAACAAAAGATGAAATATGTATGGAATATATTGTCGAAATATGTAGGTTTCAGGGACGTTATAGTTAGTTGTCTACTGGACTCTGAAATTAATGAATCAAGACTCATTTTTAACTGTGAGCACTGATGACCGCAGTGTAGGATGGAGGTAGCGGTCAGCAAGGGCCCACAGCCACGTGACGTTGACTTGAGATGCACAGAGTTAGTGGTACCTGAAGCACTCAGCTTGTGTACAGCCAGCGATGATGCGTGGTCCGGGCGGGCCGCACTGGATGCAATGTCTGTTGCCTATTGGACTGCTTCATCTGCAATCGCGATTCTATCTGAATTATCAGCCCTGCTAACTGCAGTGTAGACTGGAAACAGCGGACAGGAAGGGCCAACAGCCACGTGGTGTTAACTTGAGCTGCACAGAGTTAGTGGTACTTGAAGCACTCAGTGTGTGCACAGCCAGCGATGATGCGTGGTCCGGGCCGGCCTCACTGGTAGCAATGTCTTTTGCCTAATGAATTCTGCCTTAATAAGGCTACGTGGTGATGACTTATGGTGCACTGAGTTAGTGGCACCTGAAGCATTCAGCGTGTGCTCAGCCTGCGATGATGCGTGGTCTGGGCGGGCCGCACTGGGAGCACTGTCTCTTGCCTACTGGACTGCATCATCTGCAATTGCGACTCGATCTGAATTGTGAGCCCTGCTGTCCGCAGTGTAGATGGAAGGCAGTAGTCAGCACAGACATCGAGGAATGCTTTTTGTCACTTCTTCTTGACAAAATCCGAGGACATAGAGTACAATTCTCTTTGCAATTAATAAATCAAGACGTAATTCAAATTGTGAGCCCTGCTGACTGCAGTGTGGGCGTATGGAACAAAAGATGAAATATGTATGGAATATATTGTCAAAATATGTAGGTTTCAGGGACGTTATAGTTAGTTGTCTACTGGACTCTGAAATTAATGAATCAAGACTCATTTTTAACTGTGAGCCCTGATGACTGCAGTGTAGGATGGAGGTAGCGGTCAGCAAGGGCACACAGCCACGTGACGTTGACTTGAGATGCACAGAGTTAGTGGTACCTGAAGCACTCAGCGTGTGCACAGCCAGCGATGATGCGTGGTCCGGGCGGGCCGCAATGGATGCAATGTCTGTTGCCTACTGGACTGCTTCATCTGCAATCGCGACTCTATCTGAATTATCAGCCCTGCTAACTGCAGTGTAGACCGGAAACAGCGGACAGGAAGGGCCAACAGCCACGTGGTGTTCACTTGAGCTGCACAGAGTTAGTGGTACCTGAAGCACTCAGCGTGTGCACAGCCAGCGATGATGCGTGGTCCGGGCAGGCCTCACTTGTAGCAATGTCTTTTGCCTAATGAATTCTGCCTTAATAAGGCTACGTGGTGATGACTTATGGTGCACTGAGTTAGTGGCACCTGAAGCATTCAGCGTGTGCTCAGCCTGCGATGATGCATGGTCTGGGCGGGCCGCACTGGGAGCACTGTCTCTTGCCTACTGGACTGCTTCATCTGCAATCGCGACTCGATCTGAATTGTGAGCCCTGCTGTCTGCACCCTATCATTTTTTTTTTTTTCATCTGGATTCGTGCACCAAGCTCCTTTAAAAAAAAAATATAGTAACAATTTTTTGGCCCTGGGGCTTTTTGTGGGATCCCCTGAGCAGGCATAGGGGGTCAGGGTGTTTGTACCCTGCCCACTTATCTTGTTTTTTCATCTTTTTTCTTGTGATTCGCATGTAGCTACAACAAAGTCCTAATAAACACCAGGGCTCATTTTAGAGTCACCCTATAGCCCAACAGTTGGGACTTATCGCAGAGTTATCAGCAGTTTAGCGCAGCAAAAGTGGCCAAAGAATTATCGCCCCATTCTCAAGTTGGTGCACACTGCCACATTGCCCACAGGCTGACGGTACCAACACAGCGGACAATCAACATCGTTACGCAGACAAAGCTGCTGGCTGTGCTACACCTGTTGGCCTCTGGAATCTTCCAACTAACAACTGCGAGAGTCGGAGGAGTCTCACAGCCAGACCTATTAAACTTCCTCACACGTCTTGGATGCATGTCTACAAAAGCAACTTAGGGCCCCTGCATTCGCTCCACCCGCTCGTCCCAATTCGTAGTATTCCTGCACAACCAACCCCAACCCCAGCCGTTGCTTAATGCCTCTGTGCTCCAGATCCAAGATTGTAGTCACTGAAATAGGGGTGCGCCAGGTCATGAAGTCTAGTAGTCAACAGTAATGGAAAAACAGTACTTTATTAGAAAAACATAAATCAACAACACAAAAACATCAAACAACAAGTGACATTGCCAACGGGGAACATCAACTGTGGATCGAAATAACTGTAGATCATCCTGGAAATCCCCAAATTCCCTATTCAGAAACCTGTTGGATAAATGAAGATAATGGTCAAGCGTTAGTATGGTCACAAAAACGTAATATGGTACAATGTATTGCACTTGGACAAACCAAAATGCTTACAGGTATGATGAATCCTGCACAAAATGACCGCAACAGAAGCTTGTGGGGTCTTAACCTTCGTAGGAAAAAAAAGGCACGTTACAACCACACAAACTTCTGTTATGGTCTCATTCTGCAGGATTTATCACACCTGTAAGCATCAGGGTTTGTTTCAGCTTGATACACATGCATGTTCACTTCACCTAAACTGCGCAGAAACAACTGGATGCCAAGCAAGGGAACCAAGCCATAGCAGCCTTCCTGCAAGTATTGGGGGCAACTGACGGCACACATGTACTATTTGTGCCCCCTGCCGACACTGCGCCCAATCACCGCAACAGAAACCATACGCATTCCAACAATGTGCGGGCAAAACTGGACCACCGGGGCCTGTACACTAATGTTGTTGCAAACTTTTAAGGCAGATTGCATGATTCTTACATCTTTCGCAAGCATCCCAGCCCTGGTCCACAGACCAGTCTGCCACCCAGCGATGACTGCCCACATTACGCACCCAGACCTCAGTGCTCACCTGCCGCCACCGGAGTGTCTCCAAGAGGGCCCACCACGTGCCAGACCAACCTCCTCAGGCATCACTGGATTCTGCAGCACAGGCCCCCAGCGTATCCTGCTACACCACGCCGAGGAGTCATGTCTGTACAGCCAGCTGCCTTTGGCATACACGCGGTCCAGCCGAGCTCACAATTTAAATCAGGTGTTGATTGCCAGGATAGCGTGTCAAGGCCACGCATCATTGCAGGCTGCACACCCGCTCACCTCTGGTGGCACTAACTCAGTGCAGCTCAAATCATCGGCACGTGGCAGGAGGCCCGTGTCGGCCAAAATGCTTGGCTGCCACCAACTCTGTGCACCTCAAGTTATCGTCACGTCGCAGGAGGCCAGTGACCGGCAAATTGCTTCGGCTGCCACCATCTCTGTGCACCTCAACTCATCGCAATATTGCGGGAGGCCAGTGTCAGTCAAAGTGCCTCGGCTGCCACCAACATAATAAGCACACGGATACACCCAGATAGAGAGTGGGAATGGCGTTGAGCACGTGCGCCCGGCCTTTTTTATTGAGAAAAATCATAGATTTCAGGGACGTTATCGTTAGTTGGACAACTCGCTCATACAAAACCAGAGAAATTCCCCAGTTATAGTTAGTTTAGCTAACTATAACTCACGCCCCCGCAATGCACTGCTGATGACGTCACATATTACATCATTCATGACATGGTCAGTGACATCACTGATGATATCACTGATGACATTTCAAATTACATCACTGATGACATCATCCACGTGAAAATCTGATCCACCTCCTCACACTCTAATGTAACCTTTGATACACCCACTGTAAAATACAGATTACCATTTTTGAAACCATCAACACACCAATACCAGTTACTACATACGCACTCACTGATTCCTAGGTCTCCAAACATATCCACTCATTCACCCATACAATCACTCATACATGCAGTCACTCATCAATACAACACTATCATATGCACTCATAAACATATACAGACACTCACACACCACCACTCATCCAGAGTTACTCACACACCTAGTAGTTCATGCAAAGAATCAATCACACTTCCATTTACTGACCTATACAATTATACACACACCACATCACTTATTCAAACAGAAACAAATGCATACTTACTCTCTTCTAAATCACTGATACAAGTACATACTCATCCATACAGCCACTCTCACAATCACTGACTCTCACGTATAGTCATTTATATACTTCAACTTTCACATACACTGCTTTTTACATTTGTAGTTACTTGGACATGTACCATTGAGACATCCATTCACTCACCAATACACCCATGCACACACTTACCCACCTATACAGCTGTTTCCACATGCACTCTTGAACCCATACATGCAGTGAATCAACCACTCAAACATCTATTCACAGACTCACACACCTCCCACCCACCCACACACACCCCCAGGCACCCATACAAATACTCAGGCAACCAATCGATAACCCATATAGACACTCATGTAGCTACAGACCACCCCATGCAGCAGCGTACACAACAACAGATAGACTGATACAGACATTCACACAGTTTAGTCACTAACCCATGCATTTAGTAAGACACGTTTAATCACCCACTTAAACAGTCAGTCACGCACCTACTAAATCCTCCATTCAGACACTTATACACCCACTCAATCTTCAATACACCTTGGCCTATATATATATATATATATATATATATATATATATATATATATATATTATCTACTGGCCGTCGCCAGTAGATAGTTATAGTTAGGACCGTGTTTCCATAGGAAATCCGCAACATTCTATTTGGAATAACTTTGGCGCCGATTGACGAATCCTCGCGAAATTTTCAAAATAGGTGGGGCGCTCCGCTCCGCTCCTTCCCTGAAAGTCTCGGGGGGATTCGTCAAGCGGGGGCTGAGAAAAAGGGGGGGTCCCAAAACGCGTTTTCCCCATGCATTTTTTCATAGGACATTTAGTCCAAGCTACAGCCCGAACGGCTGAACAGAATTTCTTGAAATTTGGCAGAGAGGTAGTCCTCAGGTCAGGGATGTGCCTTTTGCAGGTCTGGTGTAAATCTGTTCAGTATTTCCTGAGAAAATAGCATTTAAATCAATATATATATCTATAGGCGCGCACCATGCGCGTACGGTAATCCTTACCGTACGCGCACGCTGACGTGCGCGAGTGCGATTCTGATTGGTTGTTAGATCTTAGTAAACATTCGAATCGGTCAAAACCAGGAAGTGTCGGCCGCCATTTTGTCTCTCGCAGTCTGAGGGGGTGAAAAACAAAGGTGGAGAACGTGAAAAGGGGGCAGGGTGGACAGTTCCTGACCCCCTAGCCTTTGTCAGGGGGTCCCAGAAGGACCCCCAAGGGCCAAAATTTGTTTTATTTTTTTTACGAAAAAACGTGGGGTGCGCGCAGCGTGCGCGTACGGTTGAAACAGAAAAATTCCGCGAACTGTGTAACGTGAGTGCTTGGTGCGCGAAGCGCACCAAGCGCCCACAGTGCGCGCATGGTGCGCGAAGCGCACTGTGCGCGCATGGTGCGCGCACGGTGAAAAACCTTAAAAAATAAATAAATAAATAAATACATAACTTAGCATTTAAAAAACCGTACAAATTCACTGAAAAAACCATAGGTTTCACACACGTTATAGTTAGGAATTAGCATTTAAAAAACCTTGCAAATTCACTGAAAAAACCATAGGTTTCACACACGTTATAGTTAGGAATTAGCATTTAAAAAACCTTGCAAATTCACTTAAAAAACCATAGGTTTCACACATGTTATAGTTAGCTGGACATTTCACTTGTGAAAAACCATTGAAATTCCCCCGTTATAGTTAGTGCAGGCAACTATAACTCACGCGACCGCAATCCTCTGCTGATGACGTCAGATATTACATCACTGATGACATATGTGTCTTTCTGAAAAAGAAATATTTGTAATATATGTATAGCTAAAAATTAATGGAAGACATGGGTAAATAAGTGTCTAAATACAGTGATGTAATATCTGACGTCATCAGCAGAGGATTGCGGTTGGCTGAGTTATAGTTGCCTGCACTAACTATAACGGGGGAATTTCAATGGATTTTCACGAGTGAAATGTCCAGGTAACTATAACATGTGTGAAACCTATGGTTTTTTAAGTGAATATATATATACATATATATATATATATTCAATGAAAAAACCATAGGTTTCACACATGTTATAGTTAGCTGGAAATTTTACTGATAAAAAACCAATGAAATTCCCCCGTTATAGTTACTGTAGGCAACTATAACTCACGCGACCGCAATCCTCTGCTGATGCTAATACTGTATTTAGACACTTATTTGCCCATGTCTTCTTCCATTAAATTTTAGCTATACATATTTTACAAATTTTTTTTTTTCATAAAGACACATATGTCATCACCAGAGGATTACGGTCGCGTGAGTTATAGTACAGTAACTATAACGGGGGAATTTCATTGGTTTTTTATCAGTAAAATTTCCAGCTAACTATAACATGTGTGAAACCTATGGTTTTTTCATTGAATTAGCAAGGTTTTTTAAATGCTAATTCCTAACTATAACGTGTGTGAAACCTATGGTATTTTCAGTGAATTTGTACGGTTTTTTAAATGCTAAGTTACTTTACGCCATTCGTGGCGTGCACGCCCACTTAAAGCAGTTCGTTCCGTGCGCGCACGGTGCGCTTCGCGCACGGTGCGCGCACAGTGAGCACGCGGTGCGCTTCGCGCACCGCGCGCCCACTTTACGCAGTTAGTGCCGTACACGCAAGGTGGGCGCGCAGTGCGCTACGCGCACCGCGTGCCCACGTTACGCACCGTGCGCACATGGAGGACATATTATGCGCTTCCTTGTGATAGGTAATCTGTTAAATTTAATTTGTAAGTGATGACAATAATATGCCATGCACAGAGAGTGTTTTTTTTTTTTATTAAACTTTTTAGCTTAAGCGCACCGTACGCGTACGGTAAGCGTAATCGGCGAAATTTTCAAAAAATAAAAATTTACCGTTTTTGGCCTTGGGGGATCTTTGAGGACTCAACTAACATGGCTATGTGCATGGGCGCTGTCTAAACAGCCCCTTTATATGTTTTTTGCCTTTGTTTACAGCCCCCCCCTCAGAGTGCGAGAGAGAAAATGGCGGCCGCCGCTTCCTGGTTTCGGCCGATTCGAATGTTTACTAAGATCTAACAGCCAATCAGAATCGCACTCGCGCACGCCACCGTACGCGTACGGTAAGCTTACGGTAAGCGTACCGTAAGCTGGCTCAGATATATATATTGATTTAAAGGCTATTTTCTCAGAATCTACTGAACAGATTTACACCAAACCTACAAAAGGCACTTCCTTGACCTGAGGACTACCTCTCTGCCAAATTTCTAGTAATTCTGTTCAGCCGTTCGGGCTGTAGCTCGTTCTAAAGGTCCTATGGAAAAATGCATGGGAAAAACGCGTTTTGGGACCCCCCTTTTATCTCAGCCCCCACTTGACGAATCCCCCCGAGACTTTCAGGGTAGGAGCGGAGCGTAGCGCCCCACCTATTTTGAGAAATTCGCGAGGATTCGTCGACCGGCGCCAAAGTTATTCAAAATAGAATGTTGCGGATTTCCTATGGAAACAGGGTCCTAACTATAACTACCTACTGGCGACCGCCAGTAGGTAATATATATATATATATATATATACACATATATATATATATATATATATATATATATATATATTCACTGAAAAAAACATAGGTTTCACACATGTTATAGTTAGCGGAAATTTTACTGATAAAAAACCAATGAAATTCCCCCGTTATAGTTAGTGCAGGCAACTATAACTCACGCGACCGCAATCCTCTGCTGATGCTAATACTGTATTTAGACACTTATTTGCCCATGTCTTCTTCCATAAATTTTTAGCTATACATATATTACAAATATTTTTTTTTCATAAAGACACATATGTCATTAGCAGAAGATTGCGGTCGCGTGAGTTATAGTTGCCTGCACTAACTATAACGGGGGAATTTCATTGGTTTTTTATCAGTAAAATTTCCGCTAACTATAACATGTGTGAAACCTATGGTTTTTTCAGTGAATTTGCAAGGTTTTTTAAATGCTAATTCCTAACTATAACGTGTGTGAAACCTATGTTTTTTTCAGTGAATTTGTACGTTTTTTTAAATGCTAAGTTACTTTACGCCATTCGTGGCGTGCGCGCCCACTTAACGCAGTTCGTTATATATCTAGCTCTAACTCTGGATGTGCACCATTTTTTATCCTGGTACGCATTTGATGGGTGCATTCTTTTGCACACAGCGGTTTAAGCTTGTGCTAGTATGATGACCTGTGCTTCTTTCTGCTATTGTTCATATTTAATTTATTTTATTTCATTTCATTTTACTTTCCACACTAAGCATTTATAAGTAAGGCATGAAAATGTATTTTTACAAGAAAATAACTTTTAACAAATGCTGGCTTTAATGGGGATTGATTCTGTTTTCATGTATACCCATGACTCTTTCTTCTATGTCTATCTTTAAACTTGCTTGGTCATGCTTGGTTGTAAATGCATTTATTAGTAGCCACTTCCTGTCTTTGAAGTGACTTTGACAAAGACCGCGAGGTTGAAAAGCGTCAGTCAATACATTTTTATCTTCCTGCAATCCTCAGTGCTACTCCTACCTTGTTGTTGTGAAGCAAGGGGGTTTTCTCATATTTCACAGCGGGTCCAGTGCCCACCTGCTCGCACCAACCCCAGCTGGTGGATGTGGTCGGATGAAAAGCTGGTACTCTGTTTGATGTTTACTTTCCTGATTCCCGCCGCCGCTACGGAGAAATCTGTATGTGTTGAACCTACTAAGCATTGGGACTGGTTTCCTGGCAACGTGAGGAGCTTCCAAGGAGAGTGGGTCGCGGAAGCGAAGGAAAATTGAGCTCAGCGGCTGCTGGCTCTTTCCGCTCTCAGAGGCTCTGAAGCACGTCCGGTATGTCCCGTCTCTATGGTTGAAAGTGGCAGGGGTGCTCCGATCGCTGCCTGACCCGGTTGTGTCTGACTAGGTAAGGACGCGACTACGGAGGAAGATTGCAACAGGAAGAGTTAATTGTTTGAATCTTTACGTGGCAGGCTATGCTGCTAGGTTAGCAGCATGTTGAGAGAAAAGACTGTGCCGTGACAGGAGTTCTCTATTGGCATTTCTACGGCGAGATTTCCAAACCGCCAAGTGAACCCGAGGACAGTGGTTTTTGTCAATTCCGGTAGCGGCTTGCATGGGGAAAAGTGTCAGCCGTAACTGTAGCCTTTGACTGACGCTGCAGCTCTACGAGTCCTAAACCGCTGTAGCAACTTATGATCTATGGTTACTACCTCCTTCCCGTAACACGATCCCCGCCACATATCGCCACTTTACAAAGGACTAGTGCAATTGTATTAAGCATAGCTACGGGGGTATTTTTGTCTAATTGAGAATACCCGCGACCAACGGTAGCTGCTTTTTCCTAGTCAACTATCCCCACTGCATAACAGACCCAGGAGTGACTGCTGGGACCAACTGTAAAGGTACAAAGACCGGGGGATCGGTGAAACAGAGATAACTGTCTTGGTATTCGGCTTTCGAAGGGTTTTGCCAGAGGGGATCAACGCAAGCGGCTATCTGCCGTTACGATCCCTTTATCATGAGTGAGGCAATGCAGAAACAGATGGACGTCGACAAATCATTATTTGCCTTCACTGAAAGTGACACCAATCGAGATGAGGGTGGAGGAGGCGCCTTACCTGGCGGCAGCGCATCCACACTTAAACAGGAACTAAACAGACTAGAGAAATTGTGTAAGAAGGAGATCAACAGGAGTTGGGAGGTTATTTCGCTCCACAACTACATCAAGGTGGAGCGCGTCCCACGTGGACTCAGGATTCTGATCACACCTACTTATCAGAATCCCAACCACAAACTCCTGGAGGAATGGTCTGCACTCATGGCTTCCACATGCAGGCAGATGCTGGAAATGCTAGCAAAATACACTGCCCTCGAGCTGGAATAAGTGGAGGCAGAAATCAAAACACTTCGGGAAATGCTGGACAAGCATGAATCTCAGAGTGAGATCGTTTCCTTTTTGAAAGATATGGACGCCAGGCTTCTGAAGTATGAAGAAGGCATCAAATCCAAGAAGCGCTGGAAATTTATAAGGGACCGCAATGATTATGCCCAAGGCCGCATATTAACCTTTGGTCGCAAATATGATTCAGCAAGGAGGGATTTTGCACAATCCGAGACGGCGCGCACTGTGGAACCTGGAACCTCTGAATCCAGCTCGGATGTTCCATCGGATCTGGACGAAGCACCTGGCGTATTGGCACCAATAAGAGGCCCCTTTCCTTCACTCACTAAATACCGTTTTTTACGGGAAAGCCTGGGTGGAAGAAAGAAACCACCTAGGGGAAGAGGAAAAGGCGGAAACAACGTACAAGAAAAAGACAAACCAGGAGAGGAGGCGAAGGCCAAAGACAACGAGACGACCTATGGGAACGGACAACGGCGTTCCAAGCGCAACAAATGATGGGTGAGCAATCTAATATTAACAATCTTTCTATTATTAACATCTCCTCCCACAACCTTACCAATGAGGAACGTGCAGTGTTAGAACTTGGTTTATCCTTTTGCCCCACTGCGAATTTTAATTTCCCAAGAGCCCGCATTGACATTTTTCTGTTCCTTTGGCAATAATCTCACATCTGAACAGAGGGTGGGCCTACAATCCCTGCAGAATGCCAATTCCTTTGTCATCAAGCCCTCAGATAAAGGGGGGAACGTTGTATTGTGGGACATTAACAAGTACAAGACCGAAGCAATACGGCAGCTGGAGTTCTCAGGTAGCTATTTAAGATCAAGCCAAGCTGACTATAGGAATACAATTGTGTCCAATATCATCAACTATTAGAGACATGGCTTGGTCAAGGGACCCTGAGACGCAATGAATTCCTCTTCCTGATGACCAAGCAACCACCTGTCCCAGTGTTTTATATGCTCCCTAAGGTTCACAAAAACCTTGCCAATCCACCTGGGAGACCCATCATTACAGCCAACCAAAGCTTACTAGAAAACTCCTCCATATACCTTGACTTTTTCCTCTGTGACTATGTTTTTAATTTACCATCCTATTGTAGGGATACAATGGACTTCCTTTCCAAAATCCAAGGCATTCCATGGAAAGCCTCTTATGTACTTGCCACCATTGATGTGGTGTCACTGTACACCTGCATCAAACATGATCTAGGTCTAGAAGCATGTAAATATTTTCTACGTGATAGACCCATCTCTATGTTTGATCACACTGTGCTACTCTTGGATATGTTACACTTTTGCCTGCATAACAACTGCTTTTTATTTGGGGACACATGGTACAAACAGTACACAGATACTGCGATGGGGAGTTGCTTCGCACCTAGTTATGCCTGTATTTTTATGGGATGGTGGGAGGCGGAGCATGTCTGGCACCAATGCAATGGGTGCTACTCAGATCATGTAATCCTGTGGACCCGCTACATTGACGATATTTTTCTGATTTGGGATGGTCCACAGGATTCACTACAGGATTTTATTGCTGGACTTTCCACTAATAGCCTTAATCTTAGGTTCACCAGTAAGATTACTACCACCACTATTGAATTTCTGGATGTCCTAGTGGAAGTTCTTGATGACACAATACATACAAGCCTGTTCAGAAAGGCTACTGCCGGGAACATCATTCTACATGCACGGAGTCACCACCCAGAAGGTCTTAAGAGCAGCATCCCTTACAGAGTGCTCCTCAGAGCAAGACTAATTGCAGTACCCCACAGGCATTGTCCAAGGAACAAATAAATATGGTTGCTTTAAAACACGGGGCTACTCAGGAAAAACTATTAGAGCAGCCATTGAGAAATCTTCCACCAGAGACAGGGACAGTCTCCTGATTCCGAGAACATGAGGAAAGGGCAAACAGGAAGTTAGGCTTATCACTACTTTCTCTAATGCATCCCAGGCACTGCATAAAATTGTTAGCAAACCTTGGTACCTGGTCAGGCAGGATTCAGTCATAGGTAAACTGGTCAGCCCCAAACCACACATCACAGTGTAGGTGTAAATCCTTACAGGACACACTGGTACATAGTCACCTCACGCAACAAGCCAAGAGAACTGGCACGTGGCTGAAGGAACTCCCCGGCTTTCAAAAATGCGGCCGGTGTAAGGCTTGTGCGAACAGCCACAATGTAAAAAGTTACCTGTTACCAATTGGAAGGAATGAGAACATTCTTTCTTTTATCAATTGCAACACTGAATATGTTGTTTATGTTGTGACTTGCATTTGTGGTTTGCGCTATGTTGGTAGCACTGTGTTTCCTGTGAAGAAGCCTATACTTGAGCATCTCCGCGCCATCAGAAATAGGGATCTAACCTACACTATTGCCAAACATTGCTCGGTAGAGCATGGAGAGATAACTGATGTCAGCTCTAAGATCTAATTTTTTGGAATTGACAGGGTTGCAGTGCATCCACGCGGAGGTGATCGAGAACGCCTCCTGCGACGTTTGGAATCTGAATACATAATTCGCCTACAGAATAAGGCTCCCGGAGGCCTCAATCTGGAGGAAGACCTTCATGTTCATCTAGGATGAGGAGATATCATATACCTGTGGTGCCCCAACATTTTGGACACCTTATACATATACTTTGGTTCCCCTTGGCCCACCTGTAGTCCCCGCCTTTTCTTTTCTCCTGTCATTCCATCGTTATAGATATCTTGCCCAAGATAGTCCAAGTCCTCTTTCTCCTCTAATACTCCTTCGGCCGCAACTTCTTCCAACCGGCTGCTTGGTTGATTAGAATGCATAGCCGCCACGTTTTGATTTTTAATACACTGGGGGTGGGTTTTTCCCAGCATGATCCAAGCTTTTCCTTATATATTTTTTCTACTGACACACTGACTGTGTGATTCTTATAATTTTCCCATTCATGTTTTTACTTTAATTCCTTAGCCTAGCCATTTAGCGCCCACCCTGTGTAGTTGTTTCTTGCAGAGCATTAATACTTATAGAACCTGCCATTTGTTAGGTACTACTTATAATACTTCAGTTGTTTATGTTTTGGTGTTCATTTTCCACCAACGCTATTTTGCTTGCATTTGCAATGCCACTTGGCAGTTTCACTAACTCTGGATGTGCACCATTTTTTATCCTGGTACGCTTTTGATGGGAGCATTGTTTTGCACACAGCGGTTTAAGCTTGCGCTAGTATGATGGCCTGTGCTTCTTTCTGCTATTGTTTATATTTAATTTTTTTTTTCATTTCATTTTACTTTTCACACTAAGCATTTATAAGTAAGGCATGAAAATGTATTTTTACAAGAAAATAACTTTTAACAAATGCTGGCTTTAATGCGGATTGAGTCTGTTTTCATGTATACCAATGACTCTTTCTTCTATGTCTATCTTTAAACTTGCTTGGTCATGCTTGGTTGTAAATGAATTTATTGGTAGCCACTTCCTGTCTTTGAAGTGACTTTGACAAAGACCGTGAGGTTGAAACGCGTGAGTCAATACATTTTTCTCTTCCTGCAATCCTGAGTGCGACTCCTACCTTGTTGTTGTGAAGAAAGAGGGTTTTCTCATATATATATATTTATATATTCACTGAAAAAACCATAGGTTTCACACAAGTTATAGTTAGCTGTACATTTCACTCGTAAAAAACCAATGAAATTCCCCCGTTATAGTTAGTGCAGGCAACTATAACTCACGCGACCGCAATCCTCTGCTGATGCTAATACTGTATTTAGACACTTATTTGCCCATGTCTTCTTCCATTAAATTTTAGCTATACATATATTACAAATATTTTTTTTTCATAAAGACACATATGTCATCAGCAGAGGATTGCGGTCGCGTGAGTTATAGTTGCCTGCACTAACTATAACGGGGGAATTTCATTGGTTTTTTACGAGTGAAATGTACAGCTAACTATAACTTGTGTGAAACCTATGGTTTTTTCAGTGAATATATAAATATATATATATGAGAAAACCCTCTTTCTTCACAACAACAAGGTAGGAGTCGCACTCAGCAAAGCGCACCGTGCGCGCACAGTGAGCACGCGGTGCGCTTCGCAGTTAGTGCCGTGCACGCACGGTGGTCACGCGGTGCACTGCGCGCACCGCGTGCCCACGTTACGCGGGATGGGCCATGTACGCACGATGCGCTTCGAGCACCGTGCGCACATGGGGGACATATTATGCGCATCGTTGTGAAAGGTATTCATTTGTACTTTTCATTAATTGATATGCCATGCACAAATGGTGCCCTTCGGGCACCATTTGCACACGGGGTGGGGATAGTGTGGATAATTTTTTTTTTTTTTAAATAATTTTAACCGTACGCGTACGGTAAGCGTAATCGGCGATTTTTCGAAAAAAAATAAAATTGTTTTTTTGGCCTTGGGGGTTGTTTGGGGACACCTATATCAATGCTGGGTGGTTAAGAACTGAATATACTGCCCCTTTAGATGTTTTTTGTCTTTGTTTTTGCTGCCCCCCTCAGAGTGCGAGAGAGAAAATGGCGGCCGCCGCTTCCTGGTTTCGACCGATTCGAATGTTTACTTAGATCGAACAGCCAATCAGAATCGCGCTCGCGCACGTCACCGTACGCGTACGGTAAGCGTACCGTAAGCGCACCGTAAGCTGGCTCAGATATATATCTTGATTTAAAGGCTATTTTCTCAGAATCTACTGAACAGATTTACACCAAACCTACAAAAGGCACTTCCTTGACCTGTAGCCTACCTCTCTGCCAAATTTCAAGGAACTCTGTTCAGCCGTTTGGGCTGTAGCTGTGTCTAAAGGTCCTATGGAAAAATGCATGGGAAAAACGCGTTTTGGGACCCCCCTTTTATCTCAGCCCCCGCTTGACGAATAACCCCGAGACTTTCAGGGTAGGAGCGGAGCGTAGCGGCCCACCTATTTTGAAAATTTCGCGAGGATTCGTCGACCGGCGCCAAAGTTATTCAAAATAGAATGTTGCGGTTTTCCTATGGAAACAGGGTCCTAACTATAACTACCTACTGGCGACTGCCAGTAGGTAATATATATATATATATATATATATATATATATATATATATATATATATATATATATATATATATATATTCACTGAAAAAACCATAGTTTCACACATGTTATAGTTAGCTGGACATTTTACTGATAAAAAACCAATGAAATTCCCCCGTTATAGTTAATGCAGGCAACTATAACTCACGCAACCGCAATCCTCTGCTGATGCTAATACTGTATTTAGACACTTATTTGCCCATGTCTTCTTCCATTAAATTTTAGCTATACATATATTGCAAATATTTTTTTTTCATAAAGACCCATATGTCATCAGCAGAGGATTGCGGTTGCGTGAGTTATAGTTGCCTGTATTAACTATAACGGGGGAATTTCATTGGTTTTTTATCAGTAAAATGTCCAGCTAACTATAACATGTGTGAAACCTATGGTTTTTTCAGTGAATTTGCAAGGTTTTTTAAATGCTAATTCCTAACTATATCGTGTGTGAAACCTATGGTTTTTTCAGTGAATTTGTACGTTTTTTTAAATGCTAAGTTACTTTACGCCATTCGTAGCGTGCGCGCCCACTTAACGCAGTTCGTTCCGTGCGCGCACGGTTCGCTTCGCGCACCGTGCGCGCACAGTGAGCACGCGGTGCGCTTCGCGCACCGCGTGCCCACTTTACGCAGTTAGTGCCGTGCACGCAGGCACGGCACCGTGCGCACATGGAGGACATATTATGCGCTTCGCTGTGAAAGGTAAGCTTTTTCATTTTTAACATGTTTTATATGAAATGCTCAAATGGTGCCCTTCGGGCACCATTTGCACACGGGGTGGGGAGAGTGTGGATTGATTTTTTTTTTTTTTTTTTTTTTAACCGTACGGTAAGCGTAATCGGCGATTTTTCGTAAAAAAAATAAAATGGGTTTTTGCCCATGGGGGAACTGTGGGGACCCATTAATCAAGGCTAGGTGGTAAGGAGCTGTCTAAACAGTCCCATTACATGTTTTTGTCCTTTGTTTTTCATCACCCCTTAAGAGTGCGAGAGAGAAAATGGCGGCCGCCGCTTCCTGGTTTCGACCGATTCGAATGTTTACTAAGATCTAACAGCTAATCAGAATCGCGCTCGCGCACATCACCGTACGCGTACGGTAAGCGCACCGTAAGCGTACCGTAAGCTGGCTCAGATATATATATTGATTTAAAGGCTATTTTCTCAGAATCTACTGAACAGATTTATACCAAACCTACAAAAGGCACTTCCTTGACCTGTAGACTACCTCTCTGCCAAATTTCAAGGAACTCTGTTCAGCCGTTTGGGCTGTAGCTGTGTCTAAAGGTCCTATGGAAAAATGCATGGGAAAAACGCGTTTTGGAACCCCCCTTTTATCTCAGCCCCCGCTTGACGAATCCCCCCAAGACTTTCAGGGTAGGAGCGGAGTGTAGCGCCCCATTAGTTTTGAAAATTTCACGAGGATTCGTCGACCGGCGCCAAAGTTATTCAAAATAGAATGTTGCAGTTTTCTTATGGAAACAGGGTCCTAACTATAACTACCTACTGGCGACCGCCAGTAGGTAATATATATATATATATATATATATATATATATATATATATATATATATATATATATATATATATATATATGGATCAAGTTTCAACATTTTCCAATTCTTTTTTCGAATCTTTGTCAATTGCTTGGTTTCTTGTGAGAAGGTTGTTATGAGTCTGATTTTTGGCGCTTCATTAGCCTGAGGTTTTGCCTTTATTATTTCATCTCTGGTTTTTTTTCAGATTTTTTCAAGCCTTTCTCAATTATTTTTGGGGAATATCCTCTCTGCTTGAAATTCTGAGCTGTTCTTTTACTATGTTTGTTCCATTCTGTTTCCTCCAAGCATATTCTACAAATCCTCAAGAATTCCCCATAGGGGATACTTTGGATTAATGTGTTCGGGTGCAATATCGCATTTGTTGAAGTTTTTTTTTCAGTATAATGTCGTTTATATTTTGCCATGATTTATGTGAATTTCTGTGTCTAAAAAGGTTACACGTTCTTTGCTCATTGTATATGTAAACCTAAAATTTGCTTCCGTTGTGTTAAAAATTGCAAAGTAATTTTTGAATTCTTGTTCACTGCCATCCCAAATTATTAGCAGATCATCAATGAACCGCAACCATACTATTGTTTTTTCAGTGTACATGTCATTGTCCTGGTGCCAGGCAAAGTGTTGCTCCCACCAGCCATTGCCAGGCAAGCGTAACTGGGACTGAACGAGAATTCCATTGCAGTTCCGTTTGATTGTGTGTAGATTTCATCACCAAAGAGGAATACATTACGTGTCAAGCATAGATTGATCATCTCCAAGATCATTTGATTATGTTTTTTATACTGGATATTCTGTTTTTTTTAAAAAGGTACTCACAAGCAATTATGCCTATGTTATTTTTGATGTTCGTATACAGTGAGATCACATCCATTGTGATCCAACTGAAAGATTCTTGCCATGGTATATCTTGCAGATATCTCAGCATGTCGCTTGTGTCCTTTGTATATGAAGTCAGGTTAAGGACAAATGGCATTAGGAAGTAGTCCACATAATTTGCTTTTGGTTCATACAAAGATCCCTTTGCTGCAATTATTGGTCTTCCTGGTGGTCTCGTCGGATATTTATGGACCTTGGGTAAAAAATATATAGTTGCCATGATTGGATATACTGTTTTTAGATATTTCACTTCATCTACATCCTGCAAGTCCAGTAACTTCCATTGCTCTAACTTCATATCCAGTTCTGTTTTAAATATTGACGTGGATTCGTTTTTAATTTGGCATAGTACTCCACATTTTCAAGTTGGCGAAGAGCTTCCTTTGTATAATAATTTTTGTCCCGGACAATTATATTTCCTCCTTTATCTGCCATCTTCGGTACGATTTGTTCATCTTGCATTAGATCTTTCAAAGCCTTTCTCTCAGCCTCATTTAGGTTGTCATCATATATCATTTTTTTGAAGTTGTAAATATCATGTGTTACTGCATCATGGAACATATCTATTTTGTTCCCTGGCATTAGATGTGGATTGAAACGTGATTTTGGTTTAAAACCACTTAGACCAGCCCCAATCTGTGTATATATGGATTCCAATTCCATATTCTCTCCTTCATTTGTGGCATATAGGTTTACAAGTGTCAGAAAAGCAGCCGCATCACTAACTGCCAGTTCCGCTGTTGGTTTTTGTATTATTATGGTGTGATCCTGCATTTGTTGATTCTCTTTGAATATTGGCGCAAGTTTTATTTTTCTTATACATTTATATAAATCAATCCTTACTTGCGCTATATCCATGCTATTTCTAGGGCAGAAATTCAAGCCTCGTTGCAAGAGTGATTTTTCAGTCTACGATATTGGTCTTTTGGATAAGTTTATGACAGTGAGATCTTCCATGTCATTTTCTGTTTCTATGATTGTTTCTGCCTCATACTCCTTGTCTGTGTGCCCAACTTTTCTTGGTTTTCTATTCCTTTTTCCTCTCCTTGTCTGTTTCCTCGACGGCCTCTTGCTTGGCCTCTTCCTCTCCCTCTGTGTGTTGGCGGTTGGCTGCTCATATTCTGCTCCCATTGTCGTTGCTGGAGCACCAACCGCATGTCCCCTAAAAAAGATCTTTTTACTCTTTCCACATTTAAATCTGTTTCCCCTTCTCCTCTTTCCATAGAGGCTACTGATGACGCACTTGTTGATGCATTGGATTCACTTTCCGTGTGGCCATGTTGTTTTAGACCATTAAACTTTCTCGAGAAGGTAAAAATCCGCCCTTCTAAATAATCATTTTTGTCCCTTAGGACCTTCACTTGTTTGCGTTCTTGTACAGTTTCTTCATGCTTCTCTATTTGTTTTTCCATTTCTTCTTTGAGATTTTGCATTTCAGTGTTAAGGTCCAACGTATCTATTTCCTCCTCTATGGTTTTCAACTAGTCTTTTATTTTCATCAAGGCAATTTCTAAGTGTTTCACTAGTATTTCTATCAGTCCTCTTGATGCATTTAGGATAAAGTCGCCCCATTCTTGCGGCAACTCATTGCTGGTATCTTGGTGGCTTGGCATAAGGGTGATCCTCAGGCCTCGTGGGACTCTATTCACCTCCAGATATTTTTTTAATGCCAAGACCTCCCACCATTTATTTATCTCCTTTTTAGACAGTTTTTCCCATTGTCTTAATTTACTTTTCGTATCCGATTTTTTTGTTATTGTTCTTGAATTTCCTGCCCCCGTGGTTGTTATGGGCTGTTCGAAGAAAGTATCTAGCAGCTCATTTTCATATATATATATATATATATCCACAATAAAGAGCGCTCCTTCGGGACCATGGACCCCAGACAGGTGCGTGTGCTGGCGAGCAGTAGAAGTTGCAGCAAGAGATTGTTTCATTCATCTTCTCATTCCATGTTTTAACAGCCCAGCAGTCTTGATCACATGAGAATTCCTCACCAACACAGTCCAAATAAATGGCTGTGAACTAGACGTCGACAAGGGACCTTCAAGGCAACAAACCAAGGGGCATATCATCAAGGTCAATATCGCCGCTTTAGCTGCACTTTTTGCCGCTAAAGCGGTGATATTTTTATCGCCCTATCAGCAAGCTGTCGCTAACAGCTGTTAGCGACAGTTTACTGGCAATAGCGCCCCTTGTCAGCATGCCTCCCATCGCATCGCTAATGAGATGCAAAGGAGGCGTGCCTGACAAGACTTCCTTGGGAAAATATCACTAACCCAGCTTCGTCATATTGACAAGGAGGGTTAGCGATATTTAAAATCACATTAAGTATGCCTTAATGCAGGAATTTAACATCTGTTAAATTCCTGACTAAGGCATACCTAACATGGAGGGTGGATTGTGTGGCCAAGACCACAGGCCCTATCATCTAGGATATCGCCGTTTTCCACCATGGAAAACGGCGAAATCCCCACTATCTCTATGGAATTTTTATTGTCTCAGCGATGCGCGTTGTTGACAACGCGCTAACCGGGCAATAAATTCCAGCGATAACCGGCGATAAATATGCAAGCGTTAAGCGCGCTTTGCGATATTTATCGCCGGACCTTGATAATATGCCCCCAAGTAAGTAAAGTGTCAGTCATATTGTAATGTGTTGCGTTAAACATATCAAATATCAGAAACATATTGTAATGAGGTGTATACAATTCTGACAACAAATTCAAGTAATTAATTGATCAACTTCAAACAATAGATTGATAAAATATTATTCATAATTGCATCCCTCTTGTAAATCGGCAGGGGAGCGACAAATATCATGCACACATGAAGTGCCGTTGGTTCGCACTCTACCTGCAGCACCTTGTATTCTTACATGAATTCCCTGACTGAACGTGGATGTGCTTACCCGAAGAGACGTGGGAAATAAAACACAACGGTTGCCTATACCAAGGTGGCAGTGCTATGCAGTAGCTGGTCCTGGTGCTCTGCCTATGACACCCAGGGAGGAAATTGTGAGCGATTATGTCTGATAGACCCATAAGTGTCCAGAAGTAAAGGGATCAGAGTCCGAATTGGGTAGCTTGCCCCAAGAAATGTGAAGGGCAGCGAGTAAGAGGTCCCCCCGAAAAAAGAGACATTGACCCATTGCATATAGCTATTCCTACAGGTCTTGCAATGCCTGTATGGGTAGAAACCTGGGAGATTATGTTCCTGCACCTGTCTGACATAGTCATGTCACTGTGGACTAGAAGGTCTCTGAGGCTGCGTACCTCCTGTAGGTGATTCTGGTTCTTTCATGTATTGTGTGTCCTATGGTAGGGTAGCTAGTGAGTATGTCCCAGCTTTTGACCTAAATTCTCTGGATGTCGTTGGAATTATTGTTGTATGTGAGGATGATCCTCGTCTTCTCTTCATTGTCATCACTCTTATGGTGATAGGGTCAAAAAGTTTCTGGGCTCTCGAGACTTTACTTGCTTTGTTCATAGCTTTGTTGAGGAACCATTGTGGGTATGCTCTCTCTCTAAATCTCTGTGGTCTGTTCTGCCAAAAATGCCTCTTCCATATTACAGTAACGTTTTGCCCTCCGCAGTTCCCCAAATGAAATACTCCCTTTCATGGTGTCCGGGTGGCTGCTGAGGGCATGTAAGATGCTGTTACCCACTGTATCTTTGCGAAAGAGCTTGGTGTGTATGGTGTTTTGCAGGATATCAATCTTGACATCCAGATAGTTTACCGTAGTCCTGTTCATGTGTGTAAGATAGAGGTTGATGGTGTTGTTATTGAGCTTGTTAATAAACTTGCTGGCTTCTCCTTCCATCCCTTTCCAGATGATTAGCACGTCATCAATGTATCTCAACCAAAGTATGACCTGTACAACCTCTGGGAAGCTCTCAATGTCATTGAACATCTACTCTTCCCATAACCCTAGGAACAAATTAGTAAAACTTTGGGCAAACCAAGTACCCATTGTGGTCCCTAGCCCTTGTTTAAACAAGGACCCATCAAAAAGAAAAATGGTATTCCTGAAGCAGTGTTCAATCATGCGAGAATTAGTGTGAGATATATACCTGATATCTCTCATCCAAAGGAAATGTTGGCATGCTTTAATTCCCTGTTGGTGATCAAGTATGGTGTACAGGGAATTAGCATCCAAAGTTATCAAAAGAAAATATTTTTCCAAATGGATCCCTTTGAGTTTACCTAGAAAATATTTTGTGTCCCTGACGCGGGATGGAAGATTGGATACCAGGTCCCTTAAAAAAATGGTCCACTTACTTAGAGAAATTATTTAAGGCACTCCTCCTGGATGAGACTATGGGCCTCCCAGGCGGATAGGTGGGGTCTTTGTGCACCCTCTGGAGTAAATACAGTGCGGGTATTTTGGGAAAGTCCCTTTTCAGAAAACAATACTCCTCCCACTAAAGTATCCCTCTGTCCTTCCAGTCAGCTAGTTTGCCCCATATTTTTATGACACTGTTGGTGTATGTCTCCTTGTTGATGATAGTGTAAAATTGGTTTGTAACAAGATCACTACCTTGAGGTATATTGAAAGCAATACAGCCAACGTCTAATGCGTTGAGTATGATGTGGGGCTCATATCCATTGTGAAGGACATTGTTTTGACACTATTGTGTAATTGAAGGAGGAACTGTGTGGAAAGCGGCATGCTGGTTTTGAAGTCAAGCAAGGGCGGAGCAGTCCGTTCTTGCTGTTCGTGATGTGCTATCCACTGAGAGTGACTTGGGAGCTATTTAAAATAGACCATACAATCTTTGGCACAACACCAGCATTGATAAAGGAAGTCCCTGCCAAAACGTGTCTTTCTAGTGAGTAAATTGATTACTTAGCATATCCACAGAGTGCTCTGTTTTCCTTTTGGAAATTTGTATTGTATGATAATGACGTGAGACCACCATCACTTACAGGGTGGTACAAAGTGGAATTTGGGACTCTGTCTCTCTCTCTCTCTCTCTCTCTCTCTCTCTATCTCTCCCTCTCTCTCTCTCTATATATATATATCTCTATATATCTCTCTCTATATATATATCTCTATATATTTATATATATATATATATATATATATATATATATATATATATATATATATATATATATACTGGCGGTCGCCAGTAGGTAGTTATAGTTAGGACCTATTTTCCATAGGAAATCCGCAACATATTCCCAATAACTTTGGCGCCGGTTGACGAATTTTCGCGAAATGTTCAAACCTTTTGGCCAGCTCCGTTCCGCTCCTATCTTGAAAGTCTCGAGGTGATTCGTCAAGCAGGGGCCGAGAAAAAAGGGGGGTCCCAAACATGTTTTCCCCATGCAATTTTCCATAGGAAACTTTAGTCGCGGCTACAGCCCAAACTGCTGAACGGAATTACACCAAATTTGGCAAAAAGGTAGCCCTTGGTTCAGAGTCGTGCCTTTTGGTTAAATGGTGTAAATCCGTTTAGTAGTTCCTGAGAAATCAAAAGTAACATCACATATATATCTGGGTGGAGCCTAACCACACATCTCATCGTGAGATCTGATTGGCTGTCAGCACTTCATCCAAGAAGTGTTGGTAGCCATCTTGGGATCAATATACATGATAGCACCTCATTAAAAAGCATTGCAGTTAGTAGAAGGTTTTAAGACTTTAGTTACATTATAAATCATTTGTTGATGGGACCATACTCATTTTAGGAATTGTGGTGTGTTCTTTTTTTTTTTTTTAATTATTTTTATATTATACTTTTCATTACGCAAATTTTGTACAATCAGTTGTTTGTTAACTCCACAGAACTTTTTGTAAAAGATATAGTACATACAATAGATCAAGTTACAGAGTCAAAATCATAATCAAAATCAAAGTTCAAAATTCAAAATTCAAAGTCACTTTCTCTAGTGCTACCCTATCCCATCCCTCCACCGAGCTAATGGCTCCCATATTCTTACACCCCGAGCTCTCCCTAATCTACCCTTCCTTGCATATATAGGCTTCTCCAAATTGAATGCAGCAATTAGATTCGCCAACCATATTTGCATGAGCGGGGGAGTCTTTTTAAGCCAGGCCCTGGCAAAAGATAATCTGTAGGCAGCCGTTAACATGAACTCCTTCTGTGAGTTATTATTACCATCGGGTCCTATTCCCAGCAAAATCCATAAGGGGGTTAGAAACACCTGTATCCCTAATGCCCTATCCAAGAAGCCCTCTATATCTTTAATTAAAGTATATAATTGGGGACAAGTAGCAAACATATGAACTATATCTGCGTCCGGTGAATTACATCGAGGGCAAGTTGTCCCTGCAGTACCCCCCCACTTAGCGATCCTAGCTGGCGTATGGTAAAGTGAGTATAAGGTTTTATAATGCTGGGATTGCAGGGGAGCCAAACATAGGATAGTACGACCCAAGTCCAATGAATCCTGAAAATCCTCAAGTTCTCCCCCTAATTTCTCCACCCACTTATTCCTATATTTGTCCAAATCGTCCGGTTTACTTTTTACTAATAACGCATACGCTGATCTAATCGTATGTTCGCCGCCGGTGGTTATACTCTCCAGGAAGTCATTGGACTTGTACCCTGCTAAACCCCCCTGTTTATTGCCCAAAAAGCTCCCAACCTGTAGATGCTTGAAAAAATCTCTTCTGCCTAAATTGTATCTATTTACCAGATCGCCAAACTGTGCTATTCCCTCGGAATCCCTTAGATCCCCAACCTGCTTAATTCCTTTTTTCTCCCATGCGGCCATTACTGCATCTGAGAATATTTCTGGAGGAAAAGACTTATTATTATACAATTTGATGTATCTGTTAAATCTGCCAAGTCCCGACTTTTTCAAAAAAACATTCCAGATTTTCAGAGCCGCAGCAAGAGTCCTGAACGGTTTCCTTCTGAAGTACCCAAAATCTATGTGGTATAAGAAGCAGTTTTCTGCCTCCTGTCCTAAGAACACTGCATATACATCTGTGGACATCGATGGGATTTTCTGCAGGATCCCTCCTCCTCCAATCAAACCCTGCATATATTGGAGGGCAGTCGCCAGATAATATAATCTAAAATCAGGAGCCCCCCCCCCCTTTCTCTAGGTAAAGACATAAATCTGTAGGCTCTACGCGTTTTTCCATGAGCCCATATAAACCTATTTAAAATAACTTCCAGTATATTAAACCATTTGGCTTCAAAAAATAGTGGGATTGCTCTGAATAAATAAAGGAACTTTGGTAAAATCGTCATTTTAACCACATTGGTGCAGCCTCCTAAGGAAAGATGTAGGTTGCTAACTTTATCTAGATCTGTTTTAACTTTAGCCAGTAGAGGAGTCATATTAACCTCAACCACAGTATCCAGATTTGCTGCTATTAATATACCCAGATACATAGCTAAAGTAACCACCCTGGGATCGGTGCTAGTGGTATATTCATTCCTAACTATCTGGGTCTTAGATTTATTTAAGCTATATCCCGAGATTTGCCCAATTATATTAGTTTTCCGTTCAACCTCCATGATAGCCAAATCCGGGTCGGGGGTCAGTATGGCCACATCGTCGGCATAGGCCAGAGTCTTAACTGTACAACCATTCAGAGCCATTGGGGGGATCCCTGTATTTCTTTCTAATCTTCGTATAAGGGGCTCAAGATATAACGCAAATAGCAGTGGGGATGATGGGCACCCCTGTCTCGTCCCCCTTAGAAATTTAACTGCATCTGAGTGCCCTCTATTCACTCTAATCTTAGCTGTTGGGCCTTTATATAGGGCTTGGATGGCTGTCATAAAACCTTCCCCTATGCCACTCCACCTCAGAACTGCCCAAAGGTATTCCCAGGCGATCCTATCAAAAGCCTTTTCAGCATCTAAAAACAGCGCCGCGATAGGGTCGCCCAGGATCCCCGCGGCATCAAACATCGTAACAACAGTTCTAACATGCTGAGTGGTTCCCTTACCCGGTATAAAACCATGTTGTGATGGGCTTACAAGCTGCTCTATATTCCCTTCAAGCCTTTTTGCTAGCATTTTCGAGTAAATTTTGACATCCGAATTCAGAAGGGTGATAGGTCTGTATGAGCCGGGGAGCGTCGGAGGCTTCCCTTTTTTTGCGATAACTATAATATCCGCCCCCCCCAAGACTCCGGAGGTGAACCACCCCGTTGCGTATGTAGCATAATATCAAACATATCAGGCAGCAAAGCATTTTGAAACAATTTATAAAATTACACCGGGATTTGATCTGGCCCAGCCGCTTTTCCAGAGGGCAAACTCCCTATGGCCCCCCTAAATTCATCCAGATGAAAAGGAGCATCCAACATCTCTCTATCCTCTGGCGGCAAGGAAGGTGGCAGAATATCACTAAGGTACCTATCTATCTCTATTAGGCCCCTTACATCCCCCAAATAATATAGCTCAGTATAAAAATTCCTAAAAACTTCCCTTATCAAGTCAGGATCTGTAACCGGATTTCCCTGTGCATCCTGAATCTCCTTGATATCGGCAGCGGCTGTACGCTGCCTGGTTCGCACAGCAAGGATATGGCCAACTCTCTCACTTAACTCATACGTATCCTGTTTATTTGTTAAATACTTCTCAGCAGCTTTCATGGTGATACCCTCTGTAGCATCTCCTTTAAGGGCAACTATACTAAGTAAAAAGGGCTCGAGAGGGAGATCCTGCGTTATAGCTATAGCTAAGTTTTCTTCTACTGCAAGTAACCTAAGCCTAATATCTTCCAATTTCCTTCTTTCCCTTTTCCGTCTTGCCAATACATAACTCATCGTTTCCCCCTAACCCCAGCTTTAAAACAATCCCAGACCGCGCCAGGGGAAGCTGTACCTCTATTAACTTCCCAATTTTTTTTTATCCAACCTTCCATATGTTTCTGATAAGCCACATCCTTTAATAAACCACGCTCAAAAGTCCACTGCGTTTTCCTAGCCTGCACATGAGTCATATTTAATGTTAACATGAGTGGACTATGATCTGAAATAATTCTGGGTTGTTTTTCTATTTTTGAATGAGGGATTAGAGAATTAGAAATTAAAAAATAGTCCAGCCTTACCAAAGTTTTATGTGGGGCGGAAAAGAAAGTGCTACCATCCAAGAAGGGATGAAACTTTGCCCATGGATCCCCGAGGGAATTATGTTGAACCATACCAGCAAGGGCTCTGTATGTGTTCTTCTTTCTCCCTGCGTACCTTCCCCCTGGTTCTACAAAAGAGCTTTTTGGATCGTGAATGTTAAAATCCCCGCAACATATAATGGGTTCTGGCCACTGAGCCAGTTCCGTATCCATGAACTGCCAAACATCGGGATCATCTTCAGTAGATCCATATATTGTGACCAGTGTAAACGTGCCCCTTTAAAACATAATTCCACAATGACCCACCTACCCCATTGATCCTCACTATTTCTCCCTAAAATTGCTACCCCCCTAGTTCTAGTCCCTTGTTTACTGGCTGCTAGTACATCGAATCCCAGCTGTTTCAGAAGATATACCTGCGTTGCTTCAATGTGGGTCTCCTGGAGGCAAACCAGGTCCAATTGTAGAGACCACAGCAAACCTGCTACCTTCGCTCTCTTACCAGAATCATTGAGGCCACATACATTAATTGAAACAATCTTGCAAGGCATTAAAGGGCATCAGACAAATTCCCACTCATAATCAACCAAATAGCAGATAGCATATAAATATAAATATAACCTCCTACACTCCTTGAATACTGTCTATACTGTCTGTATTGTCTGTACCATTGCTCAAACCAAGTAAAAATGTGCATTGTCAAACCACCAAAACCAAACATTTTAACCATGATAAAGAACCCCACCACCTCCCTCACCCATCCCACCCCTACAGTCCCAACCCCCCCCCTGTACAGGCAAATAGGTCAGAATGACCTATATGTGGCCGGTTTTGGGTTGCGTTAGTCGCACCCCTCTCCCATCTTACACTGACACTAGTGCCCCCTCAAACCCCCTGATTCTGGGCAAACCTCTGCAAAAAACCAAGTGATTCTTCCAGCTACATTGGCTTTAAAATACAAAAAAGACAAGAAAGAACACGACAGTATAACATTCCCCTTTACACATTCTGCTTTTTCAAGTCTTCCATAAACTGCTGAGCTTTAATCTCTGAAAGAAACATTCTGGCTCTTCCTTTGGTAATTACTTTTAACTTGGCAGGAAACAATAGATAAGCCTCTGAACCTAGAGCCTGAAATTGTAAGATCATCTGCCTCAGCCTCCACCTTCTCTCGACCGTCACGTGACAAAAGTCAGGCCTGGCAAAGAAGGTGGTGCCCTCAAATGATCTCTTATTGTCAGGCCTAGCTTTCTCGATGATTTCTTGCCTTAAGAGAAAATTTCCTACATAGACTAGGATAGCTCTTGGGAAGGCCGCGTTCCCTCCACCTTCTCCCCCATGCACCTTTTTCTGGGTAAAAGGGAACCTGTGCGCTCTCTGGACCTCCCTGTCCCACTGCCACTGAGACTCCGGGAACGCCCCCTTAAGTAAATTAATCACGTAGCGCCTAATATCCTGACCTTCCAGCCCCTCAGCCACACCCAAAATTCTGACATTGTTACGCCTTTGGCGATTTTCAAAATCCTCCATTTTCCACTGAAAATCTTCTAAAAACTTTTCTTGGGTCGACTTAGAGGTCTGCCAATTGCCAAGATCATCTTCAAGCTTGCCCGTGCGCTCTTCCACCTCAGTCACTCTGCCCACCAATTCATCATATAGTTTATTAGTCTTCCTGAGCGTCAATTGTAATTTTTTAGCATCCTGCCTTGCTTTCCGGCTCACTGCTCTAGCCTCTGCTTGCATCTGTTTCAACATATTAAACAAGATCTCAAAAGGAGCATTCTGTTTTTGCGGCCCAGCAACGTCATCTTCCTGGTATGTCTGGGAAGTTGCTGAATAGTCCCACAATAGTCGCTTCTCTGTACCCCCCGGTGAACCGGCTAGCTGACTACTTGGTTTTAGCTGTCTCTTCCTCAGGGTGGTGTCTTCACCTGTGCCTATATCACTCCCTGAGGAGCTAGAATCTGAAAATGAGACCTCCTCAGCGACTTCCTCCTCCTCTGAGGTCTCCTCACTGGGCTGCGCTGACTCCGAGTATTCATTTAAAGAAAAGAATCGCTCTCCTTCCACCGAGCCCACCTAACCTTTTTCCATCGCCTCATGGTCTCTGCAGCCCCCACCGGGTCATTTTACTTTATTTGCCAGGCTAACCGAGCTTCCCCATGTAGGCATGGGGTTCTTGGGAGCAAGCAACCCCGCTTCGAGCACCATAATTGCGCCCATCATGTCTGCATCCGCATTTCCCCTCTCGCCTGGTGTTGCGTTTTCTGCCTGAACCTGACCCCCCTCAGAGCGTTCTGAAGCAAAGCCCATTGCTAAGGCCGCGTCACTCTCCGCCTGGAACCGTGCTACATTCTGTGTCCCAGAAGTACTATCAGAATGCTGTAGCTGTTGCCTAGCACCGAAGGCGTCCACGTTCGACGCACCCCCAGCATCCTCGAGGACACCTCCACCATCGCTGGGAGAGCCGCCAATACTTCCGGTGAGTTTACTTTGTCCCCCATCGCCTGATGCCACAGAACGGGCGGTGAATACTTCCGACAAGGTAGGCTGCCTGAGGGGGGTTTCCCTGGATTTGAATTTATCAATTCTGTCCGTCTTTTCCGCAGTTTTTGCCGGCAACTTACTCCTTACCTCAGTAGGGCTGCCTGAACCGATACCTACATTTGCATTATTCTTTCCCCGCGGCTCCATCTTTTTCTTCAGCTGCGGAGCCGCCGTCTTCCGTATCACCCCTAAGTTCTTCATTACTAGTACTAACTCTTCGTTTAGGACAGTTGGGGCATTTTTACCGGTTTCAGATTGCTCCTTTGCCTTCTCCTTTTCTTTCGCTTTATCGCTTTTAACAGGACGTGGGTGCATTCTGGCCGACTGTCCGTGCTGTGCTCTCCTGTATCCAAAAGTACTCACTAAGTTCCCAAATCTTTCCTTTAGCCAGAGCAGCTCCGCCAGCAATCTATGTTTGAATGCTGTAATGGAAGGACGCACCGGTGCATGAATAGCTAATCCTGTATACCACCTCCATTCAAGAGCCATCGGGGGTGCATAACATAGCGATCAGCTCATCTCAATGCCGATGGGAGAGAGGTCAGCTGCGACCGTTCAGCACAACCCGTCCGCGGCCATCTTGCCTCTGCACAACCCCGCCATTTGTTGATGGTACCATACTCATTTTAGGAATTGTGGTGTGTTCTAAGGTGATTTTACCATGTGAAAAAGCCTTCTGCTGGGATTTCATGAATCATGTTTGAGAGAAACTATTTTCTCATGCTTTTCCCACAGAGGTTTGGAAGGTGATCAATAAACTAAACTGAGAGCATATTTTCTGTAAATTCACATTATCTTTCTCAGTCATGTGAGAATGAAATCTGACATTCTTAGTAAAACATGTACATCCAACAAGGGCAGAGACTGTCAGTTGAGACTGTCAGTTGATTCCTTTGTGTTCTACTGCAGCTTCCCAGAGTGTTCTAAAGAAAAACTAGAGCGCTAACAGTCCTACTTATGACAAACGTATTGCACACCTGAAGCCATCTTGATAGGAATAAAGTGGTAACTCTTAAAACATTTAATTTAAAAAGGAACAAAATGAGGGGGTTCATTTTGCCGTAGAAAGTATGATTAGTGCTGCAGAAAGAAAAATGAGGGCACATTTTGAGGTGACTTCTCAAATCCTCTTCTATTTCATTAAAAGATTCTGATATGCAGACTGAAACATGCACTTTCAATACCAGCAGCAGACTTCCCTGGTGAGCAGTAGCTTTACTACAGTGATCTAATGAGAAACTAGAGTGCTAACATTCTGAATTTATGGCAAATGTGTGACACATCTGAATGCCTTCTTGATGGAATCAGAGTAAAAAAGTGAAAGTATTTCCTACTGAGGAGACTACAGTAAATGAGGAAATTAGGAAACTTCATAACACATAAGTCTCCCAAGATGGCCACCAAAGACAAAAGAGCCCAAATTTAGCACAAATATCACTCAGATGGAGCCCAAGTATAGCCCAATGACAGAATGTCCCAGAGTGTTCTAAAGAACAACTAGAGCGCTAACAGTCTTACTTATGACAAAAGTATGGCATACCTGAAGCCATCTTGATTGTAATAAAGTGGTGACACTTAAAACATTTAATTTAAAAAGGAACACAATGAGGGGGTTCATTTTGCCAAATAAATTATGATTAGTACTGAAGAAAGAAAAATTAGGGCACATTTTGAGTGACTTCTCAAATCCTCTTCTATTTCACTAAAATATTCTGACATGTAGACTGAAACATGCACTTTTAATACCAGCAGCAGACTTCCGTGGTGAGCAGTAGCTTTACTAGAGTGATCTAATGAGCAACTAGAGTGCTAACATTCAGAATTTATGGCAAATGTGTGACATATCTGAATACCTTCTTGATGGAATCAAAGTAAAAAACTGAAAGCATTTCCTACTGAGGAGACTGCAGTAAATGAGGAAATTAGGAAACTTCATAACAAATAAATCTCCCAAGATGGCCACCAGAGACAAAAGAGCCCAAATGCAGCACAAATGTAGCCCACATGTAGCCCAATGACAGAAGTGTGAAAAACACTTTTTATTTTTTGTGTTTTTGCAGTTTTATATAGTGCAGACTTGTCAGGTATTGGAGTGCTTTACATGAGCATTGGTTACATCACACAAGAACAAATTCATTTTGGTTGTAGACATGGGGAGATTAAGTGATTTGACCAGAATTACAGAATGTCGAGCGGAAGCAGAAACTCCAACCTGGTTCCCCAGTTGCAAAGTCTGCAGCTCTGGAAGTGACACCACATCCTCTCCCCTAAGTGCAACATTTAATCAAGTGGTCAACTGGATAAAAAAACATAAAGATAACAAATAATTTAAAACTGCCTTGTTGCTATTTGAAAACTCAGAAAATATCTCCTCATTTTTGTTTTTTAGAGCACTAAC
Organism: Triturus cristatus; assembly: GCF_964204655.1. Taxonomy (NCBI): domain Eukaryota; kingdom Metazoa; phylum Chordata; class Amphibia; order Caudata; family Salamandridae; genus Triturus; species Triturus cristatus. Next base: position 955,429,490 of record NC_140583.1, read on the forward strand.
CATAATTTTAATGCAAATAAGACCCTCTCATACATGTAATTTCTAAAGGAAATGCTCTAGGTATTACAGTTTTGATTACATCAAGATGACGTCAGGCGTTCTACACTTTTGTAATAAATATAGAATGTTAGCAATCTAGTTGTTCATTGGGATACTGTTGAGAGGCAGAGGCCAGGGGCACGGACTCTAAAAATTGAAGGCAGGTAGGAAGGTGCAGAGGCATCAATTTGACCACACTGGGCAGGCAGGAAGGGCAGTGGCAGCACAACAGACTATGGAGGGCAGTGGAAAGGGGGGCATGGGCAACAAACCAACAGTACAGGACTGGCAAGAGAGGCTGTGGCAATATAATAGACCATTGTGGGCAGAAGGAAGAGGCAGTGGTAGTACAACCATACATGCCAACAGACCCGATTCAGCTAGGAAACGTTCAATGTTTTTAAGCTCAAATGGGCTTTATTTGATCTGTCTCCTGTCTACAATCTCCTCTTTTTCAATGTAACTCAAAGGGGAAAATCTATAGCCCAGTTGTTTTTCAAAATCTCCTTCTTAACAAGTTCAAAATGTTCGCAAGTATGGTACATTGGATCATGGAAGGCAGGAGGAACTGGGGTAGGGACATGGACTCGGATAACAGAGGACAGGAGGGACATGGAGAGGTGCACCAAACTGACCCTATAGGGCAGGCATCAGGGTTTGCAGCAGCACAATACACCACACAGGGCATGTGGGACGGGAGTGCAGCACAACAATCCATAGAAAGCAATAGGGAGTGGACAGGGCCTTGCACATGGACAACAGAAAACAGAGGGGAAAAAGGCAATGGTAGCTAGCTGACCATAATGGACAGACAGGAGAGAAAGCTTCAGCATAACAGACCATCAAGGGCAGGAGGGACGGATCAGGGGCATTACAATGGAACAGACAGACCAGGAGGGAGGGAATAGGGGTCTGCACATGTAAACAGAGAGCTGGGGGCAAGGGGGCAGGTCAGGAGCAGCAAGATGACCATGGAGGTCAGGCAGGATGGGCACTAGAAGCAAGACACACCATGGAGAGCAACAGTGAGACTATGTTGGCATACACACAGACCATGGAGGGAAGGTGGGAGGGGGTCAGGGGCAGCTAGCTGACCACACAGGGAAGGTGGGAGGGGCCATGACAGCACAGAAGACCATGCATGGCAAGCGGGAGGGTTAGTGGCAGCACAATAGCTATGATGGGCAAAAAGGAGGGGGCAGGGGCATGCACAAAGGACCATGGAGGATAGAAGGGAGGGTCAGGACCTAGGCACAGACAAGAGAGTTCAGGGAAAGGGGCCTCACAACAGACCACGCGGGGCAGGCAGGAGGAGCAGTTGCAGCACAACAGACCAGGGAGGGCAGAAGGGTATGGCAGTAAAATTGAAAATGGAGGACAGGAGGAAGGGGATAGGGGCATGGAATGTGGACAGGCAGGGTGGAGGTGGCAGGGACAGGTTACAGTCATCTGACAATGCTAGGCAGGTGGGAGGGGACTGGCAGCTCAACAGAACACTCAGAGTAGATAGGAGTGGCAGGGGGAGGGAGAATAGGGGGAAGGAGAATAGGGGCAGCAAGCTAAGCACAGAGGCTCAGCAGGAGGTCAATGATGGGGCATAGAATTGGGCAATGGAGGGAAGGAGGAGTGGACTGGTACATCATGCTAAATGGAGGGCAGTGGCAGCACATCAGACCATGCATGGCAGGAGGGAGGAGGCTAGTCCATGGATTCAGACAACAGAGGATAGGGAGGAGGTGGATGGGGCAGCAAGCTAACTGTTCAGAGAAGGCGGGAAGGCCAGTGGCAGAACAACGGCCACACAGGGCTGTAATAAGGGAGCAGGGACATGGACTTGGACAATGGATGGCTAGGAGGAGGGATGGTAGGAGCAGCAAGCTTGGGGGGGGGGCAGCACAATGCCAGGCCCTGCTTCCAACCCCCAACCATCCATTGTGCTATGCATCTTACTTAACGTTAAAAAAAAACCTAGAAATTTGCTGAAAAAAACAAAGATTACAGGGACGGTATAGTTAGACTCAGATTTCCCTCATACACATCCAGTGAAATTGAGCAGTTATAGTTACCTGAGCTAACTATAACTTACGCCCCAGCAATGTACTGCTAATGACCTCAGACATTACATCATTCATGACATGGTCAGTTACATCCCTCAAGACATCATTCATGACATCACTAATGAGCTGTGAATGGAATGAAACTATAATCGCTAGAACTTTATTTAGGGATAGTGTGTGTATATTAACAGCCCTTTTTTCCTTTTCTTTCGTGTAAGAACCATTATAATACGCAACGTGCCCAGATTAATATGGCCGATAGCCTTCCACTTTAAAATAATCTGTAGTCCATTGTTTATGTTGATGTTTGCTATTCTAAGTATGTTTATTATGAATAAGTCACGTTGACGAACATACAGGCATGGCGGTCAAGGGGCAAGATATGCTGAAATTACATTGTGTGCATATTAACACTTGTTTTCTTTTCTTTATTGTATCAATTCCTGAATTTTCACATTGCGACCAGGCCAATATGGCTGCCAGCTTTTTGGATTAAAATAATGCACTGCTGATGACGTCACATATTACATCACTCATGACATGGTCAGTGACATCACTGATGACATCTCAAATGACATCACTGATGACATCATCTACGTGATCATCTGATGCACCTCCTCACACCCTAAAATATAGACTACCATTCTCGAAACCATAGACACACCAATACTAGTACGGCTACAATATTCTGTGCACTATGCATGCAGACCTCTAATCAGCTACATAGCTTTGATACAGTCTTTTAAATACTCAGTTAGTACCTATGCAGTCAAGGAATCCTTCTGTCTGTCCCATGCACTTCTCCATTCAACCATCCAGCACTATCTACGTATCCTATAACTCTGCCAATACCTAAGCACTAATAAATTTAGCATGCACTCTCTTTGCAGCACTGAAATTACTCCAGTTATTAGTCATATACCTAAGGAATGGCCTAGCCACTAACACAAGTGCAGGTACAATATTTTGTACACTATGCATGCAGACCACTAACCAGCTACATACTATTGATACGCTCTTCTAAATACCCAGTTAGTACCTATGCAGTCTAGGAATCCATCTGTCTGTCCCATGCACTTCTCCATTCACCCATCCAGCATTATCTGCGTATCCTATCACTCCACCAATACCTAAGCACTTGTAAATTCAGCACGCACTTTCTTTGCAACACCAAAATTACTCTAGTTATTAGTCGTATACTTAAGGAATGGCATAGTCAAAAACACAAGTGCAGGTACAATATTTTATACACTATGCATGCACACCTCTAACCAGCTACAAACTATTGATACGCTCTTCTAAATCCTATGCAGTGTAGAAATCCTCCTGTCTGTCCCATGCATTTCTCCAATCACTCATCCAGCACTATCAACTCCACCAATACCTAATACCTAAGCACTTATAAATTCACTACACACTCTGTTTGTAATACTGTAATTATTCTAGTTACTAGTCATGAACTTATGGAATGGCCGAGCTACTAACACAAGTACATCTATAATATTTTGTGCACTATCCAAGCAGACCTCTAACTAGCTACATACTATTGATACACTCTTCTAAATACCCAGTTAGTACTCATGCAGTGTAGGAATCTTCCAGTCTGACCCATGCACTTCTTTAATCACTTATCAACCACTATATACTTATCCTATCACTCCACCAATACGTATGCACTTATAAATTAAGTGTTCACTCTGTTCGCAGCACTGTCATCATTCCAGTTACTAGTGGAATTCTTATAAAATGACCTAGGCACCAACACAAGTACACATAAAATATTCTGTGCATAATCCCTACAAATCTGTAAGCAGATACGTACTATTGATCCACTCCATTAAATGCTGAAGTAGTATCTTTTCAGTGTAGGATACCTCCTGTCAGTCTCATGCAATTCTTCAATCACCCATCCAGCACTGTGTTCTTATTGTGTCAGTCTGCCAATACCTAAGCACTTATGGGGCAGATTTACAAGCACCCTGCGGCACCAGTACGTCACCTTTTGTAACGTAGTGATGGCGCCAGGCACTCCTTCATATTTACAAGGAGAGGAAAAGCCACCCTGCGTGGTTTTTTCTCTCCTTGTAAATACGACCCCTTCATACACAGAAATTTGCGTTGAAGGGGCGTCCCATAGGTGTTGCTGTGGGTGTTCCCACGCAACACCCATAGAACAAGACACATCTCCAGATTTATGAGAAATCGTAAATCTGGAGATGTGTGTAAATGCTGCGCCATCCTAGAGTTGGTGTAGGAAAAGAGATGTCTCTCTAAAGATGCTCCAACAAGAATGATTGAAATGGGTGGAGTCCTTCAATAGTTACAGTAGGAAATGTTATGAACCAATAAAATCTGTTTTTTTAGGTCACATGGGATCCACGCACTCTGCGCTCACGAAGGACGCACCCAACGCGACTTCACGAACATATATTTAAAAATAATATACGTTTATTATAAGTACAAATATATTATTTTTATGAATATCTTAGATAGTCTCTTGCCCTAATATGTATATTAAACACACATACATATCATTTTAGAACATATATGATGTCATGCGGGACCCACCACCGTGCAAGCATCGCATACCGTAATGCGCATGTGTCGCGAATGCACGGGAGCAGGAGTTGCGGACTGGTCGCATACTAATCGCGCACATCACATAATATTAAAAGTATATAATGTAACTGAAAAACCCACAGCTGTTGCACACCGCACTTGGATCCTTCACTACGTTTCTCAAATGGCGGCTAGAATCTGTGCACCCACCGTGATGTGTACGCTTTGAGTACGCGACTCCAAAAAAAAATTTGGAATTTTTTTTTTTTAAAGAAAATAATATAAATATATTAAAATAAAAAATAAAACAAAAAAATAAAATATTATTTCAGTTTTTTGTTTTTTTTGCAATTTTCAGAAAAATATATAATGTTATTTAATGAATAAAATATTTATAAATAAACAGTTTAAAAAACTGTAAAAAATCAGTACAAAAAAATAGGTATAACTACTATTACACTTAAAAATTAGCATTTAAAAAAGCTTTGAAATCCACTGAAAAACCATAGGTTTCAGAGACGTTATAGTTAGAAATTAGCATTTAAAAAACCTTAGAAATTCACAGAAGAAATCATAGGTTTCAGGGGTGTTATAGTTAGCTGGACATTTTACTCGTACAAAACCATAGAAATTCCTCCGTTATAGTTAGTTCTGCTAACTATAACTTGCGGCCCTCAATGCACTGCTGATGATGTCACATATTACATCATTCATGACATGCTCAGTGACATCACTGATGACATCTCAAATGACATAACTGATGACATCACTGATGACATCATCCACGTGACAATCTGATACACCTCATCATACACTAGTATAACCTTTCATCACTCACTGTAAAATACAGAGTACCATATTTGAAACCACTGACACACCAATACCAGTTACTACGTACCCACTCACTGATTCCTAAGTCTACACACACAACTACCCATTCAACAACAGAATCACTTATACATGCAGTCACTAGTTAATAGAACACTATCAAATGCACTTATACACATATATAGACATTGACACATCAGCAGTCATCTTAGTCGGATATGCAGTCATCCTACTCACTCATGAAAAAAATTAATCATACTTACATTTACTCACACAATTATACACACAACACCTCATTTATTCAAACACATAGTAACTCATAGTTAATATGTTAAAAAATCACCATTACAATTATACACTCATTCTTATAGTTACTCTCACAATCACTGACTCTTATATATACTTATTTATATACACCAACTCTCACATACAATGCCTTTTATTTTTTTACTTTGTTGAAGATGTACAACTAAAACATATATTCGCTCACCAACACACAAATAAATACACTCAATCACCCAAAACACTGTTTCCACATGCACCCTTAAACCTATTCACCTAGTCTATCAACCATTCACACATCTATGCATAGAGTTACACACACCCCATCCAACCACACACAAACTCAGTGTCCCATACAAATACTCACCCACCTAATCAATAACTAATATACACACTCATGCAGTTAGTGACTAACTGATGCAGCATGTTATACAACAACAGAGGCAGTGATGTACACATTCACATAGTTTAGTTACTAATCCATGTATTAAGTGAGACACTTTTAATTACTCAATTAAACAGACAGTCAGACAGCTACTAAATCCTCTATCCAGACAGTTATATATCCACTCAATCTTCAATACAGATTGGTATATATATATTATCAATATTTAAATTTCAAACTAAACCACATTCACTGGATGATGTCATCAGTGATGTAATTTGAGATGTCATCAGTGATGTCATCAGTGATGTCACTGACCATGTCATGACTGATGTAATATGTGACATCATCAGCAGTGCATTGCGGGCGCGCGAGTTATAGTTAGCAGAACTAACTATAACGGAGGAATTTCTATGGTTTTGTACGAGTGAAATGTCCTGCTAACTATAACAGCCCTGAAACCTATGTTTTTTTCTGTGAATATATATATATATATATATATATATATATCCAAAAACAGTGTGCCCATGCACGGAATCGCACTCCAGCCACGTCGGTTTGAGGAAAACCTTTATTCGGGGAAAACTGCTGATGGCACAAGGAGTCAATAAAGTTCAAGGGTGGCGTCAGTTTCACGACGCGTTTCGGGCTCTTCCCTTCTTCCTGGTGAAACGCCACTGCAGCCATCCACACATGCGGTGATAGGTCCAATTTACCCTCCAATGGGCCAATCAAATGCACAGACCTCCCCAGATGGATTCTGGGATTTGCAGTGTAGATAAATCTTAATGCCTCAGTAGTCTTGCTGCATAATAAACATTTTTAGACCCTGTATGGGCCCCTCGTAACACCGGCAGTAAGCAATCCATCCCATAACGTGGCTTCAGAAAACTCGGCGAATTCCGAGCCTCCATGCCCCATACAATCAACCGGGTGGTGCGGCTTCCCGCGGCTGGGCGGCCGCGATTTACATCCAAAAACAGTGTGCCCATGCACGGAATCGCACTCCAGCCACGTCGGTTTGAGGAAAACCTTTATTCGGGGAAAACTGCTGATGGCACAAGGAGTCAATAAAGTTCAAGGGTGGCGTCAGTTTCACGACGCGTTTCGGGCTCTTCCCTTTTTCCTGGTGAAACGCCACTGCAGCCATCCACACATGCGGTGATAGGTCCAATTTACCCTCCAATGGGCCAATCAAATGCACAGACCTCCCCAGATGGATTCTGGGATTTGCAGTGTGGATAAATCTTAATGCCTCAGTAGTCTTGCTGCATAATAAACATTTTTAGACCCTGTATGGGCCCCTCGTAACACCGGCAGTAAGCAATCCATCCCATAACGTGGCTTCAGAAAACTCGGCGAATTCCGAGCCTCCATGCCCCATACAATCAACCGGGTGGTGCGGCTTCCCGCGGCTGGGCGGCCGCGATTTACATCCAAAAACAGTGTGCCCATGCACGGAATCGCACTCCGCGATTCCGTGCATGGGCACACTGTTTTTGGATGTAAATCGAAGCCGCCCAGCCGCGGGAAGCCGCACCACCCGGTTGATTGTATGGGGCATGGAGGCTCGGAATTCGCCGAGTTTTCTGAAGCCACGTTATGGGATGGATTGCTTACTGCCGGTGTTACGAGGGGCCCATACAGGGTCTAAAAATGTTTATTATGCAGCAAGACTACTGAGGCATTAAGATTTATCCACACTGCAAATCCCAGAATCCATCTGGGGAGGTCTGTGCATTTGATTGGCCCATTGGAGGGTAAATTGGACCTATCACCGCATGTGTGGATGGCTGCAGTGGCGTTTCACCAGGAAGAAGGGAAGAGCCCGAAACGCGTTGTGAAACTGACGCCACCCTTGAACTTTATTGACTCCTTGTGCCATCAGCAGTTTTCCCCGAATAAAGGTTTTCCTCAAACCGACGTGGCTGGAGTGCGATTCCGTGCATGGGCACACTGTTTTTGGATGTAAATCGCGGCCGCCCAGCCGCGGGAAGCCGCACCACCCGGTTGATTGTATGGGGCATGGAGGCTCGGAATTCGCCGAGTTTTCTGAAGCCACGTTATGGGATGGATTGCTTACTGCCGGTGTTACGAGGGGCCCATACAGGGTCTAAAAATGTTTATTATGCAGCAAGACTACTGAGGCATTAAGATTTATCCACACTGCAAATCCCAGAATCCATCTGGGGAGGTCTGTGCATTTGATTGGCCCATTGGAGGGTAAATTGGACCTATCACCGCATGTGTGGATGGCTGCAGTGGCGTTTCACCAGGAAGAAGGGAAGAGCCCGAAACGCGTCGTGAAACTGACGCCACCCTTGAACTTTATTGACTCCTTGTGCCATCAGCAGTTTTCCCCGAATAAAGGTTTTCCTCAAACCGACGTGGCTGGAGTGCGATTCCGTGCATGGGCACACTGTTTTTGGATGTAAATCGCGGCCGCCCAGCCGCGGGAAGCCGCACCACCCGGTTGATTGTATGGGGCATGGAGGCTCGGAATTCGCCGAGTTTTCTGAAGCCACGTTATGGGATGGATTGCTTACTGCCGGTGTTACGAGGGGCCCATACAGGGTCTAAAAATGTTTATTATGCAGCAAGACTACTGAGGCATTAAGATTTATCCACACTGCAAATCCCAGAATCCATCTGGGGAGGTCTGTGCATTTGATTGGCCCATTGGAGGGTAAATTGGACCTATCACCGCATGTGTGGATGGCTGCAGTGGCGTTTCACCAGGAAGAAGGGAAGAGCCCGAAACGCGTCGTGAAACTGACGCCACCCTTGAACTTTATTGACTCCTTGTGCCATCAGCAGTTTTCCCCGAATAAAGGTTTTCCTCAAACCGACGTGGCTGGAGTGCGATTCGGTGCATGGGCACACTGTTTTTGGATGTAAATCGCGGCCGCCCAGCCGCGGGAAGCCGCACCACCCGGTTGATTGTATGGGGCATGGAGGCTCGGAATTCGCCGAGTTTTCTGAAGCCACGTTATGGGATGGATTGCTTACTGCCGGTGTTACGAGGGGCCCATACAGGGTCTAAAAATGTTTATTATGCAGCAAGACTACTGAGGCATTAAGATTTATCCACACTGCAAATCCCAGAATCCATCTGGGGAGGTCTGTGCATTTGATTGGCCCATTGGAGGGTAAATTGGACCTATCACCGCATGTGTGGATGGCTGCAGTGGCGTTTCACCAGGAAGAAGGGAAGAGCCCGAAACGCGTCGTGAAACTGACGCCACCCTTGAACTTTATTTACTCCTTGTGCCATCAGCAGTTTTCCCCGAATAAAGGTTTTCCTCAAACCGACGTGGCTGGAGTGCGATTCCGTGCATGGGCACACTGTTTTTGGATGTAAATCGCGGCCGCCCAGCCGCGGGAAGCCGCACCACCCGGTTGATTGTATGGGGCATGGAGGCTCGGAATTCGCCGAGTTTTCTGAAGCCACGTTATGGGATGGATTGCTTACTGCCGGTGTTACGAGGGGCCCATACAGGGTCTAAAAATGTTTATTATGCAGCAAGACTACTGAGGCATTAAGATTTATCCACACTGCAAATCCCAGAATCCATCTGGGGAGGTCTGTGCATTTGATTGGCCCATTGGAGGGTAAATTGGACCTATCACCGCATGTGTGGATGGCTGCAGTGGCGTTTCACCAGGAAGAAGGGAAGAGCCCGAAACGCGTCGTGAAACTGACGCCACCCTTGAACTTTATTGACTCCTTGTGCCATCAGCAGTTTTCCCCGAATAAAGGTTTTCCTCAAACCGACGTGGCTGGAGTGCGATTCCGTGCATGGGCACACTGTTTTTGGATGTAAATCGCGGCCGCCCAGCCGCGGGAAGCCGCACCACCCGGTTGATTGTATGGGGCATGGAGGCTCGGAATTCGCCGAGTTTTCTGAAGCCACGTTATGGGATGGATTGCTTACTGCCGGTGTTACGTGGGGCCCATACAGGGTCTAAAAATGTTTATTATGCAGCAAGACTACTGAGGCATTAAGATTTATCCACACTGCAAATCCCAGAATCCATCTGGGGAGGTCTGTGCATTTGATTGGCCCATTGGAGGGTAAATTGGACCTATCACCGCATGTGTGGATGGCTGCAGTGGCGTTTCACCAGGAAGAAGGGAAGAGCCCGAAACGCGTCGTGAAACTGACGCCACCCTTGAACTTTATTGACTCCTTGTGCCATCAGCAGTTTTCCCCGAATAAAGGTTTTCCTCAAACCGACGTGGCTGGAGTGCGATTCCGTGCATGGGCACACTGTTTTTGGATGTAAATCGCGGCCGCCCAGCCGCGGGAAGCCGCACCACCCGGTTGATTGTATGGGGCATGGAGGCTCGGAATTCGCCGAGTTTTCTGAAGCCACGTTATGGGATGGATTGCTTACTGCCGGTGTTACGAGGGGCCCATACAGGGTCTAAAAATGTTTATTATGCAGCAAGACTACTGAGGCATTAAGATTTATCCACACTGCAAATCCCAGAATCCATCTGGGGAGGTCTGTGCATTTGATTGGCCCATTGGAGGGTAAATTGGACCTATCACCGCATGTGTGGATGGCTGCAGTGGCGTTTCACCAGGAAGAAGGGAAGAGCCCGAAACGCGTCGTGAAACTGACGCCACCCTTGAACTTTATTGACTCCTTGTGCCATCAGCAGTTTTCCCCGAATAAAGGTTTTCCTCAAACCGACGTGGCTGGAGTGCGATTCCGTGCATGGGCACACTGTTTTTGGATGTAAATCGCGGCCGCCCAGCCGCGGGAAGCCGCACCACCCGGTTGATTGTATGGGGCATGGAGGCTCGGAATTCGCCGAGTTTTCTGAAGCCACGTTATGGGATGGATTGCTTACTGCCGGTGTTACGAGGGGCCCATACAGGGTCTAAAAATGTTTATTATGCAGCAAGACTACTGAGGCATTAAGATTTATCCACACTGCAAATCCCAGAATCCATCTGGGGAGGTCTGTGCATTTGATTGGCCCATTGGAGGGTAAATTGGACCTATCACCGCATGTGTGGATGGCTGCAGTGGCGTTTCACCAGGAAGAAGGGAAGAGCCCGAAACGCGTCGTGAAACTGACGCCACCCTTGAACTTTATTGACTCCTTGTGCCATCAGCAGTTTTCCCCGAATAAAGGTTTTCCTCAAACCGACGTGGCTGGAGTGCGATTCCGTGCATGGGCACACTGTTTTTGGATGTAAATCGCGGCCGCCCAGCCGCGGGAAGCCGCACCACCCGGTTGATTGTATGGGGCATGGAGGCTCGGAATTCGCCGAGTTTTCTGAAGCCACGTTATGGGATGGATTGCTTACTGCCGGTGTTACGAGGGGCCCATACAGGGTCTAAAAATGTTTATTATGCAGCAAGACTACTGAGGCATTAAGATTTATCCACACTGCAAATCCCAGAATCCATCTGGGGAGGTCTGTGCATTTGATTGGCCCATTGGAGGGTAAATTGGACCTATCACCGCATGTGTGGATGGCTGCAGTGGCGTTTCACCAGGAAGAAGGGAAGAGCCCGAAACGCGTCGTGAAACTGACGCCACCCTTGAACTTTATTGACTCCTTGTGCCATCAGCAGTTTTCTCCGAATAAAGGTTTTCCTCAAACCGACGTGGCTGGAGTGCGATTCCGTGCATGGGCACACTGTTTTTGGATGTAAATCGCGGCCGCCCAGCCGCGGGAAGCCGCACCACCCGGTTGATTGTATGGGGCATGGAGGCTCGGAATTCGCCGAGTTTTCTGAAGCCACGTTATGGGATGGATTGCTTACTGCCGGTGTTACGAGGGGCCCATACAGGGTCTAAAAATGTTTATTATGCAGCAAGACTACTGAGGCATTAAGATTTATCCACACTGCAAATCCCGGAATCCATCTGGGGAGGTCTGTGCATTTGATTGGCCCATTGGAGGGTAAATTGGACCTATCACCGCATGTGTGGATGGCTGCAGTGGCGTTTCACCAGGAAGAAGGGAAGAGCCCGAAACGCGTCGTGAAACTGACGCCACCCTTGAACTTTATTGACTCCTTGTGCCATCAGCAGTTTTCCCCGAATAAAGGTTTTCCTCAAACCGACGTGGCTGGAGTGCGATTCCGTGCATGGGCACACTGTTTTTGGATATATATATATATATATATATATATATATATATATATATATATATTCTCCTTACAAAACGGAGTTCCAACTGTGCTCTCAGGTCAAGGAAAAGACACCACACCGTTCCAAGATACTTCAAGGGGGTTTATTGCTTCATAAACCCAACGTGACGCGTTTCACCCTCAACGGGCTTGCTCACACACCGTTATGCTACCGGACCAACGTTTACATACATTGTTCGTACAATCATGGACATGAAAAGGGGACTGTTGCAAAGGTTTTACAGCGCCATGTTGGAAAAGTAAAATCATCTCAGATAGCAGTACTTAATGTGCGCCATTACATAACAGTAAAAAAACAACATATAACATGGCAAAACACACTTCACAGTCCACTTGTTAATTAATGAAACAACGGTAAATCGCTCCTAGTGAGCTTGGTACTGAGACGTTGCTCCCCGGCTCTTGCATACATGTTTAATAAACATTAGAAGCACCCCCGGGACTCATTTCGTGCCGTGTGGTTAATTATCCACATTTACTCCATAAGCTTAAGTAGCGTTTCGCAATCTAATGTCGCGTGTCATATTTGGAGCGCAAAAAGTGTGTAGACTGGTGTATGCTTAATAATAACAGGAGATATGTTAGGTTCACCTGTGTGCGATCTGTATTGCACCTTAATGGTCAAACATGCTCCCATAGTGGGTACAGCCTTAGTTCATGCCGGTGTTAGTAATATATGTGTGGATATTACCGGAACATTTGGCTATTGTACACTTCCAACCACCTGTAAGTTTAATCTTATGTTGCTGGGTGTCCTTGTGTATTAATGATTGATTGCGAGATCTCTTGTATCGTAGATCCTACTGATGCATTAATGGAAGTAAGAAAATAAACTGCCTGTCACACTTGCCCCATCAAAACGTACCAAATTCCATACATTGGTCTCTATTTAGTCCAGATGTAAAAATTACGTTAAATTGTATTGCAACACATTGATCCACTGGTGCATCCTTAACCAAAATCAAAACAGATTCAAAAGTGCCTAAATCATAAAGTTAAAATTGAATTGATCTTATCTGTCCACTGGAGAGCAGCATGGGAAGAAAAGGGTAGGGATCCTGTGTCGCGGGCCCGAGACATAGTCCCTTCCTTTCTTCCTGTAAAAGAGAAACACAAGGTCAGTTTACTCAAACTGCAATAGACATTCAACAGACAATCAGAGTATAAATCATTCGTTATAGTAACAGTTCATCGTTGTCCTTTCTGGGCCTCTTTACATCCTCCCTCATAGTCCACCCTCCTAAGAGTATCCCATCTGGTCTCAATTGTGATCATGTTTACGTCCTATCTATGGATGGAATTTGCTGTCCCTTTCATCACCATATAAGTGTATGGCCATCTCCTCATCCATGTTATGGCCGTTAGGATATCTGGTCCCCATCCCAATTATGTGACGTGATTCACGTTGTCTCAGTTTAAGAGTACTATCACCTCCTCTCTTATTGGGTAAGATTCGTTCAATTGCATAATAGGACAATTTGGTATAGTCCGAAAAATGTTTTATTTCAAAATGACGAGCAATGGGGTACTGTTGGTCCTTATTCGTAATTGCCCTCATATGTTCGAGGACCCGTTTCTTTGCCATGTGTGTGGTGCTTCCTACGTAACTCAGTTGGCAGGGGCATTCAAGCACTTAAACTACGTTGGTGCTGCTACAAGTGAGGAACTGTTTAATGGGAATCATGCTGTTTGTACTGCTGTTCCAAAATTCCTCACGCAGGCGGCTGTTGCCGCATGCCTTGCAGTGTCCACAGGGGTAGAAGCCTTGTAGATCAATGATATTGCTTCTTTCCTTGCTTGGTAAATCACTGTGGACTAACATATGTTTTAAGCTACGTCCTTTCCTGTAACTGATCTTCGGAGTTCCAAGGAGGACCCATGCCTCCCCCCTGCTCCATCGATTACATTGGCTGCCCATGCTGCAGAGAGTGGAGTTCAAAAGCATGTGTATCTGCCACAAAGCATTACACGGACAGGCGCCAGCCTATATAAAAGAAAGGCTCGAGCTCCACGAACCTAAACGCATCTTGCGATCGTCGGGTTCCTTCTTACTGTCTCAACCACGCTTTAAGCTAACAACCAAAGGAGGCAGATCGTTCTCAGTGCAGGCCCCTATCAACTGGAATAAGCTGCCAGAGGCACTTCGTAGAGAACCCAATCTCCTCCGCTTTCGGAAGTCTTTGAAGACTCTACTCTTCAAGAACGCGTTCCCACTTCAATAATGAACTGCTAGACCTGCCACCTATCTATCTTTCCCATCTTTTGTTCTGTACTTGGTCAGTAGCGCTTTGAGACCTGTCGGTGAGTTGGCGCGATACAAAACCCAGATACAATACAATACAATACAATTAAGGGATGTGTAGGTATCATCTTGCCTATAACAGGATCTCCTTTAAGGAGATTCCAGTTCCGGGAGATCATTTTCTTGGTTTTATCTGAATGCCCGTTATATGTAAGAATCAGCCTGGTTTCTACATTCTCATTGTTTTTAGGTGAATTGGAATCAGGGGAGGGTTCCAGAATTGCACCTCTGTCAATTGTTTTGACCCTATCCATGGCCTTTTTGAGTACCCACATGGGATATCCTCTTTCTTTAAATCTTTGTATCATGGTTATTTGTTCCTTTTGAAAACCTTCCTCTGTGCTGCAGTTTCTCTTTGCTCGGAGCAATTCCCCGTAGGGGATGCTCCATTTGAGTGTGTTAGGGTGACTGCTAAGGGCATGTAGTAACGTGTTACCTGCTGTGGGTTTGCGAAACAAAATAGTTGTTAATTTGTTATTCGCAATTTCTACACACGTATCAAGGTACTCGACCTTCAAATTACTTGCAGTGTATGTGAGTGTTAGATTATTATTGTTCTGGTTCAGTCTAGTGATAAAGTTATGGACTTCTTGCTTGCTGCCTTTCCAGATTACAAACAAGTCGTCAATATAACGTAACCAGAGTTTGACTTTAGTGAAATCATGCTGTAGGCTGGATTCCTTCCTGATGTCCTCCTCCCATGCTCCCATGAAGAGATTGGCAAAGCTCGGCGCGAAGCTGGTCCCCATTGCCGTACCGAGGGATTGTTTGTAAATCACATTGTCAAACATAAAGAAGTTGTTTTTCAGACAATATTTGATAATTTCTAGTATCATCAGAGTGTGCTCTTTAAATCTAATGTGTCTGCGTTTGAGGAATCTTTCGCATGCTTCTATTCCTTGTTCATGATTAATGATAGTGTAGAGGGAATTGACATCCATGGTTACCAGTAAGAAATCATCTTCCCATGTTAGATCATGTATTTTGGCCAAGAAGTCCTTTGTGTCCTTGACATATGACGGGAGAGTGATTACAAACTCCCTGAGGAAGTGGTCCGCATAACGCGATAGATTTTCCAAAACACATCCTCTGGAAGAAATAATGGGTTTTTCCTGGGGGATTGACCTTATTTTTATGTATTTTGGGAAGTAGGTACATCACAGGGAGGATAGGGTAATCTTTCTTCAGGTAACAAAATTCTTCCCATTCAATCAATCCCTTATCCTTCCATTCGCCCAGTTTTTCCCAAATCTGTACAATGCTGTTATTGTAATCTGCACGGTTAGATCTAGAGTAAGTGCTAGTGTCACTCAGTTGTCTCATAGCTTCTGCTACGTACATTTCTCTAGACAGGATGACATTGTTGCCCCCCTTATCGGCGGGTCGAATTACGATACTGTCATCTTCGGCTAGTTCTTGTATAGCCCTCCTTTGTGTAAGGGTGAGATTGTGTTTAAAAGTTTGCATTTTCTTGGCCCAGTTTTGTTGCCTAAATTTCAGAAGGTTCTGGCTCACCTGCTCCTGAAAAGTGTCAATATTGTCATGGCTCATTGTCGGTAAAAAAGTAGATTTTGGTTTGAAACCAGAAATGGTAGATGCATCGCACCTTATCTCCATTTCATTCAAAATTCGTTGAGCCTCAATATTGGCATCTCCATCACTTATGTCGTTTTGTAATTCATGCATTGCGACCAACATGTCAATATCCCCTATAGTCAATTCCTCTTCTGTTATAGAGCTATCTTTTTGGGGCCTAGTTCTATTTCTTGTTGGTTTCAAAGTGTGCCATTTTTTAAGTTTTAGTTTTCTCCAGAATTTAAAAATATCAATTCTGTCATTTAGATAATTCATGGGGATTGATGGACAGAAAGAAAGTCCAAGGCATAAGGTTCTTTTGTCTTTGAGACTAATGTTTCTCATGGAGAGGTTAACTATAGTTAGATTTACCATGTTGTCATCCATTATGCATTGGTCTTGGAGCGTGTCTGTTGTCTTCCCACTGGCTCCGAATCGTAGTCTTTTCTGTCTCCTCTGTAGGATCCTCTTCCTCCTCTTCCTCTTGGTCCTCTTGTTCTTCCTCTGCCCCTTCCTCTTCTCGTTGGTGTTGCTTCTCTCTGATTCTCCTGATTTGTTTTCAAAGTTTGGCGGCTCCGTCTCATGAGCCGATATTCGTCTAAAAAAGAAGTTGGACGTGAGGTGGCTTCCCCTTCCGACGTTGTTCCTTCGGATGTTGGTGTCGTATCTGAGCCTTCAGTGTTCGTATCGCTTGAATAGATGGTCTCGTCTTCATGATTATTTGCTGGTATTGAGGTTGTCGGTATGTTCTTTTTTGCGTCCTTCTCATAAAGATGGTCGTATTTTCTGCTGTGCGTAAGGATTCTTCCTGATTCATAGTCACCACAATCTCTGTGGAGTTTCCTTTGTTTTCTAGCCTTTATATCCTCTTCCACCAGTTTTAATCTCTTTTTCATTTCATCCAGAAATTTACAGATTAGTTCTTGTTCTGGGTTAGACTCTAATTCCTCTTTGATGCGTCTAATCTCTATTTTGATACTGTCTCTGTCTGCCCAGGCGTATTTCACCAAAATCCTTAACATATTGGTAGAGCTGTTTGCAGAGTTCGCCGACCATTCTTCCAACATTTGGGGATTTAGTGAATCATACGAGGGAGTAATGTAAATCCTTAATCCACGAGGGACCATGCCCTTGTCTATGTAATCCTGTAATGATGTCGCTTCCCACCACTTTGAGATTTCTTGTTTATGAAGTTTTTCATATTTCCTTAGTGTCTCCATAATGGTTGGTTCATTCCTCGTGGTGGTGAGAGCAGGGTTGTGACCTTTCCCAGGTGCTCTCGCAAACAGCGTTTGTGCTGCTGCTCTGTGTTCATCATCCTCTTCCATTTAAAAAAAACTGATGCGCTCCAGTGGACTAGCTCTTGGTTTTGGTGTGTGTCAGTCCGAAACCCCCCTGTGACAATACAGGGTTCCCCTTGCCACAATCAAAACTGAGCAAGTGTCACTATGTCTTATAAGGAAATCCTTGTTCACAAAGAATAGAAATAAGTCCTTCGTAATGCAGACCTCTCCTGATCACATGATGATTGTTCGTATTATAGTTGAAATACACTTCCACAACAGCACTGCCAGGTATAACTAGGCTTTGACATGGGACAGCTGTTGGTTTGTCCACCCTCCGTGACTGTGGACCGTGCTAACTCTCCTGAGGTGACCGATGCACCTACCGGAGTATCAAAAGGCAGCGTTCGAAAAACATTGTTCACAGACTTTGCGTGCGCCTGGACCTGCTGAACATCCGTGCTCTCTCGGTGATCCACAAGTTTACCAGCGTAATGTCTGCTTTAGGATGTTTACAAATACGGAAGTGCAATCATGTTATGTATCCAAACTCATGAGAGGTTTGCTCATGCGACTGGGACTCAAGACACTTGCTACGTCAGTTACCACGCATTTATCAAACAGTTCCTCCCGCCTCCGACCCAATGGGCTTACCTCACGGTGTATCCCGTTCCAGGGATAGCGTGAAGTCGGGTCCTTCTCGGGGTATACAGGAATGCGTTGGTTGCTCGTTTGTGGCCGGCCGTCGCTCTCCCATTCAATATCCAGAAAAGATGCACTCCTGTCGGAAAGCGTAGCCCTTCGAGGGGTGGCACAACACCGGCGCTGTGCCACCCCTCGGAGGGCTACGCTTTCCGACAGGAGTGCATCTTTTCTGTATATATATATATATATATATATATATATATATATATATATATATATATACACAAATGCATAACCAATAAAGGCATAAAGAAATAGCAACAGATCAAGCATTTCTCACTATTAAAACATAAGCATGATTAAGACATATTAAAAACATTCATGCCAAACAGTAAAAGCATCTTTTTGGTAGAAACAGGTGGACAACGGGGAGGCGGGTAGGACTGTGAGGAATCCACAGGCAGATACTGTATCCACCAGAAAAAGCGTTACCAAAGGTAAGTAACTTTCTCTTCTGATGGATACTTCTGCCTGTTGATTCCTCACTTTTTTAATAGAATCCTCAAGCCGTACCTCACCCGGAGGAGGGTGTCCACCTGACTAGACCAAAAAATCTTGCAAAAGAGATTGAGCAAAATGGCCATCCCTCCTAACCTCCGAATCCAATAATAATCGAATAATTTTTAGTCGAAATTATATTGAAAATAATACTTTAAAAATACTTTTATTAACAAATTTAGACAAACACTTAAAGGAAAACTTTTATTCATAATTAATTTAAAGATATTTCATACTTTACAAACTACGCCGAAGTCACGACCCCAGTGCGACTTTTCAAAATGGCTACCGGAATGCACGCAGCCATTGTGTTGGGTGCGCAAAGGGTGCGCGACTTCTGTATAATATTTTTTTTTAAAAGAATGAATATAGTTTTCCTTACTAAAAATTATTCAACAATTTTTGTAAATATATAGAAACCGGAGCACTCCTACAACCGCGATTGCCTCTGAAGAAGAGGAACACAGCCTCGAAACGCGTCAGGCAGGTCGCGTTTATGGCTGTCAGATCGAAACTGCCTGCAGTATGCCGCTTGTACTTTTGAATAAAGGCTTTCCACCTTTGGCTCTGTGAGTGAGTGCAGCTCAATTCTTGGGACAAGGCAAAGGAGCGTACATTTTTGGCGGCGACCCGGCCGTCGAGCAGCACCACCCCGTGAAGAGAGGGGGCCACGCGGCAGGATATATGCCGAAGCCGCTGTTGTGGAGCACGGACCAGGGATTAAAGCGGACTCTGTGGGCAGTGGCCCATCTGTGGGCTTGAAAGGGACAGAACATTAGTGCACCATCAGTGGTTGAATTTACTGGGACTACAAGTCCCAAGATGCCCTGGGACATTTGACCCGCCCATCTGGGGGCGTTTTAATTGGCATGTTGGGACGGAAACCGGAGCACTCCTACAACCGTGTTTGCCTCTGAAGAAGAGGGACACACCCTCGAAACGCATCAGGCAGGTCGCGTTTATGGCTGTCAGATCGTAACTGCCTGCAGTATGCAGCTTGTACTTTTGAATAAAGGCTTGCCATCTTTGGCTCTGTGTGTGAGTGCAGCTCAAATCTTGGAACAAGGCAAAGGAGCGTACATTTTTGGCAGCGACCCGGCCGTTGAGCAGCACCACCCCGTAAAGAGAGGGGGCCACGCGGCAGGATATATGCCGAAGCCGCTGTTGTGGAGCACGGACCAGGGATTAAAGCGGACTCTGTGGGCAGTGGCCCATCTGTGGGCTTGAAAGGGACAGAACATTAGTGCACCATCAGTGGTTGAATTTACCGGGACTGCAAGTCCCAAGATGCCCTGGGACATTTGACCCGCCCATATGGGGGCATTATAATTGGCATGTTGGGACGGAAACCGGAGCACTCCTACAACCGCGATCGCCTCTGAAGAAGAGGGACACACCCTTGAAACGCATCAGGCAGGTCGCGTTTATGGCTGTCAGATCGAAACTGCCTGCAGTATGCCGCTTGTACTTTTGAAAGAAGGCTTGCCACCTTTGGCTCTGTGTGTGAGTGCAGCTCAATTCTTGGGACAAGGCAAAGGAGCGTACATTTTTGGCGGCGACCCGGCCGTCGAGCAGCACCACCCCGTGAAGAGAGGGGGCCACAAGGCAAAGGAGCGTATATATATATATATATATATATATATATATATATATATATATATATATATATATATATATATATATATATATATATATAATAAAAAAAACATAGGATTGAGGTACATTAGACTTACAAATTTTCATTTAAAAAACCTTTTAAATTCACTGGAAAACCCATAGGTTTCAGGCACGTTATAGTTAGAAATTAGCATTTAAAAAAACATAAAAATTCACTGAAAAAAACATAGGTTTCAGGCACTTTCTCGTTAGAAATTAGCATTTAAAAAGACAATAGAAATTAACTGAAAAAAACGTAGGTTTCAGGAACGTTATAGTTAGTTGGACATTTCACTCATACAAAACCATAGAAATTCCGACGTTATAGTCAGTTCAGCTAACTATAACTCGCGCCCCCGCAATGCACTGCTGATGATGTCTCATATTACATCATTCATTACACGGTATATATATATATATATATATACTCACTGGAAAAACCAAGGTTACAGGGCTGTTATAGGTAGGGTCAGATTTCACTCATAGAAAGCGAGAGAAATTCAACAGTTATAGTTACTTGAGCTAACCATAACTTGCAATGCACTGCTTATGACCTCACATATTACATCACTCATGACATGGTCAGAGACATCACTGATGACATCTCAAATGACATAATTGCTGACATCACTGATGATACCATCCAATGAGTGTAAGTATTTTGTAAGAGTTTATGATTGTTAAACATATATACTAAGGTACTACATAAGTTAAAGTAGCATATTAGGTGTGCTACTAATGAGTGATACTACTTTTAATATATTATGTGAGTGGCTGTGTGACTCTATGTATCCTTTTGTGTAAGGGTGTGTGAGTGGCTGTATGGGTGTATAAGTGGTTGTGTGAATAGGTGTGTTTGTGAGTGAGATGCTGTGTGAGTGGCTGTATTGGTTAGGGAGTGGGTGCATCAGTGGCTGTATGGGTGGGTGAGTGATGTGGAAGTGGCTCTATCAGTGAGTAAGTGGGTGTGTAGTGACTGTATGGATGAGTGAGTGGGTGTCTGAATGACTGTATAAGTGAGTGACTTGGTGTGTAAGTGGCTTAGTGTGTGAGTGACTGTATTGGACAGTGAGCACCTGTGTGAATGGCTGTATGGGTGAGTAAAGGGATGTGTGGGTGCTTGTATGGATGTGTGAATGGGTATGTAAATGGTTGTGTGAGTGTATGAGGACTTGTATGAGTGAGTGAGTGGCTGTGTGGCTGTGTTGAGAGGCTGATTGGGTGAGTGAGTGGGTGTGTCACTTTGCAGGTAATGTGCTGAGATGGGATTTGGCTGCCAACACTTCAAACCAGGAAGTGTTGGCAGCCATCTTGTGACTCCGTAGAATCGAATCACAAGAAAAAATAAAAAAATTAAAAAATAAGAAAAGAGGGCAGGGTAGAAACACCCTGACCCCGAGGCCTTTTGGGGCCTCTCTCAGCTGTGCTCCTTCCACGCCATACCAAACTGCAATGTTCCTGGGGTGGGCACCCTGGAACATTGCTGGAGCAGGCCCTGGGGTGTGGCACTCCCCAGGGCTGTGGGGGAGGCCGTAGGGCCTCACCTGTTTTTCGTTTAAAAACAGTGTACCCCAGGGAGGTTGTAGTCCCTGGGACAGGGGGTCCGCAATGGGCCCCCTTAATTATTGTATTTTTGCCCTGGGAAAGCAGTAGGGGAGGCCCTACGGTAGCCTGCACGACTCCTGCCTAAATTAGTTTTTTTTAATGCTTTTTTGGCCCTGGTAACCCCCCAGAGACCTAAGGGGTCAGGGTGTTTCTACCATGCTCTCTTTTCTTTTTTTTACATTTGTTTCTTGTGATTTGATTCTACCGAGTCACAAGATAGCTGCCAACACTTCCTGGTATGAAGTGTTGGCAGTCAAATCACATCTCAGCACGAGATCAGGAGGGGTCACAGATCCACAGCGTCCCTATATATACGAATGGGAATTTCTTTAAATTTCTCAGCAACTACTGAATGGATTTACACCAAAACACAACATCTACCTTCCTGCCAGATTTGGTGTAATTCCGTTCAGCAGTTCAGGTTGTAGCCGTATCTAAAGGTCCTCTGGGAATTAAATGAAGAACACACGCTTTTAAGCACCCCCTAGTTCTCGGCCCCCGCTTAATGGATCACCCCAACATTTTTATGCTAGCAGTTGAAGTGAGCGTTGTATTAGTTTTGAAAATTTTGTGAAGGTTCGTCAAGTAGCGCCAAAGTTATTGGCAATGCAAAAAATACTTTTCCGATGGAAACTAGGTCCTAATTATAACTACCTACATCTGTATGTGTCTCTCTATCCATCAATCTATCTCTCTCTCTCTCTCTCTCTCTGTATATATATATATATATATATATATATATATATATATATATAAACTCCAATGCTCACCCGTCACTACAAATGAGCCCGACATATGCTGAGGTTTTCAACAGGATTTATTCCAAGCATAACTGCATGGGTCATGCATTCAGTCTGGAAACGCAAGGCAGACGCGTTTCAGCGGCAGTGCTTTCTTCAGTGCCGGTTTCCAAGCCGGATCTTACACCTGGCGGTCGTTAATAAGTCGTGTGACGCTCTCATGGCCACGCCCAATGGAATGCTGGTATTCCGCCTCGATTCACAGTCTGCAGTCCCCTCGTGCTCCACCGGGGCCAATTGCATGCTGGTCATTGGGGTTCGTTGCGGAGACCCGTAAAGTGAAGGGCTTCTCAAACACCAAGTGGTGTCCCAACAATGTGGCTCACCGAGCCTCGCAAACCTGCAGCCTCTGGTCCCAATGGAAAATTGATGGTGAGTACTGGAACCTGGTGTAACCCCTGCAGCAAATGCTGCATCCTCACTCCCTATGTGGTCACAGTCAGTGCTGATGATCCTCAAGGGGGGGCAAGGCGCTGTACTGAAAATACAAAGTCCAAAGTTTTTTGCTGAATTGCGCGTTGCACCTGAACGTAAGGGCATGCCGGTTGCCAGTGTCAGCAATACTGGCATAACATGAACTCCAATGCTCACCCGTCACTACAAATGAACCCGACATATGCTGAGGTTTTCAACAGGATTTATTCCAAGCATAACTGCACGGGTCATGCATTCAGTCTGGAAACGCTAGGCAGACGCGTTTCAGCGGTAGTGCTTTCTTCAGTGCCGGTTTCCAAGCCGGATCTTACACCTGGCGGTCGTTAATAAGTCGTGTGACGCTCTAATGGCCACGCCCAATGGAATGCTGGTATTCCGCCTCGATTCACAGTCTGCAGTCCCCTCGTGCTCCACCGTGGCCAATTGCATGCTGGTCATTGGGGTTCGTTGCGGAGACCCGTAAAGTGAAGGGCCTCTCAAACACCATGTGGTGTCCCAACAATGTGGCTCACCGAGCCTCGCAAACCTGCAGCCTCTGGTCCCAATAGAAAATTGATGGTGAGTACTGGAACCTGGTGGAACCCCTGCAGCAAATGCTGCATCCTCACTCCCGATGTGGTCACAGTCAGTGCTGATGATCCTCAAGGGGGGGCAACGCGCTGTACTGAAAATACAAAGTCCAAAGTTTTTTGCTGAATTGCGCGTTGCACCTGAACGTGAGGGCATGCCGGTTGCCAGTGTCAGCAATACTGGCATAACATGAACTTCAATGCTCACCCGTCACTACAAATGAGCCCGACATATGCTGAGGTTTTCAACAGGATTTATTCCAAGCATAACTGCACGGGTCATGCATTCAGTCTGGAAACGCTAGGCAGACGCGTATATATATATATATATATATATATATATGAATATGTATATAACCTACTGGCATTCGCCAGTGGGTAGTTATAGTTAGGACCTATTTTCCATAGGAAATCCGCAACATTCTATTTGGAATAACGTTGACGTCGATTGATGAATCTTCGCGAAATTTTCCAAACTTTTGGCCAGCTCTGGTCCGCTCCTATCCTGAAAATTTCACGGTGATTCATCAAGCGGGGGCCGAGAAAAAAGGGGGGTCCCAAATCACGTTTTCCCCATGCATTTTCCCATAGGACCTGTTGACGCATCTACAGCCCGAAGTGCTGAACGGAATTACACCAAATTTGGCAAAGAGGTAGTCCCCCGTTCAGACTCGTGCCTTTTGCTTAAATGGTGTAAATTCATTCAGTAGTTACTGAGAAAATCAAAAGTAAAATCACATATAAATCTGGGCGGAGCCTAACCACACATCTCATTGTGAGATCTGATTGGCTGTCAGCACTTCATCCAAGAAGTGTTGGCAGCCATCTTGGGACCAATATACATGATAGCACCTCATTAAAAAGCATTGAAGTTAATAGAAGGTTTTAAGACTTTAGTTACATTATAAATCATTTGTTGATGGTACCATACTCATTTTAGGAATTGTGGTGTGTTCTAAGGTGATTTTACCATGTGAAAAAGCCTTCTGCTGTGATATCATGAATCATGTTTGAGAGAAAACTATTTTCTCATGCTTTTCCCACAGAGGTTTGGAAGGTGATCTATAAGCTAAACTGAGAGCATATTTTCTGTAAATTCACCTTATCTTTCTCAGTCATGTGAGAATGAAGTCTGACATTCTCAGGAAAACATATACATCCAACAAGGGCAGAGACTGTCAGTTGATTCCTTTGTGTTCTACTGCAGCTTCCCAGGGTGTTCTAAAGAACAACTAGAGCGCTAACAGTCCTACTTATGACAAACGTATGGCACACCTGAAGCCACCTTGGTTGGAATAAAATGGTAACTCTTAAAACATTTAATTTAAAAAGGAACAAAATGAGGGGGTTAATTTTGCCATAGAAAGTATGATTAGTGCTGCAGAAAGAAAAATTAGGGCACATTTTGAGTGACTTCTCAAATCCTCTTCTATTTCATTAAAAAATTCTGACATGCAGACTGAAACATGCACTTTCAATACCAGCAGCAGACTTCCCTGGTGAGCAGTAGCTTTACTACAGTGATCTAATAAGAAACTAGAGTGCTAACATTCTGAATTTATGGCAAATGTGTGACACATCTGAATGTCTTCTTGATGGAATTAATGTAAAAAACTGAAAGTATTTCCTACTGAGGAGACTGTAGTAAATGAGGAAATTAGGAAACATCATAACAAATAAATCTCCCAAGATGGCCACCAGAGACAAAAGAGCCCAAATGTAGCCCAAATATCACCCAGATGTAGCCCAAGTATAGCCCAATGACAGAATGTCCCAGAGTGTTCTAACAAACAACTAGAGCGCTTACAGTCTTACTTATGACAAAAATATGGCACACCTGAAGCCATCTTGATTGGAATAAAGTGGTAACACTTAAAACATTTAATTTACAAGGGAACAAAATGAGGGGGTTCATTTTGCCATAGAAATTATGATTAGTGCTGCAGAAAGAAAAATTAGGGCACATTTTGACTTCTCAAATCCTCTTCTATTTCATTAAAAAATTCTGACATGCAGACTGAAACATGCACTTTCAATACCAGCAGCAGACTTCCCTGGTGAGCAGTAGCTTTACTACAGTGATCTAATGAGCAACTAGAGTGCTAACATTCAGAATTTATGGCAAATGTGTGACACATCTGAATGCCTTCTTGATGGAACCAAAGTAAAACACTGAAAGTATTTTCCTACTGAGGAGACTGCAGGACATTAGGAAACTTCATAACAAATAAATCTCCCAAGATGGCCACCAGAGACAAAAGAGCCCAAATGTAGCCCAAATATCACCCAGATGTAGCCCAAGTATAGCCCAATGACAGAATGTCCCAGAGTGTTCTTAAGAACAACTAGAGCGCTTACCGTCTTACTTATGACAAAAGTATGGCACACCTGAAGCCATCTTGATTGGAATAAACTGGTAACACTTAAAACATTTAATTTAAAAAGGAACACAATGAGGGGGTTCATTTTGCAATAGAAATTATGATTAGTGCTGAAGAAAGAAAAATTAGGGCACATTTTGAGTGACTTCGCAAATCCTCTTCTATTTCATTAAAAAATTCTGATATGCAGACTGAAACATGCACTTTTAATACCATTAGCAGACTTCGGTGGTGAGCAGTAGCTTTACTACAGTGATCTAATGCGCAACGAGAGTGCTAACATTCAGAATTTATGGCAAATGTGTGACATATCTGAATACCTTCTTGATGGAATCAAAGTAAAAAACTGAAAGCATTTCCTACTGAGGAGACTGCAGTAAATGAGGAAATTAGGAAACTTCATAGCAAATAAATCTCCCAAGATGGCCATCAGAGACAAAAGAGCCCAAATGCAGCACAAATATCACCCAGATGTAGCCCACATGTAGCCCAGTGACAGAAGTGTGCAAAACACTTATTTATGTGTATTTGCAGATTTACATAGTGCAGACTTGTCAGGTATTGGAGTGCTTTACATGAGCATTGGTTACATCACACAAGATCAAATTCATTTTGGTTGTAGACATGGGGAGATTAAGTGATTTGACCAGAATCACAGAATGTTGAGCTGAAGCAGAAACTCCAACCTGGTTCCCCAGTTGCAAAGTCTGCAGCTCTAGAAGTAACACCACATCCTCTCCCCTAGGTGCAACATTTAATCAAGTGGTCAACTGGATAAAAAAACATAAAGATTACAAATAATTTAAAAGTTCTTTGTCGCTATTTGAAAACTCAGAAAATATGTCCTCATTTTAGTTTTTTAGAGCACTAACCATAGTTTTGATGCAAATAAGACCCTCTCATATATGTAATTTCTAAAGAAAATGCTCTAGGTATAACAGTTTTGATTACATCAAGATGACGTCAGGCGTTCCACACTTTTGTAATAAATATAGAATGTTAGCAATCTAGTTGTTCATTGGGATACTGTTGAGAGGCAGAGGCCAGGGGCATGGACTCTGAAAATTGAAGGCAGGAAGGAGAGTGCAGATGCAATAATTTGACCACACTGGGCAGGCAGGAAGGGCAGTGGCAGCACAACAGACTATGGAGGGCAGTGGAAAGGGGGGCAGGGGTAACAAACCAACAATACAGGACTGGCAAGAGAGGCTGTGGCAATATAATAGACCATTATGGGCAGAAGGAAGAGGCAGTGGTAGTACAACCATACATGCCAACAGACCCGTTTCAGCAAGGAAACGTCCAATGTTTTTAAGCTCAAATGGGCTTTATTTGAGCTGTCTCCTGTCTACAATCTCCTCTTTTTCAATGTAACTCAAAGGGGAAAATCAATACCCCAGTTTTATTTCAAAATCTCCCTCTTACCAAGTTCAAAATGTTCGCAAGTATGGTACATTGGATCATGGTAGGCAGGAGGAATTGGGGTAGGGACATGGACTCAGATAACAGAGGACAGGAGGGACATGGAGAGGTGCACCAAATTGACCCTACAGGGCAGGCATCAGGGTTTGCAGCAGCACAATACACCACACAGCGCATGCGGGACGGGAGTGCAGCACAACAATCCATAGAAAGCAATAGGGAGGGGACAGGACCATGCACATGGACAACAGAGAACAGAGGGGAAAGAGGCAATGGTAGCTAGCTGACCATAATGGACAGACAGGAGAGAAAGCTGCAGCATAACAGACCATAAAGGGCAGGAGGGACGGATCAGGGGCATTACAATGGAACAGACAAGCCAGGAGGGAGGGAATAGGGGTCTGCACATGGAAACAGAGGGCTGGGCAGGAGCAGAAAGATGACCATGGAGGTCAGGCAGGTTGGGCACTAAAAACAAGACACAGCATGGAAAGCAACAATGAGACTATGATGGCATACACACAGACCATGGAGGGAAGGTGGGAGGGGGTCAGGGGCAGCTAGCTGACCACACAGGGAAGGTGGGATGGGCCATGGCAGCACAGAAGACCATGCATGGCAAGCGGGAGGGTTAGTGGCAGCACAATGGCTATGATGGGCAAGAAGGAGGGTGCAGGGGCATGCACAAAGGACCATGGAGGATAGAAGGGAGGGTCAGGACCTGGGCACAGACAAGAGAGTTCAGGGGAAGGGGCCTCACAACAGACCGCATGGGGCAGGCAGGAGGAGCAGTTGCAGCACAACAGACCAGGGAGGGCAGAAGGGTGTGGCAGTAAAATGGACCATGGAGGATAGGAGGAAGGGGATAGAGGCATGGCATGTGGACAGGCAGGGTGGAGGTGGCAGGGACAGGTTACAGTCATCTGACAATGCTAGGCAGGTGGGAGGGGAGTGGCAGCTCAACAGAACACTCAGAGTAGATAGTAGTGGCAGGTCCATGGAACATGGTGGGCAAAAAGGATGGAGCAGGGGCATGCACAAAGACATCGGAGGGCAGGGGGAAGGAGAATAAGGGCAGCTAGCTAAGCACAGAGGCTAAGCAGGAGGTCAATGATGGGCCATAGAATTGGGCAATGGAGGCAGGAGGAGTGGACTGGTACATCATGCTAAATGGAGGGCAGTGGCAGCACATCAGACCATGCATGGCAGGAGGGAGGAGGCTAGTCCATGGATTCAGACAACAGAGGATAGGGAGGAGGTGGATGAGGCAGCAAGCTAACTGTTCAGAGAAGGTGGGTATTAGGATCTTTATTGTTTTTAAAATGTGTGTCTGTGCGAACTACTTAAAATATGAACAAGTATGCAGCATAATCTCACTTTAATTCAGGAAGAAGAGGACGTTTGTGACTGTGACTCCGGGCTCACTTGGCAGAAACACCCCCTGACCCTCCACCCCCATCGCAAAATGTAATGCCCGTCAAAAGGGTAGGTGGACGCAGTGTTATATAGAACATAGTCCTGAGAGCACGATTGAAAATGAATACTAGATATAGTATATTGCATAAACTATGCACCAAAAAGTGTGATATAAGATGAACCGGGGCGTGAAATATAATATGCAATACATTGTGCGCAATGACAGAGTCATTGGAGAGTGCGAGATAGCAAAGGCACTAGCGCATGCTATGCGATATGCGCCTTGGAGTGTAATATGCACAGGGCAGTGTTGTGTAACCTAACTAGTCTCTAAAGTTGTAATATAAAATATGTGCTGGGGAGTGTAACGTTGCATATGCACTGTGACAAAGATATGGATCCCAGATTGTAATATGTATGGCATAGCGCTGTGCGTTATAACATAGGTAGAGAGGAAGGCACGTTAGATGGGGCAATATAACCCGTGCAAAGGCAAGTGTGGCATGACATATTCACGGGGGTGGTGTTACAGTGCACATGGACTAGAGAGTGTCATAGCATACGCACTAGCTGGTGGAGTACAACACAGAGGTGTGAGGCACTCGGCGGGCACTGGTGGGTGTAACACAGCATTAGGCTCAGCTAGGAGCACGCTGTGACTCTCAAGTGAGGTTTGTCTCCTTTCCAGAGAGTAAAATAAAAAGTATTACACATCCGGCGGTGGATGTGTGTTTTATTAACCGTGAGGGGGATTTCGTGCATAGTTTGGTTGAATTTTTGTCGAATCCCCTTTGAATGGCTTGGTGTGCGTTTATATTAAATGTGCCCGTCAATAGCTACCCATGTTTGTATAAATAAACGACAAGGGTGTCTACTAGGAGAGTACCCACCGGTGGAGGCGCCGGGATTAGGCACGGTAGGGCGTCAGACACGCCAGAGCTTCACTAGCGGTGTAAATACATTCCACGTGGATTCATTCTATGCATAGTCGCCTTTTAATGAATATCACGCAAATCGTCATGGTGATAGGTACATACAGTTTGTCCAGCATGTCCTATATATATAAATATATATTTTTTTCAAATAATAAAAAACAAAGGCCGGCCCCGGGTCATGGGGTCCCCGGGGCCATAAGTGGCCTGAGGAGGGGGGCAACCGTTGCAGAGAGGTGGTCCAGGCCGTGCCACTTTTTACACCTCTCTGCAACGCAGCTCTGTGGCGCTTACTGGAGGTACCTAGTGGGCTAGTTGGACCCTAGGGACCCTCAGGATTCAAATGAACTTAATCTCCCAACTAAAAACGGCCACAGGGCGTGTTTACACAGTGGTGAAGGGAGGGGATGGGGCCTGAGTTAACGTGTGCAAACAAGCCCTGTGGCGTGTTTTAAGTTGGGGAAATAATTCCCCTTCAATCCTGAGGGACCCTGGGGGCCAACTAGCCCACCAGGTGCTTCCAGTAAGCGCCACTGCGCTGCGTTGCAGAGAGGTGGTCTAGGCCGTGTCCCTTTTTACATCTCTCTGCAACGCAGCTCTGTGGCGCTTACTGGAGGTACCTAGTGGTCTAGTTGGACCCTAGGGACCCTCAGGATTCAAGGGGACTTAATCTCCCTATTTAAAACAGCCACAGGGCGTGTTTACACAGTGGGGAAGTGAGGGGATGGGACCTGAGGTGACGTGTGCAAACACGCCCTGTGGCGCGTTTTAAGAGGTAGTTTTAATCCCTTGCCCTATTATATACTAGGGGCTTACAGAGGAAGTCATGCTAATCACAGGGGGACCCCAACGCATAGTGTTCCCTAGTGTATGTAGGTGTTTTCACTGTATTCTGAGTGTCTTTTAACATAGCACTGGCTCTAGGACTGGTTAGTCAGACTCAGTTAACACCAGTATCCATCTGAGAAAGTTGAGGGTACAGGATGATTTTGCAACAAGGCTTCTTTCTGCTCTTCTGTTTGTTCTTTCTGCACGTTATCCTTCTTCCTGCACTTTTCTTCGTCTTTGAGGACTTCTGTTGCTTCTTTCTGCATTTCTTTTTTTTCTTTATGTGCGTTTTTTCCTCTTTCTTCACATGTCCTATCTCTGTAGGCATAGTTAGAAATTACCTTTCAAAAAACCTTTGAAATTCACTGAAAAAACCATAGGTTTCAGGCACGTTATAGTTAGGAATTAGCATTTAAAAAGCCTTAGAAATTCACTGAAAAAACCATAGGTTTCAGGGGCGTTATAGTTAGCTGGACTTTTCACTCGTACAAAACCATTGAAATTCCCCCGTTATAGTTAGTTCAGCTAACTATAACTCGCGCGCCCGCAATGAACTGCTGATGACTGACCATGTCATGAGTGATGTAATATGTGACATCATCAGCAGTGCATTGCGGGCGCGCATGTTATAGTTAGCTGAACTAACTATAACGGGGGAATTTCAATCGTTTTGTACGATTGAAAAGTCCAGCTAACTATAACGCCCCTGAAACCTATGTTTTTTTCAGTGAATTTTTAAGGTTTTTTAAATGCTAATTCCTAACTATAACGTGCCTGAAACCTATGGTTTTTTCAGTGTATATATATATATATATATATATATATATATATATATATATATATATATATATATATATATATATATATAAATATATATATATATTATCTACTGGCGGTCGCCAGTAGATAGTTATAGTTAGGACCCTGTTTCCATAGGAAATCCGCAACATTCTATTTGGAATAACTTTGGCGCCGGTCGATGAATCCTCGCGAAATTTTCAAAATAGGTGGGGCGCTACGCTCCGCTCCTACCCTGAAAGTCTCGGGGGGATTCGTCAAGCGGGGGCTGAGAAAAAAGGGGGGTCCCAAAACGCGTTTTTCCCATGCATTTTTCCATAGGACCTTTAGACACAGCTACAGCCCGAACGGCTGAACAGAGTTACTTGAAATTTGGCAGAGAGGTAGTCCTCAGGTCAAGGAAGTGCCTTTTGTAGGTCTGGTGTAAATCTGTTCAGTAGTTCCTGAGAAAATAGCATTTAAATCAATATATATATGTGGGCGGAGCCTAACCACACATCTCATCCTGAGATCTGATTGGCTGTCAGCACTTCATCCAAGAAGTGTTGGCAGCCATCTTGGGACCAATATACATGATAGCACCTCATTAAAAAGCAGTGCAGTTAATAGAAGATTTTAAGACTTTAGTTACATTATAAATCATTTGTTGATGGTACCATACTCATTTTAGGAATTGTGGTATGTTCTAAGGTGATTTCACCATGTGAAAAAGCCTTCTGCTGGGATATCATGATTGAGAGAAAAATATTTTCTCATGCTTTTACCACAGAGGTTTGGAAGGTGATCTATAAGCTAAACTGAGAGCTTATTTTCTGTAAATTCACATTATCTTTCTCAGTCATGTGAGAATGAAGTCTGACATTCTCAGTAAAACATGTACATCCAACAAGGGCAGAGACTGTCAGTTGATTCCTTTGTGTTCTACTGCAGCTTTCCAGAGTGTTCCAAAGAACTACTAGAGCGCTAACAGTCCTACTTATGATAAACGTATGGCACACCTGAAGCCATCTTGATTGGATTAAAGTGGTAACTCTTAAAACATTTAATTTAAAAAGGAACAAAATGAGGGGGTTCATTTTTCCATAAAAAGTATGATTAATGCTGCAGAAAGAAAAATTAGGGCACATTTTGAGTGACTTCTCAAATCCTGGCATGCAGACTGAAACATGCACTTTCAATTCCAGCAGCAGTTTTCCCTGGTGAGCAGTAGCTTTACTACAGTGATCTAATGAGCAAAAAGAGTGCTAACATTCTGATTTTATGGCAAATGTGTGACACATTTGAATGCCTTCTTGATGGAATCAAAGTAAAAAACTGAAAGTATTTCCTACTGAGGAGACTGCAGTAAATGAGGAAATTAGGAAACTTCATAACAAATAAGTCTCCCAAGATGGCCACCAGAGACAAAAGAGCCCAAATGTAGCCCAAATATCACCCAGATGTAGCCCAAGTATAGCCAAATGACAGAATGTCCAAGAATGTTCTTAAAAACAACTAGAGCACTTACTGTCTTCATTATGACAAAAGTATGGCACACCTGAAGCCATCTTGATTGGAATAAACTGGTAACACTTAAAACATTTAATTTAAAAAGGAACACAATGAGGGGGTTCATTTTGCCATAGAAATTATGATTAATGCTGAAGAAAGAAAATGAGGGCACATTTTGAGTGACTTCTCAAATCCTCTTCTATTTCATTAAAAAATTCTGACATGCAGACTGAAACATGCACTTTTAATACCAGGAGCAGACTTCCATGGTGAACAGTAGTTTTACTACAGTGATCTAATGAGCAACTAGAGTGCTAACATTCAGAATTCATGGCAAATGTGTGACATATCTGAATACCTTCATGATGGAATCAAAGTAAAAAACTGAAAGCATTTCCGACTGAGGAGACTGCAGTACATGAGGAAATTAGGAAACTTCATAACAAATAAATCTCCCAAGATGGCCACCGGAGACAAAAGAGCCCAAATGTAGCCCAAAATCACCCAGATATAGCCCAAATATAGCCCAATGACAGAAGTGTGCAAAACACTTATTATTTTGTGTTTTTGCAGTGTTATATAGTGCAGACTTGTCAGGTATTGGAGTGCTTTACATGAGCATTGGTTACATCACACAAGAACAAATTCATTTTGGTTGTAGACATGGGGAGACTAAGTGATTTGACCAGAATCACAGAATGTCGAGCTGAAGCAGAAACTTCAACCTGGTTCCCCAGTTGCAAAGTCTGCAGTTCTGGAAGTAACACCACATCCTCTCCCCTAAGTGCAACATTTAATCAAGTTGTCAACTAGATAAAAAAACATAAAGATAACAAATAATTTAAAAGTGCTTTGTCGCTATTAGAAAACTCAGAAAATGTGTCCTTATTTTAGTCTTTTAGAGCACTAACCATAATTTTGATGCCAATAAGACCCTCTCATATATGTAATTTCTAAAGGAATGCTCTAGGTATTACAGTTTTGATTACATCAAGATGATGTCAGGCGTTCCACACTTTTGTAATAAATATAGAATGCTAGCAATCTAGTTGTTCATTAGGATACTGTTGAGAGGCAGAGGCCAGGGGCACGGACTCTGAAAATTGAAGGCAGGTAGGAGGGTGCAAAGGCAACAATTTAACCACACTGAGCAGGCAGGAAGGGCCGTGGAAGCACAACAGACTATGGAGGGCAGTGGAAAGGGGGGCAGGGGCAACAAACCAACAATACAGGACTTGCAAGAGAGGCTGTTGGAGGGAAGATCTATTACGGGTCAAGGAAGCTAGGGGCGGTCCCCAGAGCCCCGGGAGCCACCACAGAACTGAGCAGGAGAGTGAGTCAGGGACAAAAGGGGCACCTTAATTTGAGCCGGGGTGCCTAGGAACGCTTGCTCCAAAAATGAAGAAAACAGACATATGAGACATGGAATTGGAGGCAGAATACAATGGCAGTTTAATGAGAAGATGCAACTTCAAAGAAACCGCAGAATAGAGACATAAAGTACAAAATACAGAATCCAGATAATCATACAGCTGTCATGATATTCTCTGTATCTCAATTAATGGACTGACAGAGAGAGAGAGAAAACACATCTATAAATGCATCATGAGAAACAAGTTACACCAAGGAAAATGTTACCTAGGGACACTCACATTTACTCTTAGAGCAAGCATTCCTGCAATTACAATACAACATCTTTTAAATGCAAAAGTAAAGAGAACAATGGTTAAACATAACATGACATTTCATATAGGTAAAATAGAATAAGATACTTCAAGCAAAGCAGAGCAAGACATTTTAAGCAAAGGAAGACAAGAGCTCCCAGTTCTTGGGGAAAACCTGCACAGCCTGTTAACCTACATACAGACGGCAAGGTTGTCCGTCGGTATCTGTGGGTGCTCCCTTTTTATATCATTTTGTGGGCTCCTTTGCACGCTACATCTACCTACGTATGCTACCCAAAAGCTTCGTCTGCAGATTTTACCAGACATTTCGTCATTTACCCACTTAATGCTGACAATGGACTGGGTGAAAAGGTCAGTCTCTCAGGCCAATCGCTTATCGTAAGTTCCATAGAGCAAGCAGAAAATAATGGGTATTGTACAGGAATTCAATATATTCATGTATAAAATCTCCTCAGTTCTCCTAACTTGACGCTCTGCGGTTGCCACTTCCTTAAAAGCGGGAAACCTGCCCAGGAAGCAAGTACCAGTCCAGGATGCAGCCTACTGTATGTCGACAGCTTCAGGGGGATGTTGAACTTTGATACCGAGCACGGAGCACTCGGGTAGGGTGGGGGCTACTAGTTTGGAGCAGAAGGCCTCGCAGACCTGCCTTCAGACTGCTATACACTAAAATTGCAGAGCTATGGTCAATTTAACAAAGAGGCCTACATATTGAACAGAAGGGCCTACACAGGGGTTTTATGCTGGCTGAGTGGTAAGGATGTCTCAGGATAATTATATAGCAACACAGGACCCGCTGGTCAATTTAATACGGCCTACAAATGCGGCTGGCAGGGCAAGGACAAGGGTCTCATACTTCAGGTGTGGACAGAACGGGCCAGGGGCCCCCTGTGATACAAAATCTACCCTCCTTCAAGGCTGTGGCAATGTAATAGACCATTGTGGGCAGAAGGAAGAGGCAATGGTAGTACAACCATACATGCCAACAGACCCGATTCAGCCAGGAAACGTCCAATGTTTTTAAGCTCAAGGGGAAAATCAATACCCCAGTTTTTTTTCAAAATCTCCCTCTTACCAAGTTCAAAATGTTCGCAAGTATGGTACATTGGATCATGGAAGGAAATGGGATAGGGACATGGACTTGGATAACAGAGGACAGGAGAGACATGGAGAGGTGCACCAAACTGACCCTGCAGGGCAGGCATCAGGGTTTGCAGCAGCACAATACACCACACAGGGCATGCAGGACGGGAGTGCAGCACAACAATCCATAGAAAGCAAGAGGGAGGGGACAGGACCATGCACATGGACAACAGAGAACAGAGGGGCAAGAGGCAATGGTAGCTAGCTGACCATAATGGACAGACAGGAGAGAAGGCTGCAGCATAACAGACCATAAAGGGCAGGAGGGACGGATCAGGGGCATTACAATGGAACAGACAAGCCAGGAGGGAGGGAGTAGGGGTCTGCACATGTAAACAGAGGGCTGGGGGCAAGGGGGCAGGGCAGGAGCAGCAAGATGGCCATGGAGGTCAGGCAGGATGGGCACTAGAAGCAAGACACAACATGAAGAGCAACAGTGAGACTGTGATGGCATACACACAGACCATGGAGGGAAGGTGGGAGGGGGTCAGGGGCAGCTAACTGACCACACAGGGAAGGTGGGAGGGGCCATGGCAGCACAGAAGACCATGCATGGCAAGTGGGAGGGTTAGTGGCAGCACAATGGCTATGATGGGCAAGAAGGAGGGTGCAGGGGCATGCACAAAGGACGATGGAGGATAGAAGGGAGGGTCAGGACCTGTGCACAGACAAGAAAGTTCAGGGGAAGGGGCCTCACAACAGACCACACGGGGCAGGCAGGAGGAGCAGTTGCAGCACAACAGACCAGGGAGGGCAGAAGGGTGTGGCAGTACAATGGACCATGTAGGACAGGAGGAAGAGGATAGAGGCATGGCATGTGGACAGGCAGGGTGGAGGTGGCAGGGACAGGTTACAGTCATCTGACAATGCTAGGCAGGTGGGAGGGGAGTGGCAGCTCAACAGAACACTAAGAGTAGTTAGGAGTGGCAGGTCCATGGGACATGGTGGGCAAAAAGGATGGAGCAGGGGCATGCACAAAGACATCGGAGGGCAGGGGGAAGGAGAATAGGGGCAGCAAGCTAAGCACAGAGTTTAAGCAGGAGGTCAATGATGGGGCATAGAATTGGGCAATGGAGGGCAGGAGGAGTGGACTGGTACATCATACTAAATTGAGGGCAGTGGCAGCACATCAGACCTTGCATGGCAGGAGGGAGGAGGCTAGTCCATGGATTCACACAACAGAGGATAGGGAGGAGGGGGATGGGGCAGCAAGCTAACTGTTCAGAGAAGGCGGGTATTAGAAACTTTATTGTTTTTAAAACATTTTGTCTGTGCAAACTACTTAAAATATGAACAAGTATGCAGCATAATCTCACTTTTATTCAGGAAGAAGAAGACGTTAGTGACTGTGACTCCGGGCTCACTTGGCAAAAACACCCCCTGACCCTCCACCCCCTATCGCAAAATGTAATGCCCGTGAAAAGGGTAGGTGAACACAGTGTTATATAGAACATAGTCCTGAGAGCACGATTGAAAATGAAAACTAGATATAGTGTATGGTATAAACTATGCACCAAAAAGTGTGATATAAGATGAACCAGGCGTGAAATATAATATGCAATACATTGTGCGCAATGACAGATTCATTGGAGAGCGCGAGATAGCACAGGCACTAGCGCGTGCTATGCGATATGCGCCTTGGAGTGTAATATGCACAGGGCAGTGTTGTGTAACCTAACTAGTCTCTAAAGTTGTAATATAAAATATGTGCTGGGGAGTGTAACGTTGCATATGCACTGTGACAAAGATATGGATCCCAAATTGTAATATGTATGGCATAGCACTGTGCGTTATAACATAGGCATCGAGGAAGGCACGTTAGATGGGGCAATATAACCCGTGCGAAGACAAGTGTGGCATGACATTTTCACGGGGTGGTGTTACAGTGCACATGGGCTAGAGAGTGTCATAGCATATGCACTAGCTAGTGGAATACAATACAGAGGTGTGTGGCACTCGGCAGGCAATGGTGGGTGTAGCACAGCATTGGGCTCTGTCAGGAGCGCGCTGTGACTCGCAAGTGATGTTCGTCCCCTTTCCAGAGAGTAAAATAAAAAGTATTACACATCCGGCAGTGGATGTGTGTTTTATTAACTGTGAGGGGGGTTTCTTGCATAGTTTTTGTCGAATTTTTGTCGAATCCCCTTTGAATGGCTTGGTGTGCATGTGTATTAAATGTGCCCGTCAATAGCTACCCATGTTTGTATAAATAAACGACAAGGGTGTCTACCGGGATTAGGCACGGTAGAGCATCAGACATGTCAGAGCTTCACTAGTGGTGTAAATACATTCCACGTGGATTAATTGCATGCATAGTCGCCTTTTAATGAATATCACGCAAATCGTCATGGTGATAGGTACGTACGGTTTGTCCAGCATGTCCTAGGTGTGTCTATAAATATATATTTTTTAAAAATAATAAAAAACAGTGGCCGGCCCTGGGGATTGGGGTCAAAAAAATATAATTAGGAGACAGGCCCTGGGGGATGGGGTCATCAGGGCCAATAAATTAGAATAAGAAGGGGAACCACACAGCCCCCCTTCTTAAAAAAATAAAATAAATAAAAGACTGGCATCGTGCCGGAGGCCATGCCCCCTCCATGCAGCACTCTGCAAACGCGCCCCCAACAGGCATCTCCAGTATGCGCCAGGGAGCTGCGCTGCAGACAGGTGTTCTGAGGCCAAGCCCCTTTTTACACCTCTCTGCAACGCAGCTCTGTGGCGCTTACTGGAGGTACCTAGTGGTCTAGTGTGACCCTAGGGACCCTTAGGATTCAAGGGGACTTAATCTCTCAACTTAGAACAGCCACAGGGCGCGTTTACACAGTGGTGAAGGGAGGGGACGGGGCCTGAGGTGACGTGTGCAAACACGCACCATGGCACGTTTTAAATTGGGGATATAATTTCCCTTCAATACTGAGGGCCCCTGGGGGCTAACTAGCCCACCAAGTGCTTCCAGTAAGCGCCACTGAGCTGCATTGCAGAGAGGTGGTCCAGGCCGTGCCACTTTTTACACCTCTCTGCAACGCAGCTCTGTGGCACTTACTGGAGGTACCTAGTGGGCTAGTTGGACCCTAGGGACCCTCAGGACTCAAATGAACTTAATCTCCCAACTAAAAACGGACAAAGGGCGTGTTTACACAACGGTGAAAGGAGGGGACGGGGCCTGAGTTAACGTGTGCAAAAACGCCCTGTGGCCTGTTTTAAGAGGTAGTTTTAATCCCCATGCCCTATTATATACTAGGGGCTTATAGAGGAGGTAAGGCTAATCACAGGGGGACCCCAACGCATAATTTTCCCTAGTGTATGTAGGTGTTTTCACTGTATTCTAAGTGTCTTTTAACATAGCACTGGCTCTAGGACTGGTTAGTCGGACTCAGTTACCACCAGTATCCGTCTGAAAAAGTTGAGGGTACAGGATGATTTTGCAACAAGGCTTCTTTCTGCTCTTCTTTTTGTTCTTTCTGCACGTTATCCTTCTTCCTGCACTTATCTTCGTATTTGAGGACTTCTGTTGCTTCTTTCTGCACTTCTTTTGTTTCTTTCTGTGCATTTTTTCTTCTTTCTTCACATGTCCTATCTCTGTAGGCATAGTTAGAAATTAGCATTTAAAAAACCTTTGAAATTAACAGAAAAAACCATAGGTTTCAGGCACGTTATAGTTAGGAATTAGCATTTAAAAAACCTCAGAAATTCACTGAAAAAACCATAGGTTTCAGGGGTGTTATAGTTAGCTGGACTTTTCACTTGTACAAAACCATTGAAATTCCCCCGTTATAGTTAGTTCAGCTAACTATAACTCGCGCGCCCGCAATGCACTGCTGATGACGTCACATATTACATCACTCATGACATGGTCAGTGACATCACTCATGACATCACTGATGACATCTCAAATGACATCACTGATGACATCACTGATGACATCATCCTTGTGATAGAGTGGCAGACCTCCTCTCACCCTAATATAACCTTTGATACACACATTCAAAAATAGAGACTAAAATTTTCAAAACAATGGACATACCAATACCAGTTACAACAACCTCTTCAGTAATTCTAAGATCCACATACACATCCACTCATTCACCAACAGTCCAATACAGTCACTCATACATGTACTCACTCATCATATGTACTCATACACCTATACATCCTGTTACACAATGCCACTCATCCATAGAGTTACTCACACACATAGTCACTCATGCTAATAAAGAATCAAACATACATTTACTTGCATATACAGTTATACACACACCACCACACTTACTTCTACGGAAACTTACACATACTTAGTCTTTTAAACAATCACTTATAGAAATACATACTTATTCATACAGGAACTCTTTCAATCTCTCACTCTCACATATACTCACATATATACACCAATAGTCACATATACTAGTTTAAAACATATGTAGTTACTCATAAAGACACTATTGAGACAGTCATTCACTCACTAACACACCCATACACACACTCATCCACCCATACAGTCCTGCACACATACTGTGTTCAACACATACAAACAGTGAGTCACTCATTCATGCACCTATGCACTACGTAATACCCCCACCGAACCATGCAGACACTCAGACTGATACTCAAAAAACCAACTAATAACCTATATAGACACCCATGTAGCTACTCACCAACCCATGCAGCCACTTATACACAAAGTGAGAGACTGATACAGATATTTACATATTTAAACATTACTCACTAAGCCATGTATTCACTATGATACACTTAATCAGTCAGTTACACAATCAATTTTTCAAAAACAAATCATCCATTTAGACACTTATATACCCATTTATTCTTCCATCGACCTTGAGATATACATATATAAAACATATTTAATTTTCAGAATAACACACATTCACTGGATGATGTCATCAGTGATGTCATTTGAGATGTCATCAGTGATGTCATGAGTGATGTCACTGACCATGTCATGAGTGATGTAATATGTGACGTCATCAGCAGTGCATTGCGGGCGCGCGAGTTATAGTTAGCTGAACTAACTATAACGGGGGAATTTCAATGGTTTTGTACAAGTGAAAAGTCCAGCTAACTATAACACCCCTGAAACCTATGGTTTTTTCAGTGAATATATATATATATATATATATATATATATATATATATATATATATATATATATATATATATATATATATTGCAAGCAAAGAACCCTCGATTTGGTGCTGCACTCGAAGCCGGTTTCATTAAAAGCAAACAAGCATTTCTGACCTTGGATTTTTCTCTCTGCCTTACGCGTTTCAAAGTTACACACTTCTTGGTCACAGGCATCCCAGTACTGAGGCAGTTATAAAAATGGGCACTCTTACCAGCATGTTATTTATAACGTCCTTTAATTGGAAACAGGTAAATCGAGGGTTCTTTGCTTGCAATATATATATATATATATATATATATGAATATGTATATTCCCTTAACAACCCCTAATCCCTAATCTAAACTCACCCCTATACCCTAAAAACACCCTCACCACCCAATACTCTTACCCACACCTACACTCTAAAACTGCCCATATCACTCAATACCCTCAACCACCCCTAAACCCAAAAAACGTCCTTACCACCCAATCCCCTTACCCAGCTCTAAACCATAAAATCCCCCTTAACACCCTATACCCTTGCCAAACCCTAAACCCTATAGTCCCCCTTACCACCCTATATCTTTACTCACCCCTAAACCCTAAAAACACTCGTACCAACCTATTCCCTTATCCACCCTAAATCCTAAAAACACCCTTACCTCCAATACCCTTACCCACTCCTAAACCCTAAAAACACCCTTACATTTATACACTTACCTGACATATACTTAGCATTACATTGTAAAGGCATGCATAGTAAAGGCATACGTGTGGGAAAGACCTGCGTGATAAAGGCAATGCGTGGTAAAGGCACTGTGTGATAAAGGATGTGTGGTAAAGGCATTGCGTAGTAAATGCTGTGTTGTAAAGGCTAGTTCCCTTTTGGATCTCTTTCTCTCTACTTTCCCCCTCCCTCCCTCCCTGTGTTTCTCTCTTTCTTGAAGCTCCCTATGCCTCTAGCAATTAAACTTGGAAGCTAGGGAAAGAAACAGAAACACCAGGAGAGTCCCTGAGATTTCAAAACCAGCCCACTGGGTAAATGACCTGTGGAATAAATGCCTGTCCACAGGGCTTTAAGTGGGAAGGGTCTCACTGGTGCTGAGCACCGGCAGTTTTTTGAAGGGGGCCTTGAAACGGGTCCCCATAGGGCTCTGATTTGTGCCCTGGCACAGGCGGTCCATTTTTTTCCGTACTGCAGTGACAGCAGGCACATCCATGTGTGTGTGCTCACACTGCTCACTTCTCACTTGTGGAGAAGTTACGGTATGACCTCATGCCAGGTGAGCGTTGTAGGGGAATGGAAACCCTTTAAAGATGTCACCTCAGGGGGCGTGGCCAAGATGGCGGTGTGAGCGGACGTGCTGCCTTGGAGCTCCCGCCGGCGGCCTGTTGTAGCACCGGCCCCTGGGCCATATCAGCGATTGCCGACCCCTGCATAGGTGCCGATTGAGGGTCAGAACAGACCAGTGGTCAGCCAGAGTGGTGGTGGAGACCGGGGGGGCTCGCCTCCCGAGTTATGCGGAGGAGAGGCTCAGCCACGCTGCCCCGGCAAGGGCGCCCAGCGAGGCCTGGTACGCAGTGCCCTAGAGTCGGAGTGGCGGCAGAAACGGCCTGGCAGAGGCGGCGGCCTCCAGCTGGGTGACCGGTCTCCTCGAGGAAT
This sequence comes from Triturus cristatus, assembly GCF_964204655.1. Classification (NCBI taxonomy): domain Eukaryota; kingdom Metazoa; phylum Chordata; class Amphibia; order Caudata; family Salamandridae; genus Triturus; species Triturus cristatus. The sequence goes on from NC_140583.1 coordinate 955,472,129, forward strand.
GTGAGAGCCAGCGGTGTCCCGGAGGTCCATAAGCGGAGGTTCGAGGGGGCGAAGAGGGGTGAACGAGGGCTCCACGTAGTCATCCCGGCCGCCAAGGCGGGGCCTGTGGAGCGGTTGGTGTCTCCTGTCTGGGACGTGCTGTGCTGCGGTCCATGTGAGGGGACCCAGCTGCTGTGGCCAGAGGACCGGAGGGTCGTGGATTGCGGCGTGACTGCATCGGAGGTCCCGAAGGTAGTGCGGCCTGTGGCAGAGCCTTTCACCTGGAGGAGATAGAAGGCCCAGTGGTGCCCGCTGGTGCCGGGAAGCACGGGTGAGCCGGGCTGCAGCGGGCCTCGAGGTCCTCGCTCGCTGCTGGTTCGAGCGGCTCTGCCGGTCAGTCTTGGGGCCGGTCAGGCAGGCCTTTGTGGATGAGATCAGAGCCAGAGGGCAGCGGGGCTGGACAAGTCCCTGGAGTAGCAGAGCCTGCCCGGCGCCCGGCTGGGGGGGGTCTGCCGAGGCTGCCAGTCAGGTCAGTGGGTGCCCCACCCGGGGTCCTTCTGGCGGTCAGCTTGTAACCTGGCGGTGGCTGGTACCTGGGCCAGAGGAGGGGACGGCCGCCATTTTAGAGACTTCGCGACGGAGTGGCACTTGGCGGGAAGGTTGAGGCCTACCTGCTTCTTTGGTTAACTGGGACCTGCCGTGCACCGGAGGATCGTGGGCGGCAGAAGGATTACTGTGGGGCGGTGCCTGGTGCAGATGGCTGAGGAGCTTGGGGCCCTGTGACTGTCATTGTACAACGCAAAAACCAAGGAAATGATGGACGGAGTGTTGAACATTGCAAGCACTCACCCAATGGCCATGTCTGAACTGGGGTGGCAGAGTGGGCTATAGAACGGTGATGGATTAAACCCAGATCAGTTGACTGGGGGTGAGTGCTTGCAATGTTCAACACTCCGTTCATCATTCCCTTTGGTTCTGTCATTGTACAACGGCATCGTACAGTGGGCCCTGCTACGCGGGGAGTTGCCCCCATGGATATCCCCTGACTGTCAGCGCGCGGTGGGTCTGGACAGCGCTCACGTGCGGCCTACCTGGTCAGCGCCTAGACGGTTTCTTAGGCGGACTGCCCTGCAGGAGTTTTGCCTTGGGAGGCCCGGACACCGGAGTGCAGTAGAGGCATTGAGCAGGCCTGTCCTCAGTGGGACTACAGAGTGACATCAGTGAGTGCGGGGGTGAGAGGGGTTCCCCACGGGTGGGGTGGGGCCGCACTGCGGGGGCTGCTGTGGTAACAATTGAAGAGGAGAGCGGAGGGCTGTGGGCCTGGGGTGACAAACGCGCAGCCCTACACCAGAGCAACTGCAGGGGGAACATCAAGCTCCTACCAAGCGGAGGCGGGGGACGTGCTGTCCATTGGATGGGGGCTTCCTGGCTCCTGACCCTGGTTACACGTGAACTGTAAAGGGGCTGGTACTCACAAAGCACCGGGGCCAGGGGTGCGGTTGCTGGCTGGGACCGGTGGGATTCCTGTGTTGGACTATTGCCCAGGAGGTGTGTGATTCCACTCCTGACAGTCTGGCGACAGCAGAGGGGTCAGGGAGATAGAAGGCACTGCTCACTGGGTCCCTGCTGGATCGGCCTACGGCACGCTATGATCCCCCCCAAGGGGCGCAAAGACAAGACCCTGAAGGAGCTGTTTGCAAAGGTACAGGTTAGCTCATCGCCCGAAGGCATGGTGGCGAGTGTGTCCACCCTACGCCCGAGCAAAACGAAGGGGCTGAATTGATCACCAAAGCCTTTCTGGAGTCCATGTTCACAGCCCTGAGAGCAGACATTCAAACCCTCCAGAAGGAGGTCACATCGGAACTAAAAGAAGTTCACAGGGATGTGGATGGCATCGGCGAGAGGGTTGCCACGCTAGAGGACAAAATTGATGGGCGCGACACAGAGCTGGCGGTGCTGCAACAGGAGATCATTAGGATACATGAACAGTGGGTCGACCTCCAGACCCATGTTGAGGACCTGGAAAATCGGTGTCGGTGCCACAACATACGAATCCGCGGAGTAAAGATGGCTGAGGAATCGAAGGATCTCTTTCGCTTTACGAGAGAACTCTTCAATCATATCTTAGACAGACCACCCGAGACGGATTTGCAGATTGACCGGGCACACAGAGTGGGACCCCCGAGGCTCTCGTCCGCCTCACCGTCGGATATTTTAGTGTGCATACAAGACTACCGCACCAAGGAGGACATACTCCGCAGAGCCCGTCAAAAACATCCCCTAGTGTTCTGCGACCACACGCCGGTCCTCTATCAGGACTTATATGCGCTCACGCTCCACAAACGCAGAACCTTCAAGCCTATCACGGCACACCTTCAGCAGCGCAACATTCCGTATAACTGGGGCCATCCCTTCAGCCTGGGGTTCTGCATAAATAACACACTCTACCAACTGCGCTCTTTGGATGAGGTGGCCAGACTGTTAGGGGTGGAGCTCCCAGCGGAGGACAGCACAAACGATAACTTCCCGGCGGAGGTAAATGATTCCAGGCCCCGGTGGCGTCAACAGGGACGCCGTCATCGCACCAGGAAACCTCCGGTGGCAGAGATCCTCAGAGGCTAACAAGCAGCTCTAGAAACCGTCTCTGCAGAACTGACCAAATCCCCATCTGGCTGACCTCGGCAGAGTTAATGGACTGTTTGGTTCCTTGTTCCCTCTGCCGGTCGTCGGCGGGAGGGCGGCCTTTCTACTGCAGACAATCTACCCCACGTTTCTGACTTACCGTTCACCGGAATGTGGAGGACAATTGGTTCTTATTTTTATTGCTCCTATGTTGAGGGTTTTGGTTCTGGATTTGGGGATTTTGTTAGGGGGGGATGCAGGGGTTCCACGTCCATCATTTAAGCGGGTCTCTGTGGCTCCAGTGGCGCTCGGGGTGCACGCTGACTGCTTGCTATTCGCCCTTTCTTCACGCGATGCCTTCCCTGCGCTTCCTGGGTCCCCTGGATAACGTGAATGCCCACCCACACGCTTAAAGTATTAACCCTCAATGTTCGGGACCTCAATAACCCTGTAAAGTGTAGAGCCATCCTGTCTTGCCTAGAGAGCACACAAGCTGACATATGTCTCCTCCAAGAAACCCACCTTTTGGCCCAAGACTGTCACTGGCTCCGATCCCGGAAATTCCCAACACAGCTCTTCTCTTCTGGCCCCACTAAGTCTGCGGGGGTAGCGATCCTAGTGGTCCAGCGGTTTAAAGGGGAAGTCCTGCAGAAGGAGGCAGAAGTTAGGGGCCGGTTATTAGCTGACAGATTCGCCCTGGGCGCTTCGACCTTCACCATTGGCTCTCTTTATACCCCTAACGAGGGTTAGGAACAATTCTTGCATTCCGCCATTACGGAAGTCACGGCCACGAGTGACCGCAATATAATCCTGGGTGGGGATTTAAATCTTGTTTTTGACAACATAGAGAGCAGATCAAGCCAACGCACACACCATACTGGCGCGCTCTCGGCAGCGGGACTCGACCGTTTACACGACTTGGGGTTGTGTGACTTATGGCGTAGCTTCCATCCACATAGTCGGGCATTCTCTTACTACTCTCATGCACACAAGACCTATGCCAGATTAGATTACCTCTTGGCCTCTACATCGGTCCGAGCGATGGCATCCGGGGCTGAGATTGGGGCGGTTTCCCTTTCCGACCAAGCTCCGGTGATCACCAGTCTGACCCTACCACCTGTAGCACGACCCGACAGGGTGTGGCGCTTTAGGGACACTCTTCCGTGACAACATAATAGTGCAGATCCGACGATCCATCACTGATTTCCTTTCTCATAATGCCAACACTGACACAACATTAGCGACACAGTGGGCGGCGCTGAAGGCAGTTCTCAGGGGAGAGTTTATAGCTACAACTTAGAATGCAGACGTAGGCGGTATGATTTCACCCAACAAACTAGGGAACTGGAGCAGATACACCAGAGGACGGGAGCCCCCAGAGTTTGGCATCAGCTCAAAGCAGTAAGGCACCAACTTGCGGCTCTCGATCAGGATAGAGCAGAGTTTGCTGCTCTGAGATTGCGGCATGCCTATTATACTGGGGGGACAGGTGCAGGTGCCTTCTCGCCCACAAGCTCAGGAAGGTCCGGCAACGCCAGGGGGTACACAAGATCTGTAAAGAAGATGGCACGCGAGTTTCGGAGGATGGGGACATAGCCTAGGAGTTCCGCGACTTTTACGCTAACCTCTATGCTAGCTCTCAGTTGGATGAGGCTAATGGAGCCGCCTTTCTGGACTCGGTCACACTCTCAGCTTTGGCTAAACCTCAGGTAGACCAGCTGGACGGTAACATTCGTACGGAGGAGGTGATCGCCGCCATCTCCCGGCTGAAACTGGCGAAAGCCCCCGGGCCGGATGGCTTTTCAGCTATTTTTTATAAGAAGTTTTCCAATCTGTTAGCGCCTCTCCTCACCCAACTATTCAATTCCTTCTCGGCCGCGGGAGCGATTCCTCCGGACCTCTTAGGGGGTTTTATAGCAGTTATCTCCAAGTCAGGGAAAGACAAGACTCGATGTGGGGCATACCGTCCTATTTCGCTGTTAAACGTCGATCTTAAGATATACACTGGGATATTAGTAGGCCTGGGCCAAAATTCCGTTCCGTTCGTGGAAATTGCGATAATTTGCCATTTTTGCGTTCCGCGGAAAGTGCGAAAATGTCAAAATTTCCGCATTCCACAGCTTAGCGATAATTTGTTTCTTGCTCACGCTGTAAAATAATACATTCTCGCGTGCGCGCGATCGCCTTACCTTAATCCCCGCGTTTGCCGACAAGTTTTCCCGATCCGGTCGCGTTCTCCATGAGATGTTGGATTGTTGGTAGCCATTTGCGCTGTCTCGCGACAGTTCGCGCCCGCAGTAACGATCACGTCTTTCTCTCGCGATCATGCACCGTGAGACTAGTGAAAACAAGATGGCCGCGCCCGTGAGCAACCGCATGGGTAAGTTGGCGAGCCTCGACCACGCAGAAAATACCGCGAACGGGCGGGAAAAAAACTTCCGCATCTTCGCGATATTTCCGCGTGTTTGCGGAGATTTTTAACATTTTCGTGATAATTTGCGAAAGTGAATTTCGCAAATTCCGCCCACCCCTAGATATTAGCCAGTCGGCTTGCACCTCACATGCCTGGTCTTATCGATCCGGACCAGGTGGGGTTCATACCGGAACGTCAAGCCCCTGACAACACAAAGCGTGTTCTACATCTGGTCGAGAAGGCCTCCCGCACGACGGGAGAATATATGCTGCTCACGATAGATGCCGAAAAGGCATTCGACCGCGTCCATTGGCCCTACCTGGAGCAGGTATTGATACGGATGGGACTGGGAGAGAAATTTCACACCCACATCCTCAACTGCTACAAGTTCCCGTCGGCCTTGGTTCGAGTGAATGGCCACACTTCCTCCAGCTTTCCTATAGAGCAGGACACGAGGCAGGGGTGTCCGTTGTCGCCTCTGCTTTTTGCTGCCTATATGGAACCTTTGGCCCAGAGGATCAGGCAAAACTCAGCGATTTCTGGGATCAAGTTTGGGGGGTATGTCCACAAAATCAGCCTCTACGCGGATGATGTGCTGTTATCCTTATCCAATCCGCCCGAGGCCCTGCCGGCTTGCTTGGCGGACTTGGACACCTTTGCGCAGGCCACGGGGTTTAAGGTGAACGCCGACAAGTCGTTAGCTTTTAGTCTCTCCCTGTCTCAGTCCACCCGGGAGCACTTGCAGAGCTCACTCCCCAGCCAGTGAGCGGGGGCCACGGTTCCATACTTGGGGATTCAGCTGGCCTCCACACTTCCCCAGGTGGTTACTCTCAATTACGCAGCTCTGCGTCGGAAGAGCCGCAGGGAACTCGGTCAGTGGAAGCATTATCCCCTCTCTTGGTTGGGTAAAATTGCGGCGGTCAAGATGACCATCCTGCCCCAGATCTTCTACCTCTTTCGCACTATCCCTCTACATCCGCCCATCGGCTGGATACAGTAGACACAATCAGAGCTTGCCCAGTTTACTTGGAACGGTCGGAAGCCGCGAATGAAGAGGTCGCTGTCCACACTCCCACCCGAAAGTGGTGGCCTTTGGATTCCCGGCCTTCAGCTCTACTTCCAAGCTGCCCAGTTACGTCACTTGGTGGAATGGAGCCGTTGGGAATCTGAGAAGCATTGGCTGTTTCAAGATCAAGCTGTAGCAGCACAGCCTTTGCAGGAAATCCCCTTCCTACGCAAACAACATAGGCCCCCTAACCTATATGCTTCATTTATCACCAGCGTCCCTCTGGAAGTGTGGGACCGCACTAATGTTTCCCATTAACTCACCACCTTTCCCTCCCTGCTTACTCCTCTGTTCGACAATCCGGAGTTCTCCCCGGGGATGGATTCGGTGGCCTTCGTCGGGTGGAAACCATCCGGATGCCAATTTTTATATCATATGTACGATGCAGACGGTGTTCTTCCGTTCCAGCAATTCAAGCAGGAATATGGGCTGTCTGAGGCGGAGAGGCTCAGGTACCTACAGGTCCGCCATTGGGCGCTTGATGAGCGGGTCTGTCCGTTTGCAGATAGGCGACTTTCCCAATAAGAGCGATGGCTTCTAACGTGCACATCGGACGAACACTAATCTCTAATCTATACAGGATGCTACAGGTTCGATATACACACGCTTACAACTCCGGTAAGATGCGTTGGGAGAGGGAGTTGGGTAGAACACTGACCCACAAAGAGTGTAAGGGTATTTATTATAGGGTCCGACATTCAGCCTATCACATGGGGCTTACAGACACCCTTACAAAGGTAGTGACATACTGGTACTACACCCCGGAACGTCTACACATTATGGATCGGACAAGGGACGTGAAATGCTGGAGGGGTTGTGATCAGATAGGCACCCTGACTCACCTACTCTGGGAATGTGAACACATCAAGCCATACTGGACCCAGGTGCTAGATGAGGTAGACAAGCATTTTAATACAGCAACACCGCGCTTCCCGGCGTACACACTGTTAGGCATCCAAATCCCTTGACCTACCCGCTTAAATCGCGCAGGGGTTGACAGATCGCCATTGCACTGGGTTCAGCGACGCAGAACATACTTACTCACTGGCACACCCCCACCATTCCGACCTTCACAGGCTGGCTATACCGTTTGTGGCATGTCCTTGGCATGTCCTTGGCATGGAGAAACTTACGCTAATGTTGGCGGGGGAGGGCACCAAATATTGGGAGTTGTGGAAACCTTTTCTGGCGCTTTTGTCCTCCGAATTTCGAGAGGTTACTTGCCCTCGCTATTTGTGCTTGGTGCGCTTATCAGATGAGCAGGCGGAAGAGTAGGGATCAAGACTTGCAGAGACAGTTGGTTGGCTGGGTTAATGGACGTGGAACAAGAGGGGATGGGTAGGGGCTAGGGACGGGGGAAGAGGGGGAGTGTTCTTGAGTCTTATGTGTGATGATACCCTTGCTGGGACTCTGTATGGCCTTCTTAGCTGGGGCAGGGGCCCAGTACTCATCCCATATCCCCATGGTTAATGGCCCTGTCACTCATTCTAAGTCCCCAGGGTGCTGATAATTCCATCTGTCAATGTTTCTATGTGTGTTTTGAAATGCCAATAAAAGATTTAAACCATAAAGATGTCATCTCAGACTTTGTGGGAGACCTGGGACATTGATGAGGAAGTTGATGCAGGTGTAACACACCCCACTGCTTCTGCATTAGGACTAACACAAAGGGACACAATCCTAGCATTTCCTTCACATGAGTGCGCTCATCTCTAGTGCCCCTACCTCAGTGCACTGCAACTCACGGATCCTCCTGACTCAATTTTGGTTGACCTATGTCCTTACTCCGGCTTCCTCCATGTCGCTGGGCAGTTGACTCTATTATGCATGTGTTTGCTGTTTCCGTTGCACTGTTGTCCAATGTTCAAGTTGTTGCCAGCACCAAGCATTCTGTGTGGGCTGGCTTACACTCACCCCACACACATCCAGCTCAGGCGTCACTATACATGTGGCCCTGCTAATAAAGGGGCTGGGCGCTTGTGCCCGTAGCCAGTTCAACATTATATCGGTGTGTGTCCCTGTGGTCTTGTTGTATGCATGAGGGCCCTGGGTCCTATGACATTACATTGTGCTGTGTACATCGGATGCAGATGTGTCACCGCAGGCAGCGGGTTGTAGCTTGAACATGTAGCTTTGTCGTCCCCCACTCAATTCGTAAGGGGAGTGTCCAGTGCCGTCGTATGCAGAGCTAACATGGGTGTGTGACAGCTATTTGAGCGCCCCTGCCCGTGGTTCTGAACTGTGAATTTGCATCTGCATGTGTCTCTATGGCAGTGTGGATCTCATTAGTGGGGTGTTGGTGGGCCCTGAACGGCGATAGACACCTACGTATGTGTCCTGGTTCGCAGTCCATGGTTTCGGATACCACCCACACCTGTTGGGCCACCTCCTTTTGGTGTGCAGGAACATGGCATTGGGGTGCGATGTGTGGGTGGATAAGTGTCGTAAGCCAGCTGTGCTTGCAGGTGCTTCCTGTTGTGTGGTCTGTTGCAGGCTTGGTGTTCTCCTCTGAGTAGCTTGGCTGTCCGGGTCCTGGTGGGGGGTTGCGTGGGATATCCATGTGCTGTTGTAGGGCATCGGTGTCGATGGTGTGGTAGTCCTCTCGGGCATCACTGATGTGTTGTATTCTGTGCTCTGCTGAATGTGTTGTGTGCCCCTCTGTGATGTGAAGGGGAGGTGCGTATTGACTTTGTGTTGACATATATGTTGGCCCATTGTGCAAGTTTGCATGCAGACTGTATGGCAATGTACATTGTGACGGTTTGGGGATGCAGGATACATTTGGTCTACATGGCGGATGTGAGGTCGTACGCGTACATTTCCATTTCACAGTTTTCGGCTCCGTCAGATGTAGTAGGCATGTTTCTGTGCATGTGCGGAGCCAGTTGTGTCCTCTGTTCTGCAGTGTCTGCTATGCGCGTTGTTCCTCGTTGTCGTCAATGTGGGTGTGCTGTTTGTGCTATGTGTGCGTGCTGCAGTTTGCCAAGGGGATCTGGGCCATGGACCTGGGTGATTGTGCGTGTGCAGTGTGGCATACCTCTTTGTGCATGTATGCCATTGTGCCCACTTCCCCCATCCCCCCCATTCCCTGTTCTTTGCACTCCCTGTTGATGTTGTGTCAGGTCCTCTCAAGCTGTGTCCGTACTCCCTACTCCTTGCAGCGTCTCCACACTGATGACTGTGGCCTGGGTTTCCTTCAGCTCCTCCGGTGGCGCTGGACTGCCACCTCCTGTCGCCATTGCTGCCTTTCTGTTGGCAGCGGGTTTGTGCCTGGTTTATGTAGTCACGCAATGCCGGCGCCTATTGGCCTCCTGGTTTGGCCTCCTCGGCACTCCGCCTGCAATCCAGGTGGTCTGCTTGTGGGTCAGTTGCTGGTAGTGTTCTGTCACCTCCATGACGCTGGTCCTGTTTTCCTATGGTCTGCACCATGTCTTCCACTCCCTCTTCTCCCCGTTGTTCCTTGCTGGTAGTCTGTGGGGGTTGTGGGGTTCGGGTTGACCCCCGCGCTGTGTCAGGGTGCGTCCACGTTGCTACGCACTTTGGATTGCTTTTTATGCATTTTTTCTGTGGTTTTTATAGTGCATAGTTCCGCCAGACGCGTGAGATTTGCAGGCCTGTGGCTGGTTTTCGCTACTTTTTGTACCGCCGTTGGCCTCATCGCATGTTTTTTCGCGTTAGCGTATCGCAGTTATGTGGCGTGGCGTTGATATTGACGCAGACATTTGGCGCGTTATTTGGTGACTATCGCATCCTACCGCCTTGTTGTGAATACCACATTGTCATGGGGACATTTTCCCGCGATAGGCTGCGATATTGAAAGTTGTGTTATGCTACTCTTGCTGTAGTTATTACACGTTCTTGTGAATATACCCCTCAGTTAGTTGTGGGCTGTGTATGTGAGTCCTGTAAATGTACCCCTAATTTGGCGGTGATAATTTTCTGGATATACATAAGTGACGACAGTTCTGTCATGATGGCACGACTCATGGACCTGCCTTCATGTTCTTTTTCCCGAACCGGCTCATATCATGCTAGTGGAGCAATTTATGGGGCAACACCACAAGATAAACTATTGTGAAGTTTGAAAATTATGTTGAAAGTCCTAAACCGTGCGACATTCACACATTTGATAATTGCAATATATGTGAAAAAAATTGAATCTTTTTTTCCTGAATAACAAAGCTAGCAGATACAATAAGTAGGCTTGATCTGTAGTCAATAAAGCATGCTTCCGATTCACAGTCCTTCCAACTATGGGCAGCAGGGCTGCAGACAGAAAATGAATGGAACATCCTGAAATGAACAAAGACAGGTGTTTCCCTTAATTATTTACACCGTTGCCATGGTTAAGGCAGTTATTTCTGAAAAGGGATTCAAGTAGCTGTCATAAAACTGAGACACACTACTATTTAGATAGGTTTCCGCCTATGAAATATTGAGGGAATCGCGTATTTGGGAAAAATTGCACGCAATAAACGTCATTACTATTGTATACGGCACCACATCTTTCTAGTTTGCCTAAAACATCCATGGATTGTAAATCATACAATATGAATGATCTGTGTTTCTTCGAATGATGGACACCTGCTGCTTTACAGATTCATTTCGAGGAGGGGCTTGCGTTTTCACAAAGTTTGTGCTATTTTTATTCATGATATAAAATGGTTCTATGGCTAGTAACGAAAGGCCATCTTTTCGTCTGGGATAACACTCTCGGCTGTGCATATTGATTTTGTTTTCATTGTCAGCATTTGACACAGAAAGCCGCAGGCGATGTTGAAAACACAATCTAATGAGGGCCGTAATCCGACGTGGCTTTGCTTGCATCTGGTGTGCCTTGCTGCAGCAGCCAGTCAACAAAAGAACCTTATATTGCTTTGGTAAATTTGCTAGAAAATGTAGTTTTTGACAAAACAACTGTCTTCCTCTGTCTTGGAGAAGAACAGGATTCCCCTCACAGAATACAAATTCATCACCCTTCAGCCTGCCCACCGGTGCAGATTAAGAACATTGAAATAGGTGTAACATCTTCACCTGTGGTGAAACAAGATGTGCACCGCCATGTGTGTGGCAACATGTCAATATCATTTACTTATGGAACATCCCATCCATCCCCCTCTATAAACAATAACAGTTTTACAACATTCTGTTTCTGCGGTTGCATTGAGACACATACTTTTAACCAGCTGAGAAGCTATTTTGACCCCTGAAAAAACCTTACTCACATCCATACCCTATTGTCAAATAAAGGTGATAGCAAAAAATGTGTCTGTATATAACAATATTTTAAACATCGGTAAAATTCGTAAATTGCTTTCAAATTAATTTAAAGCGCTCATCCTCTTAGAGAGCAATTATGCTGGGTAAACTGCCAAAATATCAAGTTTTTGATCTCGTCCTGTCAAAATGTCATATCTAGAATGTCAGAGATCATTTTATAATGAAGGTGAGCGTATATATAGGCAAGACTAGATGTACTATAGTTAACTTCTCAAATTGTATATCTTCAAGGCAATTCAATGAGAAGTTAAAACAGTAACTTCTTTATGGCAAAGACACGCAGCGAAGCTAGTCACCTTGCTGCACTGCGCTACTTGACAGGGAAAGGGCAGAAATTAGCGTATTTAAAAGAATACGGCTCATTCCTGCCTTTGTCCCTCCGCTGGCGCCATTTTGGCTGCCTAGAGGCAACGCAGGCACAATTGCACTGTGGGACACCTTTCTGCACAAAAACAATCACCTGAGGCATTTTCCCCATTCTCTGTGTTCAGCAATATGCAGCACACATAGAATGAGGAAGTAACAAGGAGAAATAAAGATATCTCTCCTCATTACGCCTCACCTGGGAAGGCGTAGCAACTTTGCACACTCCCAGGTTTACCCCTTTTGGTAAATCTGGGAATGCATCAAAATTCATGGATGTTGCATGGGAACACCCATGCAACACCCATGGAACGCCTCCCTGGAGCAGAGCATAGCAACGCAGTGATTTGGGCTAAGGAAGGTGGCCTTGCGTGGCTTGAGAAATCACATTTTGGGCTTACGTCATGCATGTACCACATTGCGCAGTGCAAGAGCGATGCACCCACAGTCATAAATATTCCCCATAATCTGTATTTGCTTTAAGATGAATTTGGTAGTCAATATTCTGGGTACAATATTTTGGAATGACTGTATTTTTGTTATCAACATTCTGACATATACCCCTAAAGTGTGAAAATTAGTTACTGAATAACTCCGCTTAATTCTGAGGTGTTCCGCGAGCGGGCAGAGTAGGCAACCTGACACTAGAAACTCTGCCTATCAGGGCCGGGCCGGACTGGGAACCACAACTGGCCCTGGCAAAGTGCTCGGCCGGGGCGCCGAGCTCTATGCCAGGGCCTGTTTTCAGCCGATTTTATTACAGGTCCGATTTTGCATAAACGGCCCCCAGGGGCCCAAAACCGGCCCCCACCCGTGCGCCGCACCAGGAGATTGCCCGGTGCCCGCTATGGCCAGTCCGGCCCTGCTGCCTATCCCTGCGTTATGTTGAATAAACATGACCAGTGTCTTACTTAACTGATTTAAGTTGATGATTCTTTTAAATCATGTACTTTGACCCCAAAAGAGTGATGATGAATTTGCTTGAACTTTTGCAGGTTCATTTACTTCACTTTGTTTGCCTCCACATGTCATTGGCCTTTCACAGCCAGGAAGATCGCTCACCACCCACTGCTGGCATGAAAGCTGTGCAGCTGGTGCACGGCTGGCAGACTGCGATGCGCTGTGCCACCCCCCACCCCCGATGTGGAAAGGTTTTGGGATTCACTTTCAGAGCGAGGTGAGTGTCAAGCAGCAAAGTTGAGGTTCCAGGGAGGGGAGCTGGAACGAAGCCATGAGCACAGTGGCCGAAGCAATGTCTGCCAGACTCTGCCATATGGTGAACGTTTCAGTCGCTGCTGCAAGTACAGTCATGTTCGGGGCTCCCGCCAGGCCTCCTCCATTTCATGGCAATATGAAATACTTAACTAACAGTAAATAATGGGCTCTACTCCACACCTGAGCTAATTCAAGCAGCAAACATTTAAAGCAGCAGATAAATAGAATAATTTCAACTAAAACAGCATCTTCTTGTGCACTGCAGGAATTTGTTCTTATGTACACATTCTGGCACACAAACGCACATATCATATACATAGTCCTCGTTTCCCGTGGACTTATCTTCTGTGACGTAGCGTACCACCCGTAACCAGCAAATCAGAAACTGGTGTGCACGCAGAACAAGGGCTGAGGGATCCCTTCGACATTGCCAAACCATGCTGCTTGCGTGTGTGCAAGTCTCTTTTCGGCCATCCAGGCTGCTGTCACATGCCCTGTAAAGCCTCTGGTGCTATTGTTGCCACTCTGTGGAACCAGCAAGAGCTCGCGTCGTGGCCAGAGCGTCCCCACCCAATAACACAAGTATAAAGCTCACAGTGACACCTGGCACCCTCTAGATACACAGCAGATGACACTTCTATACAGCATCCTGCCCAGCCTGATCGGCCTGCGTGTGCACATGCCTCATAGGGTGAGCAGAGCACTGAGCACGGTGGTAAACTTCGGGCCACAGAGGTTGGTGGAGATTTTTATGAACTTTGCGCTCCAAGTGTAGCACGGAGTCGCAAAACTCTGCATACTCGTCTGGCGGAGCAGAATTTGTCGCCCACCCCTAGTAAGAATTAGATTAGGTGGTAGGCTTAGCCTGCCTTTAATGGTCAGGCTTAGTTTTAGCAGTAGGGTTATGGTAAAGTTTAAAGTTAGTCTTAGTTTTAATTGTAGTATTTTTGTAAAGTTAGGCTTAAGTTTAGTTGCAACTTCATGGTAAGATTTATGATTTTGCTTAAATTTAGTTGCAGGTTTATTGTGAGATTTAGGGTTAGGCTAAGTTTAGTTGTAGGTTTATGGGAACATTTTGGGTTGGGTTTAGGGTTATGGCTAGAGCTGGGGTATGCTTAAGGACTATGCCTATGGCTGTTGTTAGATTTAAGCTTATGGGAAGGTTATGTTTTAGGGGATATGATTGCAGTAATCATAGTGTTTTTATATAATTGTATACTATGGGTGTCATTATGATAGCGGTGAACCAGCCACCGGCAGGCTGCCGGTGGCTGGTCCAAACCCATTGTGCGGCCAAATTTCGCCCGCCAGATAAGGATGGCAGGCACTGTGCTGGCAGACAGAAAACACGGATTTACTTTTTTTTCTTTTTTGCCTTGGGAGGTGGGGAAGATCTTTCCCAACCCTTTTTTTTACTTTTAATGTAATGACTATCGCGGGCATGGCGCACTGGCGTCATTACATTGAAAACAAAACTAAAACTTAGTTTCAGTTTCACTGTTTCGGTGCACATGGGAGAGGTTTCATTGAAAAGGGGAGAATCTCCCCTTTCCAATGGTAACCCTCCCTAGTGGATCCCTGCTTGGGGATCGCACTAGGTGGGCGATCCCCAAGCAGAAATCCACTCACTAGCCACCAGGGAGGGAGGAGTGGCCCATTGGGCAAGGCCCTTTGCTCCTCCAATAACTTCTGGAATAACCAGTCCTTCTGCCCCTGGAGAGCAGAAAGCACCCTAGACACCAGAGATAATTTTTTATAGGCCATGGTGGGGGTTGCCTACAATAGGCATGCCAATGCCCACACCCCTTCCCCCCAAAAAGGCAAAAGTCTTTCTGCCCCCCCCCCAGGATGCAGATGGGGGCAGTCACCCCTGATCGGCCCCACAGGGGGCAGAAAGCCCACTAGGCACCAGGGTTTCTTTTTTTATACTAGGGGTGGGAGCTGCCCAGAATGGGCATGCCAATGCCCCCACTCCCAAAAAAATTACCAAAGTCTTTCTACCCCCAGGAGGCAGATAGGGGCATTAGCGCTCTATCTGCCCCTGGGGGGCAGAGAGCCCACTAGGCACCAGGGAATATTTTTTTTCAAAGTGCAGGGGTGGGGGCTGCCCAGAATAGGCATGCCAATACCCCTACCCCCTCCAACAAATGCCACAGTCTTTCTGCCTACCCAGGAGGCAGATGGGGTCAGTAACCCCTTATCTGGCCCCGTGGGCAAAGAGAGCCCACTAGGCACCAGTGATTACGCTGGCTTTTTTATACATATGGGGTAAGGCACCAATGCCCCCCCAAAAATAGCCACAGTCTTTCTGCCCCCTTTGGGGGCATATCGGGGCTATAGCCCCCGATTCCCTCCCTCCCAGGGAGGCAGAACTGTGACTAGGCACTGACTTTTTTTTCTCAATGTGCCTTCCTGTGGATTTTGGGTCCTAGCACAGCTGGCACCTAGGGAAACCTAGAAAACCTATAAATTGTTTAAAGGTAGACACATAGGGAAATCTAGGATGTAGTGACTTGTGTGGCTCTCACTAGGTTCTGTTACCCAGAATCCCTTGCAAACCTCAAACTTTGTAAAAAAAAAAAACATTTCCTCACACTTCTGTGATGGAAAGGTCTGGAATCTACACAGATCCACAAACTTCCACCCACCCAGCATTCCCCAAAGTCTCCCGATAAAAATGGCACCTGACTTGTGTGGGCAGGCCTACTACCGGCAACAGGAAATGGCCCAAAACACAACGTGGACACATCACATTCTTCCATCAAAACCTGACCCTTTTTTGCAATGTGCCTAGCTGTGGATTTTGAACCCTAGCTCTGGCAGCACATAAGGAAACCTAGCAAACCTATCTATTTTTAAAAAACAGACACCGAGGGGAATCCAGGATGCGGTGACTAGTGTGGCTCTCACCAGGTTCTGTTACCCAGAATACATTTTCCTCAGATTTCTGTGATGGAAAGTTCTGGAATCTGTGAGGAGGCACAAACGTCCACCCACCCAGCAGTCATCAAAGTCTCCCGATTACAATGGTATCCCACCTGTGTGGGTAGGCCTAGTGCCCGCGGCAGGAAGCAGCCCAAAATGCAACGCGGACACATCACATTTTTCCAGTGAAAACTTACCCTTTTTTGCCATGTGCCTAGATGTGGGTTTTGGGCTCTAGCTCAGCTGACACCGAGGGAAACCTAGCAAACCTGTACAGTTTTTAAAACTAGACATCCTGGGGAATCCAGTATTGGGTGACTTGTGTGGCTCTCACCAGGGTCTGTTAGCAAGAATACTTTGCAAACCTCAAACTTTGGGGAATAAAAACAGATTTTCCTCACATTTCTGTGATGGAAAGTTCTGAAATCTAATGGGAGCAGCAAACTTCCACCAACCCAGCATTCCCCCAAGTTTCCCGATAAAAATGGTACCTCAATTGTGTGGATAGGCCTAGTGCCCAAAATGTACTGTGGAGACTTCAAAATTATCGATTACAAAAAATACCTTGTTTTGCGAGGGATTCACCACCGTTTTTGATCTTGAGTTCTGCGGCCATCTAGGGAAACCTACCAATCCCAGACATTTCTGAAAACTAGACACCCGGGGGAGTCCAGGAAGGTTTGGCTTGCATGGATTCCTCCAACATTTTCCTACCCAGAATACCCTGAAATCCTCAAATTTAGCTGAAAAAATCACTTTTCCTATACATTTTTGTGTGGGATCACCGTGCCGGAACAAATGTCCTACCACCGAGCGTTCCCCTTGGTCTCCTGAGTAAAATGACATTCAGCACCTTCATCATGTTTTGTTTGTTTGCTCAGCCCTGTCATCTCATCTTCTTTGGCTGCTACAGCCAATGTTTATACAGAACAATACTAAGCCGTATCAGCAGCAGCCAAGTTTCTTTTTAAACCAAAGAACGAAATAATATACAGAAAAATAGTTACATTTTTTTTATTCGTTTTTGAACCTATTTTAACCTATTTGTATATTGTTATTTGCGAGGAGGAAATTTACTGGTCTGCTGTGTAGACATTTAAATCACTTTTATTGATCCTAGATTACAAACAAGATACTCATTGCAGGAGTTAGTGGGAGATTCTAACTGAAATTCTGTTCTTGTTTCCTGCCTAAAGTAACTATACTTCCAAGAATATAAATATTGGGTTTAAACGTAGACTTTTACCATGGCCGCCTGTGCTTTTATCTTCATTGGAATAATTTGCACTTAATTTTTGTGGCTAGGGGAGAGTGGATTTTTACATAAAATGTTGTCCTTTTAGAAAAATGTCAATTATAGTAAAATTTCGCAGGCATCCCTATTAACTATCTGGCCCAGGGTAACAGTTTTAGGAAGAACGTAAATGTTGGGGTTGTTTGAAGACCTTACTATGACTGCTATTGGTTTTGAACTAGTAACACAAATTGTTTCCTTTCATAAATTGCCCAATTGTGGAACTTTTAATAATAATTGATTACGTGTATATTTATTTTGATTTATTTAATGATGGTAAAGTTTCAAAATATGTAAGTGTAGTACTAATATTTTGATTTACTCATTATTATAATTAGTATATCCTGCTTTATTTCATCGTGGTGCTCTTGATCATGTTGCCATTGATTTTTACTTCCTTTGAAATAATTTACTCACAACTTTTGCTGCTACGGAATATGACTGATTTGCATAAAATGTGCATTATTTTATGAATTACTCATTTTTGGAAATTTTATAATAATGAATTACATGTATATTTATCTTGATGTATCTGATAACGGTAAAGGATTTGAATATGTAAGTGTAATATTATTATTTTGACTTACTCAAGACTAAAAATTGTATATCCTGCCTTATTTTATCATGATCCTCTTCAGAGATCCAAATTTTGACTATTTGGACATTGATTTTACTTTCCTTGGAATAATTTGCACACAGCTTTTGCTGCTACTATGAGCATGAAATTTGAATTATTTTTTTAATTGCCCAGTTGTTTAAATTTTAACAATGATAATTTACATGTATATTTATCTCAATTTATCTGATGGCGGTAAATAATTTAACTATGTAATTGTAATATTTGTGACTAAAAATATTTATATCTTCTTTTATTTTACTGTGGACCTTATTAGAGATCCAATTCTTAATAAAGAATTGAATTGAAGTGAATGAGGACAAACACATAAAATATTTTGAATATTTCCATGCCGGTGGCATGTAAGTGGCAGAATGACTGCTGATTCATTCACTTATTCCAGGTGCCCTCAAATTGTACAAATGGGGTAGAACAGAGTCTGAACCTTAGGAGACTTTTTTTCACAGATGGTCCATGGTATGGTGCATGAGATAAGATAGAATCCCTGGTTTAACCTCCTAAAATAGCACTGAGGATGATTCTCTATATGCAGGTTTACTTACACAAATGTAACTTTGTAACCAATATCTACTTTTTGATATATTTCATAATGTTACACAAGGTAAATTTTTTTGTGCAATCATCTCAGAACCTAGTGGCAGATACACAAAGACATTTAGCAGTCACAAACCCAGTGATTCACTAAATCACAGAGTTTGCAAAAGCTAAATGGATTTTTAGTATGTACTAAATCTATTTTACAATTTGATACATGCTTACTGAATCACAAAATGTGTTAGAAATTCATACCAATTGCAATTTGAAAGGGGCATGTTTAAGGCATCCCTTCCAAATTGCAACTCAGAATGCTATGTATCAATGTTGTTTTACTACAATTTCAGTTTTAAACAATAATATGGTACCAACTCCTCATAGGAGGTGGTAACCCATTCACAAAGGGGAAGGGGAGTCCTTTGGGACCCCTTTCATTTGTAAATGAAAACATGTTTGGGAGTGGGTACCACTCTCAAGTCCCAAACAAAATCTTTTTTAAACATTTTTTTTTGTTTAAACACAGCCCACTTCCCATAATGAAAATTGGTAGCATAAAAAAAAGTTTAATATATCTAAATGTTAACACAGGCATGGTGGTCTGCCACCATCCCTGTGATGGCATCCAAATGTGACAATTTGCGACCTACCTCTTGAATAGTACTGAGCTGGGTCAAATTGTGACATAGAATATGGATTTAACAAACTGACATAATGGTATGTAGGTTGGTTTAATGAATCAGAATGGATGTACAAAATGTCAATTGTTTGTAAATCAAATCTTAGTACATCTGATCCCTAGGCCATTAAAAATATACTGTACAAACATCCTGTTATTCCCATGAGATTTCTCTACATATCCCTTGATGTAAAGTGCTCTAACATCCACTTGAATGTTGACAAAGAAATAGAATAAAGTAAATATTCAAATACATTGAAAAAAATCCATCTCAACCAGGTCCTTGCGTTCAAAAAAAGCTTGGATGTTGGAACATGCCATTTCAGAGCAGGACGTATAGATCTGGAATTTTCTACTGCTGCCTCTCAGGACAACCAAGATCCTTAAACAATGTTCAAGCTTTACTCTTCCTGAAAGTCTAGGTTATCTGTTTTGGTTCACTCTGGTGATTGCCCTAATTAAGTTTCTGTTTTAAGTGCATAGGGGTCACAAGTATAGAGTTACTGGCACTTGACAAGAGAAGAAAAATAATGATGGACTACAGTTGCTATAAATGTGAGCAAGATATTTGACCTGTTTGGTTGATTCTGACATATAAACATTTTGAAATATGCAAATGAGATGGCTGAGGCAGGTCAGCAAAGGTCAAGAAACCTGACAGAAGGTAAAAGAAAGTGACATTCTTGATTCATCTTCACCCAAAGAAAAAGCACATTTAGAGTCATGTATGTATATATATATATATATATATATATATATATATATATATATTCACTGAAAAAACCATAGGTTTCACACATGTTATAGTTAGCTGGACATTTTACTGATAAAAAACCAATGAAATTCCCCCGTTCTAGTTAGTGCAGGCAACTATAACTCACGCGACCGCAATCCTCTGCTGATGCTAATACTGTCTTTAGACACTTATTTGCCCATGTCTTCTTCCATTAAATTTTAGCTATACATATATTACAAATATTTTTTTTTCATAAAGACACATATGTCATCAGCAGAGGATTGCGGTCGCGTGAGTTATAGTTGCCTGCACTAACTAGAACGGGGGAATTTCATTGGTTTTTTATCAGTAAAATGTCCAGCTAACTATAACATGTGTGAAACCTATGGTTTTTTCAGTGAATTTGCAAGGTTTTTTAAATGCTATTTCCTAACTATAACGTGTGTGAAACCTATGGTTTTTTCAGTGAATTTGTACGTTTTTTTAAATGCTAAGTTACTTTACGCCATTCGTGGCGTGCGCGCCCACTTAACGCAGTTCGTTCCGTGCGCGCACAGTGAGCACGCGGTGCGCTTTGCGCACCGCACGCCCACTTTACGCAGTTAGTGCCGTGCACGCACAGGCACGAGGTGCGCTACGCGCACCGCGTGCCCACGTTACGCTGGATGGGCCATGTATGCACGATGCGCTTCGCGCACCGTGCGCACATGGAGGACATATTATGCGCTTCGTTGCGAAAGGAAATCTTTTTTCTTTTCATACAAATGCATATATGCCATGCACAAATGGAGCCCTGCGGGCACCATTTACACACGGGGTGGGGAGAGTGTGGTCGAATTATTAGTTTTTTTTTTTTGGTAATTTTTACCGTACGCGTACGGTAAGCGTAATCGCCGATTTTTCGAAAAAAATTAAAATTGATTTTTTGTCCTTGGGGGTTCATTGGGGACACCATCATCAAGACTATGTGATTAGGAGCTGTGTAAACAGCCCCTTTACATGTTTTTTCCCTTTGTTAATCCTCCACCCCTCAGAGTGCGAGAGAGAAAATGGCGGCCGCCGCTTCCTGGTTTCGACCGATTCGAATGTTTACTAAGATCTAACAGCCAATCAGAATCGCGCTCGCGCACGTCACCGTACGCGTACGGTAAGCGCACGGTAAGCGCACCGTAAGCTGGCTCAGATATATATATTGATTTAAAGACTATTTTCTCAGAATCTACTGAACAGATTTACACCAAACCTACAAAAGGCACTTCCTTGACCTGTAGACTACCTCGCTGCCAAATTTCAAGGAACTCTGTTCAGCCGTTCGGGCTGTAGCTGTGTCTAAAGGTCCTATGGAAAAATGCATGGGAAAAACACGTTTTGGGACCCCCCTTTTATCTCAGCCCCCGCTTGACGAATCCCCCCGAGACTTTCAGGGTAGGAGCGGAGCGTAGCGCCCCATTAGTTTTGAAAATTTCGCGAGGATTCGTCGACCGGCGCCAAAGTTATTCAAAATAGAATGTTGCGGTTTTCCTATGGAAACAGGGTCCTAACTATAACTACCTACTGGCGACCGCCAGTAGGTAATATATATATATATATATATATATATATATATATATAGTATATCTAAAGTACAAGACTAGCCAAAAGACAGTGGAGCACTGTATACTGTACACTTCAGAGGGTCTGTTTCCTGCACCAAGAAAGACTGCTCTGCTGCCTGAAGCCTGCTGTCACTTCAGAGGTCTGCCCTGCTGATTGCACCCCGTTCTCCTTGAACCCATTACTTCTAGAGGTGACTTCAAGTGCTAGTTGACTGATCATCTGTTCAGAGCCTCAGGGACAGAAAAGGCTCCAACCATGTTGAACCTGCACCTGGACCCTGCACGAGTGAGTCCTGACCCTCCAAGTCGTGCCTCTCCAGTCCTGGATGCTTGGTAGTGGTGAAAAATCCAATACTTTGGACTGTGAAAATTTTGGCCTAAATATGCTCTGAGAACCAAGAGGAGACCGAGACCAGCCTGCTCGTCTATCTGCCCAAGGTGCATCACATGCTAGTCTGACTTCACTGCAGCTTCTGCTACGTTCTTCTCTGCAGCAGCAAATCATGTTTCGAGGCTCCTCATAGAAGCGATATCCAGATTCTTGGAGCACTCGTTGGCTACAGCATGCAGCTTCATAATGCTGAAGATCTTTGTCTTCCAAAAAAGAGACTAAGGGGCATAGTTACAGAGAAATGACGTAGGGAAGTGCCACAAATCATTTTGTGTCACTACCTTATATCAATTCGAAAGGGTGGGAATGCACTGTATTTACAAGTTCAGTTCAGTTAATTTAAAAACAATAAAACAAATTATATAATTATACCATATAAACACCAATTCATCATAATATACTAAGGGCCAGATGTACGACCGTAAATTGCATGCAACAATGGGTTCGCGACCCTCTTGCGCATGCAAAATGGCCCAGGTCCATGTATAATTCCTAAATAGCGAGTCACAATTATTTGTGACTCGCTATTTAGGAATTGCGAGTTGCAATTAGGAAGGGGGGTTCCCCTCCTAATTGCGTCAACAAATCAATGTACGAATGTTTTGTGACCGCAATTGCGGTCGCAAAATACTCGCAAATGACCACCCTCTTCAAGAGGGTGGTAATGCAGTCGCAATTTGGAAGGGGTCCCCAGAGGGACCCCTTCCACTTTGTGACTGTCTCTAAAACTATTTTTTTTTAAGGGCAGGCAGTGATCCCAGGGACCACAACCTGCTCTTAAAAAATTCAACTGAAAAGTTTCATTTTGTTAAAAAATGCATCCCGTTTTCCTTTAAGGAAAACGGGCTGCATTAAAAAAAAACTGCTTTATTTAAAAGCAGTCCCTGTCATGGTGGTCTGCTGAGCCCAGCAGGCCACCATACCTGGGGCGGCCTGTCATTCCCAATGGGCTCGCAAATTTGCGAGAGCCTCGCAATTTGCGACCCCATTGGGAATCGCAAACAGTGTTAAACACACTGCTGTACACAGCAAATTGCACCTTGCAAATTGTGACTCTCATATGAGTCGCAATTTGCGAGGCGCAATTTTGCTGGTCGTACATCTGGCCCAAAAGCTCTAAACCCCTACTATATACACTATAAGACACTTATCCAAACATTTTTTAAGAAACTTAGCCAGTGTGCAAGCCACATCAAAAAATTCAATCCTTAAGAGAAGTTCTAGTGCATCATTTCGACAATTGAGATGATATTTTTTTTAAAAAGAGGTTTTGAAATCAAGCAATGTGTCCTACAAAAATGACGACAATCGATTAAAACATGAACGTTGAGGTTATGAAACGGCAGTCCACATGTGCAGTTATTCTCTAAAAGGGCTTCAAATTTCTCAACTCTTACATAATGCACATTTAATCCTGCCCACAACGTTAATAGTAGTAATCGTAACCGGACATCAGGTAATGCCAATAAATACGGGCATACATTTATATTTTCCCATGAATCTAACATGTATTTTAGAGAGGGTTTGTTCCTTACATATTTCAAGTCCACCAGTCTAGATTCTTTTTAACAGGCTGTTTTTAATTCTGCTTTAGAAATTGAGGCTACAGCTAGTTTTAAGGTTCCTGCAATGTCTTCCGATCTTTTCTTTACCTTCCTTGCCCACTGTAATTCACTTCTTTTTATTTCCGTAGCACAACAGGCTGATATCTTCTGAGTATTTTGGACCAATAATATATCCCAATAACGCAGACTTGATTTATAGCTAGGAAGTTCCAGGCTTGCAATTTTACTTCTAATCTTATTGCCTGGGACATTGCACCCTTGGGGAGGGCCAACAGTTTTTTCAGACATATGCTTTCACACCTATCCTAACTTCCCTCGGTACTAATGGCTAACTGCTCGGCCCCGTAGAGGCATTGCATGGAGACCATTGCATTATAAGCGGTTAAGAAGGGAGACATGTCCCCCTGTCTTAGCTAATGCCCTTGAATCCACTGATTCTTTATGTAAGGTCCAACTCAGCTGACTGGTAAATGTCATGCCCAGATACTTATAGGAGGACACAACCTCTACTCTACTATTACCTAACTGCCATTTATACGGTTTACTTTTCTTCCCAAACATGATTATCTTTGTTTTTCCCATGTTTATCTTCAATTTATTAGCCTTGCAATACTGATTAAACTTTTTTACCTTCCTCTGCAGGCCTACTTGTGTCACGTCCTGAATTTCGAAATCATCTGCATAGAGTAGGCATGACACATGTCTTCCTCCCATTTTTGGGGAGAACGAGTGTGTCGCTGCCAACTCTCCCGGTAGATCAGCTAAAAATAGGGAGAACAATGTGGGAACCAGGGCACAGACCTGCCTTACTACATTTCCCAAGGTAAATTCTACTTGGGCCCAGTCCCCAGTATGCAATTCCTGCAGAATTTCTAATAATGGACAAGGAATACCCAGTCATATTAATTTCACCCAAAGTATTCTACAATCGACCAAATTGAACGCCAAGCTAAAATTAACAAAACAACAAAACCGATTCCCTGTTGTTTCTTTTGCCTTCTTTCCTAAAGGCCATAAACTGAAGCAGTAATCTATTGTGAAGTGCCCGGCTTTAAAGCCTCCCTGCTCCATTGGGATAATACTATTACCTTCTATCCAGTTCTTTAAAGCCCTTAGTATTACTTTGGAGTACAGATTTGCACCTACATCCAACAGACTTATTAACCGGTAATTCCCTGGTTCTTCCTTAGCACCTTTTTTATGTAGAGGTTTAATTATTGCCCCCTTCCAAGTCAGAGGAATTATTCCGGTCTTAGTTATGTGGATAAAAACTTTGGAGAAGAATCCAGCCCACCACAAGTGATTTGACTTAATTATAATTGCTGGCAGGTTATCTGGTCCCACTGCCTTTGTTAATTTTAAGGACATTATCAACTTATCTATTTATTGAATGGAGAATGACTCCAAGGCCTCCACAACCACAGTTGGCCAGTGCTTCTTCACCACTGTCCCACTTCGCTTATAAATATTAGTTAAGAAGGCTACCCAATCTGCTTCTGGCACCAGACATCTTGCTGGAGGGACATCCATACCACATCCCTTCTGGACCAATTTCCAGAATTTTCTTGAATCCTTTCCTGAAGCATCCTAATCATCACATCCCAATTCAACTCAAATAAAGCCCACTTCTTCCTCCTCACCAGAGCTTCATATTCCCTTTTCTTACAGCGGGAAAGTTCAACTAGCTTTGCTTGATCATTTGATCGCCTTAACCTTCCTATTTTCCTTAAATACTTCCTGGCTACAGCACACTCTTTATCAAACCATTGTTAATTTGAAGTTTGGCACAGCTGATCCCTTTACCCCCTCTAATTATGACCCTTACTACTGGTATCAATCTCTTTGCTACCTCTGCAATGATAGTTGCATACCAAGCACCATCAGGCTCTCCCATAGCCCTTTCCTGGATCATATCATTGATTAATTGATACTGCATTAACTGCTCAATATATCTCCCATCAATTCTTGTAGTCTAACGTTTGGGGAAATCTAGTGCTATTGTAATAGCTTGATCTCTCACTAATGGAGCTATCGCTATATTTAATTTTAGCCCCCAATGATCGCTTCCATTTAGTCTTAGCACCATAAATCCCCTGCAGAGATTAAAATACCATGCCTGTATGAACATGTAGTCAATGGGGCACTGTTGTTTCCCATATAAAAATATTTGGTCTGTCGGATCGTCCTTTTTGAAATGGCCATTTGGGCATACAAAACCTAATTCTGCCAGAAAGTTTACCATAGTCCTATCAAACTTCAACTGAACACATTTTGGAACATTTGCGGTTGGAATACTGTAACACTCTAGCATATAGGGGATTGCAGAGGCAGCCTTCCTTGGATATAAATGGAGATTAAAATCCCCTAATAAATTAGATTTACCAGGTCTCTCTTGAACATTTCCCATTCCTCCTTCTTAGAGTCCTTCTGATTTATGTAAACATTCACAACTATCAGCTTATTATGTTGCATCCCCCCCGCATAGAGATCCAGTAGACATGCCAAGACCCAATCACTACTTGTTTGAATTTTTGTTGCCCCCTTACTAGATTTAGTAGAAAGTAGAGTCACTAGGCCTCCTTTCAACCTCCCCCTACCCGATTTGGTTCCATCTTTCCGAAAGTCCATGAAACTATTTTGATGAAAATCCTCTCCCTCCAGACATGTCTCATGGAAGCAAATTATCTTATTCCCCTCCCATATCTCTACAAGATCAGCTGTTCTTAAGACATTCTTTAGTCCATGCACATTCCAGGAGACAACACCCAAGCCGGTGGGTGTGTTGATTCTCTAGTCTATCTCCTCCTCCCATGAGAAAGTTGACTCCCCATCAACGCTTAGATGCGCAAACCTATTGCTTACTGGGATCAAATCAAACAAACACTCTCTTTCCTGGGATGAGATAGTAACTTTTAGGGTTCCGCAGTTTATCCCCACCCGCCGAGGAAGGTTTATTTCTCTCCCAGTCACCAAATCTTGCTGTGCTTGGCTTAAGCCCTGATGGTTTGACAGCATTGGTAGTTTTGAGTAGTAAGTTTCCACCTTTGTTTCCTGTACTAGTCATAGACCTAAGTTAGTTAACTCGTCACTAGCTTCTAGTACCAGGTCAAAAAATATTGGTGATGTAAAGCAAACTTTCGTTACCTCTCTCTCTGCTTTAGATTGAGTGAACAATATATATCCTGTATCATTTGATGCTACCGCCTCCAGTGCCTTGCAGATACCGTGCATTTCTGTCCTTTCTGCCTGCACAATGCACAATTTGCAGCTGAGCGCCAATGCAGGCCCCATTGCACCATGGTGCACAGGTGTCTCTGATGATGGCAGGATTGTTTGTGTGCAGGAAGGGACACCTTCCTGCACAAAAACAATCATGAGAGGCATTTCCCTCGTTTTATGTGTGCAGCAGAATGGAGCACATGTGAAAGAGGAAAAAACTATGAGAAATGTGTTCATTTCTCCTTGTTATGCCTGCTCTAGGGAGACTCAAGGTTTTGGCTCTGGCCCAGGTTTACTAGATATTGGGGCAGCATCAAAGTCCATGGGTGTTACGTGGAAACACCCACAGCTACACCCGTGGAGTGCCTCTTTGACACAGAGTAAGGCAAGGCAGCAACTAATGGTGCTTTGCCTTACTCTATATCTACAAGGCCATGAAAAGCCATGCAGGGTGGCTTTACGTGGCCTTGTAGATATGGCTAAGTCCTGTGTGCCACCGAACATCTTAAAAAGAGACATTACGGCAGCACACTAGGCTTGTAAATAAGCCCTTAAGTATGAGCAAAGGATTCTTCAACACGACTTCTGCCAGCTGCTCCCTGATGACAACGCCTACTCCAAGAAAACCACCAGCTCCTTGCCCCCTGAACTTCCCCTTCTCAGATATTTTTCTACAGAATTTCTTCCATGTGACGGTAAGCCAATATTGGGCACAACCCACTTCTTGCAGTCATCGTTTCATCGTGGTCGGCCATAACTTTTGATTTTGCCCCTGTCTCGCACGACTAGAGCCTGCAGTTGGCGCTTTCATCTTTTAGATGAAAGTTTTACTATAAACTTTAAAATATCATAACTCTGGTTCTGCTGATTGGATTTTTGTTGATTTGGTTGCAAATAATAACAATGTAATCTATTTTTCTAAATTGGTTTGAGGTTTTTCTTAGTGTGTGTTTTCACTTTATTACTGCCTGTGTGCTGCATAAATACTTTACTCATTGCCTCTCAGATAAGCCTGACTACTTTTGTGGCAAGCTACTAGAGGGATAAGCACAGGTTAATTTAGTGACTTTAGTGGTTCATCCTGACGTGGATTGTGGCTGTTGCTTGAAGAGATTTCACACCCCACTCAACTAACATGCCAGTTTTTCGCACTCTTTTTTTGTGACTTGCTTAACTTTCTCCCCAAGTAAACTTAATAATCTGCAAGTTAACTTGTAAGGCTCTGTGTTTTTTTTGTGATAATCAACAAAAGAACCTACGAGTTAGAGGATGCACCTAAAGTGTAAGCTACCGACAGTCAAGAAAGCCAACTGGTCCCTCATGATCAGCCTGATGATTGGTGGCACACTATTTTAGTTGTATATTCACGTACCATTTTGTCTGTAGCCCTGGAAGGGATGGGACCTATTTTGGTCTTCCCAGTTAAATATTTACAATCTGCCATAACCAGGGTGCTTGCTTCCCTCTCACAACATGTGGTGTATTATACGTGAGTTTACTGTGTATCGGATCAGGTGGTCATATTCAATATGATTGGTATTTATGGAGGAGTCATGTGTGCGTGTGAACCTGTAGCAATTTGCTAGGTTAGGGAACATTCAACATTCTTATCTGGCAATACTAATTTTGTTTCAGATACTCTGTATCTCACACTTCCCCATTTCATCTGTTGGGCAGCACATCCATGCTGATGATCATCAGACCACCTGACTGAAACAGACATACAAATTATTTAACTAGCTCTAATCAGCCGGACCTTTGTTGGTCAGCCTGGAAAATTGGAAAGAGATAAGGAAAGTCTGTGAATGCACTTCTCATGATTGGAAGAAGATTTTGGCTCTCATTGAGAGCTAGGTGGAATGTGGTGTGGGGATACCGGGGGCTGAAATCTTTGATTCTGTCTGCTATCCCTGCACCAAATTTGAGTGATTATGAGTTTTCCCCCCAGAATGGGGATCCTAGGTCCTTTACCTGGCAGTTTCCCCTACTTGCAGAAAAAACACTGACATTTTTCACCTGCCCTGAGCAAATGGAAAGTGTCAGTGGGAGGGCTGCAAGGGGGGAGGTGCCAGAGAAGGAGAGCTGGCAGGTCTAGCCAGAATCCTGCTTTCCCAGGGGAGAATTTTCTGCTCCCCTCATGCTGCTACAAAGGTCAGGCGGGCCTGGGCTGCGCTGTTGCCCACAACCCCTACCCTGAAGAAGCAAAGTCAGGTCCAGTACCTCCTCACCTGAAATTATTTAAGCCAGAGTTTGTGGACCCAATAATTCCAGGCTCAGAGAGACTTGCAACTCTTGTTTGCAGAATTCCACCTACATTTGTTACTCAGGGTGAAATACCCCAAATCGGAATGAGGGCTATTGACACTTGAATGAAGCTGGATCTTTGCTTGCCATGTTCCCATACTTAATAAAAGTGGGTCTTCTGGACCACTTACTTTGTATTCATCTGGGTGTGAGGCAAGACTATTACTGTAGGAGCACAGAGAGACGGTTTACCAGGGGCATGGCTTTAGCTATGTTGTCCTCTCTATATCATTAACACTGAGCCCTAAATACTGGAGGAAGCCTTGCTGCTGAACGTTTATGGAATCACTTGGAAGAAAGATTAAGCTGAACTACAGAGAAAGGTAAGAGGAGCAGCCTTTTTCCAAGAAGCTAAAGAAGAAATTCCATCTAACAAAAACCTGTATGGAGATTGTTACATCAAGTGATGTATTTTGCCGGCCAGCTGACCAACTTTGTCCAAGAAATAACAAGTGTGACACCAAAATTCAAGGAGCTACAGAGATGCTTTGCAGGACTCTATCTTTGGTAAATCTGAACGGTCTCCAACCTGCACTATAACCTGCCCCATAACCTCAGGATTTCCTTCTGTGGGAATTTGTTTCTGAAAAACAAAAAACATATAGTGGGCAGCCATCAAAACTTAGGGAGGGTGTTGACCAAAGTTTTATGCATTGAAAGGAACAACTGTGATGACAATTCCTTTCAATATACAAAGATGAGCATTGGGCCAAGTGTCATCTCTAAATTTGATGCATGTTAGTCCATCAGGATGGTAGAGGTAATGTCCTGTGCCACCTAAGGAAGACCAGATCAAGGTGCTGAGGCTCGCCCAGAAAAGTCACACACAGGGCAGGCAAAAAATCCAGGTTCGCCCCACTCTAAACCTTATTCCATGGTGAAAAATGGTTCAGTGGTACCTATTGGCAAAGTAGTCTGGTCCCACAAAGCATTGCTCAGATGCATCTTACAGCCTTGCCTTGCTGGAGGTATTTATTTTCCACGAAATTCAGCTTTATCCCACTCTGAGCTTTTGACACCAAAACAAATGGCTATATAGGGATCTTAATGATGAAGTATCTGACTTTGAGGGACCTTGGCCAGCCACAGCCTTGGTCCTTGCCCTGATGGAGATTCAGACTTCAATTCTAAAGAGTAAATCAGAATATAAAATCTTTGACAGAAATTACTTGCTCAGTATTTCTGACCTGTGCTGCATTGCGGTAGACCTGCAATTGCAACCAGGTGCCAGTTAATCCCAAACAGTACCTTCTGATTGTCTCTTTACTTTTTCGTGCCACTATTTGCTCTAAAACGTACATATTATTGATATATATTTGCTCATCAAATGCTTCTCTATCTTTCTGAATTGGTTTGGGAATATTATTGTATTGTGTTCTGTACTTCACAACTTGTCACAGCTTGATCGTAGGACACACTTCTCTGAGGATTACTTTCTGCTTGTGCCATTACTACCAGGAGTCGTGCAGAGATACTCTCATAACTATGTTTTCACCTAACCAAAGTAGGTTTGTCGAATTGGTAGGGGTACAACAGCCAATCAAATAATCACATTTCTGACATCTTGTTTTTGTCCACAGATGCTTTGGTGCCTGCGCTATAGTATATCTCTTCATGGCTAACCTTTTGTGAGACATTGGGCCTGCAATGTGGAGTTAAATCTATGAAAGACCACAATGAAAACTGTGGCGTATATGACAGGAAGAACCTTCCTTGCAAGCTGGTGAAATAGTCCAGAAGGTTAGGGATTCTACGAATGTGGGCACTGACAATTTACTCTGACATTGGAATACATTTCTTGTGCCAACATGGATACTGGAAGTTCCGCCATGCACGTCTTCCAGAACTTTTACCTACCAAAGTGACACTTCCCATATCAGAGGCAGCCAGCTTGTTGGAGAAATATCATCCACCATGGAAGAGACAATAAAATTCATCGGCACCTCCAATTCCAATCACATCTAGTACAGTTAATGAAATTGCATGCAGCAATCAAGTTTACTCATCTAGCTATATTACAACTCTAAAAAATGCTTCAGCATGTTTAGCGATGCAACAGCACACTGTCCTGATAAAGGGCACTTACATCAACCACCTAAGATGATCTGGATGATGCTGCCAAAATACTGCTGTGCACTCTCTGTTGCTTCAGGCAACAATTTTTCTTAAGATAATATTATTGCTAGTTCATGTTATGTTCAATGTTAATAATAATTTGAAAGAAAGTTTGTAAGGAAAATATTTATTCTCATGAACTTCATGTGTCCCCTTTATTGCACAATTTCCTCTGCATCTATGCAACTGTTGTAAACGATAAAGTTAATGGAAAAACAGTGGTGGGTGGGAAATCAAAGCTTGTTGCATCAACAGTACTCCACCAATCAAAACACAACTAATTGTAATAGACTGTTACTTTAATCAGGTACTCACACCATGCTTCAACCAAAGCCAGATACTGCACCCAGCTGGAATATTCCAAGATCCCTTCAGTAGGAGATACAGGAACATTTATAAAGATTGCAGGAGAGCCATTATCCATATGCATGGACATTTCTCCATGTTACTCTTCACCTGTGAACCCAGAATTGTTTTTGTGGATCACATGCATCTTTTAGTTGCGAAGAATGAATCTGCAAGAAGAGACTCAACCTATGGGACAGAACATTGATTCATAAGTTAGGCTCTTGAGAAGAGTACAAAGAACTAAGGGTATTATTATCAAGAAATGGCGTTAAAATTATCGCCGCTTTAGCGGCAGAAAACTGCCGCTAATGCGGCGATAATGGGCTTGATAATATGCCCTTGAGAATTCCAATAGAAGCCCATGTTCTCGTGTCAACATGGGCTTCTATTGGAATTATCTGCAGCATATTATCAAGCCCATTATCGCCGCTTAAGCGGTAGTTTTCTGCCGATAAAGCAGCGATAATTTTAACACCGTGCTTGATAATATGCCCCTACCAAACTTACTGAAAGTTGTTTACACTGGTTATTACCAACAACTTCAAAGATAGTCAATATCTGCATGCACAACTAGATCTTTCAACACACTTTTCATTTGCACCTATTAGTTGACGCAGCTGCGTTCTTGGTGTGACATGATTTGAGAAGTTTCTGACATACTTGCCTTGTACCAAACCATGGAAGTGCCACACCGCAGTGACACACTTTGGGCCCAATTTTCTCAAAGAATCTCCTCACTCATGGCGGAGTCACCGCACTCATGATGGAGTCTCTCCTCTTGTGGCGGAGTCTCTCCACTGGTGGAGGAGTCTCCGCACGGTGCGCTCTCTGCAGTGTGCCGTGCAGAGGCTCTGTCATGAGTGCAGAGACTCCACATCAAGTGTGGGTACTCCTTGTAAATCCGGCCGTCTGTATCACTGTGCACAAGCTTTTTATGCTCAACCGTCCTTTGGCATGCTTTTCTGCTTCAAATTCATGCATAGGAGCAGTGACAAAACATGACAAGAGCAGAACTGTGGTGTCCATGCACAATACCACTAAGGCCACAAAAAAGACACGTCCATTGCACTTCCACGAAGTAGCTGCTACCTGTCTGCACATGTGCTTTGGCTCATTGTCAGGAGTAGGGAGCTACATAAATGCAAGTACAATAAGTATGTTTAATAATAACTGGTGATGGTTGAGATGAGTTCATTTGTGATGTGCTTGGTTTAAAATTGCTCTTAATTAATGGTGTCGGCGAAGGACATATTTCTAAAGGAACACATGGAATATAAATAAATAATTAAAAAATTGTCATTAAACATTGTCTATGAATGAATCTTGAATGGAGATGTTTTTGCATTTGTTTTTTCCATGTATAACGCACGTGCCACTTTCATTATGAAATTGTACCGTTTTTCTGTGTATTTTATTCATGTTTGATATTTTCTTAACTAAAAAGTCTCTGCGCGTTTGGATCTAGACTGCTCCAGTGTAAATCTAAAGACTGCGTACCGCCCTATAGGTAAGGTGTGTAGCCATTTGGAAACTATGCAATGGCTTTCCTTGCATGAAATACGAAACAAACTCTGGGTGCAATCCTGATGTTTTCATGAAAAAATATTCAACAAGGGGTAATAACGAAGAGTTCACTTGGAAAATAATGTTTGCTCAATCTAAGAGTTAAAAGCATGTTCATAATAGCAACATGCTGTCATGATCCGAAGGGAGAAGCTTACATTTGCCTATCAATAGAAGGCCAGCCTTATTTTCTCACATTTATGTCCATAACTCTATCATATAAGCAGATGGAATCTCGACTGACTTGATAATTCCTAGGCAAACGATGAAAAACAAAATGAAAGCTTCCACTAATCTGCTGTTGCTTTCCAATGTCATATATTAAGATCTTGAGCGCACACTTCAATTAAATGTCTGAACTAAAAGCAAATTTGATATTGCTTTCCATAAAGGATTTTGGTAATCGTAGATATTGCTTTGTATGCTAAAGAAGCCGCCTCACATTTAAATATGCGTAATATTTCCCATCTGAATAATTTAGCATGTTCTAATTAAAACACATTTTTCATGGGCATTTGAGTTATTTGCCTTTTCAACTATGTGCTACAGATGGAGAGCTAATCACTTAAAGTCACATCTGAAGTGTGTATTTTGATTAATTTAGGTCAGATGCTAATTTCTGTACTGAAAAAAAAGCTTTGATCATAATGTCTGAACTGGGAAAGTATCACACTAATTTTTTTCAGAAAAACAGGAATTGGAATGTTTTCAGAAACTGTATCTGTATACATAGTGAGAGAAATAAACAATGAAGTGCTCACACCCTTGATGAAGAAGTTCAAACTCTGGCAGGACTGGATGCATTACATATTTTCAAGATATCCACATGAATTTAGGTACAATGAATCTAAAATGAACAACTAATCAACTTCAGTGGGGCATACCTTACTTCCCCAAATCATGCTTACAAGGTGACCAGAGACAGGCATGCATTCAATAGGAAAAGAAAACCAATGTATGGAAAAAGGTGTGATACATTCAACACACTAATAAGCAAATCCTGTGAAAAACAATAATGGAGCTTCATTTACTTCCCTCCATCAGAACAATCGGCATAAAATAATCCATTTCATTTGGCTAGACTCTTGCAAATTGAATGCATAAGCTATTTTCCTAGGAAGAGAAATACATAGATTAGATACGTGACTGAATCTTAAAGTTGAATGAGATACTTTCAATAGCTATTTTATGGGCCTGAAATGTTCACTGCAGGACAAACGGACGTGTAGTAGGCCTGGGGAAAATGTGTAAATTGTGGCAAAGTAATTTTGGGAATTTTGCATTACGTTAAATTCCCTAAATCACGCCATTATGCCGGATATTATTTGTGTAAAAAATTACATCGAACACCAGAATGTGAGCCGCTTTTGTTTTTATGCACTTTTTTTTTGCAAAAAATCTATTCTCGCATGATGTGAGAACGCATTTTGCTCTAAAATATAGCACTAACTGACAAATTAGTTTTTTATGTAATTATGCATAATTTCATTTAATTTCGTTGCAATTTCACATAATTATGAGAAAGCAAAATACGTGAATTTTGGACACCCTTAATGTGTACCTTGAGTGACCCAACTGCATGTGAAACTGGCATCCTGCCTTTTTGTGGGCCCAGCAGACACGCTAATATAGGCCCAGATTTACTAAAAGTTAACACAATGCAGGGCATCAATCAAAGTTGCTGCGCTCTGTTGCGTCAACTGGAGAGAGCAAAATTGCTCCATATCTACAAAGAAATGACTCAGTTCTGACCTCTAAGTTTGCCCTTTGTGCAGCCCTGGGAAAATGCAGGCAATCTTGTGCCATAGCACAAGGGTGTCTGCATTGTGGTCTGCATAGTTTTTGTGCAGAAAGGGGATCCTTCCTGCACGAAAATTATTCTTTAAGGCTCAGAGAAAAAATAATCATAAAGTAGTAGAAAAACTAGTAGAAATATAGATAATTCTGTTCACTACCCAGCCTCAGGTAGGCACAGAATAGTGCCATAAATCCATGTTTACAAGTCATCGTAGATATGGATTTGCATAAAAATCCATGGGTGTATGCACAAGATTGTCCACGCACCACCCACGCAACATCTCCTCGATTGCCCATGGTATGATGTGGTACAAGATGGAGGATTGTATACTGCTTCCACAGACAGTGGAAGTGTTTGCCCACATTCCTGTAGATTAAGGGAGGTACCCCAGACACTGAAGTGCAGGAGAATACAGACCAAGCTACTCCATCACCTGCACCTCCTTCACCAACCTGCACCACCTCTACCGATGATGACACAACCTTCAAGAAACACATGCACCTCTGTCTTCAGACTGGCAACCACACCACCATCAAAAGTACCTTAGCTTACCGTCTACCTGGACCATGGGTCACCTTCAGCAACCTCCTCACAGACTTCATCACCTGTCATCTTCAGCTCAACAAATTCATTTTACTCGGCACCCTCAACTTCCATCCTAAAGACAGAAAGACCCCAACTCCGTAGCATTACGTTAGGGCCTCAAGATCCTGGGACTTTCTCATATCATCCAGGGCCTCACCCACAACCCAGGTCACACCCTCACCTCCATCTTCACAGCCAGAGTAAAGGTCAAGTTCAACCACCTCACTCTGCTCACCTGGACAGGCCACTCCATTGTCCACTTCTTCATCGACTCACCCGAACTCCCCTCTGCCAAGACTACCTACATCCTCAGATGTAGCTGGAACAAGATAAAGGACACAGATTGTACCGACACCCTCACTGCCCAACAACAAAACCTCATGACCGGCCTGAATGCCAAAATCAAGGCCTTCAACAACGGGATCGATAACCAGCGCAGACACTCTAGCCCCCTTGCAGAAGAACCAACATCCAAGGCAGCTAATACTCTGAAGACCTCCAAAACTCTAAACAACTGTGCAAACAACTGGAGAGAAAATGGAGAACCAGTTGGACACCACCGCAAGATGCACATACAAGTCCGCACTCAGGAAATACCACAACCAACTCAATGAAGAAATAAACATCATCAAAGAATTCTTCACAACCACAGCAGTCACCAACTCCATCACCCCTTCACAACAGCTCTGTGGCTATCTCTCTAATTTCTTCCACAATAAAATCCTCAACATCTTTAGCAACTTCGACCCCAATACAAGAAACAAGAACTCGCCAACCAGCTGCCCACCACTTCCACATTGGACCAATGGATCACAAACTGGAAAACCCTCACTCCAGAAGACATCACCGAAATCATGAGAACAGTACAATCCTGGGCCCCCACTGACACCTGCCCCACCATATCTTCAACCTAGGAGGAACTCTGATCAGTTCTCACCTCCCCGCCATCATCAACACCTCCCTCCAAAGTGGAACCTTCACAGACAACTGGAAACATGCAGATATCACAGCTCTCCTGAAAAAAATCCATGGCAGACCCAGAAGTGCTCAGCATCTACATATCCATCTCACTCCTACCCTTCCCATCCAAAGTCATGGAGAAAGCTGTCAATAAACAATTCTCCAACCATCTGGAACAACACAACCTACTAGATATCTCGCAGTCTGGATTCCACAGCAACCACAGCATGGAAACTGCTCTAATCGCAGCAACTGACAACACTCGGACCATCATGGAGAAAGAGGAAATGATAGCACTCATACTACTCGACCTCTCCGCATCCTTCAACATCGTCTCCCACAGCACCCTAATTACAAGCCTCCACAGCTCTGGAATACATGGCCCAGACCTGAGTTGGCTGGCCTCCTTCCTCTCTGACAGGACCCAACGAATCAGGCTCCCACCCTACACCTCTGAACCGAAACACCTAATTTCCAGAGTCTCTCAAGGATCATCGCTGTGCCCTACCCTCTTCAACGTCTACATGGCGCCTCTCGCCCACATCATAAGATGCCACAGAATCATTGTATCCTACGCAGACAACACCCACCTTATGCTCTCCCTCACAGACAACAACCAAACCACCAGGAACAACTTCAACACCTGCATTTCTAAAGTAGCAAACTGGATGAAACAGAACTGCCTAAATATCAACACAGATAAAACTGAAGTAATGATTTTTGGGAACAAGAGCTCTTCATAAGATGACAGACTTACAATGACCAAACAAGTGAATGCCATCACCTTCTCCTGCTTCTTCATCCTCGGTATGCTCCGCAAGATTTTCCATTGGCTCCCCATCTACACTAGACATATGGTCACACAGGCCCTCATAACCAGCAGACTAGACTACTACAAAGCACTCTATGCCAGAATCATGAATCAACTCATACAAAGACTAGAGACCACCCTGAACGCTGCCTGCAGACTCATCCTCAACATTCCCCGCAACACACATATCACACCCTACCTCAAAGAGCTACACTGGTTACCAGTCCAGACATGATGCTAATTCAAACTGCTCACCCGTGCATACAAAGTCTTCCACAATGTCAGACATACCTGCCTCAACCAGCGTCTCAAGTTTCAGTCCACCAGGTTACTGTGCTCAGTATCCCTCCATCTTGCGCAAATATCTGCATCCACAGGAGCAAGTATCCTAGAACAATCTTATACACCACATCAGGACCTCCCCATCCCTTCCCAAATTCCACAAGAAACTGAAGATTTGGCTATTCAACAAGGAGCCCGTTCGGCCTACTCACTTACCCAGTGCCTGGATACCCCTCGGGTGATAAATGCGTTCTACAAATCCACATAACAACATAATGTATGATAACTGTTTAGCACGTGAAATGTTAATTAGTTCCTCCTCAGCACTGACAGTTGATTGTTGGGTGGGGGTGAGATGACAGGTACTGTTGTTACGGGTAAGAAAAATTCTACGCTGGGCATGTCCTATTGCCTTACCCTGATTGCTACTTCGGGAAGGCTGATGACAGCCATGTCCACATAGAGTCCTCACACTTAATTATGCCCCTGTTTTGGATACTCCTGCCTGAAGCCAACATCATCACTGCCTGCTGTGAGACCCATCACTTTACACAAAGGCTGTGGATGCACTGTAGCCAGACAATTACACTTGAAAAGACCATCACAGATCGGTTAAAGGACCTTAAACATTGTATTCACACCACTTGTCTAGACAATTAGTATAAAAGTGGGACCCATACCACCCCACTTTGTTTCATTTCCAAGGTCTTCTTTACAAAGAAAGGGAGTGCTCAACAGAGTGCTTGCAGAGCTGCTGTGAGAACATACCTAGTGTCTGCAGGACAGCCAGTCTCCTAGAGTTGAGGGAGCATTACCCGAAGTCTGTGCAACTTGCTGGAGAGTTGTGGGTGTACCTAGTGCCTAAATGCAGAAAGGGTAGGAGAATGCCTGGCCCCGCAGGAGAGGAGACTGTACCAGAGGACAATCCCAGCCATGTTTCCAGAGTTTGGAGCACTCGTATAGCCAACTTGTACAGGGAGCCCACTGGTCAACACCTGAGTGTGACCTATGAGGGCCATACCACTGCTGTAACTGTTGACACCCCCAAAAGCCTGAAGGGGAGACTGAACTGCTGAATATGAATGATTGCTGCCAAGGCCTGATGAGCTGTGTGTCCCAGAGGCATGATCCAAGAGGTGGAGATGCTAGCAGGGATTCTGCATCTACTGACAAGGATGCTGGTAAATGGGGTACCATTTTTATTGGGAGAGGTGTAGGAACGATTTGGTGGTAGAAATTGTGCAAATTCCCACAGCTTCTGAAACTTTCCTTCAGAAAATGTTGAGGAAAATGTGTGATTTTATCTGAAGAATGAGTTTTACAGGGCATTGTGGGTAAGGAAACATTGTGGAATGCATGCAAGCCACACCAGCTTGAACTCACACTGGGTCAGCCAGCATGAATGGTACCATTCATCCCCAGGCTCTGGTCTGGGAGCGGAAAATGGTAGCCAATGGCTCACCATTTGCTGCTACCTGACATGAGCATCAATGACTGAAGCCATCTCTCATGTAATTCGGAACCAACATCCTTGACACTTTTATCTTAATTGATTGACTTTTCCATTTTGCCTCATCTGCCTCAAACACGGCCAACTTCAGCACTGATTTACCAATTGGCACATCAGCAAACATATATATTCAGCCTACCTGACTTATCCTTCCACTTTGAATCTTTTCTGTTGTCTGTTTGACCGCTAATAATGATTTTCAAACAATAAAGGAAAATTCATTCTTAAAAAGGTTTCCCACTTTTGAAACGCCCATACTTTAAAAAATAACCTACTCTTAATTTTCACCAGTTCTTTGCATTGGAAAAGCCACAGGCCTGCATGCCAGGCAAGGGGAAAATATGTGTTAGCTCGCCTTAAGGAAGTACAAAAGAAGAAGCAACAATAAATGATTCCAAAATATATAAACTATTTGTTGCTTTTGTAATGTTTGATTTCTAATTTGGAGTAAAATTATTTCATGGCAGGTAAGGTGTTTTCTAATTTTGATGTGCTGTATTCAAATGTCGAACTACACCAAATAATGTATGTGGGTTGGTGGGTCCTGCTCACAATATGTATGCAGTATTACACCTCCCTAACCTTAGCTCATCTATTTGGAATAGTGTTAGACCTGACATGCTTGGTGTGGTATTCTCCCAAACCTTTTGCCTTCACTCATCCTGTTTTGCTGAATTGGTTTTTGTTGGCTTTCAGACTCTGTGCACTTTACCACTGGTAACCAGTGCTGAAGTGCTCATGCTTTCTCCTGTAAACATGGTAAAATTGTCCTTCACCTAATTGGTACTTTTAATTTACTTTTACTCTAGTAAATGGTACCACGTTGTACCCAGGGCCTGTAAATTCAATGCTACTAATGGGCCTCCAGCACTCATTTTGCAGCACCATCTCAGGCTTACTTCTGCAGCCCATAGTATACCTTTAACAGCCATTTCAACCTTGCAAAGTGAACCTTTTATAAGGACGAAACATTCAATTTTAAGACTAATTACTCACTCCTAAGATAGACCCTAACCATCCAGATGGCAGAGTGCGTAGTATTTGAAAAAGTAGTACATGTGGGTTTACATTTTACATGTCCTGGCAGTAAAAAACTCCTAAAGTAATTTTTCAATTTTGTAAGGTCTATCTCTCCTATTGACTATTGCTGGGTTACCTTCTTACTTTCAATAAGTCCGAACTTTTGGATTGGGAGCAAATAGAGATTTGAGGGCTTATTTACAAGCACCTTGCACCGACGGCGCGTCACTTTTAATATGACCATTTGATGGCATCAGAGTGTACTCCTCCTGAAAAACAGGCCTGTTCATGCCAAGACTCTACCGTCCATGACAACTGCCAATGTTCTGGTGTGGGCTGCTCTTCATGTCGAGAGGGACCTCCAGCGGTGGCTCAAAACCCACACTTTGTGCTACAGTAACAACAGCCTGTAACAACCACCATTGAGAAGCTACAGAAATGACCGCCCATAAGCCTTGACCGACTCTTCACTCTACAGTGATGCCCATTCAGCTCTTCATTCTACTGTGCCAACACTCAGCTTGCTCCTTGCGGCCTCCTCCAATGCAAATGGCACTCTTCGCGCTAGACTTAGAAGGTAGCATTTCAGCTGGACTAACCTTGTCCCTGTATACGACTTGTGCTCCATCGGGGTCAGCCTGAACTTGTGATTTTCCCCGCTACAGTAACAACAGCCTGTGACAACCACCAAAAGGAAACTACAGCAATGACAGCCCACGAAGTTCAACATGACCTTCGCGCTACAGTGATGACCGTTCGAGAAGCCCGGCCACCTCTTCACACTACAGTGCCAACCGTTCATGACGCTCAGCCGGCTCCTCGCTGCCTCTTCAGATGCAAATGGAACCCTCCACACTGGACTTATAAGGTAACATTTCAGCTGGACTAACCTGGTCCCTGTATCTGGCCTGCGCTACATCGCAGCCCGCCTTAACGTGTGATTTCACCCCGGCCTAGCATGACCAGATGACAGCGTGTGGTGCTTTGTGCTTTAGGTGCTATTTTCCCTGAAAACTTTAAACTTGAATTTCTCTAATTC
Source organism: Triturus cristatus (assembly GCF_964204655.1). Lineage (NCBI taxonomy): Eukaryota > Metazoa > Chordata > Amphibia > Caudata > Salamandridae > Triturus > Triturus cristatus. The sequence goes on from NC_140583.1 coordinate 955,512,974, forward strand.
TACTGATGTGAGGTTTGTCATTCTGGCATTATTTTGTTTATTGAAATGCATTCTGTTTCTAAATTGATTTGAGATTTTTCGTGTGGTGTGTTTTTACTTTATTACTGTCTGTGTGCTGTATAAATACTTTACACACTGCCTCTAAGTTAAACCTGACTGTCTTTTCTGCCTAGCTACTAGAGGGTTAAGTACAGGTTAATTTAGTGATTTTGTGGTTCACTCTGAAAAGGACTGGGATTGTTGCTTGATCGTTTTTCACTGCTATGAGGCCTATTCCTCAAATAGGCCAGCATTAGGAATTCCTTACTACACTTTTAAGCTGTAATTGCTGATTAGAAATGAGTAGATAAATTAGGTTTCATATCTTTGAAATGGTAACGATAAATCCTCTTCAGTGGCAAAGGATTTAACATTACTGTTTTAGAAATGACACTTCTAGAAAGTGGCATTGCTCTGCTCTGTGTGCCTTGCAGCTTGTCTCCAATACATGTCTGGGTAGGGTGACAGCTACACCTTATGCATTCCCTCTAGACAGCCACAAGAAGGGTAGGTGTGATAGAGAACTCATCTGCATTAATGTGCATTCTAATAGTTCTTCATGGGCAGAAAGAGAGAGGGGAGCTGATACTCACACTTGAATAGGAAGTGTCCTATGTCCCACACAAATGGCTGATTATCCCCCACAGATATATTGGGAGACAGGGCTGGATAAAAGGGGAACTTTGCAGTTCAAAGGCCTGTTTTGAAGCCACCCCCTTCAAAGGCATATTTGGGTATGTGTACTGGAAGGTTGACCATACCAAGACAGTACACTACCCGACCTGTGAAGAACTCTGCCAGGAGTAAAGCCTGCTGTGCTACAAGGATTGCTGACTGTTCTTAAGGAACTGCTTCTCTGCTTTGCTGAGGTGCCGTGCTGCCTGCTGATCTCTGCCCTGCTGAGGATAAGGACTGGACTCATCTCACTTGAAACCGGGGTGACTCCAAGGGCTTGCTGTCTTGCACTTGTTTTATGACGTCTCAGGGTTTCTACAACTCTGCTGATGCTGCTGGACTCTGCCATCTGTGAGTCCTCCTTTGCCCGAGGTGCCAATCTAGTCCTGGGCTTACGAAGTGGGTTCTGCAGCTGAATTAACGACTTTGTGCCTTTCAGAACTGAAGCAATGCCCTTCGATGCCGATGCAGGAGCCAATCGACAACACTGCATGGCTCGATGATGACAGACAGCACAACTTGACGATGACGCAGCACCTGCATCGTAAAGGGGTTAGTCGGTGAAGCCTTAATCGATGGCGTGGATTGGGCCCGACACATCGCCTCCATCCACGGGATCGACGTCTCCTCAACTCCTTGTATCAAGTTTTTGACTTCGACATCCAAGGTATTTTGTCAGAAGGACCTGTATGTGTCCTGTAGCTGGTCTGCCCTCCATTGTGGTTGGCCTGAACTTTGGATTTACCCCGGTCTAATGATGTTCCAGCCCCACTCACCTGAAGTACAGGTACTGTGGGAACAAATATATTCCCATTCACCCCTACCCAGCGCCTTTTTTTTTTTTAGCAGAGTTTTATATAGCGCGAACTTGACCCGAATCCAATCAGGTATCAGAGCGCTTTACATAGCACCAGTTACGTTACATGAGGACACACATTCATTTTTTTTGTTAGGCACGGGGAGATTAAGTGATTTGCCCAGAATCACAGGAGGTTTAGCGTCGTTACAGAGACTCGAACCCAGTTCCCCCAGGTCCGAGGTTGAGCGCCCTAACCGTTAGGCCAACTCCTCTCCCCATGGCCCCATTGTGCTAAACTAAACAAAGCACAAGCGACCAACGCACCGGGGGCAAGGTAGGAAGGAAAAGAAAACAGGGAAGGGTGTGATGAGACTGCTATGCTTCTCAGGGGATTTCACTGGGACTGCAGGCACCCCACCAAGCATCTCTAGGGTCATACAATATAAAAGAGATACAGACAATAAACAAACACCCCAAAGTGAACAAAATCATAACATCACAATTCCCTTGCTGACCCCTTGCTGTTGAGTAATCGCCTCCGTATGTCTTGGAATTTAAGGCATTCTTTCAGTCATACAGGGAAGCAGTAATTCAGCGTATTTCAAAAATCCACAAATGTGGCCAGAAGAAAGGTCTGAATAGTTCAATACAGCGGAAAAAACACGAAATGTGATAAAAATCGCTGTTAAGCCTCTCCACTATGTACCAACAAGGTTTTACCAACAAGGATGGGAGAGTGCATATACACAAAAATATGAAAACAACCAGTGCACTGGAAAACAAGAAAAAGGAAAAAAGGAAGGCAATCCAGACAATAAAACGAGGATAAACAAATCCTCGCTAACCTGACCGCAGTGATAAGGTCCCAAAGTCCAAAAAACAATAATTCCAGTTCGTTTGCTCTCGTTGGAACAAACCAAATCCTCCAAGGACCCAACACAGCCAAGAACTCCTCCAGGTAGCGAGCAGTTCAGTCTTCAGCCGGGCACAAGGACGCCAAGGTCAACTCCTTCCGGGGCAAGGAACCGGAAGCAAACCCAAGCGAGGAGGAACAGGAAGAGGGCTATAAAAACGCCCCACCCCGCCTCCAAATCCCAACACGGCTGCGCAGGAAAAGGTAAAGCCAGCACTACCCCCACACGGGGGAGAAAGGAAAAAGAAAACCCGCCCTCACCCATGAAGCAAACAAACAAGGAAGATATGGCACATCAGAACCGTACTAAAAAGGGCACCATACACACAAAAATACGGTAAGGGCTATTGGACCACAACAGTACCTCCCTCAAAAGACCTCCCACCGAACGGGGCTTAAGGGATGACGAACACGGAACAAAGAAACCAAACGGGGGCATGGACCTGACTAGTGGGCTCCCAAGTGCGATCCTCAGGGGGGTAACCCTCCCAATCCACCAAATAAAACAAACAGCCCCTTCGCCTCCTGGAGTCAAGAATGGCATGCACCTCAAACTCCTCACATCCATCAATCAGCAAGGGAGGGGGCGTGGGCAAGGGCAATGAGGTAGGAGCATAAGGTTTCAGAAGGGAGGTATAAAACACAGGGTGAATATGGTAATCATCTGGCAACACAAGTTCCAAGGCAACAGGATTAATCACCCTATGGACCCGAAAACGACCCACAAAGTGGGGCTGCAACTTCCGGGGCCCACCCAAACACAAATTCTTAGACAATAACCACACCAGATCCCCAGTAGCATAAGAAGGGGCCGGGAGACGGTGCCTGTCAGCCTTGGACTTCATCCCCGCCTTTGCAGCCAACAAATGCCCATGGGCCGTGTCCCAAACAGCGGACAGGTCATGACTCAAGACACCCACAGCCGGAACCCTACCAGAAGGCTGGATGGGAATGGGCCTAGGATGAAACCCCATGGAACAAAAAAAAGGGGTATCACCGATAGCCGAGTGAAGGCTATTGTTATAAGCAAACTCGGCAATGGGTAAAGACATCACCCAACTGCTTGTAAGGGAGGTAAGAAGGCAGCGGAGGTACTGCTTCATCGACTGATTAGTACGCTCCGTCTGTCCATCACTCTGCGGATGGTAAGCCGAGGACAGCCGGAGCTCCATCTTCAACGCAGAACACAACTCCCTCCAAAGTGACACACAAACTGCGCCCCCCTGTCCGTAACAATGGCAGTTGGAACACCATGCAACCTAAGCGCATGTGTGATGAATAGCTCAGCCAATTCCTGAGCAGTAGGCACCTTTAATAAGGGAATAAAATGAGCTGTTTTGGTAAACAAATCAACACCCCTTGTCCAATGGCAAATCCGTAAAAAAAATCCATGCTTATCATATGCCAAGGGGCAGGAGGAACAGGCAAGGGTTGCAACAGGCCCACAGGAAGGGTTTGTGAAGCTTTATTAATGGCACACACTGGACAAGAGGACACAAACACCTGGATGTCATGACACATCGTAGTCCACCAGAACCAACGGAGACAGAGCTCCCTTGTTTTAGTGATCCCAGGACGACCCATTAAAGAGGAAGAATGACACCAATCCATAACCTTATTCCTGAAGGCAAGAGAAACAAACAACTGCTTACCATGATATAAAAACCCATACCTCAACTGTAAGGAGGCGTCCAACAACCAGGGGTCACGTCGACGGCGGACAACAGCACCTTCACCTCTGCCTCAAAGTCCTCAAAGGAGGCACAACCAATGATTCTTTCAGCTAGTATCATATAGCCCTCACCAGAAGGAACATCCATGCACAATGGAGATACAAGTATGCGAGACAATGCATCAGATTTTACCTGCAGAGCAGCAGGTCTATAAGTGATGGTAAAATCAAATTCATTAAATAACGACATCTGCCGTGGTGTCAAGGCCTGAGCAGAACAAAAGAATTTGAGATTCTTATGATCAGTATAGAGTGTCACTGTATCTCTGGCCCTCCACAAATGATCTCTCCACTCCTGGAACGCCAGCTTGATAGCCAGCAGTTTCCTCTCCGCCACCGTATAGTTCTGCTCAGAGGGCAACAATTTCTTAGAAAAGAAAGCGAGGGGATGCATATGGCAAGTCTCAGAATCACACTCAGACCAAACTCCACCCACAGCAAATTGTGAGGTATCTGCCTCTACATAAAAAGGAAGAGCAGGATCCGGGTGACATAGTATGCGGGCGGAAGAAAATTTCCCAACCAAAGACTGTAAGGCTGACTGAGCAGCCGGCGTCCATTGAAATACCTCTCCCTTCCTCAGTAAGGAGGTGATGGGTGCGACAATATCCGAAAAATGGGAAATGAAACACCGAAAAAAATTGCCAAACCCCAATAGTACCTGAACGTCACGGACACTAGTCACACTAGGCCAGGTGGTAATGGCCTCAGTCGTTTTGGGATCCATTTGAATACCCTCAGTGGCAATAATGAACCCCAAATACTCCACTCAAGATGCCCAAAAGGTAAATTTCTCTAATTTAACAAACAGATGATTGTCATGCAACCTCTGCAAGACCTGGGTCACATGCAAATCATGTTCCGCATCATCGTTGGAAAACACCAATATATCATCGATAGACACGATGACACAAACATCCAAAAGGTCCCTTAATACCTCATTAATAAAAAATTGGAACACTGAGAGGGCATTACACAACCCAAAGGGCATAACACAATATTCATAAAGACCAAACTTTGTTCTAAAAGCGGTCTTCCATTCGTCCCCTTCACGGGCACAAATGAGGTGGTAAGCCCCCCGCAGGTCCAATTTTGTAAAGATGGTAGCATGTCGCAATTGATCTAAGAGGACAGAAATCAAGGGAAGAAGATATTTATTCTTCACCATCACCTTGTTCAATGCCCTAAAGTCAATACAAGCGTGCAAATCCCACCCTTCTTAGGCACAATAAAAGTGGAGATGACACAGGGGAAGAAGATTGCCGAATGAACCCCACAGCCAACATCTCATCCAAATATGCCCGTAAATGTTGTGTTTCGGGTTCAGATAAGGCATAAATCCGACTACAGGGCAAAAGCCCCCCAGGAATCAGATCAATGCGACAATCAAAGTCGCAGTGAGGTGGTAAAACACAAGACTTATTTTTGTCAAAAACATCAGCAAACTGCTCATACGGTACCGGAATACTAGGAGTAGCAATAGAGCAACCCATAGCACAGACCTCAGGGGACACCCAATCCGACGCCTCCTTGTAACAATGCGGTATGCAATGTACCAAATCCATGGTCATGGTATGTCTAGCCCAATCAATTCTAGGATTGTGTGTTTGCAACCACGGTACCCCCAAAATGATACCGAAGTCGGGGCATCAATAAGATCGAAACATACAGACTCCTCATGACCATTGTCACAAATCAGAACAAGAGGTTTGGTCTGTTTCACAATCAACCCTAATGACAATTCCGTACCATCAATCGCCCTCACTGGTTCAGGATGTGCCTTTGATATGCAAGTAGTACCACATCTACTCGCCAATTGGATATCCATTAAATTGCCGGTAGCACCAGAATCAAGCAGTACCGGAAATGTAGTTCTTTTATTATTGGATATCACCAAGGTGACTGTAATGGTAAAATGACGAGGAACATAGGATACCAACCCAGCTACATCATAGGGATTGATGTCACAGATATGGTCCAGATTTACCCCTGCCTCCCTTGGCCCAACACAAGCCACTGACTTTTTTACCAGTATCATTGAGGGTTTAACTGGACATTCACGTGCAAAATGTCCATTCTTCCCACAATAGAGGCAAAGATTAAGCCTCTGACGCCTGTCCTTCTCCTCTTAAGACTGGGGTCCACGTACACTTCCAATCTGGATGGGCTCAGGTGCATTTCTTTCTCCCACCTCTTCCCTATGATCACTCCGGCCCGTATACAACCGAGGTACTGGTATACGGTTTCTTTCACTCTTTCTTTCTGCTAATCGGTGATCCAATTTGACCACTAGATCAATAAACTCTGTGCAATCTTCTGGTGGGTTCACAACCTGTGATAACACATCTTTCAACTCGTCACAAAGAGCTTGATAGAAAAGTGAGGTTCTTTTTTCTAGGGGCCAATGCGTCTTGGATACCAATCGATTAAAAGTGGATATGTACACCACTAATTCCTGCTTACCCTGTTTTAATTTGAGCAACACTGCGTTGCTTGCCTGCATAAAGGTGTGTCTAGCGAACAGACGCCGTATCTGCTCCTTAAATGCCGGGAAGTTATACAAGAGGGGGTCGTCGTTGTCTACTAAAGGGACTGACCACATCGCAGCTGTTTCAGCTAAATAAGATACCACAAAAGCTGCTTTTGCGGCATCATCCCTTTGGTTTTGCTTTGTTTGCCCTAAGTTGGCACGGTATGCCCAGATGTGGGTCCCTTGCGCACTTTGCAACTGGATTCAAGCTAGCCTGGCTGATGACGGCTGATTAGCCAGAAACCGGTCCCATGATACTTGTTTCCAGTCCAGGGAAGACATGGCTTGGCAGTTCGGGCTAGACTGTTCCCATGAGGCACAAGGTCAGACTGATTTGAATATGGCCATGTTTGAACTAGGGTGGCAGAGTGAGCTAAAGAATGATGATGAATTAAACCCAGATCAGTTGACTGGCGGTGAGTGCTTGCAATGTTCAACACTCCGTCCATCATCCCTTTGGTTTTGCTTTGTTTGCCCTAAGTTGGCACGGTATGCCCAGACGTAGGTCCCTTGCTCACTTTGCCACTGGATTCAAGCTAGCCTGGCTGATGACGGCTGATTAGCCAGGAACCGGTCCCAGGATGCTTGTTTCTGGTCGAAGGAAGACATGGCTTGGCAGTCCGGCTGGACTGTTCCCATGAGGCACAGGGTCAGACTGATTTGAATATGGCCATTTTTGAACTAGGGTGGCAGAGTGAGCTAAAGAATGATGATGAATTAAACCCAGATCAGTTGACTGGCGGTGAGTGCTTGCAATGTTCAACACTCCGTCCATCATCCCCTTTGGTTTTGCTTTGCTCGCCCTAAGTTGGCACGGTATGCCCAGACGTGGGTCCCTTGCTCACTTTGTCACTGAATTCAAGCTAGCCTGGCTGATGACGGCTGATTAGTCAGAAACCGCTCCCAGGATGCTTGTTTCCGGTCCAGGGAAGACATGGCTTGGCAGTTCGGGCTGGACTGTTCCCATGAGGCACAGGGTCAGACTGACTTGAATATGGCCATGTTTGAACTGGGGTGGCGGAGTGAGCTAAAGAATGATGATGGATTAAACCCAGATCAGTTGACTGGGGGTGAGTGCTTGCAATGTTCAACACTCCATCCATCATCCCATTTGGTTTTGCTTTGTTCGCCCTAAGTTGGCAGGGTATGCCCAGACGTGGGTCCCTTGCTCACTTAATTCAAGCTAGCCTGGCTGATGACGGCTGATTAGCCAGAAATCGGTCCCAGGATGCTTGTTTCCGGCCCAGGGAAGACATGGCTTGGCAGTTCGGGCTGGACTGTTCCCATGAGGCACAGGGTCAGACTGATTTGAATATGACCATGTTTGAACTAGGGTGGCAGAGTGAGCAAAAGAATGATGATGAATTAAACCCAGATCAGTTGACTGGCGGTGAGTGCTTGCAATGTTCAACACTCCGTCCATCATCCCTTTGGTTTTGCTTTGTTTGCTCTAAGTTGGCACGGTATGCCCAGACATGGGTCCCTTGCTCACTTTGCCACTGGATTCAAGCTAGCCTGGCTGATAACGGCTGATTAGCCAGAAACTGGTCCCAGGATGCTTGTTTCTGGTCCAGGGAAGACATGGCTTGGCAGTTCGGGCTGGACTGTTCCCATGAGGCACAGGGTCAGACTGATTTGAATATGGCCATGTTTGAACTAGGGTGGCAGAGTGAGCTAAAGAATGATGATGAATAAAACCCAGATCAGTTGACTGGCGGTGAGTGCTTGCAATGTTCAATACTCCGTCCATCATCCCCTTTGGTTTTGCTTTGTTCGTCCTAAGTTGGCAAGGTATGCCCAGGCGTGGGTCCCTTGTTCATTTTGCCACTGAATTCAAGCTAGCCTGGCTGATGATGGCTGATTAGTCAGAAACCGGTCCCAGGATGCTTGTTTCCGGTCCAGGGAAGACATGGCTTGGCAGTTCGGGCTGGACTGTTCCCATGAGGCACAGGGTCAGACTGACTTGAATATGGCCATGTTTGAACTGGGGTGGTGGAGTGAGCTAAAGAATGATGATGGATTAAACCCAGATCAGTTGACTGGGGGTGAGTGCTTGCAATGTTCAACACTCCGTCCATCATCCCATTTGGTTTTGCTTTGTTCGCCCTAAGTTGGCAGGGTATGCCCAGACGTGGGTCCCTTGCTCACTAAATTCAAGCTAGCCTGGCTGATGACGGCTGATTAGCCAGAAACCGGTCCCAGGATGCTTGTTTCCGGCCCAGGGAAGACATGGCTTGGCAGTTCGGGCTGGACTGTTCCCATGAGGCACAGGGTCAGACTGATTTGAATATGGCCATGTTTGAACTGGGGTGGCGGAGTGAGCTAAAGAATGATGATGGATTAAACACAGATCAGTTGACTGGGGGTGAGTGCTTGCAATGTTCAACACTCCATCCATCATCCCCTTTGGTTTTGCTTTGTTCGCCCTAAGTTGGCAGGGTATGCCCAGACGTGGGTCCCTTGCTCACTTTGCTACTGGATTCAAGCTAGCCTGGCTGATGACGACTGATTAGCCAGAAACCGGTCCCAGGATGCTTGTTTGCGGTCCAGGGAAGACATGGCTTGGCAGTTCGGGCTGGACTGTTCCCATGAGGCACAGGGTCAGACTGACTTGAATATGGCCATGTTTGAACTGGGGTGGCGGAGTGAGCTAAAGAATGATGATGGATTAAACCCAGATCAGTTGACTGGGGGTGAGTGCTTGCAATGTTCAACACTCCGTCCATCATCCCCTTTGGTAATGCTGCAGGTTTATGTGAGAAAGTGGCTCTGTATATACTGTTCCCTAATAGGTACAGGGTGTACAGAGTCCACAGTCCCCCAGAGGCTGATAGAGGTCAAAGTTAGGTATGACCTTACTCTCAAAAGTGGTAGCTTGGTTGAGCAGTAAGGCAGTACCAGAGGACAGTGTAAAGCATTTATTGTACACACTCAGTCAGCAAATGGTTTCACACACTCAATAACTGAACTCCAGGCCAATGGTTTGTATATATAAAATATATGCTTGTTTTATTTTTAGAACCACAAAGGGGGTAAAAATATACTTTCTCAGAATGAGAGGTTGAATATAAAAACTTTTGTCTTAAGCAATACATTTGTGTAAACAGTCACAGTTGGTTGCAATAAACAATCCTATTTCCTAAACATAACAATGCATTGAGCTCAATGGTAAATTCAGGTTATTTGTAATAAATTACTTTTCAGATTACTTTTGGAATTCCAGGTCTGGCTCCTAGAACCAGCCTTGGGTCAGTATTCAGAATCAAGTGATGAAAGTCGACTTAATAACTGTAATGATTTTTAAATAATATTTAGCTATTTCAAAAGTTAGCACTTAGAAAATATTTCAAAGAAAACATTCAATGGATCTCTATGGCAAGAAATTCACATTGCAGGTAGAGTACTTTATCGTTACTTCAGTAATCCAGGACTGGGTGCCTAGACCCAGGACTGGGGTCCTTATCAAAAGCAGGTAAGTAATTTCGTTTGCAGAAATGGTACGATTTTAAAAGAATATTTCATATTTGCAAAAAATAGACACTTAGAAGAAATTTCACAGAAAAGCAGACAATGGTTTCCTATGGGAGAAAAATGAGTTAGAGGTAAGTATAGTTGTGAACACTTTTCAGGGTCAGGGCTGGGCACCAAGATCCAGCACTGGGAGCTCACCTGTGAGCAGGTGAGTAAATTCGTTTTTGTCACTTGGCTGATTTTTGGTGAATTTTTGCAGTTTTGAAAAGTTCACACTTCGAAGATTTTTGAAGAAAAAGCCAGTCAATGTTACCCTATGAGGAAAATGAAGTTAGCGGTTTAAGGGTAAGGACTCGATTGGCAGAGTTGAAATTCCGGGCATGGACTCAGGGGTCCCCCAGTGTCAGGTAGGTACAGTTGGTTCACCCTCAGCGGTTTCAGAACGGCCGGGTGCAGAGAGAGTTAGGCCCAATGTTATCCTATGAGGGATAGGGGGGCCTTGGTTGGTGGCTGCTGTCTGGCAAGCCACGCGGCTGTGGGAGCTGGGCTCCTGGTCACTTACTCAGGGCAAGTGGGGAAGTAGGTTAGTGTAGAGAGGGCACTGCCAGGGCCACTCGGGCGGCTGGGTGCAGGGTGCTTTTGAGCCTTCGGGCGCTCAATGGAAATCAATGGGAATATTCCGGTTTGGAAAAAGGCTGCAGGCTCGGGGACGAGGATGTTTCAGGTGCCACCACCACTTTGAGAGGTAAGTTGGGTAGGTGTAGTTTAGGTGGGTACCCCGGGATTGGGCATAGGGGGCCGCAGGGCGCCGGGTGCAGGGGTGCCTTTTGACGTCGGGAATCTTACCCTCTGGTTGATCGCGGCTGGGGTGGCACTTGGTTCTGAGACTGCAGGCTTCTTCCGGGATGTCGAGGGGGGTCCTTGGGTGCCGGACTCTGGGTCACAGTCGCCGTGGGGTCGTCCTCAGGGTCTTTGTCCACTCCGGCACTGGCCAGGCTTGGCTGGTGCAGAGTGTGTTGGGTCCGCGGTCCCGGGCTGGTGCCAGGGATAGCAACTAGGTTTCTTGAGTAGAGCCTCTACTCGTGGGAGTCCCAGGGGCTTAGAGCTAAAAGGTAGCCAGGTCCTCCGGGGTTGGTGAGGTTGCTGGCCACGAGAGATGCAGCGCTGGTGCAGGTTTGAGAGTCGACAGGCCGGTAGGGCTGGGGCCAAAGCAGTTGGTGTCTTCTTCTCTTTTTAGCAGCTGCAGGGCAGGTCCTTGTTCTTCTTGCTCTTCTTGTAGTTTTCTATCTGGAATCTAAGGAAGGAAGGTTCAGGGGGCCCCTAAATACTAGATTTAGGGGCGTTACAGGTAGGTGAAGGCCAGGGACCAATGGGTCCCTGTCCTGGGGTGGGTACACCTCCTATCCTGCCTCTCTCCTGTGGGAGGGGGGCAGTAGCCTAATCCTGATAGGGTAGGGCCTCCCATCTTCAAGATGGCGAGAGCCCGGAGATGTGCTTCACCTCGCCTCCCCCACCTGAGGGGTGGGGTGGGCAGGCTGGCACATCCCCTGTCCTTGTATGGGGTTTCAGGCCAAGCTTCCCGCCAGAGTGGGGGGTTGCAGTGGCCTGGGGAAACTCCACATTGTTGCAGGCCCGGGAGAGCAGGGGCTCTCCCACCCAGGGGTCCAGCAACGTGTCTGCTGTGTGGCAGCCTGGGCAGCCTCAGAACAGACGTGGATTGTAAGTTAGCTGTAAGGGGGCATCTCTAAGATGCCCTCTGGGGTGCTTAGTACATTAAATCCTACACTGGCATCAGTGTGGGTTCAATGTGCTGAGAAGTTTGATACCAAACTTCCCAGGCTTCAGTGTTGCCAATATGGTGCTGTGGAGCTCGTGTTTGACAAGCTCTCAGCACCATGCACTCTTAAATGACAGCACTGCAATTACAGTGCCCAGGAATGGACCCGGGTACTGTAGGGGCACAGGGCTCCTGCTCCTGTGCCCACACCATAGGCGTAATGCACCCAGCTAGAGGGGTGGCTGACAAATGCCTTGGCAGTGTAGGTGATGGGCATGGTACACAGTGATGTGTGCTATGTCGACTCTTTGTTTTGTCCTGCACCCAGACACTCAGCCTGCAAGGGCAGTGTGTGTGTAAGGGTACAGGGCCTCTGAGGGTGGCACAATGAGTGCTGCAGCCCTTAGAGGCCTTCCCTGGCCACAAGGCCCTGGGTACCTAGGGTACCATTTACTAGGGGCTGACATGTGGCTAGGGTTTGCCAATTTGGAGTTTGTGTGGTTTAAGGAAGGAACACAGGCCCTGGGCACCTGATTGGCAGGAACCCAGGGTACACTCAATCGAAGTACATTCAGCAATTTAGCAAAAAGTGGGGGCATACCATGCAAGAAAGATGGCACTTTCTCACAGTTTACACATAAAGTGTAAATGGCACTGGTTCATAAAAATACCATATTTGCTGCTATCCCCAGTAAATCTCTCAGGTACCGCTAAAGGCACTGGTAGAGGCGTATTTACAGTGAAAGAAACAGGGGCACTCTCTGAAGCACTTGATGTCCGATCAAAATTGAAAGTGGCCGGTTGTACCACAGGTATATGTGCTTTGGGAATCCGCTCTTTCTCCCTTGTCTTATAGACATTCAACTCAGCATACAAGGCCTGGTTCTCTTGCCGTAAATCCTGAACCTCATTTTGAACTGAGGACAATGCCAGTGCCAAGTCCTGCAGTGTAGGGCCTACCCTCAAACCACACGTCACGGGGGAGGCATCCCCTAGGTACATCTTCGCTTGGGCAGTGTAGATTTCGTGGGCTTGGGTTTCTGATCCAGCACCACTCACCTGAAGTACAGGTACTGCGGGAACAATGATAATCCCATCCACCCCTACCCAGCGCCTTGACCCTCCGTGCTAAACTAAACAAAGCACAAGCGGCCAACACTCCGGGGGGATGGTAGGAAGGAAAATAAAACATTGAAGGTTGTGATGAGACTGCTAGGCTTCTCTTGGGGTCTCACTGGGACTGCAGGCACTCCACCAAGCATCTACAGAGACATACAATAGAAAAGGGATAAAGACATTAATAAACAAACACCCCAAACTGAACTAAGTCATAACATCACAATTCCCTTGCTCACCCCTTGCTGTTGAGTAATCGCCCCCATATGTATTGGAATTTAAGGCATTCTTTCAGTTATACAGGTAAGCAGTAATTCAGCGTATTCCAAAAATCCACAAATGTGGCCAGAAGAAAGGTCTGAATAGTTCAATACAGCGGAAAAAACGCGAAATGTGAAAAAACCCACTGTTAAGCCTCTCCGCTATTTACCAACAAGGTTTTACCAACAAGGATGGGAGAGTGCATATACTCAAAAATATGAAAACAACCAGTGAAGGGGAAAACAAGAAAAAGGAAAAAAGGAAGGCAATCCAGAACAATGAAACGAGGATAAACAACTCCTCACTAACCTGACCGCAGCAATAAGGTCCCAAAGTCCAAAAAACAAGAAGTCCAGTTTGTTTGCTCCAGCCGAAACAAACCGAATCCTCCAAGGACCCAACACAGCCAAGAACTCCTCCAGGTAGCGAGCACTTCGATCTTTAGCCGGGCACAAGGACGCCAAGGCCAACTCCTTCCGGGACAAGGAACCGGAAGCAAACCCAAGCAGGGAGAGGTCTTTAAATACACCCCATCCCGCCTCCAAATCTCAACGCGCTGCGCAGGAAAAGGTAAAGCCAGCACTACCCCTGCACAGTGGAGAAAGGAAAAAGAAAACCCACCCACACCCATGAAGCAGACAAACAAGGAAGAAACGGCACACCAGTACCGTACTAACAGGGGCACCATACACACAAAAATACGGTAAGGGCTATCGGACCGCAACAAGCAAGACCTCAATTAACCTTTTAGCACTATTGACTTATAAGCACTGTTTCAGAATTCATATCTACGGTACTTATTATTGGATTTTTGTTGTTTTGGTCTTGATTTATTTATGAAAGAATTCTCTACTTTTCTAAACCTGAGTGGAGTCTTTTTGTGGTGTTTTCATCGTGTTACTGTGTGTGTGTGTACGTTGCACACAAAGGGCCTCATGTAGGTAGCCAAATACCGGTCGGTAACGGCCGATTTTCGGTAAATATGCCGTTACCGACCGGTATTCAGACAAGTGAGATGTAGGAGTCCAAAAACCACTTTTCGGTAAATATGAGGCGGTAAATACCGATTCATATTTACCGAATTCCAAAATACCGAATCAGATTTACCGAATACATAATTAACGATTCGGTAAACATGAAGTGGTAAATATGAAGTGGTAAAATTTAAAATGACATGTAGGAGCACTCGGTAATTAAGAAATCCAGGAAAATCGGTAAATAAGAGTCGGTAATTAACACGGATTGAAAGCAGGTGGTAACCATCAACAATGCATATAGGCAATCCCAAAATGCAACAGCGTGGACAACATGGCCGCCATGTACGTCATTGCAAGGCGCCTACGTCTACAGGCAGCAGGACTGAGGGTGTGGCGACGGGAGGAACAAATCTACAGACAGCGCATCACACTATTCCAGCTGACTGATGCAGAGGTACATGAGAGGTACAGGCTACACCCCGAAACCATCATGGACTTAATCAGGGACCTACACCCACTCCTGGACCATCCAATAAGAAGGGCGCACGCCATACCCCCACATGTGCAGGTGCTCTGCAGCCTACATCTGTTGGCATCCGGCAGTTATCAGGTGGTGATAGCTGCGGTGGGTGGGGTATCCCAGAGTTGCCTGTCACGTTTCTTCAGGAAGTTCCTGGATGCCATGATGCAGAGAATGCACCACTACATAAGCTTCCCAAACACACAGGCTGCACTGCAGAAAACAAAAACAGACTTTTATCACATGGCACAGTTCCCCCATGTCATCGGCTGTATTGATGGTACACACATCCCAATCTGTCCACCAGCTGATACAGAGCACATCTACAGGAACAGGAAGTCCACCCACTCCATCAATGTGCAGGTGATCTGTGATGCAGGGAACATCATCACAGATATTGTTGCAAAGTTTCCTGGGAGCACCCACGACTCCTACATCTTCCAGAATAGTGGGATCTACACACGACTGAGTGCCGGAGAATTCGGAGAGGGATACCTGCTAGGTAAGTAACAGTGACGCCCCTTGAAACCTGCAAATCATAGTGTATAGAGGCATGTTACTGATGGTTCCCTTTTACTCATCCAGGCGACAGTGCATATGCATGCCGGTCATTCATCCTCACTCCCTACCTACACCCAGCAACCCAGAGTGAGAGACGATACAACGTGGCACATAAAACAACACGCAATGTGGTGGAGCGCACGTTTGGACTACTGAAGAGCAGGTTCCGCTGCCTGCACAAGAGCGGAGGCGCACGCCAGTACAAACCCATCACCTGCTGCAAGATTATTGCCACTTGTGCAATGCTGCACAACCTTGCCACGAAAAAAGGTACAGATGTGGAACTAACATATTTTGAGGACAACGAGGATGAGTCAGGCCAGCCAGAGGGCAACGCAGCTAGAGTGCCAACTGCAATCGATGGGAGAGAGAGACGGGCAGAGATCACATGCAACTATTTCTGAGTAAGTGAGGGGACACAGCGAGTTGTGAGAAGTCCTGACGTAGTTTTAATGTGGCACCACGCCATGAACACATGAACAGGCCAATCAGGCAATATACCATCTATACAAGGAGTATGTCCAGGGTTACGTCACCCAATGGGAAGTGGCTTAGCAGGGCTACATCAATGTTTGCGCATACGCGCTGCAGTGGTGGATTGCACGGCCTGTGCATCCTCACTAGAGCCAACCCCAAGCCGCCTGCTGCTCCTGCGTGCTTCTGGGACGGGGGGTGTGATGCTGCTGCTGGTGTCGATGCTCTCCGCAGCATCCCCTGCAGCAGTTGTCGACGCCTGACTAGTCAATAGCACCCCTAGTGCACTTGTCACCTGCACCATCCCCCGAGACAGGTCGCTGCAGCACTGTGTTAGGCCCTCCTGCATCGTCACAGAGCGCCGGCACAGTAGAGAAGTCGCAGTTGCCAGACGGTTGAGTGCCCTGCTGGTAGTGTCCCTTCTCTGGCGTTCCCGGCACCGTGCTTCGATGTCAGCATCTAATTTGCTGCACAACTGCTGGATTGACTGGGACATGTCCCGAATGCCCGCAGCCATGCCGCTAATGTTATTGTCCATGTTGACTAATGTTGTCTTCATCACCCGCATGTGCCTCTGGACTGACATGACTGCCTTTGATTGCAGGCGCTGTTGTTTCAACATTTGGCCCTCGAGCCCCAAGAAGACACCATGGCCGTCAGTGGGTGCTGGTGGACTCTGGACACGCGACCTGCGGCGCCCTCTTGCTCCCGTCTGTGCTGCCTGTGAGGTGTGGGGCACAGTGGCATGGCTCCCTTCCTGGGGCCCGGTGCGGTCTTCTGGGCCCATGCTGTCGTCTGACGAGGTGTCTAAGGCTCGTAGCCTGGCTGCTGGACGCCTCCTCATTCTCACACCTGCAAGCGGAGATGTGGCCGGTGATTCGAACATGAGTGGCGATGCTGGCTCTGGTTGTGGTGATGCTGGCTCTCGGTGAGGTGATGCTGGCTCTCGGTGAGGTGATGCTGGCTCTGGGTGCGGCGAGGCTGGCTGTGTTGGTGGTGCGGCTGCCAGTGGGCCTGCTCCCTGGTCTGAACTTGTGCTGGCTAGAGGTGATATTTGTGGCCGGTGTGCCGTCTCTCCTGCAGCATGCCCTGTCCTGCATGATGTCACATCTGTGGACAGAAATACAACATTGGCTCAGTGTCCCCGAAGGGCTGCATTGCAAGCGTCACAATCAATCATTTCACATTCCAATATGTCCTCTGTCTCCTTGTGCCTCGAGTGCGTGACATGCCTTGTTGCCCTGTAACATTTACGTCATGGTTAGTGTTGCCCTGACTACATCTCCCGGAATGCATTGCCTGTCTGCACTGACACGTGTGGACTGCAGTGTGATTCTCGTTTCACAATGGGGGATGTGGGATAGGGGTAGGGGGGGCTACATTGCTGTGCTTTCGTCTTACCTTGGTGTGTTGCGGCTCTGGCAGAGCTGTCGGCGTCCCCAAGACCCACGACGCTCTCTTGCTCGATTGTGGCCGCCACCAGCTCCTCCAGTTCGGTGAGGGCAGGTGCCCTGTTGGTTCCACCTCCGGTCTGGCTGGCCTCCTTCTGGATGTCGCCCATCTTCCTCTTGGTTACAATCCTCAGGTCATACCAGCGCTTTTTGAGGACCTCAATGTCCCTGTGGGTCACTCCCACAGCATTGACCTGCGCCTGGATGGCCAGCCATATGTTGCGCTTTTCCGCCTCAGGCACTTGCAGGGATTGCCTTCCAAACAGCTTCTGGTGCTGCTTCACCACCTCCTCCACCAGCACCTGGAGTTCCTTGGGGCTAAATTTCAGCTTCCTCCTCCTTTCCCCTCCGTCTTTCTGTGTTCTCTGGCTGGACATGCTGTTCGTTTACCCGCTCGCACATGCAACGGCTCCCTGCCTCTCCTCTGCACTCCAAGCCTCTCCAGGGTCGGCTAATTATGTACACCTGCCTGGGTGTGGCCACTTCGGCTAATTATGTACACCTGCCTGGGTGTGGGCACTTCCTGGTTGGGTGGGCTGTCGTTGCACAGGATTAGCTGTTTCGTCAAGTCATGTGATTTTATTTACCGAATCCGTACATACCGATTCGGTATTTTCCGATTCGGTAAATACCACCTCGGTATTTTCCGATTCGGTAAATACCACCTCGGTATTTACCGATTCGGTGAATTCCGATTCGTGATTACCGAATGTTACCGAATCGGTAACTGTTACCGAATTTTTACCTACATATAACTTACCGATTCTAATTTACCGATTCGGTACGGCTCGGTATTTAAGAACCGGTAAAATTTATTTACCTACATGAGGCCCTTAGTATGCAAATTGGCTCTTAAGTTAAGCTTGCCTACTTTGTTCAGAGCTACCAGAGTGTGAGCACTGGTTAATTTAAAGTGAGCATCTAGCTTACCCAACTAGGATTGCGGTCCCTACTTGGACAGGGTGTATACTTCTGCCAACTAGAGACCCAATTTCTAACAAACACCCTAAATTGATCTGTGCTCATCCTCTGGTAGCTTGGCACAGAGCAGTCTGGATTAACTTAAGAGGCAATATGTAAAGAATTTGTGCAACATTTAAAGCAGTAAAGGAGTGAATGACTCTCAGAACATGTTCAGACCAAGCTGCCAGAATTGGGAGCATTCAATTCAGCATCACTCGGGCATTAGCTGTGCAGCCTTTATTCTTCCTTTCCTTATGACAATTCAGATTTACGTGCTTGGTAGTAGCTCGTACATGTTGCACTTTCACTCGTCTGAAAACTATAAATTTCAGTTCACTGAATACTTTAAATTCCAGTTCAATTGCTCATAATCGAATTGCGTGGCGGCACACTTATAAAATAAAAAATAACACTCCCAGCTCCAAGCAGTGCCGCTTTTGCTGTGTCACGTTTTCCAGGGGTGGAGGACTCTGTAAAATGTGACTGTCCCCTGCACAGATGCTCGTCACCAAAATATGTAGTAACCTTCATAGACGTAGTGAATTCAATCTTGTTTTATTTCTTCCAAGATGAGCGACCTCCGGCCAGCTCCTCTTTCAACTGCCTGCCACCAGCTAACAACAACATTCTACATTATATCATAAATAAGAACATTCCTACACTGAGACTGAACATGAGACCGGGTGAGCTCACCTTCACCCTGCTACTCCATCTGGGATCCTATACCTTCCGCTTGGAAGTCCTACTCCCAGAAAACTGAACTATCAGGGCACCTGGGAAGTTTTCCCTTTTAGTTCCCCTGTCACCAAGGGCAACATATTCTCCAGAATGCCGTCTATGGGCATCTGGGAACTAACTATGATCCTCCTCTGGGTCACCCCTCTACCCCACTCCAGGGCTATCAGGGCCATGGGGTGGGAGAAGTCCTGTCCCAGGGCCTGAGTCACACTACACACCTGACCGGTGTACTGCTCGGGGGAAACTTTCCACAATCATGGTCTGGATAGCCCTGGTGTCCCTCAGAGTAGTGACTGGGACCCGATTCACCTCCACCTGGTGGAAATAATGACTCCCACTCTCAGGAATCACCAACTCAACCTCTGAGTCCACCTCCAAGCAAAGGGAGATAATAGCATGGTCTATGAACTTCCCCTGGGGACTACTTACCCCTAAGGCCACATTGACCACCCCTGTAAAGCTACCACCAGGGTGTAGTTTGTTAGGACAGACAGGGGCCCCTGCTTGTGCCCTAGCTGGGAACAATTAAAGCAGTGGGGTTGGAAATGAGGTACCTTGGGCCAAGCCCACCAGAACTCCCTTCCTGTTTCTCCGAAAGGACACGAGAACCCTTTCCTTCCCCTTACCCTGGGACATGTCTGTGTCTCCCTTAACCTACCTGTCACTCTGTTGGGTGGGGGGAGCCTGAACCACCCTTTTTGGGCTCACTTCCAGGTATCGTCTTTTGGACCCTGGTACTGATTCAGAGGTCCACCTCCTTAGCCAGTTCCCTGGGGTCAGAGAGATTACTAGCAATCAGGTGCTGGCACAGATCTGGAAAACAGAGACTGAACATGTACTCCCTTGCAACCAAATCGAACACCACTTGATAATCCTTGACTTTACTACCCTTCACCCAAACATCCAGTGCCTTGCAAAAAAAATCAACAGAATCTACCCAGGTCTGTTGGGATAGCGTCTGACTGTCCCTGAACTTCTGTCTGTACTTCTCTGGGGTTAAACAGGACTTCCTTCATGGGGGGATGCCTCATCATGTCATCCCCCTCTAGGGTCAGTAGAGTGTCCCTCCCCTCACTAGGTAGATACCTCCATAGACCAGCCCCTCCCACCCCTCCTCATCGACCGTGTGCATCTAAAGGGCAATTTCATAATCTCAAACCATCTACATAAGTGAACTTTCACCACAAAGTCAGACACCCAACCCTTGGGTATGTGGACCCTCCTGTTAGAGGGCACAAATGAATTGCTGAACTCTACGTGCATAACCTATATGTCAAGTTCCTTCAGGCTCCTTTCATGAGCCAAACGCTCCAAAGTAAACCTCTCCTCCATGGCCAGTTTCTTTAGTTCTGTTTCCACAGCATGCCTTTTCTCTTCCAAGGTCCTCTCCTTCTCCAATATGAGCTTGGTCAGTCCAATCTCAACTTTCTCTCCTGCCTCCTGTCCACCTGCTCCTCTGGAGACAGGCCTCTCTATGACATGCTGCTCCCTGCCCTAGTGGGAACCATTACTCCTGGCAGGATATTGGCCCCCTGTACTACAGGCAGTCCCAGATTCTCCAGTGAATCCAGGTCCAGCTCCTCATCATCATCCAGTCCCTCATCCTCCTATGGGGTTACATGTGCTGCATCACAAGCTTCTATTTAGGCCCTCAGCGCCTTTTGCAGCTCCACCTTCCTGGTGAAGCCTTATGTAGAAAAATCAAACCCCTTGCAGAAATCCTTGAGCTGGGCCACAGTATTAATCTGAAGTTTGGCTAGCTCACAATCCTTCATTGTAGGTGCAGGTGCAGATGTAGACAGCAGTATTCTTCCTTTGGTTCCGTGGTTACTTTATTCTTTTATCTTCTGAGGATGGTGACTTTATACACCCCAGTTAATTTCTTGCGTTCCTAGCCAACACGTGTTTCATTTCTTTACAAGGGATGAACCCACGAATTCTTCAGGGCTAAGGAAGAATACAAATACAAGAATTGGGGTATGCATGATAATACCTTGTATACACAAGTACATCCTAATGGTTTGTTGTCATGAAAATTGCATATCAAATTTATGGTGAAACTTTGTGAAAACCTCTGCGTACCTTTGTCAATATATTTTAAGACAGTATTGTGCAAACATTTAATAGATTTGGGAATAAATTGTGATTTTTTTTAATGCAATGTTGACCCCTCTCCCGTTTAAACTACTTCATTTAAAAATTATTCATACAATGGCAGGGTACACCGTAAGTATAGTACTGGTGAGTATTAGATTGTTTCATGCCCTCATGCTGCCAAATTACTGACCCTAACGTGCATGTATAAAGGTGCTCCCCTATAGTGAGGATAAGAATAAATGTATTCAACAGGAGAATACAATACCTATTCAGTTGTTACGCAGATCCCTATGAATAAAAAGAGGAAAACATCCGTCTCTATGAGCATACAGTGAGACTAAAGTTCTTTATTTTAGAGAGTGACAATGACCCAAAGTGGTCTGGCATACCTTATTTCCGGTGATAATTCTGCCCCGAAAAACTCAAAACTCCTTTGCTTATTTTCTAGATAGTGGTCAAATCTTATCATCAGAGTACGAGCTTCCAGAGTTTGTGAAGTTGCAATGTGGTGCCCGATCCTAAGGAAAATGCAAAGCCATAGTGTGATGTGATTACCCTGTACTAAAGCTATTTCTAAGAAAGCGCCTTCGGTATTGTCCCTGACCGGGGGAGTGAATAGCTTAACAGGCACGCTTCTCGCCCCAGAGAGTGCTCCCACCCTTCGTGAGTACGCTGTGTTTGATCGAGGAGCAACCGGATGTTTCTGAACACAATGCGATTGGCTGTCAAAATAGAAGGCAGACTATAGAAGTATATTTGTATGTCAATCTTTGGTCCCGCCATCTTGTAGCAGTACAGTTATGTTAGTTAACCACAGCAGCACATTGAAGATTAGTTGATCCCTGGATATGTGTGTGATCAGTATCGTCGTAAATTTACATAAATATTAATAAGTTGGCAAGGTCAAGGCGAATAGACAGCAGCACTGTATAGTGCAGGACAACATGATCAGTATAGCCATAAATGACATATCTCATTGTCAGTCGGCAAAGTTGAGGCTAAAAATTAAAGAACAAGACCATTATATAGTGCAAGTCAGCGTTGTTTCTGTTGAGTATCTAGTTAGTATTCCTAGTAACTTCTCGGCAGTTGGCAGCATGAGGGTAGTCCAAAATTCACACCGAATGTAGACATAAAGGAAACCCCCTTCCTCCCTAGATGCTATTGCTAATAATGCCCGCAATCCTATCGGTTAATGTAGTATTGGATTCAGGACTCAGACACAGAACATGCATAAAATGTAATACAGATATTGCTGGACAGTAAGAGACAGGAAACTTTAACATATCGCTACCCATATGACGTTACAGAGTTTTTTAGGAATAATAGATGTGAAAGTGTGGCGCCGCTCAATCATCTCTCATGTGTGTTCTATTGTTGAGCTTATGATGTAACTAGTCTTAGTGCATGACCCTGTTTGTCCCGCTGTGAGCAAGTAACATTACATCATAGAGTATTATTTACTGACTGTACATATTATACATCACAATAAGGTCTGTTGACAAATGCATTTGTGACAGCTTCAGAGCCAAATCAACACATACAGAAAAAATTGAAGAGTTAAACTTTCATTGCATTGATGACACATGTTCATTGTTAGCATATTCATCAAGAGTATGTCAGGCATCAATCCCTCTCAAGCTTGTGCCAAATGGGGAGCCGCATTATGTTAGTCTCCCAAAAAGTATTGTAATTCTTGATCGGTGTTCAGACCTGACTCAACACTCCTGAGTCTCATAATCCATAATGCCTCCCTCCTTCTTAGTGTCAATTCCCTGTTACCTCCTCTGGGGTCCCTTGGTATGAAGTCGAAGGCATAAAATCAGAAAGCTCTGTGAGTGTCCTGGGCTGTACATTCAGCTATATGTGTGGCTCTTGGATATCTAGTGTCCCCCTGTTTGACAGCCCTCATATGCTCGCCAATCCTGTCCTTCAGACTTCTGATGGTGCTGCCAACATAACTCACTTTGCATTTACATTCAATGGCATAAACCACAAACTTTGTGTGGCAGCTAATGTTGGCCTCAGTCTTATATGTCTTGCTATTTGGTTCAATAAATTGTTTTTCTTGTCCATTGCCCATCTGCACATCGTGCAGTGGCCACATTTGAAAAAACCTACACTATGTGATGTAAGCCAATGGTCTTGTTTTTCCTTTTTTGGGTAGCTAGGACTCAGAATACTTTTTAGGCACCTGCCCCTATGGTATTTCTGGCTTGATTGATGTGAAATCCTGTAGTGACTTATCAGCAAGCAGTAGGTGTCAGTGTCTTTTCATACTCCGTGTAAAAGTCTGTGCATGTGTGTTGTAGTCAGTGACCAGACGAACAATTTTGATGCCGCTCTTATTAGGCTAAACCATAACAGTATTTGACCTTCTGACTTTGGAGAAACCTATTGATAGAATTGTTGATGGTACTGTGGTTGTATCCTCTGCATGTAAATCTAGATGCCATACCCTGTTGGCACTCCTTAAAAACCGGTTCAGTACTTCATTTGCATCTCACACGCATGAACTCACCGCAGGGAATGGCATTGATCTGAAAACTAGGGTGTGCACTCGACACATGTAGAATGGCATTACATGCCGTAGGCTTCCGAAACAGTCTACTCTGAATTATATTGTCCATAATAACCAGTTCCACGTCTAGAAAAGTGATACTCTTCAGACTATATTGGAAAGTGAACCTGGTGTTAGATTCATTACTGTTCAAATGTGTAAAGAAATCAAGCAGTTTGTCTGTGGATCCTGTCCAGACCATCAGATAGTTATCAATAAATCTGCCCCAGAATAGGATCGAGTCATTCCACGTATTGCCCTGCGTCCTCCAAATCCATTCCTCCTCCACTCTACCCATGTACCAGATTGGCATAGGAGGGTGACAATTTTGAACCCATGGCCACCCCTTGGGTCTGCCTATACCAGCTTTCCTTAAAGAGGAAAACATTATTGTCCAGAATCAGTTTGGTCATTTCCAAAAGCATTTTGATGTGTTCCCAATAACTAGCTGACGTAGAACTGAGTACATGCCATAAGGCACGGAGTCCAAGATCATGTTTGATGCTGGTGTACAGTGCTGTGACATCAAGTGTCACCAGAGTCATGTTATCCTCTCGTGTTATGTCTGTGAGTATACCCAGAATGTGTTTAGGGTCCCTTATATAGGATGGTAAGTTGTTCACCACTGTCTGTAGGAAAGTGTCCACGTATTCTGAGAGTCTCTCCGTGGGGCCCCCTATACCTGACACGATAGGTCTGCCTGGAGGGAATGGGAGGTTTTTGTGTATTTTTGGCAGTGATACAGGGGTGTCTGGGACGGTCAATCCTGAGGTAGGTGTATTGCTTACTATCTAATAGACATGAGTCATACCACTTCTTGAGGTTACAATTTATGAGCTCCGTAAGGGTCCACATGGGGTTGCAGGACAGTATCTCATAGCAGGTCAGATCATTGACTTGTATTGGGATGTCATGTTCATAATCCTTACTATTCATGAAAACTAAGGGGCATATTATCAAGGACGGCGGTAATATTATCGCCGGTTTAGCGGCAGAAAACTGACACTAAAGAGGCGATAATGGTCTTGATAATATGCCCTGGAGAATTACAATAGAAGCCCATGTTAACACCAGAACATGGACTTCTATTCGAATTCGCAAGGGCATATTATCAAGCTCATTATCGCCGCTTTAGCGGCAGTTTTCTGCCGCTAAACCAGCGATAATTTTTAGCGCCGTCCTTGATAATATGCCCCAAAATTTCCTCCCTTATTGGCTTCACGAATTGTGATACTGCTCTGTTGTTAGTGACTTGATTTCCCCACTCTCTCCCTTGGTGAGATTATCTCTTCTGTTGGAGTGTGTACCATAAGTGTCAGTGTGTTTATCAAGATCCATCATTACTAACGTCTGGAAAATGTCCAATTGCTGCCCACTGGCAGCTGTGGAGTCCATTTGGACCTTGTCATTGAACCACCAGTGACACTCAAATCCATCTGGATGTTGAGATCATTCGGAACCCTACTCATGGTGAGTGGGTCCTCTTCATATTCTGAGATGGACAATAGCATCTTGGTATCCTGTACATCCCGTATTGTCAAATCACTACAAGCAAAGTCAGGTTGGCATGCATTCATAGTTTTATTATCAAGAGGATTCAGTTTGAAGTATTTTTTCAATTTCAACCATCTTACAAATTCGGAGACAGGCAACTCCAAATTCAACTTTATCATAAGTTGTGATGTTAAATTGATAGTCCAGAGACACCAAACTTGAACAGTTTATGTTTTCACAATTGGGCTTTACACTTATAAAGTGTAATAAGGTAATTCAAATGCAAACCTACTGAAGAGATAGGCCGTGCAGCAGTGAAAAATGAATTTCA
Organism: Triturus cristatus; assembly: GCF_964204655.1. NCBI lineage: Eukaryota > Metazoa > Chordata > Amphibia > Caudata > Salamandridae > Triturus > Triturus cristatus. Next base: position 955,538,453 of record NC_140583.1, read on the forward strand.
CTACCAGGCCATCTTTTTAAATACACTGCACCCTGCCCATGGTACTGTCCAGGGCCTACCTTAGAGGTGACTTCTATGTTTTAAAAAGGAAGGTTTGGGCCTGGTAAGAGAGTTAACTTGCCAAGTCGACATGGCAGTTTAAAACCACAACCACAGGCTCTGTACTGGTAAACCTGAGACATGTTCAGTGAGAGGCACAATCAGTGCTGCAGGCCCACAAGTAGCATTTAATTTACAGGCTCTATGCACATTTAGTGCTCTTTACAAGGACTTATAAGTAGATTAAATATGTGAAATAAACAAAGAGCACATCTCCTTTAGCACTGGTTAGCAGTGGTAAAGTGCCCAGAGTCCTAAAGCCAACAAAAACGAATTCATTAAAAGGGGAGGACAAAGACAAAGGTTTGGGGGTTACCCTGCAGAAAGGGCCAGGTCCAACAGGGAGAGGGAGAGAGAGAGAGCGAGAGAAAGACAAAGAGAGAGAGAGAGAGAGAGAGAGCGAGAGGGAGAGAAAGAGACAGAGAGAGCGACAGCTTGGCACAGTAGTCACTAGACCCTCTTTTAATGGAGACAATATTGTAGGAAATCTGCGTGGCCATCCCCAATTTTTTTCCTTTTGCTGGTCCCTATTTTATTGCTGTTTTTTATACTCTGAACACTGGGGCACTGCTGTTCAGTTCCCAGTGTATGTACTCCAACCCCTAAAACATGGTTACATTGAATTATTCCTAATTGCTACATTTAACTTGCCTGTAAATCCCTAGTGAATGATATAGAAAGTGCATTCAGTGCCTGAAGTTAAATGCCACTTGTAGACTGCAGCACTTATTGTGTTCATCGCAGTACAAACATGGCTCTAGGCCTAAGATGCAGAGACTGACTGCTGCTGCACTGTAAAACCTGCAGTGTGACCTGTTAAAATAATCCTTCTGACTGGTTAATACCTTTCTTTTAAATATTAGTTTCGCACGTGAAGCCACTTCCACAAACTGAGAACTCTTCACTCATAGATGATAATAATCAGTGGAATTGGCTCCATAGTGCATTATCAACAAAAACAAAGGATAACCCCAAATTGTTTCACCATCTTTAACACCGCATTAAAAATAATTTCCTGGAATGCGGCTGGATTCCATAGTTGCCCAGAGAAACTTGCTTTTTTATCTTCTCTGGGTGCGGATGTATTGTGCATTCAGGAAACATGGTGCATTGATATGCTAACTCCATCAAAAGATTTTTATGTCCTGGAAGTACCAGCTGCGCCCTCTAAGAAAGGGCATGCCAGGGGGGGGATTGCCTGCTTATTGTCAAACAAATTGCAATGGAGATTCTCCCATTATATTGATCCTAGTAGACTTTTCCACACAATAACTCTAGAAAATCTGTTCCATAATGTTGAAAAATATCCTATGGTAATTTTTAATGTGTATATACCCCCTGAGGAGCGTTTTAATGATAGTTTGCAGCAGGTTCTCCGATATATTGAACAGATAAAAAATTCCCCATCTTCCCCTGTAATTTTGCTTGTAGGTGATCTAAATTGCAAAATTTCAAATGCTAGTCTGAAACTCTTCAGGAATAAAGTTAAGGAAGAGGTTTATTTTATTCCCCAGACGCTTTTCCCTGAGAACTTGGTGACAAATAAAAGAGGGAAGATTTTGTTAAAAGAATTAGCGATTGGGGATGGTATTATTTTAAATGGAAGATTTCCATCTGACGTCCCCGCTAATTATACTCATAAATCCCCCTTTGGGTCGTCAATTTTGGACTATGCTATTGCAGACTATGGTCTGTTTCCCCATATTCTGGACCTAAAGATTATACCTACGTCACTCAGCGATCATAGTATATTGTTTTTAACAATGTCTTTAAATTCTTTGAATACGGCGTCTTGGTCGCTTAATGGCAACGAGGCTACCTTCCATGCCTCTTCTGGAAGGTGCTTCTGGAACTTTGCCGCCATTAATGGGGTGCAGGACCTATTGGCCGATACCCTAATGGTAATAAACGAGTGGAATGGTAGCGAATTTGTTTATTTTGAAGAATTTATGCGAAAGATTTTATTTTACGCAAAAAAAAACTGTTCCCCCTAGGAAAGGAGAGGTAGTCCCCAATACATTGCGTACCCTGAATAGGGAAATAAATAAACTAGTTCGCGAACAGTATTTAGAAAGGGTTCTGGAACGTGGGAAAGAAATCGCCAGGTTAAAAAGAAAGAGAAGCAGACTCAAGCAAAAAATTAAAAAGGAAAGGGAGGATGAAGTTTGGATTAAACTAAGGGAATCTGCTGTACATGGTAATATTAAAGACTTTTGGGCAATAATTGGGAAGGGATGTGGTACGCGCCATACCCCCACCCCCATTCCTATACCAGAAGAGGTATGGTCCTCTCATATCCGAGAGCTCTATGCAGGGAACGGGACCACAGGTATTGATAATTCCATATATGCTGCCCCTGAAGACCTGGTTTTTCATCCCTCAGAGAAAGAAATCGAGACGGCTATAAAAAATATGCGGCTCTCTGGGGCCATGGGACCGGATGAGCTTCCTATGACGGTCCTCAAACAAGATCCCTTAAGTTGGAGCAAAATTTTGTACCCCTTGTTTAAGGCGTGCCATCTCTCCAAATTTGTTCCTGCGTCCTGGAGAGGAAGTATTTTGGTCCCTATCTTTAAAAAGGGTATAAGGGATAGCCCTAGTAATTACCGCCTGATTGCACTCCTCGACTCCATCGGAAAGGTCTTTGCGAAATGTCTCCTTAGATCTCTTTCTGATTGGGTCGAGGACGGCAATATGTTGCCGTTTGAACAGACTGGTTTCCGAAGGGAGCATGGCACGCTAGATAACCTGACCGCCCTTCAGGTGATCACAGATAAATATGTCCAGGTGAGAGGAGGAGTGGTATATGCCGCCTTTATTGATTTCTCCACAGCGTTCGATAAAGTAGATCGTGGAACGCTGTGGAGAAAACTGGCGACGCTTGGTGTCCCTACCCCCCTGTTGGAACTGGTGCGGGCTCTGCACACTGAGACCTGGTGCAGGGTATTAATGGGGGCCGAAAGGGGGCTTTCGGCTAAAATACCATCTCGGAATGGCCTTAAACAAGGCTGCTTATTGGCACCCCTTTTGTTCTCCTTATATACGGCTGACCTCCCTGCTGCCGTGTCTGCCAGTGAGGGGATTGCCCCGATGATAGGAGGGACTCCAATATCCTGCCTGATGTATGCCGATGATGTTCTGATTCTTGACTTGACTCCAATTGGTCTTGCAAATCGGCTACAGGCTCTACAGGCCTTCGCTGGTGAGCATTACATGAAGATTAATATTACCAAAAGTAAAGTGATGTGTATAGCTGGTAAGAAGAAGTGCCGCTCGACAAATTATGGTTGGGCTATTGGAGGGCATAGATTGGAGGTCGTAACTTCCTATACTTTTTTGGGAAAAATATTCTCGGCCAATTTGAGTGAGAAACTCCATATAGAGCACTGCTCCCGCAAAGCTCTTGCCCATGGCAATGGGTTAAAGTCCTTATACCAGGCAACGGGGAAAAGACATTTTTCCAGTCTTCTAGAAGTTTTTAGAGCAAAAATCCCCGCAACTATCTTGTATGGTATTGAATTAATAGAGGTGAAAAACTGGGACTTCTGCCATAAGATTGAGGGGAAACTCTTAAGATCTCTCTCGACTCTAAACAATGCTTGCCCACTAGCCGCCTGTAGGCTTGACTTTGGACTCAGGAGTTCCTGGGTTCAGGGTCTATGCGCCCTAATAAGATGGGTGGCCAGTTTGGCTAGAGCGGGAGATGGCACCCTGCGAGTTCTCCTCAAAAATGAACTTTTGGGCAATTTTAAAGAGTTCTCTAAACTCGTAAGCAACTTTAGAAGGGCTGTAAAGATACTGAAACTTGATGAAAGTGTTCTATTCTCCTACTCCTCCACGCAGTTAAAATATGTCCTCAAGGAGGCTTCGTGGGAATTTTGTTTCCTCTCCGATAAAAAATCGGTTGGTGATAAAAGGAATGTGGAACCTCTCATCTCCTCCTATAGGTTGAAACAGCCACAACCCTATGCCCTATGGAATCTACCGCATGGGATACGTAGGTTTTGGTTTTTGTTACGCTATGATTTAATTCCACTTAATCTACTGTTATATAAATGGCATGGCACTTCTGCTTTGTGCAATTTATGTAAACTGAACACCCAGGACTGTATGCATGTATTATTGATTTGTCCTATGTTACGTAATTTGCGCAATCGATGGTTAAAAGTAATTTGTATCCGCCTTAGCATTGTCACTTTAAAGGACTTCCTTCATGCACTTTATTGTCCTCCGAATGAAATGTTCTGTTCTTACATTTTTAACTTTTTTAAAGGATTTTTAGCTATTTATTAATAGCCCTGGTGATATTTTGTCTGTCCGGCCTTGTTAGATTGATTTTTTTGATGTATAGCTATTGCGGATTGAATTTTGTTTTTAAATTTTTGTATTTTCTGTGTATTTGTTGCTGTGTATGGTATATGTTTATGTGGCCCTCTTGAGAGCCAAAACATAATAAATAAATTTGAAATTTGAATTTAAATATTAGTAAGTCACCCTATGCAGGCCTTGCAGCCCACAAGGTAGGAGGCATAGTATTTAAAAATGGCAGAGGAAGAACATTTTACCAGGTCCCTTCAGTGACATGGCCCAAATAACTGCTTTCACTGTGGCAGGCCTAGATGTCCTATGTAGAAAACCAGAGTGCAGTTTACAATACTAATACTGTATTAAGAAAAAGGTAACTTTTAGCAAGTCACCATTTACCTGCCTAAACGGCCAGAAGGCTAACAACACTGCTCAGCCTTGAATAGGTCTGCAAGAGGTATGAAATGCCTCCCAGGAGCAAATAATGAGTTGACCTTAATGGGCAGAGTTGACTCCTCTGAACTCCACAGAATATTTAGAGTTGGGGCTGTAGGCATCCTGTGACACCACACTGTCAAATCCTACTTGACAGGTCTGTTGAGCCACACATAACACTCAGGACATGCTTGAAATGGAGAGAATAGGATACCAAGACAATTCTTATGGATCCCCAGTCTGGTTGCCGAAGCACCCTGCTTTTGTTGTACTGCACTTATGTCTATGGGTTTGTTGAGGGTGTAACCCCTGCCTCAAAGTTGATTTTACTGTTAGATGTGGAAAACTACTAGGTTTATCATAGTACACTCACCACACACACCCTTAGCATTCAGAGTTCAGGTTAAGTTTGGTTGAAAACTCTCAACATCATGTAAATGCCCTAACTCAAGGCATTTTGGACCTATATGCAGTAAGGAAAAAGAGAATAAAGTTTACCCCCGAGAACTTTTACACCATTTGTTAAGGGGTTGGCTAGGTGTTACTTCACCCACTAGCTACTACCAGTAAGAAATATGGCACTTCCAGATACCAACTATGGAACACTGGGGAAGATCAGAAGCGGTCTGCTGTCTGTGACCGGAGAGAAGCTCTGAAGTACTGGACATGCTCCCTATTGTGCCCAGGACAAAGAAGTGGACTCCAAGGGTCAGTTGGCTGACCTCCTACATGGCTACAGGGAGACAACAAGCTGCAACAAGCCTTTTTCAGAAGTATCCATCTGACCAGTGGCCACTGGACATGGTCTGGCCTCCACAGTTGACCTCTGCTTGACGCCCTGTGAGTCTCTGTGTGCCACCCCAAAGATCCTGGAGACTTAAGAAGGGTATTCCAGTGGTTGATTTGCACTTATGAAGACAAAAGGCCTGATTTAGAATTCAGCGGGCAGGTTACTCCATCACAAGCATGACAGATATCCCGTCTGCCGTATTTCAAGGGCAGTATATCTAATGGCCCTTGCAATATGGCAGACAGGATATCTGTCATGTTTGTGACAGAGTATACCGTCTGCTGACCTCTAAATCAGGTCCTTAGTCAGAAGGTAAATTCTTTTTACCAGGATGAACCTGGTTGGTGCGTCCGATCTGTGCTCCATCGAAGTCAGCCTGAATTGGTGATTATGGGCGTTATTTCTACTTAAAATGTTTCAAATTCATATCTTTAGTTCCTCTTATTGAATTTTTGTAATTTCTATGTCATTTTGGTTATTTAAATTTAGCACTATTTTTCTAATTCGGTTTGGGACTTTTATTGTTTGGCAATCTCACTATATTACTGTTTTGGCATTGCTTGAAAACTTTGCACATTGCCTTTAGTTAAGCCTGTCTGCTCTGTGCCACAACAACCAGGTTATTTAGTAACTTGGAAGGGTCACTCTGTCAAGGGTTGTGATTATTAATAACTCAATATCTTATAGAATGCACATGCATGTTCATATACAGATAGTATACGATTACGCATGTTTTATGAAAAAAAAACTTTTGGGCATATTTACAATTCTCTATCACCACAGTAATATCACTTTTAAAGATGTTCTTGTGGCTTAACGCTGCCTTGTAAATAAGTCACCCTTTCACACTATACTTAGAGTGAAAGGTGTGGGAAATGGGTGTTGCGGTGAGTGTTCCACCGCAACACCCATCGATTTTGACGCTGGCCCCTATTTACAAGGGTGGTGTAAATAGGAGGTAGAGCCAAATTAACACCAAAAAAAAACCTGGTCTTAACATGGCGAAACGAGGAGAAATGCTCTATTTCTCCTCATTCTTGCTGTTTCTTTGTGTGCTGCATTGTGCAGCACCCATAGAAACTGAAAGCACCACACATGATTGTTTATGTGTAGGAAGGGTTCTCTTACTGCACATAAACAATCATTTTAAGAATGACCAGTTGCGGGGGCGTGGCTTCGTGCCAAAGCAAGATGGCAGTGGACCGTTTTGTTTTTCTTGCCTTTTCTGGCCATACTTCATGTCTCCTATGATGGTCTCCTGTTCCCTTGTTTTTCTACATTCCTGCAAGCCAGTGGTAACCTCGTGAGATCCTTCCTCATTGTCGCTTAACAAATTTCTTCACACGTGTGCTCCCACCATTTCCTAGGGGCGCTGCATGCTGCTCGCACTACAAATCTTCACCTCAGGAGTTTTCCTAAATGAACTGGTTGAGCCTTTTATTCACTAATGGTGAATTGGTCCTTCCGTTTACACGTTACTGGACAACTGGAGACCTTTGTAGGGCTAGATATTCTATGAAAATGCCTGCAATGATCTAATTATTACCTCAAATAATTCTTACAGTTGGGATGGAATAGGCTAAATTCAAAATGCCCTAATATTGTGGCTCTGGGCAAAGTATGCTGAATAAAAGATAATTATATTCATGGACACTGATACAGATGTAACATGAAGTTCTATGTGCCTGAAGGAAAATGTTATGCTCTATTTGACTTCACTAGCTGGCACCCATTTCCCTTATTGACTTTGAAGGTCCTCTTTTTCATCTTGATTAATGGGTGGGCACTCCCTATTCAGACATAGTGATTCAACGACTGGAGCTATAAATAGTTAAGCAGCTTCCTAGGGGGTCTTCGTTCCCTTGTTTCCTTGTGCACACACAAGCCGATGGTAACTATCAAACTCCCTCTTTCTAAACTGCTGATGTGTAGGTGACTGATCATCACACGCCGAAGGCAGCCATTTCCTCCGAATATCACTTACATCTCTGAAGTTTGTTCTTTATCATCTCAAATGATTTCATTCACCACTTCTTGTTGTATGGGAAGACTTTGATCCCCTCATAAGCTCACTCAGCAATCAGTGCATTTTATCAAAATGGCCAGTGACTCCCAAATTACCACTAAGCCATCGTCTTCTAGCAATAAACCAAGGAGAGCCAAAATGATCCTCGATCTCTGATCCAGTCTTCTCATAATCTTGTTTTAGACACGATCTTGGATGAGGTACGTGCCCTTAAACCTTTCATGAACAACACTAATGAAAAACTACAGCAAATTGAAGATCGTTGGATTGTTATGAAAGGCAAAATGCTCGATACGGAACAACATGTTGGCCACCTCCATGATATAGCTGCCAAGATCCCCATGTTGGAATACGAAATTCAAAAACTTAAAATTCACACTGCAGATCTTGAAAACTGCAATAGAAGGAAACATCTTTGCCTCAATGGTCTACCTGAGAACATTGAGGGCCCTGATCTATTGACCTTCTTGCAGAAATTTCTACCTGATCTTCTAGAGCTTCAATCTCCTTTTCACCAAAATATTCAACAAGCACATCACCGTGGGCGTCTCCAACCTCAACCTACTAGACCTTGTGGCATCATGTTGCTCTTTTTGGAAGTTACTGATCTGATGCATGTCTTGAAAGCCGCCAGGGAAAAACGTCAACGTGTATGGTCTGGTCATAACATCTGCATCTCTCAAGTTATCTCAAATCAACCAATGCTAGACATAAAGAATTCCTAGTCTTTTGTCCACAACTGAGACATTTGAACATTTGCTATGGCTTCTTGCATCCCTGTCTTTGTAAAATTACCTACAAGGGAGTTTCTCGATCCTTTGAAGATCCGGTCAAATTGAAAATGTTCCTACAAAATATTGCGAAGCAACCCATGGACACCAATACGCAATACTCCTAACCTGTTAGTTATTCATGGCCTCTCTCGCTTTTCTACCTGTCTTTTGATCTAATTTATAGGGCATAATAATTTCTATCTTTATTATTTCTCTGTTGTCCTTCTTGCTTTCGGTGCTGACAGGCCTTGTACTCATTCTCCTACCTTTTTACTTTAGATCTGGATTCATGTCCTTGATCTGTCTTTTGATTCTTTTCTTATTCAAATACCTCTTTCTCCTCTCTTCCTAAAGTTTCTATCCTATTCCACATTCTTTTTTTATATCTCTATCTATAATTGTATGAGTGTTTTTTTGTTTCTCTTCTCAATTTTTTGGCCATTATCTTCATGTTACCCGATTGTTGATGTCTTCCTGTTTCCTTAATTGTTTTTGCAGTATGTCATCACAGTTCCTGTACCCTTGTCTCTACCCAGTAACATGTTTAATGTTGTTTTGTGGAAAGTTTGTGGTATACATCATCCCGTCAAACATCAAAGGTACTCTCACATTTGTCTAAACTCAATTGTCACATTGCTTTTTTACAAGAAACCCACTACAATGATGTTGTATCACTCAAGCGTAAGCGTCAATGGGTGGGTCAATTTTTCTTTTCTCCTGCTGCCAATCATAAAGGTGGTGTGGCTTTCTTATGTCATAAATCGTTAATTATCCAAGTTTTATCAATTAAATGTCATATGAAGGGACGTTGGGCAGTGCTTAATGCCACTATCTTTTTAGAAACAAGCTACTTTTTTCAACATTAATGGCCCTGTTAAATCGGACCTTGATTTCTGGCATATAATTAAATTTAAACTATCTTCAATTACTAATCCTAATATTATTGTTGAAGGTGACATCAATGATTGGTTAGGCCCATTTTCTGATAGGAAATCTAAATGCAAATTTAAACCTGATAGATCACATAAAGCCTCCCAATCTGCTATTGCCTCTCTTCTATTCTTTGGTGTATGGAAAAGTTGTAACCTTGATACATTTGAATTAACATTTTTTTCTAATGTTCATCATACTATGTCTAGAATTGATTATGTTTTAGTTTCTAAATCTTTACTCCCCTCTATTCAACCATCAGAAATTGGCTCTATTTTTATTTCTTTTTAGCCCCTGTTTTATCCTCTTTTGACTTATCTCTTTATAATACCAAACATGCCCGTTGGAGATTTAACAGCTCTCTGTTATCTGATCAAACTTTTATTTTGATAGCCAACTATTTTATTAAAGATTTTTTTCAATTTAATAAGTCTATTGACACTTACGATCATAACAATTGGGATGCCTTTAAAGCTTCATTTAGGGCCTTTACTATTGCTTACAACGCTAAAAAATAAAAAATAAAAAATGATTGAACTCCCAATACCACCCCATTCTACAACACATTAAGACTCTTGAACATACTTACTTTACTTCTAAATTCCCCTCTCATTTGCGTGATCCTATCAAAGCTAAATCTTCCCTAAATAATTTGGCTACAACTGATGCATGTAACATCCTCCTCAAAATTAAATCTAAATACCATGGATGTCAAAATAAAACTGGTAAAATGTTGGCTAACTATCTAAAAGTTAAATCGGAAAAGAAAAATATATGAACCTATTCGAAATGACCACACAAACACTATTTTACACTCCCATTCTGATACTGTTAACACCTTTCAATCCTATTATGAATCGTTATATACAGAAGATACTCATCCTTCAGAATATAATATTCAATCATTTTTTATTGATCTTCCTATTCCTCCTTCAATACCGGATATTCTGGCTACTCTTGAAGAGGACGTAACTCTCCAGGAAATTTTGGATGCTACTAAATCTTTAAAGAAAGCTAAAGCTCCTGGCCCTGAGGGTTTTTTTTTTTTAACTAGTTTCCTCTTTTTCATCTATTCTTCCTCTTAACTTACTTGAATTCTTTATATCTTTTTGATTAAAATCTAAACCTGCAGTCTCTAAAAAAGATGCTCTTATTGTTATTATCCCTAAACCAAATAAAGATCATACCCTTTGTAAAAATTATCGTCCACTCTCATTAATTAATTATGATTATAACATTTTTACACAAATTCTTGCCTCTAGATTAGAAGATGTTATCCCCTTTCCTATCAAACTGATCAATCTGCTTTTTATTAAAGGCAGACACACCTCTGATAATGCTAGGATGTTTTCTAATATCCTTACATTGGGGAAAAACTACCCTTCCCCTGTCTCTGCACTATTTCTTGATACTGAAAAAGCATTTGATCGTATAAATTGGCAATTTAGGTTTAAAACTCTCTATGGGTTTGGTTTTGGCCCAAAATGTATTTCATTTATCAGACTACTATATTCTAAACCATGTGCTTGTGTTTATGTCAATGGATGCTTTTCCCCTTATTCCAACTTGCATAGAAGCACTAGACAAGGTTGTCCCCTTTCACCTATACTATTTCTTCTTTGTCTATACCTTTTCTTCTTCTTTGTCTAGAAACTTTTCTTGAACGTATTCACCTTAATCCTTCTATATCTGGTTTTCAACGTAACTCTCTCGCAACCAAACTCTCTGCTTATGCGGACGATATTTTGGTTTATTTATCTAACCCCTTGTCCTCCCTACCTTCCTTTTTACAAGAGATTTTTTCATATTCTAAAATATCTGGTTATAGATTACATTTCACTAAAACTGAAATTTTACCATTAAATTCCTCATGCTCTCACGTTATGTATTCTAATACCAATTTTATGTGGTGTCCTTCCTAGATTAAATACTCGGGTGTCTGATTCTTCTCCTCTATTTCACAAACTCTCTTTCACAATTTTAATGCTCCAAAACTTAAAATCCAAAACTTATTATCTACTTGGTCCACCCTTCACTTATCCTGGTGGGGTAGATTGGACACTATTAAAATGATGATTGGATATCATGTCCTTTTTCTACTTTCTATGGTACCCTTCAAAATTCCTAATTATTTCTTTACCCAAATTAATTCCCTCTGTACAAACTTTTTCTGGCATTATAAAAATACTTGTATTGCTTTAACTAAATTAATTAGACCTAAAAATGAAGGTGGTGTACGCTTCCCTAATTTCAAGTTATATCATACTGCTTTTTTAATTCATCAAATTTATGCTCTGTCCAGAAATTATCAATACTACCCTATACCGAGCTGGATCACCTTTGAACGTTCTTTATTACATGAATTTTCCTTTCATGATGCTATTTGTATGACCATCCTTTAATGTATTCGCTGTTTACGAAGGCTCTGATTTTTATCAAGCTTTTCTTGCCTCCTCTATTTGGTATAATAAATGCATAAAGTTTCATCATAAGTCATTCTATTTTAAACACTGGAATGAAAAGGGTATCCTATATGTTCATCAATTAATTTCCCAAAATTCTCTTCTCCCTTTTGCTTCATTACAAGAGTGCTATAGTTTACCCAATTCTTGCTTAACTCAGTATTCTAAACGTTCTCTTGTACGTCAATATTTTTTACTGACCAATAACTTCCCTCCTGACTCTACTCCGTTTCTTCCCCCGACACCAACACCACTTCATAATACTGCTTATGATTCCAAACCCAAAGCATCTCTCATTTATTAGCTTTTATCTGCTCCTATTCCTGGTAGACTTAAATCCTCTATTGGATTGACATGGGAGCAAGACCTTCCTGCGTTGCTCTCTGTTCAACAATGGGATAAGCTATGGCATAACATTTTCACTACCTCCAAAGCTGCCAATATTACTCAATCTTTATTTTTTCCGTATGTTAGAGCATTTTTTACACCTACTTCTATTCATAAAATTGTCATTTCGACTTCACCTTTATGTTGGCCCTGTCTTTCCTCCAATGGTACATTACTTCATTTAATATATTATTGCCCTAATGTATTTAATTTTTGGAAATCTATTTGGTCTAAATGTTCAACGATATTCCAATGTAATCTGCCACTACCAATTCAGAATGCTTTCTTGTAACTATGGCTGATTATTTTTATGACCATTCTCCGAGACCGATATTATTTGATCTTTTTATTGCACTCGATTTCAAATTTATACTTACCTGCTGGAAAGATATTTCTAAGCTATGTTCGTTCACAAGGTGGAATCAGATTTGTGATGAGCACAGAATATCTACTGTTTCTTCTTCATCATTAACTGAGAAAATTAAATCTGATTTACTCTGGTTACCTTTCACATCTTTTTTTCCTTTGCATGCATGTCTATCCTAATTTCTATACCTCTCTCTTTTACCTTTTCTTTCTTTCTTTCCATCTTCTTTTTCTTTTTCTTTCTCTTTCTTCTCTCTCCTTTTTGTATAAAATATAAAATCGATTATAGTTAAAAATGTATTTTGCTCAACTCTTTACATTTTACCATTGATTATAATTCATAGGTTTGTATTTTAAGGTTATTGTTTACCCATTAATCGAGTAAGCTCTGTATTTTGATACTTCTGTTCTCCTTCCTTTTGATGACTGTAATCTTTCCTTTCCGATTCTAAATAAAAAATACTCAAATAAAAAAGAAAAAAATGACGAGTTGCAATTTCTATGTGTGCTGCACAGAGCAGCACACATAGAAGTTACAAATCACAATATAAGATTGTTTTTGTGCAGGAAGGCACACCTTCCTGCACATAAACAATCATTCCCGCCAATGCAGGCACCCTTGACTGTGGTGCAAGGGTGCCTGCGTTGGCGCTAGGTAACTGAAATTAGCACCAGTGCAGGTAGAAATGCATGGCTGCACTGTATTGTTGTAAATACGGTGCAGCCCTGCATTTTAGAAGTGTGGGGTGCGGCGTTAAGCCAAGAAGGCTAACGCCGCACTCTGTCACTTCTTTGTAAATATGCCCCTTTGTTGCCTTCTGTTAACTGTGAAGAACCTCAAGTCATAATAGGGAAATGGGTCTGAAAACTGCATAAAGCAGTATTTTGAATTGTTCGGTCAGTCCAAATGGCACCACTAGCCCAACCCGAAAAACAGAGTAGAGAACAACTTGGTTACCTTTTTAGGTCTACACTTTGAGACAGCTTAGACTATTGTTTTATCAATAATTACATATAATGTACATGCATAGAGTCATTTGGTCAGAGGGCTTCAACCGTTGCTACTGCTTACCATACCATTCAGCATGGGACAATGGGTCATCACTCTTTGTCCACTTTCTCAACTCACTTTATGTGATTGCACAAAGTTTGTACATATTGTTCGCATCTATCTAAATATAGTTCCTTTTTCTTGAGGGAAAAAGTTGATTAAATGTCTGCTTTTTTATTTACAGTATTTTTTATACAAACTTCAATATTGTCTATTTATTTAACCTGCACCACAGGCGTCCAGATACAGGGTCATTTATTTCCTGTCTCCAAAGAAAAGTTGCTGTTATTAAGTGTTTAATTGGCATTGTAACATTCTGTTGACTTCGATTCAGCACCTAGTTCCATTGTGGTTTATTTTAATCTCCTCACAAATAATGATGACGAAATATAAGTCACAACTAAAAACTTTACTAATAAAATGGCCACAGTAATATGAAGTATTTTTAAATGTAAAATGGTATTATAAGCATATGTCTGTCACGTTTATCTGTCTGAATGTTTTTCTTTTGTTCACATTTTCTTGTGACATATGCTTGCAAGAAAAATCGAAAACAAATTCTCCCATTGCACCTGCATGCCAAGGATAGACCTATCGGCTTTGCCAATTCTTATTAATATGTAAACACTTTGCTTCAAATTAGGTGATGGAATATGTAAAATGCATTCATAAACGCATAACGCATAGTCTCAAAACATCTGCCCCTTCAGAATAAATCTACCAAATTATTTGTTTTGAAAGTCTAAGCAGTCTGAAGTGCAACTGATTTTGCCATTTGCACAGTTGCCAGAAAAGGAATAAAAACACACATCACTAAAGCCAATTTTGCAAATGACTAATGCGATTTTGTAGGAATAACGTGACAGTTGCCTGCAAAAATTGCCAACTTGAATTGCGCTGAAGGTATTGGGGCTCAACATAAGTAATTAAGATATGTTGCTCAGTGCTTGGCTTAAATGTGAAAGAACAATAATGGAGTCATCGAAATCCAAGTTTTTGACACCATCATGCCAAAACAAAAGAACAACTTGTATTAGTTGAAAGCCTAGCTGGCCTCATTAAGACCTCATGAGTAGGACACATCTGGGTATAAATAACGGGAACTCTATTTTCTGCTAGAATCATGTTATAATTGTCCTGCATTTAGAAGCACAACTTTCTGTATTACCTATACATTTTTCAGGTTGTCTGCTAGGGTGTCTGACTACAAAAATATTGAAGGGGAGTATGTATCTTCATGTAAATGTGAAGTAAAGTGTACTAAAGGTATACTGACACATATACGTCAAGATATTTTGTTTACCAATATTCCGGCTATGATATTTTGGTAACAGCCTTTTAAAGCTATGCCCTCAGGTGGGATCAACCTATGTGGGGATCTGTGACTTGAGATTTGGGATTCTCTTGCCATTGACGAATAAGCTATGAATCTAATTATGTATATGCCTCACTCACAAAACAAAGAAAAGGGGGGAGAGGAGGATATGGCTAGGTTCGTCCTCCTTGGTACTAGTGAGACAAAAAAAGATCCAAGAATCGTGGATCAGGGAACCTAGCTAATAGGGAAAAAGGAGGGGTCTACTATATGAGTAATACGCACCTCAAATAAAGAAAAGAGAATTCTTTTCTTGAGTCCCCTCACTCACCAAAGGTTTCCCCTAGGTGACATGCTTCATCATTGGGGTCATCCCAAGCATCTACTGCTTGGGGCTTGCTGCGGCTTGCGGCAGTTACGTAGGAACACTGATTTATAATGACTATGTGTAGTGCAGTGAAGGGGGAGTGGTGTAGGTGGTTGTTTAAAAATTACCTAGCTAGTGAGCTTTAATGCATTTATTCTTGCTCCTAGTTGGCAAAGGATAAGAAGGGGTTAATATAATTTACATATGGTTAGACTGAACACGTAGTATTTAATAGTGAGCCAAAATAAGCCTCATGGTCTGCCTGGGTGGAGGAGCCTGAATAAACCTTGATTCGGCTTGCCTCCGTCAAAATGACCTACTCGTTCCCATCGGCGGACCGCATCTTGCCTTACCCACTACATAGAAAGAAGAATGCCATGTTTAGCATTTGTCAGGAATCCCATATGTCGAGGTTTGAATCAGGAAGAAGTTGGAGGCTATGGAGACTAGTAATATTGCGGCTAGGTTGATAGATTAATGCTCTACTACTTCAACACCCTGGAGTTCCTGTCCATTTCACTCCTACTTCTGGTTAGTGTGGGTTTACCTACGCAAGGAGACAAACAGTTCATTCACTCACTGCCTAGCAACTACGTGCTTTTTTGTGATTTTCCTCAACTTTTCTAGTTTGTCACTTGGCCTTCCCTTCCAACATGCTTGTTTTGTTTCTACTTACTTGGTTCCTTTCTCCCTGCTTAGTCTGGCATGTTTTTGATGATGTGTGCCATCTCCTGCTCCTCACTCTCCAGGTACTGGTGCTCGTAACAGTGGTTTTCGCCTGGTTGTTGAGCATGTCTCTTGGTCTTCTGCAACAATCATCACAGACTCATTGGTGGATGGTCTGGTAAGAGAATAACTAACGGGGAAACTGTATATATATCGGTACTCTCCCAAAGCATGGGGATTCATATTTAATTGTCTCCTGGGTTATCTGTTTCCGGCTACTTCCATCTACAACACCTACATCTAGAACACCATCAACCACAAGGGCGGTTTTGAGTGTTCATTCATCACTTCTCTCTGAAGCACCAATACAGAGAGTTCTCCATTTGACATCACTTGAACAGATGCTGAAACAGCTGTGTCTCTCTCTCCCCTCCACATTATCCCCACTCTGTACTCAGTGTTTGAATTGAGGGTAGGGTTCATGTCCGACTCAAAGCCCTTGGTCCTTGACAGTGGAGGCAATCCCCATTAAGAGTGGATTTATGAATACATGTTTTCCGTTGTATTGTATTTTTTGTTTCACATATTTGTATTTAAACATTTTTTATTTCCATCCTCCATATAAAGATACAATACAGAAACCTGTTGGAATTATGTCAGAATGTAATTTCTTCACTTTATATGTTTGTTAATAAAATTATTGAAGCTAAATAAAATCATACTTGTGTTACACATAATCACTACTCATGAAGTTATTCAATTCACATAGCAGGTCACATTTTCCATGCCTTATCCTGTCTCTATCCCTCTTTTTAAACCTTCTTGGAGTTCTAGACTATCTAGCATTGGGTCCCATACCTAACTCAATATTAACTCTTGATCATGTGACCTGTAGATGGTTATCTTTTATCTGACATGTTATGGGTCTTCTTTCAACCATTCCTCATCAAAGGAGCTATTAACCATTTCCCATTCTGTCAGCCTCAAACCCACACCTTTCTGTTTCGATTTTGTAGTCATTGAGAACACTCAAGGCACACCCTTTGCCAATGCTTTACCTATGTGGTAACCCCAGCTAACAGTACGTGCAACATGAAATATTACACAATGGTCATCACCATGTCATGGGGCATGTACACCTTAATTTGTGAACCTGGAGGAGACATCCCAGTTCATGTTGACAGTGTGTGTGGAAAAGATCAGCAGCAGCCTGTATCATTGGAATTCTTAGCACAGCAAACAGAGCCCTATGGCCATTTTACTGAAAGTGCCCCTGGAGCACAACGAGTGTGTGCACCCGCTTTGTACGCCCCTAGGGCAACTTTGGTATCATAGAAGAACCCATGGATGCCTATGCACCCCTTCTGTAATACTGATAGCGTTATCTGCAGCGGGCAGTCCCTTATTTGCATGAGGGAATCACTTTGTCTCTGTGTCCGTGCCGTATTGTGGACGTGGGTACCAAGAAGCTGCGAGGAGGTGCACTGAGAGTGCACTACAAAACGGTTGTGCACTGTAAGTGCACCCATGGTGGCAGCCTTCTGGAGAGGAGAAAAGGGGGCCCCATGGACCTTCCAGACATCCTCCTGCAGGCAGGTGCAGTCACTCACTGCACCAACCTGCAAAGGGCTCTCTTATCCCTTCTCAAAGTACAGGCGAGTGGCTGCCAGCACTTTGAAACACGGAGCGGCTTTAAAGCAGTTGCTCAATGTTTCACTTGAATGAGCTGCCCTCAGGGAAGCTCAAGTTTGCAGCTGCCCTGGGCAGCGTATTCTTTATCATAGTGTCCACTTTCCCTGTTTACTCATGGTACATATTTAAAGGTGAACTGTGGTGCAAACAGGAAAAGTGCGCCCTATGTGTAATAGGGCTCCTAGAAATCAGAAAGTGCTTACACCAAGTACTATGAGTGTACTTGCATCATGTGTACTTTCTACATTCTGGGTACAAAATCCAAGTTTATGTTAACTGGTAGTTGCCGTTTGGGACCACCGGCACTCATTTTTGGGGACAGGCACTAACTTTTCCTCATCAGGGTTTGACCATGAGCAAGAGAGATGAATCACAAACGACAAAGAAGGAGGAAGAGAAAGACGGGAAAATAGGCAGAAGGGGTGAAATCAAGGACCAGCAAGAGTGAGATAAAGGGGCAGTGAGTGCCTGAAACTGAATTAAAGAGGTCTGAGGTGAATTCAACACTACACAGCTTTGCTATTCGGCAACTGATTTCTAATAGCACTGCCAGAGCAGATCTTTGAGCCCACACACTCATGCTGTTGCAAATTAAGCACTTGGTAGAAACCAAGTACCTGCATATGTGTAGGTATTTATATAGGTATTTATATAAATACCTATACATATATATATATATGATGGCTTCATATAGGAGATCATAAACAATATGACTGATACAATATCATTTTGAACAACAGTGTTTCACAGAGGTAATTATATAGTACAACAAATAAATAAAATAAATAATAATAAATAAATAAATAAAGCTCCATATGAATCAGAGATGTATACTTAATAACCCTCATTAATTACTTTCAGGATAGGGTTGTCAAGAACCATATGACTTTAAATCTGATGTGAAACCAACCCTCCCTTTTTACCATTGTGAATGCCTTTAAGGTGCTGCTAAAGGGGAACAACCTTTACAACGCAACTTTTACAACGCACTACACGTACAACGCATTTTTTACAACGCAAAATCCATTACAACGCATTCCATTACAAAGCATGACACTACAACGCATTTTTAAAAACTACCTTTACAACGCATTCCATTACAACGCATACTACCTTTACAACGCATACCATTACAACGCATAATATTACACTACACTATCCAACACTTACCCTACTGTTGCACCCCCTGGAGTTAGAATAGTAATTTTTACCCCTATACTATCCAACACTTACCCTACTGTTGCACCCCCTGGAGTTAGAATAGTAATTTTTACCCCTATACTATCCAACACTTACCCTACTGTTGCACCCCCTGGAGTTAGAATAGTAATTTTTACCCCTATGCTATCCAACACTTTCCCTACTGTTGCACCCCCTGGAGTTAGGATAGTAATTTTTACCCCTATACTATCCAACACTTACCCTACTGTTGCACCCCCTGGAGTTAGAATAGTAATTTTTACCCCTATACTATCCAACACTTACCCTACTGTTGCACCCCCTGGAGTTAGAATAGTAATTTTTACCCCTATGCTATCCAACACTTACCCTACTGTTGCACCCCCTGGAGTTAGAATAGTAATTTTTACCCCTATACTATCCAACACTTACCCTACTGTTGCACCCCTTGGAGTTAGAATAGTAATTTTTACCCCTATACTATCCAACACTTACCCTACTGTTGCACCCCCTGGAGTAAGAAAAGTAATTTTGACCCCTATACTATCTAATACTTACCTTAAATGCAATTTAATATTATGCGTTGTAATGGTATGCGTTGTAAAGGTAGTATGCGTTGTAATGGAATGCCTTGTAAAGGTAGTTTTTAAAAATGCGTTGTAGTGTCATGCGTTGTAATGCAATGCGTTGTAATGGATTTTGCGTTGTAAAAAATGCGTTGTAAGTGCATGCGTTGTAAAAGTGTGCGTTGTAATGACATACATCCGCTGCTAAATGCTATCGGTAGCCAAGGGAGAATGGGGAGATGAGCAAGAGAGAGAAAGAAGCACAACTACATTGGTTTCCCTTTTGATGATGGCATGTTGAGGCCACTCTTCGAAATGGTGTTCTCATGGTGAAGGGTGGAGGCTTGTTCATTATCCTCCCTTGTTCAGAATGGCGTTTGAAGGGTGAGTACATATTAGAATGAATCAATCAACTTAAAACCCAGGCTAACATGAACATTAATGCTAAACCGTATAGCGGACTGAAATTAGCAAAATAGTTTGCATGAGTGTGCGTGCCAGTGCTTAATTTGTGCCGCTGGTTTCCGGTGCTTAGCACCAGCACTTATTTGTCAGGGCCGGGTCTACAAGCAATATTGGCTGCTGCCTGCTTGCTAAGTTCATCCGGGTCTCCCCGATGAACAGCTGATATTGCACATGACTGAGTGCTTAAAAAACGTGTATATTAGGATTAATGGAGGGTTAAATTCTTGTCCACACAGGGGCACAGGGTGAGGCCGCTGCTGGATGGACACCTGGTGCCATATTACAGAAGGTGCCCCGGGAGCACAACGGGCGTGTGCGCCTGCTTTGCATGCCCCCGGGGCACTTTGATATTACAGAAGGGGACGCAAGCGCTTGTGCGTTCCCTTCTATATACTGATAGCGCTGGCGCACTTAAAGCACCAGCGCTATCAACAGAGGGTGTTCCCTCATTTGTATTGGGGTGTGCCCTATGCAAATGAGGAAATTCCTTTGAATCTGTGCCCACGCCATATTTCAGACGCGGGCCCAGAGTCAAAGAAGCCCTCAGGAGGCGCACTGACAGTGCCTCATTTAAAAGGTAAAACACACAAGATGATGGACGGAATGTTGCACATTGGCAAAACATTCACCCCCAGTCACAGATCTGGGTTTAATCCATCGTTATTTTACTCACCACGCCACCCCAGTTCAGACATGGCCATATGCAAATCAGTCTTGACTCTGCTCTCCATGCCACTGGTATCAAGCTATCCTGGCTGAAGAGTAGTGAAACCCCGAAACCGGTCCTAGGATGCTTGTTTCCGGTCCAGGGAGGACCTGGCTTGGCAGTTCGGGCTGGACTGTTCCCATGAGGCACAGGGTCAAGACTGATTTGCATATGGCCAGGTCTAAACTGGAGTGGCATGGTGAGCAAAAGAATGATGGATTTAACCCAGATCTCTTGACTGGGGGTGAATGTTTTGATTTGTTCTGCATTCCATCCATCAATAGTTCTTTTTTCATTTAAAAGGTGGCGCACTCTCAGTGCGCCTCCTAACAGCAGCCCTCTGCAGAGGGTAAAGGGGGTCCCATGGATCCCCAGACATCCCCTTGCAGGCAGGTGCAGTCACTGAGTACACCTGCCTGCAGGAGGATCTCTAACCCCCTTTGAAAGTGCAGGCGGGTGTCACCTGCATTGTGAAAACAGGGAGCGGCTGCTCCGTGTTTTCACCTGAATGCGCTGCCACTAGTGTAGTGCAAGTTCGCAGCTGTCCTGGGTGCAGCGCGTCCACCATAATGGGGTGCATTTTCACTGTTTGCGCCACCAGACGCAAACAGTGATAATGTGTAATACGGCCCCAGATCCTTGAGCTTACACATGGTGGAGAGGAAGAGACTTTGAAGCATACAAGAGGATCTGGGGAGGGAAGGAACTATTATTCAATGGAAACAAACAGCGGTGCTTGACCAGTCCGTGGTAACCTCAATGTCTGCCCCTAGGCCTAAGTGCACAAGCCATGGCCATGCAGTGGTTAAGGTGATAGCTGTGTCTAGTTCAGGTAAGGCTGTGAGCAGCACACTGCTTGAGACAGAGTGCTTACGCATCCAAGAACTTATCATCAGCAAAAACAGAAGAATGAGGAACAAAAAACAACAGAAAAAACTCGAAGTGGGAACAATGGGAAAAGAAGGTCCTTCCCCATCTGTTGTGGGGAAAGCAATGCAGACACAACCCAAACTGACATTAGGGCTCCAGTGTTCCTCGAAAAAGGGAACAGGGGGGTTGGAGAAGTGAGAAAATGACTAGAACACATTTAACAATTCAAGCAATTTGTCCAGTCACATCATCGTGCGGTAGGTAGGATTCAGCTGGCAGCAAAGTGAATGCCCACTATGCATCTCCAGCCGAGACCCCATCGCTGAGGACTTCGCCAAGCTCCTGCTAGGACTTGAAATGAGTAGCCAGTGCTTCTGGTGACTCGTCTCACTAGTTCATTTGGTTCACCCTGCAAGTAGGGGGCAGCCTGGTGCCCGCAGCTGTGGGCATTACTCTCCGATGGTGTTCAACCGTGTGCATATACCTCCTGGAGTATGGTGTTCTTGATATGGACAGTGGCATTAGATCTGGCTTTCATCAGTGCCAGTTGAGGAAGTAGGTGGGGCCAATAGGGTAAGTGGGGGGGAGCCAGTAATGGAAGTGGGTGGAGCCCAGGAAGTGAGTGTGGCCTTCTGTAAAGATTTTAGCACATGCACTTAATATTTTACAAAGTAAGCACTGCTCTTACCAATAATTCAACCACCATGTCCGTGATGGTCAGTGTGGAAGACCAAGAGAAATTCCCAACTATCAGGCGAAAGGTATAGATGCAGGGGTCAGTATCTGTAGCAGGAGAAAGCATGAATATGACACCGGAAACAACCTGCCTAATTAATCAGGAGAACCATAACATGGACCGACAAAGGGGAAGAGAACAAGTCGGCCTAGTGACAAACGATAGTAGTAGCATTACACCTTAACAGAGCGCAGAGTTACCAGGGGCGTTTGGACAAAATATTGAGTTAAAAATATTGGGAGAAATATTGAAAATTAAATATTGTGACACCGAGGTATCATGATGCACAAATATCGATGACAAGAATATGTTTTTTTTAGGACCTAATATAATTTTAAAGAATATTGATGTTTTTAATATCGTTTTCACAAAAGTAGTTTTAGAATTTTTTATTTCATTTTTAATAGTAATTTATAGTGTTGTAGTAGGTTGTTAGGTTTGCAGGGCCACAGGGTGGGAAGTTAATTCTTATTCAAGATTTATTTAATACTTTTTATTTAATTGTATGATTGATATTTATGGGCCGATTGCGATGCTGCCCGGAAAAAGGCTCCGACCGTC
The DNA here is from genome assembly GCF_964204655.1 of Triturus cristatus. NCBI lineage: Eukaryota > Metazoa > Chordata > Amphibia > Caudata > Salamandridae > Triturus > Triturus cristatus. The sequence continues at coordinate 955,561,200 of NC_140583.1, forward strand.
AGTCCAAGCCTTTCCGGATTGTATCGCGGTTTAATCTCTGATGCGCATTACAATGCTGGCTGTTGACATTAAACTGGCTGGTCATTCTGTCTGGCTTTCAACAGGTAATCAAACAAAAAGACCTGGCACTCTCTTTCAACAGGCTCAAGGAGCCCATCTGCTAGTCGGAGGCTGGCCTTTAATCCCAAAGGACGACCTTTCAGCCCTTGGGATTATGATACTTGGTCCCAGGCAGACTTTCCATGTTAGTCTTTCCGGCATGGAAAGCCTGTCGTAGAGTGAGATTGGGGGCCTTGAGGTGCCTGCCACGGGGTGCAGGGATTAACACCACCTCCCATTTCCCTATGGGAATGTGTACTATGCCCGGTTTATGGCCATAATATATGCTCCCATAGGGAAATGTCGAAACACTGTTCGTCGCATCCTAATCAGAAGGTCGGGTCTGCCTACCGGAGGTCAGTTGGTCCCATACTGGTGTCGGGCGAATGTAAGTCCGCCTGACATCGTAATAGGCTCCTATATGTGTAAATTATATAATACTGATTTATTTTCATTATATGTTATTTGGAGGCTGTCAGGTTTGTAGGGGTATAGGGTTGGAAGTTAAGTAATAATTAATAAACAATTTATTACTAACTGTTAATGAATTGTATGATTGATTTAAAATTATGAAAATTATTGAATACTTATTTATTTTAATTATATTTTAGTTGCAGGCTGCTAGGTTGGTAACGGTGTACGGTGGACAGCTAATAAAGCAATAATGAATTAACAATGTATTATTAAATGTTAATTCATTATTTCATTGATTTATAATTATCTGAAATATGGAATACTGATGTATTTGACTAATATTTCAGTTGTGGGATGCTAGATTTGCAGAAGTATGGAGTGAGAAGTTAATCGAATAATAATGAAGTAACTATTAATTATTATTTGTAAGTTAATTATGTTATTGAATTTTAAATGTGAAAATTGTGGAACATCTATTTATTTTCATCTTATTTTAGTTGTTGGATGCTAGTTTTGTAGGGCCCTCGGGTGGGAAGGTTAATTAATAATTAATGAACAGCTCATTATTAATTGTTAATTAATTATTGAATTGATTTTAAATATGTAAGTTATGAATACTTATATTTTTAGTAATCTTTTAGGAGTGGACTGCTAGGTTTGTAGTGGTTCAGGGAGAAAAGTTAATTATTAATAACTGAATAACTATTTATTAATTTATGATTTTTTTATTGAATATTATGTACATTGATGAATTGTTTTTCATTTTTTAAATATATACACATATGTGTGGGTGTATGTTAATTAATGTTGTTTATATTGACAGGCTACGTACGATGGCGGTTGGACAAGTGTCGGACCGCCATCACAGCAGAATGGAGACCGCCTGAAATGTAGTTGGCAATGCCACCCGCCAAATTGTGATACGACCGCTGTGTAGGCAGTCAGAGACATGCTATTTTCTTTTTCAGCTTGTGCTGCAGCCTGTAAAAGGGCCACAGTACAAACCCCAGTAGAAAACAGGCATGTTTTAAACATCCATGCACTGTATGCCTGGTACACGGTGCATGGATGTTTGGGGGGTGCCACATGTGCCCCCCGGGCTGCATAGCCGAGGCCCATGGGTGATGGGGGCACTGCTGGGAGCTCCCAAAGTCACTTTACGACAGCCTTTTCATGATGGTCGGACCGCCATGAAAAGGCTGTCAGAAACTGACATCCTAATCCCTATAGCAGTGCCTCCGCAAGCACCTTCTCCAGTGTAGGTATTTAGACTCCGAACACTGCCCTGATGGGCTCCTTGAGCCTGTCTGAGGCAGCGGTCTATTCCCCCGCCTGATGTGCTCCAATCGCCGGTATCCTAATCTGGCGGTCGGACCGCTGACCCAAATATTTAACGGACTGTCATCAATGGCCTGTCGGTAGTGATCTGCCCAACATCATAATTAAGCCATAATAGTTTAATATATTTTCTACATTCACAGGTCTACCCATATATGTAAAGTTTTTGAAGTGAAGTACCTTCTCTACTCTTGCTTAAACTGCAGTAGGTATAGTAAAACTAACCTCTTTGCAGTTCAACACTTTTCCTAATGTTGCGCTGTTTGGCGTGGGAATAGTAATTTGTACCCGTCTGAAGTCCAACACGTTCCCTACTGTTGTTGAGACTGGAGTGGCAATAGTAAATTTTAGCCCTCCGAGGTGCAATGCTTTCCCTATTGTTTCTTAGACCGGTGTGAGGATAGAAAATGTAACCCCACTGTCCACAGCTTTCTCTACTGTTGCATTGGTGGGAGTGAGAATAGATAATCTAACTCCTCTGAAGCTGAACACATTACCTATTTTCCCTGGGACTAGAGTAGGTATAGTAAATCTAACCCCTCTGAAGTCCAACACATTCCATGCCGTTGCATAAACTAGAGTGGGGAGAGTATATTTAATATTCTTGAATTGCAATAGTTTTCATAATATTGGTTAAACAGATTGTATAGCAATAATTATTTTATTTCCTTATATTTTATATTATTTGTTTTATTTTTAAATGTATTTTAACATTCATATTATTTCTCAGTAAATTTATTTTTGCAATTTTTCTATTTTCTATATTTTATTTCTTGTCTACATTAAATATTATTATTTGTATTATTCAATTATTTATATATTTATGGTTTTATGTCATTTGAGATGTCATCAGTAATGTTACTGACCATGTCAAGAGTGATGTAATACATGAGGTCATAAACAGTGCATTGTGGGGGCATAAGTTATAGTATAACTGCTGAATTTCACTGGTTTTGTATGAGTGAAATGTGAGCCTAACTATAACATCCCTGTAACCTTTGTTTTTTTCAGTGAATTTCAAAGGTTTTATACAATTTAACCTGTGATCTTTGAAAATAAGTGTCTGTGAGTGCAAGAGTGTCTCAGTTGGTGTGTGACTGAGTGTGTGAGTGGGTCTGGGTGTACCTGCATAAGTGTCTCCCTGGGTGTGTGTGGGTGTGTGAGTGGGTCTGTGAGTGAGTGCATGAGTGTCTGACTGGATGCATCAGTGTCTGAGTGTATTTATACTTGACAAGGGGAAACCCGTGAGGTAGGAAGGACCTAGGGTACTTACTAATTTGAAAAACAATGGGTCCTTCAAAAGCAATTCAACATGGGAGAAATATAGACCAGAATCGGCTCTATATAATTATGCAATGCCCAGCCGGACATTGAAGTTTAATGATCAAGAAAAACAGATAATTTAGACATACGTGTGAATATTGAGTGGGACACAGTCCTGCGTCCTTCAACACTTAACACAATCACAAACAGTCACACATATAAGACATTTATCAGGCTGAAGAGAGAAGATTATGGCCGATAAGGGATTCAAGGGCAAGCTTTCAAGGCGGTACAATGTCATGCACAATTTTAACATATGCGTTTAACATGCATGTTTGTACATAGGGTCGACGACGTTTCGATCTATTTACACAATACATAGATCATCATCAGGACTAGTGAATAAACAAGCCTGAGAGTACAATTCCTGTGAAAAGATGAAGGGGGAGGGATAGAAGGAGAAAGGAGACATTCATTAAAACAACCTATAGATACTGAGAGTACTCAATAATGACAATGGTCATGCACGACACTTCCTTAGTGAATTAAGAGCCAAAGGAGGCTGTTGCAAGTGCGAAGGAACTAGTTCTACATTTTAAGTAAGGAAAAGAACATCGGAAGAGGGTTGCAAAAGTACATAACCCTCAATTACAAGGTGAGAGAGGCGGTACGTAACCAAGGTGTGAAGAACCGGTAGCAAAATGAACCCAAGGAATATGAGGGGTGAGTTAGGTCTGTGAACCGTGAGTATGCGGTACGCGATCATCAGCGTGCAATTTGACTGGTAAATTGTTAACCGCAGTTAAGAGTGTGAAAATAACCGCAGTAATAAGGAGATGTGAACTATATGTGTGGTGACCTATTGCGAGAAGGAGGATGGCGACAATAACGCAACAAAATCGGCGACGTGAGGTAATCAGGTGGGGAAGGAGGCAATTAACGTGACCCGATCGGCGTCGTGAGGAAAAGGGGTGGGATATGAGGCATAATAAGCATGGTGACTAACCCAGAATGGAGGCGAACAATTTCTTGTTACCAATAGGAAGGAACCGAATAACGGTTGTTGTTCGGAGGTCCAGCGGCCATGAGGAGGATCTCAGAATGGGGCAATCGCTGGAACTGAGGGGAGGGAACAGGGGGTGAGGGAATGGGAATCGGAGCAGCGGAGGGGGGATAATTGAATTAGAAAAGGACTCACCACTTGCTCGTAGCGGCGTGCAGAAGGATGATCGGAGCTGTTATGATAATCGGCTTCCGAATAGGGCGGCTTGACAATCCAAGGTGCGCCTAAGGAAGAGCGTAATATGGGAGTTAGAGACGAGGGGGGGCCATGGATCAAGGGTGATCGGGCGGGACAAGGACTTACCAGAGAACGAGTGAGCTGCACGATCGCAGGGTGAAGATAGAGAGCTACGCACAGAAACTAAAGCAAGCCCGGGAAGGACACGTGACCGACCAAAACCATGTCATGTGACACGACGTGCAGTGTGTGTGGACACGGGAAAACGTGAGGGGATTTATGTCGGCCATATTGGGTCAGTGTTGGTAATTAAGAAGTGATGGAAAGGGAATAAGAAACAACGAGGAGTACATTGTTCAGTTAAGCAAGTAGATTCAATTAAATTGATAAAAAATTAAATTACAATAGTTACAGACAGGAAGGAATATGTGCCAAGTGTGAAAACATTGAATTAGCGAATGAAATTTCAAGATTCATTAAATAAGGGACAACCAGTCCTCATTCCTATTAAGACCATTACGGATTGTGTCCAAAAGAATAATGAGCTTCAACTCCTCTTTATTGAGGATTTGTGCCAGATCGCCGCCTCTTGGTGGCAGCTTGATGGTTCGTAGAACTGTCCATTTGATCTCGTTGTCTTGGTGGTTGGCCAGTTTGAAATGTTCAACCAATGGTGCATTTGGGACATTACAGCGAATCCTGCTGCGGTGTTGTCCGATTCTTGTTTTGATCTTCTGGGTTGTCTGACCAATGTAGTTCTTGTTGCATGGACACTAAATCAGGTAAATCACGTTGCATGTGTTGCAGTTCGAGAAACCATTAGAATTAATGACAATGTTACCAAAAGAGAAAGTTTTGCCTTCTAATGTATAGTCACACAGATTACAATTACCACACTTAGCGTGACCGACCAAGGTCGTGAGGCCCCAATGGGCATTCAATGTTGTTGGAGGTGTTTTTCTGGGGATCGCAGCACGCACTAGATGGTCTTTCAAATTTCGATTTTTACGAAAGGCAAACAATGGTCTTTCTAGATTAAGCATACCCGCATTTAGTATGGGCCAATGTTTAAGAACAGATTTGCGGACATGGTTGGAAATAACCGAAAAGGTGGTCACACATACAATCCTTTTGGTTTCTTTTTTGGGGTTGGGTGTGAGCAAGGCTTCCCTAGGGCAATACCAGGCCCGTTTCTGGGCGTTGCGAACAAGTCGCTTAGGGTAACCTCGAGCTTTCAGTGTATCCGAAAGAACTGAGGCCTCAATGAAGTAGTTTTCTTTTGAAAAACAATTGCGCCGAATACGCAAGAATTGGGAGTAAGGTAGAGAATCCCTCAGGGCCCTGGGGTGGTTACTCTCATATCTCAACAGTGTGTTCCGTTCGGTAGGTTTCCTGTAGAGTTTGGTGAGGAGTTCACCATCTGAGTGATATATGGTGAGGTCTAGGAAAGGGATGGATGAGGAGTCAGTGGAAAGTGTAAACTGGGGACCTAAACAATTGTTATTGAGCCAATGCTGAAAATTAGTCAACATGTCAGTACTGTTGTGACAGATCAAGAAAACGTCGTCAATGTATCGACGCCATAATTTAACCCCAGATATAAAGGGGTTAGTGGGTGACAGAATGATGTTAGTTTCTAGAAAGTCCATGCAGAGGATGGCCAAGTTCGGGGCAAAAATAGCGCCCATCAAAGTGCCTTTCACCTGCTGGAAAAATAAGTCATCAAAACAGAAGAAATTCCTAGTAAGGCACATTTCAAGCAATTTCAAAATAAATAATGTGGGAACTGCATGCGGTCTCGGTCTAGAGTCAAGGACTTGTTGGATCACTCGGAGGGCAAAGGTCTGTGGAAATATTCCACAGACCTTTGCCCTCCGAGTGATCCAACAAGTCCTTGACTCTAGACCGAGACCGCATGCAGTGAAAGGCACTTCGATGGGCGCTATTTTTGCCCCGAACTTGGCCATCCTCTGCATGGACTTTCTAGAAACTAACATCATTCTGTCACCCACTAACCCCTTTATATCTGGGGTTAAATTATGGCGTCGATACATTGACGACGTTTTCTTGATCTGGCACAACAGTACTGACATGTTGACTAATTTTCAGCATTGGCTCAATAACAATTGTTTAGGTCTCCAGTTTACACTTTCCACTGACTCCTCATCCATCCCTTTCCTAGACCTCACCATATATCACTCAGATGGTGAACTCCTCACCAAACTCTACAGGAAACCTACCGAACGGAACACACTGTTGAGATATGAGAGAACCACCCCAGGGCCCTGAGGGATTCTCTACCTTACTCCCAATTCTTGCGTAATTGGCGCAATTGTTTTTCAAAAGAAAACTACTTCATTCAGGCCTCAGTTCTTTCGGATAAACTGAAAGCTCGAGGTTACCCTAAGCGACTTGTTCGCAACGCCCAGAAACGGGCCTGGTATTGCCCTAGGGAAGCCTTGCTCACACCCAACCCCCAAAAAAGAAACCAAAAGGATTGTATGTGTGACCACCTTTTCGGTTATTTCCAACCATGTCCGCAAATCTGTTCTTAAACATTGGCCCATACTAAATGCGGGTATGCTTAATCTAGAAAGACCATTGTTTGCCTTTCGTAAAAATCGAAATTTGAAAGACCATCTAGTGCGTGCTGCGATCCCCAGAAAACCACCTCCAACAACATTGAATGCCCATTGGGGCCTCACGCCCTTGGTCGGTCACGCTAAGTGTGGTAATTGTAATCTGTGTGACTATACATTAGAAGGCAAAACTTTTTCTTTTGGTAACATTGTCATTAATTCTAATGGTTTCTCGAACTGCAACACATGCAACGTGATTTACCTGATTCAGTGTCCATGCAACAAGAACTACATTGGTCAGACAACCCAGAAGATCAAAACAAGAATCGGACAACACCGCAGCAGGATTCGCTGTAATGTCCCAAATGCACCATTGGTTGAACATTTCAAACTGGCCAACCACCAAGACAACGAGATCAAATGGACAGTTCTACGAACCATCGAGCTGCCACCAAGAGGTGGCGATCTGGCACAAATCCTCAATAAAGAGGAGTTGAAGCTCATTATTCTTTTGGACACAATCCGTAATGGTCTTAATAGGAATGAGGACTGGTTGTCCCTTATTTAATGAATCTTGAAATTTCATTCGCTAATTCAATGTTTTCACACTTGGCACATATTCCTTCCTGTCTGTAACTATTGTAATTTAATTTTTTATCAATTTAATTGAATCTACTTGCTTAACTGAACAATGTACTCCTCGTTGTTTCTTATTCCCTTTCCATCACTTCTTAATTACCAACACTGACCCAATATGGCCGACATAAATCCCCTCACGTTTTCCCGTGTCCACACACACTGCACGTCGTGTCACATGACATGGTTTTGGTCGGTCACGTGTCCTTCCCGGGCTTGCTTTAGTTTCTGTGCGTAGCTCTCTATCTTCACCCTGCGATCGTGCAGCTCACTCGTTCTCTGGTAAGTCCTTGTCCCGCCCGATCACCCTTGATCCATGGCCCCCCCTCGTCTCTAACTCCCATATTACGCTCTTCCTTAGGCGCACCTTGGATTGTCAAGCCGCCCTATTCGGAAGCCGATTATCATAACAGCTCCGATCATCCTTCTGCACGCCGCTACGAGCAAGTGGTGAGTCCTTATTTAAATTCAATTATCCCCCCTCCGCTGCTCCGATTCCCATTCCCTCACCCTCTGTTCCCTCCCCTCAGTTCCAGCGATTGCCCCATTCTGAGATCTACCTCCGAACAACAACCGTTATTCGGATCCTTCCTATTGGTAACAAGAAATTGTTCGCCTCCATTCTGGGTTAGTCACCATGCTTATTATGCCTCCTATCCCACCCCTTTTCCTCACGACGCCGATCGGGTCACGTTAATTGCCTCCTTCCCCACCTGATTACCTCACGTCACCGATTTTGTTGCGTTATTGTCGCCATCCTCCTTCTCGCAATAGGTCACCACACATATAGTTCACATCTCCTTATTACTGCGGTTATTTTCACACTCTTAACTGCGGTTAACAATTTACCAGTCAAATTGCACGCTGATGATCGCGTACCGCATACTCACGGTTCACAGACCTAACTCACCCCTCATATTCCTTGGGTTCATTTTGCTACCGGTTCTTCACACATTGGTTACGTACCGCCTCTCTCACCTTGTAATTGAGGGTTATGTACTTTTGCAACCCTCTTCCGATATTCTTTTCCTTACTTAAAATGTAGAACTAGTTCCTTCGCACTTGCAACAGCCTCCTTTGGCTCTTAATTCACTAAGGAAGTGTCGTGCATGACCATTGTCATTATTGAGTACTCTCAGTATCTATAGGTTGTTTTAATGAATGTCTCCTTTCTCCTTCTATCCCTCCCCCTTCATCTTTTCACAGGAATTGTACTCTCAGGCTTGTTTATTCACTAGTCCTGATGATGATCTATGTATTGTGTAAATAGATCGAAACGTCGTCGACCCTATGTACAAACATGCATGTTAAACGCATATGTTAAAATTGTGCATGACATTGTACCGCCTTGAAAGCTTGCCCTTGAATCCCTTATCGGCCATAAGCTTCTCTCTTCAGCCTGATAAATGTCTTATATGTGTGACTGTTTGTAATTGTGTTAAGTGTTGAAGGACGCAGGACTGTGTCCCACTCAATATTCACACGTATGTCTAAATTATCTGTTTTTCTTGATCATTAAACTTCAATGTCCGGCTGGGCATTGCATAATTATATAGAGCCGATTCTGGTCTATATTTCTCCCATGTTGAATTGCTTTTGAAGGACCCATTGTTTTTCAAATCAGTGTCTGAGTGTGTCTCAGTGCATGAGTCTCTCAGTGGGTCTTTGAGTGGATGCATAAGTGTCAAAGTGGGTTTGTGAGTGAGTGCATGAGCATCTGAGTGGGTCTATGAGTAGGTGTGTGAGTCTTAGTTGGTCTGTGAGTGGGTGCCTGAGTCTCTGAATGTTTCTGAGAGTGGATGCGTGTGTGTCTAACTGGGTCTGTAAGTCAGTGTGTGAGTGTCTGAGTGGGCTTGTGAGTGGGTGTTTGAGTTTCTGAGTGGGTCTGTGAGTGGGTGCATGAGCCTCTCAGTTGGACTGTGAGAGGATGTGTGAGTCTCCGAGTGGGCCTGTGAGTCAGTGCATGAATCTCTGAGCAGGCCTGTGAATGGATGATAGAGAGTATGGGTCTATGAGTGGCTAGCATATCTCAGTTTGTCTGTGAGAGGGTGCATGAGTTGTTCTGTGAATGGGTGAGTTGTCCTGTGAGTGGGTCCATGAGTGCCTGATTAGGTTCAGCTGTCTCTGCTTGTTTTAATACCTTTATTTTGCCTCTGTCTGCTAGTTTTTTACCTCTATTTTCCCAGTCTGCTAGTTTCTGCCTCTATTTTGTCTCTTTCTGCTCATTTCTGACCTTTATTTTGCCTCTTTCTGTTTATTTCTGAACTTTATTTGACCTCTTTCTCCTTGTTTCTTATCTATGTTTTGCCTCTTTCTGTTCGTTTCAGATCTCTATGTTGCCTCTTTCTTCTCATTTCTGACCTTTATCTTGCTTCTTTCTGCTCATTTCTGATCTTTATTTTGCCTCTTTCTTCTCATTTCTGACCTCTAAATTGCATGTTTCTGCTCATTGCTGACCTCTATTTTGCTTCTTTCAGATCATTCCTGATCTCTATTTTGCCTTTTCTGCTGGTTTCTTACCTTTATTTTGCCCCTGCTGCTGGTTTCTGACCTCTATTTTGCCCCTTTCTGTTTGTTGCCGATCTCTATTGTGCCTCTTTATGCTCTTTTCTCACATTTATTTTGCCTCTATCCACCTATTAGTCACCTTTATTGTGTCTCTTTCTGCTTGTTTATGACCTTTATTCAGCCCTTTTCTTCTTGTTTCTGAATGACCTCAGTGGCAGGGAAACGGTAAAGAATAAAATCTTCCTTTGTGCAACAGGCCCATAACCTCCTGAAGTCCATCCTTACCTTCCTATCAGCCAGTTACCTCCTGTCATATTTATCATCAACACCACCTGCCTGAAAGACCCAGAGTAAGGCTTTGGAGGCCTCATCTCCTCTGACAGATCTGTGCTGTCAATAGCAATCCTTGGCAACTCCTGACAACCAAAACCCAGAGATCTTAGGACTACAGGAATACCGCTTAACTAACCCATCCTTAATGCATCCATACCATACTCATCTATTTTCAAAAAACTTAAATCCTCCTCAGTATTTTACCCAACAACTTGTCGTCTCACCACTTTTAAGTGACCGTCCCTTTGTTTACCAAATCTTCTTGCTCTCTACCTCCTCTACTGTTTCCCTACAGTCCTTATCTGAACCCCACAGTTCAACTACATTCCCAATGCCACCTACGAGATGTCTAGTCTAACTAATGGCAAAGCCAACTCTCCTGTGAACCTTTCAAGTTGTCCGCAAGTCAGACACAGCACTACGGATACCATGTCTGTATGTAACCCCTTTGGCTTTACCAATTCTACATTTTAACCACATTGTATATCTCACAGCAACAATTGAGTTACATCTAGATCTGTCAACCTACACTCAATCCACATAGCATAAAAACTCTTAACAACCACAACACCCTTTTGATCATCCCTTTCATCTTTGCAGCACAATTTCTTTTTGTCTAATTCTTCCATAGCCTTCAGTGGGCTCCAGCTCCTCACCTGGCCAGAACAACACCACTGTTTGCCACTTTGTTAACCATTTTCATCTTTCAATTGGCAACCTGTATGTCATGTTTCCACCATCTCCATTCTTTGCCCTCTCTGTCATCATGCTTATCTCCCCCCTTTTCCCCCCACATTCAGTGGCATAACAGAATTTGAGGGAGCCCCCGGCCAACTAGTACGCGGACGGCCCCCGACCCAGATAGCAGCCCTCAGGCCAGGAGACCACCATTGATGCACAGTGCAAGAGTGGGCTTCCAGGAGCTAAGAGGCCCCCCCCACACCATGGGGGCTGCAGGCGCTAATGTAATGCCCCTGCCCATAATGTATCAGTAATCTTTATTTCTACTGATTCTTCTAAATTATTTTTCTCATTGCTACATTTTCTATAGGTCAGCACTCCCACACTCATCCTAGTTACCCAGGCACAACCACAACCCCTCTATCCAAAGTCATAATCTTTTTTACTCCTGTTGCTAAATTCAGGCGGACCGCACATAACAAATTTGTTGATTCATGTTTGTGTCCATTAATAGCTACAGACTCTACCAGAAGATGGACCCTCTTCCATCCACATTGCTTGCTTTATTCCTATCTGGCTGTCAAAACTACACAGTTCTGTGTGAAACCACCCCGCACCTTGTAAACCGTCTACCTACACTTGGACGCCAATGCGTTCCGGCCCTGTCCCTCACTTCAATACTCATCACTCACCAGCACCAAAAGATCATCCCATCCCACTTCCCGCAGTACCTTCAGTGCTGGTGCCACTACCTTGAACTTGTCGCTCGTCTATCTCACTTGCCTGTATTGCTAACTATACTAAAGAATTAATTGTCCCCTCAGTACACAGGAAAATCCATTGAGGAAGTCTTAACCAGTGCACCAGCCCATAATGGTATTAAACCGTCCATCATCAACCTACCATAGTACCACTCACTTGAAAGACCTCGCAGTGAGATCTCAAAGCGTAATTTTTCATCGAGACTCCTTAAGCCACAATTAAACAATAGTCCCAAAAATATTAAAATGGTGGATTATTTGTGGCAGTGAGATGAACTTGCATATTCAAATTAAAAGAGGAGGAGTTCAACTTGCATATTTGAATTAAAAATAAATATCCGAAGTGGAGAGCGTTCCAAAAGGAGCATTCTAATTAACAAGAAAATATAGTATTTTCAACAAATCAATCGTCAAAGGCAACATAGTAAATATTGAGAAAAAGGAATTGCAAGTGAACTTCTGTTTGATATTTACAAATTATTTTTGTTTCACTCATTTCTGAATAAAGAAAGATGATAACATAGACCGTCATCCTAATGCAAGCTGGAACAGCAGATGGATCCATTGAATTTTTTTAAGTGGTTGGACTAGTGACAAGTTCCTTGCTGAGTCACAAAGACGTGCTCCATCTGGTGCGTGTAATTTCTGTTGCTAAAATATTCAGCACATCAAGATGAGAGCAAAACAGATGCCATGGTAGAGCCATGACATTATACAGGGTGTACCTAGGTTTTTCTTCCCTTCTGGGTGCAGATAAAATACTTCCTAAGTAGTGAAATGGTAGTTGATACACATTGTTAGCCTCACAAGAGTACACATTTGTCAGTGTGCTATTCAAATGACATAAAATTGCTTAATTATTGGTCACATTTGCACACAATGGGCCAGGCAAAAATGACTAAGGGACTTATGACTAGTACGGCCGTCCTCAGGACCGCTGTACCCATTGTGGCGGTCTGACCAACTCCACACCGCATTGTTCCGAGTGTGGCAATTGGACCTCCACAAGACCTCCAACCCCACCGGGATCACAGATCCTGCTGGGCTGGCAGTCTGGAACCCACCTAAATGTGCTGGCACCACCAACCATATTCAGAGTTGCCTTTTCATCTGCTCTTTTCATGGCAAAATGGTTGCAGAGAGGCACCTAAGTGGGCACTTACAGGGCCCCTTTCTGTATCTGGGCCTGTGGTTGCATCAGGGGGTGAGGGGTGCCACACCGTGCAGAAAGATGATGCAGGCACTGCCACTGCAGAGGTCTGATGTGAAGACTCTTCTATGGGCCTGACACAGCTGCCATTGTGAGACAGCTGTAGTGCCGTCCACCTGACCTCGATTCAACTCTGAATCTGGCGGACGGGGACACCACAGCCTTGGTGGTCCTTCTGCAGACAGAGCGGTGGCTGTGCTGCAGGAGGACCACAAAAAACATAATAAGGCCCTTAATCTAGTGTTCATTTGTGGCAATTTTAGCATGCAAAAGGGACAGAAAGTAGGACAGAAAAGTACTACTTCTGTTATTTATCATTCTGAGCCAAAAGTTAACATCTCTGTTGCTTTTCTATATTGTGTCATTATGGGATACAGATCATCAGACAAAATGTTAAGATTTTTATTTGTCATCTTGTTGTTAATTTTGGCGAGCAAGTCAAAGGGCAAAAAACAAGTTTTCTATTATTCATCTTTTGATGCTTTTAAGTACGCAAATCACGATGCAGAAATATGGGGTTTATGGTATGTGGATTAATTGATGACTTTTATAATTTCCCTTCCATAAATTATTATTAATCGTCACAACTGCACCTAACTTGGTACAGGAATATCTAGACATTTGTTATCATACAGGAGGTAACAGATAATATTTCCAGAAGATGTCCATCTAGGAATCACTTAATTTGGCTTCCAGATATTTTTCTATCTATTCTTTTGGTGTAATCTAATCAGCAATTAGGTGAATATCCAAATGTCATTAAAAGTCCGTTCTTGTATAGAGAGTGATGACTGCATCATCAGCATATAATAGAGTTGAAATTCTGTGGCAAATAAGCCATGAGGAAAGTGTGGTTGGAGCGGTCCAGGGGGGGGGGGGCGGCATAGTGATAAATTGTAAGTAAATCTCCCAGTTTTAGACTAAATAACATTGGATCTCGAGCACACCATTACCAGGGCTCATTCCTAAAAACGGTTTCATAGAGTATCATTGCCAACTCTATTGAAAGTGTCTTTGAAGTGCCACTGTCAGTTCTATTTAAAGTGTCAACTAAGTAGCGCACTCACCCAGTAGGTCTATGCATCGGAAACTCCCAGGCCGTTTCATTCGCAATCACCTGTGGCGTTGCGTTGAACTATCTGGTCCAATCTGTCCTGCTCCTCTAGAAGGGAGTCTTTTTATTTTACCAACACCATCAAATTCCTCAAGATCAATGTGACAAGGACGTTCAAGGACAGTCTACTAAATAAAGATGAAACATGCACCAGTCCTGAGTCGTATCAGGGGCCCATCTTACATATTCATATTTCAATAAAAGATTCAAGAAGACTAGTACGGGTGGCAGAGCTTTCGGTGTAGCAGCCTCACGACTCTGGAACGATCTTCCCTTGAATATTAGACAAATCAGATCTCTGCTTCTTTAGGAAAAGCGTAAAGACATGGCTCTTTCCAAGGGACTAGTAATACGAGCTACTCAATATCTGCGAACAGGTTATTTTTATGCACACTGACAACAGGGTAAGTCTCAGCGCCAGGATAACCATAGGGTGCCAGTTTTTGCGCTATATAAATTCAAGTTACATTACATTACATTACAACACTCTCTTTTAAAAATATAAGACTAAGCTTAAACTCAGGATGTGATTATGCTCCAGGATTAGAAGGTCGATCACCAACCCTTCTGGTTTTGTGTGCTACAAGATTTCAACTACTCCAAAATCGGTGTAAAAGCCTAATTAGTCAAAGTACATCCTTTACTAAAATATACAGGCTCCCCACAAAATGATATGATTAATCAGAAGGCTCTCCAATTAACATTTAAAGTACTTTTGTTAACTAGCTTAATGCCAATCTATTTGTTAATGTGAGGATTCCTTAGTGATTCATTGAAAAAGGTATGTCTACCACAATCACATAACTCCAACAATGCCACTAAAGATTATCAATGTTTAAATTTCTTCTGATTCATCATCCTTCATATGATTACTTCTGCAATGGTTATATAAGGCACCAAAAGCCCCTTTAAATTTCTCAATTAGAACCAGTGGAACATAGTGGTGGTCCATCTAAATTTATTCCCAGTCCTGATTTCATACATTACTGCCCTGTTAATAGTTTTAGAAAATCATGCACAAAAGACGTTGCATTCACAAAGCCAGTAAAAGTGTTTTTGTGTGTATGATATCTAAATTTGCATTGTACAAGGTACATTGTGATTCATAAACCAATGCAACTGACTTTTGCGAAGGCAAAGTCTGATTTTTCAATGGACAAGAAATCATTGCAATTCATAATTTGCATTATGAATCATAATGTAGCCATTGCACACTCTAGTGAGTCACAATTGAGTGGGGGAACCCAAGGGGCCTTCCTCCCCTTGTAGTTTATAAGGAAATACACAAATGCTTGTGATTCTTTTTTGAGATTACAAAGGTCGCCTGGACAGGTCAAGGACAGGTGTTAACAATTCACAAATAGGAAGCGGTGACGATTTGTGTTTACATTTCTTTATGAAGTTGTATACTTCGACAAAATAATCACAACAATAATGTAAATATGCTTTGTAACAGCCCCAAACATAGGAGAAGCAATAAAAGCTGATCTGTTCAACAACCCCAACGTACCCCCCCCCGCTTCCCCTATGTCCCTCCCCTCTTTCCTCCTTTTCCCTACAGCCGTTGAGTGACCAAGATTGTTGTGTCATATCCTAAGGGACTGACTGTGCCTGGTCTGAGAGACATAATAGTCGCAGATATTTGGGGCAGGTGAGTTCTTCAAAATTCGGATGAACATAGCGATAGGAAGTTTTTCCAAAGAACACGGAATGATGCACTCTGATTGATAAGTGAGATGGAGTTCCGCTCCATGCCAAGGATGTGCCACATCTGATGCAATCAACCCATATGGGTAAGGCAGTTAGTTCCCCAATGTGCAAGTACGTTTTGGAGAGACGCCCCTAGGTGCAGAGCGATTTCACTTCCTCCGCGCGATTTGAGAAGAAACATAAGAACATTCAGTAGGCCTAATAGAATATACGCTGGGAACCGGGGCAATACTGTGTCAAAATGAGTATATATCTCCTTGAGTACCTGCTCCCAAGTAGAGCGTTAAATGAGGGCAATCCCACAATATCAGTGTCAGGGTGCCTGCTGATCCGCATCCGCGCCAGCACAGGGTTTTTTTGGTTGGATGGCCCCTATGAAGTCTGACCGGAGTAAGATACCAGTAAGTTATTATTTTTGTGGCGGTCTCTATACTAGAAATATTACATGCAGTGTGTCTGGCCCTGTAATATATGTCCTCCCATTCCCGCTGGGAATGTGTACGCTCTAATTCTAATTCCCATCTTTTTTGGCTCTGTATCTTGTGGAGTGTTGGGGCTTGTCTTACTAAACAATATATCTGTGTCATAAGGTGGGCATCATCAGATTTTGATAATAGCCATTTCTCGAACGCGGTGAGATGACGCTTTGCTAGCGGGCGGACACTAGGGTGCATGACACAGTATCTTATTTGTTGATAGCGATACCATTTCGTCCCTGTTGGTTTTGGTGTTTTTCAAAAGAGAGGGTTTTCCAGTGTATAGACTTAGCGTGTGTGTGTGTGTCCCTCAAAGTGTATTCCTGAGACAAGTGGGTTATTACAGATATGCTGGGCCATTGGCAAGGGGGAGAGGGGGCAGCCCTGGTGTGTGCCGCTCTGTATAATAAACGGGGTAGATGTATGACCATTCACCCGGACCGTAGCGGCGAGATTGGTTTACCCTCTAGAGACTCAAGCTATGAATCTCACGGGGAGCCAAAAGGGTTGCAATGTCGCTTTTAAATATGGCCAATGGACCGTGTTGAACGCCTTTTCAGCGTCCATTGATAGAAGCATCCGTTCCATGTCAAATCATTGGGCTTTATTTATTAAACGTAGTAATCGCTTGGTGTTGTCCGCGCATTGGCGGTTGGGCACAAATCCTACTTGATCAGGGTCGATCAATCCAGGAAGGAGAGGTGACAACCGAGATGCCAGGATGCCCGTGAATAACTTAAAATCAACATAAAGGAGAGAGATAGGCCTATAAGAGGCACATTGATGCTTGTCTTTGCCAGTCTTAAGTATCACATTCACAGAGGCCTCCAGCATCCTTTTAGGGAGGGTGGATGATGTCCCTATTCGCGTTTTATACCCTAGTTAGGATGGGGATCAATATGGTGCAAAAGGTTTTGTAGAACGAGGCGGATCAACCCTCTGGTCCAGGGGATTTAAGTGGTTGCTGCTTAGCTGAAATTACCTCCTCAATTCTGATAGGATATTCGATGTCTTTTGCTTGGTCTGGTGTGATCAAGGATGGGGACTCCCTGAAGGTACTGAGCTTGGGTCTGCGGGGAAAGGTCCTGTGCTGTGTAGAGCTCTGCATAATATTGTTGGAATGTTTGTCTATTTGCTGGTCAGTAGCCACCTCATCTCCTGTGGAGGCTATCATGGAAGCAACACCGGATGCTTGTCCCTGTGTTCTTAGTCTGTGAGCTAATAACCTTCCCGCTCTGTCCCCGCCAGCGTAAAATGTGTGATGGAGTCTGAGCGCAGCATATTCTGCCCTATCCATCTCTAGCGTTGCTAATTGGGAGAACACGGCTTCCAGTTGTATCCACACTCTAGGCGCCCCAGTTCTCTGGTGTATGTGTTCTAGTTACTGTGCCTCTTGTGTCAGGAGCTCCCTTTTTTCCCTGCATATCTTATTATCTGAGGCTGCTATTGCTATGAATTCGCCCCTAACTACTGCCCTTAGCGCATCCCAAAGAACATCTATGGAGGTTTAGGGGGGATAATTTATAGCCAAATAATCTTGCAGCGTGTTGGAGATCTGCTGGATCACCTCTGGGTGGTGCAGCATCGTATCGCGGAGATGCCAGGTCTGGGAAGAGGTCTGGTCCTGTGGCAGGGAAAGGGACAGGGTGACCTCTGAGTGGTTTGAGAGTGTGCGTTGCAATATCTATATTTGTTCGACATAGGGTTTTAAACTCAATGTGCCTAAAAAATAGTCAATGCTGGTGTAGGTTTTGTGGGAGGGCGAATAGAAGGTGTATTCCCTAGATGTGGGGTGTTTCTCTCACCATACATCGAACAGACCTGCATCAGTAAGCATCTGCTTTCCATGTTCTGAGAGAGCACCCAATTGTCCTTGTCTTTGGGCTGGTCTATCTATGGCATTGCCAAAGACTATGTTCAGGTCTCCGCCCAATAAAACTGTCCAGTCTGGCGAGGCGCTAATGTTGTGTGCTACCTTCGCGAGATTTCCATCTTGACCTTCGTTGGGGGCGTAAACTGACCCTATTGTAAGTGTTTGCAAGACTACCTTAAAGGAATATGCCAGCAGCCTTCCCTTCAGTTCCACCAGTTTGGGCCCCAGTTTACCCAGGATATGAGGAGAGCTACTCCTACTTTCTTTATAGATACAGAGGAAAAGAGCTGTTGTGGAAACACCCGAGAACGGAGTCTGTGTGTGTCACGAGGTAAGAGATGGGTCTCTTGGAGTAGGCAGACATGAGCTCCAGAGTGTTCTAGATATGGCAGAATGGCACAGCGTTTGATGGGGCTATTCAGGCCTTTAACAGAGACAGCTAGTGTCTCACGCTGTGTAACACAGGGATAGTGGCTAGTGGATCATATCTCCATGACAGTCTGGCTTAGCCGTTGCCGGGGCTCCCGACTGATTTGGAAGGTCACCCTGGATTGTCGGAGGAGGGGACATGAATTAAATATAACCATAACTGAATACAACAAATAAAACAACATAACACAAAATATATTGTAAATGTCCTGGGAGTGTAGTCCCATGGGAAGGGGTGGAAGAGTTCCGGGTTTTCAGACTGCCCGCTCCCTTCATGCCCCGGCCAGTCAGTAAAGACATGAGATACCAACTTGTCCACATATTCAAGGGGCGTTTGTAGGCCCAAGTACTGTCAAGGGAATGCTCATGCCCAGCCGTTGGGGTCCTCCCCCAGGGATGCCAGGACAGCTTGCCTCTTTTTAGCTATGGTCTCTGGGTCTGGGCGCAAGCTCGATGAGCCGTCGTTGATCGTGTTCCAGCTCCCCGTTTCCCACCCTCTGCTCGAAATGGCAGTCGGAGGTGGGCTTACCTTGGGGTTTTCCTGAATGTTCAGCAGTTGATGAGTCTTCTTGACTGGGCGAATTTGCTGAATTTTACCATTGAGATGGAAAATGAGGCGGAATGGGTGCCCCAAGAATATGGAATTTTGCTGTCTCGGAGGTACGTCGTGATGGGCCTGAAGGCTCTCCTCTTCTTTAGTGTTGATGCCGCCGGGTCCTGAAACAAATGAGGCTGATGTCCCTGTAACTGAATTGTTTTACTGTCTCTGGCCCTTAGAAGGATGCGCTCTTTTAATTGAAAACCGTGCACGCATGTGAGGATGTCTGGAGGACGGGCCAGCGTGGGACTCACCAGTCCCACCTGATGTGCGCTGTCCAGTTTGATCTCCATTTCATCCGGTGCTTCCAGAATCAATCGGAAGAGGCTCTCCGCAAATGAGGCAATGTTCTAACCCTCTGCTCCATGAAGACTGTTACAGATACGGATGTTGTTTCGCCTCGAACAGTTCTTCAGGTCTTCTGCATGCGCCTGGAAATGAAGATGTCGGTCCTTCAGGTGGATTATCTCTTGTTGTAGAAGTTCGATTTCTTCATCCCTCCTCAAGCCCTGGGTCTCCAGTGTATCCACTCCATCCCCAGAGAGTCAACGTCTTTCCTCATCTGTCTTATCTCTTGCACTATTTCTGTCTTTATTTGCTTTAAATCATCTTGTAGGGAAGTGAATAGAATCTCGATGAATGTCCGGCTGAGTGGAGCCTCCCTATCCCCGGGTTCTGTCGATTCCGATAGCTCTGTGTTGTTCAGACCGGTAGTTTTGAGTAGCGTGTCTTTGACTGATCTGTCCTTTTCCCCTTATTAATTGCCATGTTGGGAGAGCAGAGACCCCGTGCCCTCTAGCCCTGCAGCTATGCACCAGTGTATCTCTCCAGGTGTTACACTCGATGAAGGTTTGCGATCCCACAGCAGCAGGGTTTCCCCTGCGCTTTGAAATCAAGGACTCAGTGTTCGCTAACAGAGATAACTGGGCGTTCAAGGCTTGTTTGGGGACTTAGGGATTCACTTGCTAAATGTCCCTGGTGGTAGCATGTAAGTTAGTGACTGTCTATTTGTTGAGCGTCACCCCGCTCACAGCTGTGTTCCTACTCTCTTACTGTCCCAAGTTTGCCTGTGGGGTGCGAACCAGTGGCAACGGTGGGCGTCTGCGGCGAGTTCTGTCGCCAACTCCGAGGGGGGCCACAAGCTGGGTTTTCCCTTGGGATGTGGGCCTCTGCCTCACCCCGACTCCCTAGAGCCTTGTGCTGGAGCTTGGTGAAGAAACTGGATAGGCGGGCCTCCTTTAAAATCCCCCTGGTTCCCAGCACTATCCCAACATTCTGAATGGTCCAGCAGCTGTGGTTTTAAGCTGGCTGTGGCATATTAAAACTTCCTGGCTTGGATCCACTTGGGGTCACCTCCAACAGGGCTGTGTGGGGGGGCCATGTCCTCCTCAGCCTAACCCCCCCTGACTAAAGTGTTAGGTCCCTGGGGACCGGGTCTCGCTTCGGCCTCTTTCAAGTCCGGTGTCTCGTGCCTTCGGCTGGGGCCGCGCCCCTTCGCTTCTCGCAGGCTGGTCTTGTCTGGTGCAGGGAGGCCTCCGAGCTCTTTAGGCCTTGCCTCAGATAGTGAAGCACCCTCAGCGCCAATACAACCTGGCCCTTTCCCCCTTGCTGCTCTTGGGGCTCTCAGAGTGTTCGTCCCTCTGGGCCTAGTCCGCTCCGGTACCGGCACTCCGCAGTATCAATGGGGACCACCACCCGCTAGATTTCCACAGGCCGAACGCGCCTGTTGCAAACTGGCCCTGATGTCCTCCGGGCCTCGCAGCCGGAAAGGGTGCTTCTCGCTCTTAAACTAACCCAGTCTGAACTGCTCACCCAGGCCTCTCGGGCGCTCGGCCTGCTCGAGTTTCATCGTACGTCACTGCTGGCTTCACTCTAACAGGCTCAGCCAGGCCGATACTCCTTTGGGAATGGGTCTCTTTCCACGCCCTTCAGCCCTTACCTCCGGGAGCAGTCTGCACTCCTTCGTTGGCATCACCGGGGTTCTCTCTCTGCCACCATGCCTGGGTGGGGAGTATGCCCCGGATGCTCTACACTCTTCTGATGCTCTTGGGCTCACTTTGCGGGGCGGCTGCCGAGTCTCTCCGGCACTCGATGTCGTGAAGCCTCGCCCCTTTGCCGCAGTTCCCGGCCCAGCTCTGGGCACCTTCCTCGGCTTCGTAGATAGTCAGCCGGGCTACCGGTTCATGTTGCGAGGTCACCGGGTAGATCCTTTCGGTTTCCGCTGCCGCCCCAGTATTATAGGCAGTTGCTGCGGCACCGCTACTCAAAGCTTAGGCCGAAGACCCAGTCCAGGAGACGCAGCGACGAGAAGGCACGTCCTACTCGTTCACCATCTAGCTGTGATGATTGGACAGCTTACACTCTGTTGTGAAGGCTTCAGCCATTGGGAGAGCCAGGAACTGGTCCAATGTATTTCATCTACTCCTATATTGATTCCGCAAAGGCCACTGATGAATTGTGACCCCCTGTATCATTGGAGGAAAGAGGTCCAAAGGAGACCCCTCTGCATGCAAATATAGAGCAGGAGATCTAGTGTCCCATGCAGGCCACCATCCCAGCTTTTGTTACTGTTCAGGTATTTATATATTTATTAGGTGGGTGGAGTGTGACTTTTTGCTGAAAAACACTTCGGGATGTGTAGCTTTTGAGTAAATGGTCTCAGCACAATTCAAGAAAATTGCCTCCTTTGAGCCTCGTGCCCATATTACATACCCATGTCTTAAAAGGGGATAACGCATTTTGATTGTAATCAGCCTTAATTTTAGATACAATTTCTCCATGTTTAGGAACAATATAGTCAATGACAAAGGAAAGCTCATACTTATAAAAGATTGCTGCAACTGGACAGTTAGATAATACCCTAGCATTCAACATTAAGGAAGCACAACGTTTTAATGGTGTATCTGGAGCCACTGGTATCAGAGACATGTTATATATATTAAGAACACACTTTTAAAATCACAGAATGTTATTCAAAAGGATTATGTATGGAAAAGCACCTTTGTTGCTTACATCTAAAATCCCTAAAATAACGTTAAGCAGTTGTAGGTGTGCATCTTCAGCTGCCTTCTAGAACATTTTGCATTACTGTGAACATAGGGCCTTAGGTATGAAAAGATAATGATTTGCAAATGAGTCGCAAACTGGTTTGTGACTGCTCACGTGGTAAGTTGCAATGCATATAGGACTTTTAGATATGGAATTCGTAATATTGCACAACAAAGAGATTTTTTTTTACCAGTTCCTTATTTAGCAACATTATTTGTTAACGGACAACTATTTGCGATTTGCAAATCATATGAACAAACAATTCTCAATGAGTGACAAAGGGGTCAGGAATGCTTCAGTTTATTTCACAATGACTGTGGTAATGAAAAGGCACACTTTGGATCGACTGCATGTGAGAAGATGGCGACAAGAGAGGACTTTTAGAGTCAGTGTGACAGTC